>NC_134406.1:274285555-275485555 GCF_038048845.1 Mixophyes fleayi
GTGCAGAGAACACATTACACTCAGAGCCTTTCCCCCCAGCATTAGGACAGGATCACTACATAATGGTCCTAAAGTGGCTGGAATTAGACATTTGACATTTTTTTCCCACCATTTGCGCCTGGACCAGAAAGCTCATAAATTGTCGATAGACCGTCATATGTGCAGAGCATGTTTGTGGAGTCTAGAACGCAAGTGTACTCCGTGCTACACACATGCCAGACAAAGATGCACATTACAAAGAAATTAAATACAGTGCACAGCCGCACATTGTGTGGTTCTTAAATTATGTTTATTGTGTCAAGGGTTCAATGGGATATTTGGGGAGGTGGGAAATTGTAGTTGGTTAAAGGGAATAAGGTATAAAAATGTTTTTTTTTACCCTAAAATGTTGTGTGCTGCTGAGAGATGATGCAGTAAACGAGGACACGACAAGTTACAGGACAGAGCGGCTCTCGCAGATTGAGCAGCTGGAAGCATCAGCTGAACGTATCAGATTCGTGTGAAAGGTTAAGTGATAAGACAGGATAAGCTCCCTTGAGAGCGTTAAGTATAATAAGCATAATCTAAATATATGTCATGGAACACTTTGTGAAGGACTGAGGTCTGGGCCAGAGATAGCTGGAAAGTGCCTCTCCAGGGATAGCTCACTGAGCATTAGAAGAGATATGGGAGTGTATTTTTATTTATTATTATTCATGCCTGTTGGACACAAGGAAAAGTGTGGTGGTAACAATCTGACATCTAGGGACTGAATCACAGGTTCGCAAGGCTGCAGCATAAAGCACAAGGCTGGGGGGGGGCACAAACATTTGGGGGGTACAAACTTGTTACAGGGAGAGGCATAAATTGAAATTAATTTTAAAATATAAGAGAATAGTTGTTCCCTAAAATTAAAAGAAAATATGAAAGAAAATGTAGTGAGGTTTTAATCTTGGCGTTTTCCAATGGTGAAGGCTCAAGAGAATGAGTCATCCTTAGGTGGGCGCTTGAGGATAAGCGAGTAGGAGAGACAAGGATGACGACAGGCGCAAGCGTGACAGCCCCTCCCCCTTCATCCTCACTAATGCTCACTCACGCCTCCGTTCTGCTATACAGATCTGATTTTAATGACAACTATATGAGTGACAGAGATTTCTGTAACCCTTTTATAATCCAAGTGGAGCTGAGTTTCCAAAATATGGGAGCATAATAAACATTGGTGAGACAGTTGTCAGCCTTTACCTAGTTGTACGCTCTCGTACCCTACAATTGGGACTACATTTGAAAGTCTAAGGTGTAGAATTACTAAGAGGGCAATTTATGTGTGATTACCAAACCGTCAAACATCAGATGCGATTTTTAAGCCTCACACCACTGAATTTACTATCCCGTGGTTTGGATGCTGAAAAAGTGCGTCTGATGTGTGGTGATTTGCACACCACTAAACTACACGCGGCTCAGGCCAAACCGAGAAACATGCAGATTTGTCTCCTCAATTGTGTAAGTACCTTTAACAATTGGCCCATTTGTCTAGGTGGGGGAGGGGGGCAAACAAGTGACCTGGCTGAGGAGCCTTGTTAGTCTTATTACCCTTGGCCAGTGAGTACCAGGATTGTAATGTGAAAAACCAGTGCAAGCACTTGTGGCACTAGAAGTGCCAGCATGCACGTAGGTGCAAGTGCATACTATCACTTGTAGTGCCTACATTTTTGTTCCTATAAGGGAAAAAAAAAGTCCAATAGACTCACGGACCAATCCCAAGTAGTAGCATTGTACACACCATGAAACTAAGTTCTTTTGAGTTTGGCTACTTAATAGATGAGGAGCCTATCAGGATTGGTCTCTTACACCACTCAGCCAATCACAGACTATCAGACTATCAGACAGCCTAATCTAGACTATTTTTAATAAAATATTTACATTTCTAAACTACTCTAAATGTAAATTCTGATGGGGGAACTACTATATATTTATATTCTAATGGGGAAATACTATTTATTTCATTTAACACAGGAGCTACACTTGTGGCATTTAAAGTGATAGTACGCATGGATGTCCATGTGCCGCCTATCACTTCTTGTTCTATAAGCATCAACATTGGATGCTTGCACTTGTAGTGCCACAAGTGCTTGAGCTAGATCTTGAGCCCAGCACTACCAGTATTGGCCCAGGACTCTCTGTAAGCGGGGGTCAGATCACTCCCCCTCCCTCCTGCCCCTAGAAGACCGGGTCTGATGTTGAGTAGCCAGGCCTTTGTTACAATGGAAGGAAGGATTATATTTTTAGTTGCAGGTGCCACAAACATTAGAAGAGTACCCAGGATGCAAGTAAATACAGACCTAATGATCTCCTACATTTAATAATGCTGCTATTTGATATTTTTAGAAGTCTTGACAGGTCCCCTTTAATTGCCCAATACAGAGACTATGTAAATATGCCTCCTGCTGTTTCAATGTTTCACCCAATCAAAGAACTTTATGCAGTGTGATCGCTACCTGTCACTGTGGATGCAGCCATATTCTGGGCTTCATTAACATTCCTTGGAATGCAGCATAGTGACCAGTGACATTACGAGGACGTCCATGACTAATCATCATCATCATCATCATCATTACCATTTATTTATATAGCGCCACTGATTCCGCAGCGCTGTACAGAGAACTCATTCCCATCAGTCCCTGCCCCATTGGAGCTTACAGTCTAAAGTCCCTAACATACACACAGACAGAGATAGAGAGAGAGAGAGAGAGAGAGAGAGAGAGACTAGGGTCAATTTTTATAGCAGCCAATTAACTAGTATGTTTTTGGAGTGTGGGAGGAAACCGGAGCACCCGGAGGAAACCCACGCAAACACGGGGAGAACATACAAACTCCACACAGATAAGACCATGGTTGGGAATTGAGCTCATGACCCCAGTGCTGTGAGGCAGAAGTGCTGACCACTGAGTCACCGTGCTAATATACTAATACTAATATTCACAAGGCAATGATTTTTTTACGTGCGTCAATAGGCTGCATCCCCAGTTATATCGGTACAGCGCGCAGTGGCTGCCTGCTTTGTATGTAGGAGACAGGTCCACTTCAAATTCCTTGGATTAAATTTCTTGGCACAGACAGTGTTACATTCCATGATTTGTGTATAACAGGGGTAGAGGTCTACAGGGTCACCGAACTGTCCTTGGTGCTGGAATTAAGGTCTGGCAAAGATGTGACATCATTCTGTGTCCTAGATTTGGTATAAACTTCTATAAACTTTAATCTGTAGCAGAGAGGAAACTGCAAATTATGTCACTTCACCCATCATGTCATGTTAACTTTAACAGCAGTCCGAAAATGAAGTTAATCACTTAATAACTTTTCTGTGCTACAAATAACACCTTCAGACGTGTCTAGAGACAGGTATATGGGGAGCTGTCAGTTCTGATCTTCCCTATAATTGGTCTTACTGGCTTTGTGTTTGTGGCCACTGTTGAAGACAACACACGAACTTATGAAACTTAACAGCCTCATCACAAATATTAATATTACAACACAGGTAGAACATGGGGACTGGAATACAAAGTGACTTTTTAATAGGTAGGTCATTGCTTTGGGCAACCGGACTTTGAGAATTTAATTATTGATGTAATTCTGGAGCCAGTTATCCAGATTAATAGATACCTCATGATTGACAAGTCATTTAACGGTGTCAGTCTGGTGTAGAAAATATTGATAAAAATGTACAATAACTTTATTCTTTACACATTTCAATGTGATATTTGATTTTTAATATCAATGTATTTCACAAAGTTTAGAAACAAAAGGCCACCTGTCACATTTGTTGCAGAAAGTGACTCTCTTGGGCATCCCTTGATCACAGAGACCTATGAGAGAAGGAACTGGGCCCAAGAGGTGGAGAATGATCAGAATGACAAATAGTCCAGCATGATAAGCAGAAGAATGAAAATAAACTGCAGAAAAGCTGGATAGAAGCAGCCAGAGTGGAAATATAGATGGGTAGATCATATGGCGTAGTCGGCAGGAGAAAGTGGTCAGGAAACATAGTAACTAAAGAGGAGCAGATAGGAATAGCTCAGAGTATATATACACACAGAAGCACTGGAATATTTTCAAGTTGGGAAGCTAAAATAAATAGATTTAAAATGCCCAACACTTTTCAATCAATTTACTGTTCCAGTTGATGTCTTTTAATAATTATCTTTATAATTATTTTTTGGATATTAAAAAGTCATTTATTCAGTCTCCATGTTAGGAATGCACAGAAATAACGAGGTTGTGTGGTGAAAATAATTATAAAGTTTATTGCAGAATCAAGAGAAAAAAGTGAAAGCATAAACACTGAAGTAACACAAGAATGAATAATTGCCACAATGAAATGTAGGAATAAAACATTCTTTGGTTGCAGCACTGAATTAAACAATATCTCTTGAGGCAATACTAGAGCAGATATTCAGCCTAGACAAGGCAATATAATAAACCGGATCTCTTGAAATTATTGTGAAGCGTATTATACCGTCTTTATGCAAGGCAAGACAGTACACAATGTCTCTTGAAGCAATGTTGATACAAATTAACACAAAGTTGAGTAATTCGCTACGAACTCCCTCTTTTTGTAAAACTAACATAAACAATATTTCTTGAAGTTATACTAAAGCAAACTATACTGTCTTTGGCAAGGCAAGATAATGCAGAATGTATTTTGAAGCAATACTGGTGCAAATTAACACAGAGTCCAGTATGAACAGAGCCAGAACCCAGCAGCTTTATATGGTTCAATCTAGACACCAGAACACAATTAATGCAGAACAAGGACAGTGAGTCTTTAGAATGGCAATGACTCTTGAAGCAATACTGGTGCAGAATAACAGAGTCCAGTAATCACAGTGAAGCCCCTCTTTGCGTAATAAATGTTGGATACTTATGTCTCCTTACCCATTGATCTGCATAACCAGACAGTTATTGCTACTCCCTGCCCATTATTTCATACAAACATATTGTGCTGCTTTGAGGATAATTCCTCCCAAAATTGCAAATACCTCTGCTGAGACGTAGCGTCCCTTATTTATGAGATGCATTCTAATTCTTATTTTATTAAAGTCTGTTTACTTAGCACCAGCATTCTCCGCAGAGCTGTAAAATTGTGAACAAACACAGTAATAAAAATGACTTACTGTAAACAAACAAACAACAGGGTAAGATGGTACTATACACATATATTATTGTTTACTAATATATGGGCAGCACCGTGTTTGCGTGGGTTTCCTCCGGGTGCTCCGGTTTCCTCCCACACTCCAAAAAAACACACTGGTAGGTTAATTGGCTGCTACCAAATTGACCCTAGTATGTGTGTATGTGTGTGTGTGTGTGTGTGTGTGTGTGTGTGTGTGTATGTTAGGGAATTTAGACTGTAAGCTCCAATCGGGCAGGGACTGATGTGAGTGAGTTCTCTGTACAGCGCTGCGGAATTAGTGGCGCTATATAAAAAATGGTGATGATGATGATATATTATTGTTTAATATGATGATTTCTGCCTAAAACTTCCTAAGAACTGCTCATAGAGGCAGGATTGATGGTCCCTGCTTATTGGACTCCTGCCCGTGGCTCTCAACCGATCCTGGGACCTTGCTTTGTTTTATCCCGCACAGTAACGATGGAGCCACTAAGCTGTTAGTAATTTCATTACAGTGTTAAGTGTATTTATATCTTACTATATGATTCATGTTAACATGTCAGCGATTCATTTTTCTTAGGCAAATGTCCATGTTACTAAATCTGATTTTGTGAGAAATAAATCTGTGGCAATTTTGTTCTCCATAAAATTAGAACAATATTTTCACATCCAATTTTTTCTAGAGAAAGAATATTTTTTCGCCAGAAGCTCCGTGGTCAGTGCCAGCGCTGAGCGCAATGTTTTACAGATGCACAACATTATTTTTTTCAGTTTGAAATATGTTGTGTAAGTAGATTGGAAGAAGATGTGATGTGGATTTTATAGACTTCTATAAAAATATTCTTGTAAAATAATTCAGATTTATCATTCAGTTGTTCCAAGATCAGTAAAGTACTTTGATTTGCTTTAAAAGAGAATGTAATTTGAGCTATGTGACCTTTACCTCAGGCCACCAACTTGTATTAAAATATGTTACTAATCCATCACAGACTAATGTGTAAAACCAATTAATAAATTGTCTCCTAAATTCTATCTATCTATCTATCTATCTATCTATCTATCTATCTATCTATCTATCTCTCTTTTGATATATTTCCTATTATTCCATTTATCTATACTTCTATCTATCTATCTTTTTATCTATCTTTATTTTTATCTATCTATCTATCTATCTATCTATCTATCTATCTATCTCTCTATTCTCTATCTGTCTATCTATCCTTCTATATATCTCATATTAATCCATTTATCTATACTTCTATCTATCTATATTTTTATCTATCTATCTATCTATCTATCTATCTATCTATCTATTTATCTATCTATCTATCTATCTATCTATCTATCTCATATCTATCTATCTATCTATCTATCTATCTATCTATCTATTTATCTTTCTATCTATCTATCTATCTATCTATCTATCTATCTATTTATCTATCTATCTATCTATCTATCTATTTATCTATCTATCTATCTATCTATCTATCTATCTATCTATCTATCTATCTCATATCTATCTATCTATCTATCTATCTATCTATCTATCTATCTATTTATCTATCTATCTATCTATCTATCTATCTATCTATCTATCTATCTATTTATCTTTCTATCTATCTATCTATCTATCTATCTATCTATCTATCTATCTATCTATCTCATATCTATCTATCTATCTATCTATCTATCTATCTATCTATCTATCTATCTCTCATCTCTGTTTCATCGCTCTCCCCCTCTCATATCTCTCTCTTTTTCTCACCTCACTCTTAGGGTTAGATTTACTAAACTGCAGGTTTTTGAAAAGTGGAGATATTTCCTATAGCAACCAATCAGATTCTAGCTTTCATTTATTTAGTGCATTCTACAAAATGACAGCTAGGATCTGATTGGTTGCTGTAGGCAACATCTCCACTTTTCCAAATCCATAGTTTAGTAAATATCCCCTTTAATCTCTCCTTTTTATCTCTCTCTCTAGAGAATGTCCTTTACTGATGTTCCTTTATTAAGGTCATAATTGATTTGACTGGGCTGTCTAACACCCTCACAGTCCTGATCTATGGGTTACAGTGCAAAATACCCTTATTATAATCCACCAATAGTCCTATGTTTCATGTATCTCACACCTCCAGAGAATCGTTATTTCTCCTTCCCCTGGTTACTGTAACTTACACCTGTTATAGGTGTTAATACTCTGAAACACTGTGATACAAATGGTTAAAACATTGAAACATTCATTACTGCAATGAATGAGAAAGGACTGTATACATTATATAACCAACAGTCACTCTCTAATATATACTGTGTTCAGATTAAAGTAACAATTATGCGATATCTTAGGACAGGGTCCAGTTACATTACAAACCTCTGTTCCCCAGCAGTAAGTCACATACTCACTTACTAGGGGGAAGTCACAATGCACTTGTCTAAGTAATGTATATGGCAGATCTGACCATGACCTGAGCCAAGATCTTATTACAGTAAGTCTGAATTCTCGAAATGGGTAATAAAATGGTCAGTCTAGGTGAGCCAATTGGTTCCTATTTACTGTGATATTCAATGTTCTTATAATTGTTTGATTAACTGACATAATAAAAATGTTTTTCCAGACATTTCAAGGCAGTGGTTACAACGTAGCAGCAGATTTCTCAATTTAACACACATTGTGTTTAGACATTGAACGAGTTACCTTGGTCAACGGGATCCCAGGAGAAATTAAACTTTCAGCACTGTCTACTTTAGATCAATCTCCAGCACCACAGACTAATGCATGTTAACTTGTCTTCCTCCGGATAACAATGTCCTCTGCCCTCGTGTACATCACACTTCAGCAGTTCTCAGAGCAGAAGGTTTTTTTTGTTTCTAGAACTCTGCTGCAGAAAAAGATAATATGGTGAAACAAATGTGGCCCAAATCTGAATTTCTGCAGGAGATTGATGGAAATGATTAATACATCTTACAATCCTTTGAAGCATGTTTCTCTGTGTATTAAAATGTGCACTGTTTGTTGCTGGCAAGCACAGAAAAGAAGAGAAAACATTCAGCATTATGATAAAACAAGGGTCCGCTGGCTGACCTTGCAAATCTGCCACTATAGGCTGCGCCTATGCGACCTTTCCACAAATCTGAGCCTGGGTAGATCAACAAAAATCAAATGTCTTTGCAAAAAGTCTTTGCTGGCACCTAGTAATTACACATTTGCCAGGTAATCTTATTCTGCAGTTATATGTTATAAAAGGGACCCACCAGTAGACAGAATGCAGGGAATGATAAAATTGTATTAAGCACAGGAGACAAATTGTCTCACAAAGTACCTGCTCTGCCAAGGAGTAACTTCCTGACTGTTGTGCCACTGCTTCCTCCATGTAACAATGCAATCACCCATAAACACACACAGACAGTATAAAACCTCTGAGATACACACGTACTGAATAAACACAGAAACTGCATTTTCTGTCTATAATGCGCTTATTTACTTCTGTGTACGACCGCAAAGTACCAGTTACTTCTATAATTATATGCCGCATCTTGCGCTTACACCCGCTTTCGGCCCCTCATGATTGAAGAGGTGGAACAGAGGAAGGTGGGGGGCATGTAAGGATGTGTTTGAGCAAATGCGACTTATATAGACTGAGATTCAGGTGCACATGCGCCCGCCAGGAGACAGGAAACTTGCGGGTGCTCGATCACTGGTGTAAGTTATGTGCTGATAGTATGGCGGTCAGTTTAGCTGCGTCAAGCTCAACAAGATGGGTTTTTCTTTGGGGTGCAATTTCCATCTGCAATTTAGATAGAAATTGCATCTAATTCTACAAACGTCCCTTAATTGGCAATTGATCTGTTACTTCACAATATCATCAATGAAAAGTTAGAACAAAATTAGGCCACACCCTTTATTTAGTCAACTTTGCTCTAACTGCTGCAGACACATAAGCCATTGGCCATTTTGTACAGTAATACCATTGTAAACACTAACAAACCCTACACATTACATTATTTCCATCACTGTTTACATTAATACCCTTTTACCCACCACTAAACCCTCACATCATACAGCACAGTTACCTACTTTTTAATGTTCCCCCCTGGGAGATTCCAGACAGGAGGCGGGATGTGAGGATGGAGGGGGCGCGGTAAGTCGCGTCATTTTACTATGGGGGACAGGGCCACAATGCCGCAATTCACAGATAAATGCGTCATAGAGACGCTCATCCTGTCCACTACACTAGGAAGAGAAGTGGATACTGGAGAGTGGCCTGCTCTCCTGGGAGCCCGGAATTCAGGAGTCTCCCGGAAATTCCAAGAGAGTGGGCAAGTATGTCATACATTGACTCCTATTGCCTACACAGGCGGGCCCAGCTCACCTGACACTGAAGTTTATAAAGAGCGAGTAAAACTTAGTGATAGCCAACTGCACTCTGCTGGAAGAGATCCTGAATTTCATTGTACAAATCCCTAATTATGATTGCAATTGTCATTTAGATTATTGCAATTCAGGAGCAAAAAAAATTAAATCAGACTTGTGGCACAGAGGTTGGCAGCTAGGCTGTGTGTCCTGGGTGCTCAGCTCCACTGTGCTGTGCAACATTCCTGGTCCCTCGCTGCCTCTCTCCCAGGTTTATATACACATCAAACTACTGCTGGTAAAGAATAAATATAGAACACAAGAGCTGGTAGACTTCTGAGACTAAGTTGAATCTTAAGAAAATACTTGTATCAGTATAAAAAACGATACTGACAAAACTAAAATAAAATAAATCAAATCAAGAGTTGTACCGTAATATTTGCATGAAAGCATCAAATACACACAGGTAGTCAATGATATTGGTCATAGAAGATATGGACAAACAAAACAAGCTAGAGGAAAAGAACCTATAAAATCTACAAAATATTGTACAAAAGACGAACGATTGGCTACAGAGATGACAGAAGAGTCTGTAACTCTCACGGCCCAGATGCTCTAAACTAACTTATTGCATGTATTGAGTCCATACCAGGTCGTTAATGCCCTTTAGGCCCCTTAAAATTAAGAGGTTCTGCTCTACGATGAGTAGGGTCCCCCTAGTCTTTGCTTCATAAGCGCTTCTGTGTTACTTAAACCATAAGAGACTTTGAGGACAAGAGGGAGGAAAATGATTTGCACATATAAATGCGAACATGTTACTGGCTGTTCTCTAAACCTCTTTATGCCAATTTAAGAAAAGTCTAAGCCTGCTGTTATAAGAGACTCAATGGAAGCTTCTTCTTATTGCGTTCTTTGATGAACCCATTTCTGTAATGTTTGTATATGTACAAGTATAAACATACATTTTAAGTATATATTTTCTATAAATATGGTACAGAACGAACTGAAAGCTTTAATCTCATCTCCCATCACTGTCCTGTTTCTCCCTAATGATTATCATTTCCTCTACCAAACTCTTCCCTTCCTCTCTCATTTTCACTGAGCGCAGCGCGCTACGAGCGGAGTTGAACCGGAGATATTGTGCTCTGAGAGGAACATTTTGTTATTGCACTGGATAAACAAAAGGTGAAAAAGCTTTTAGACATAACACAAAGTATGAGTCCTAAACATCCTTATTTGTGAAAAACCCAACAAACAACCAAGAATTCAATATATATACAAATATTTATATGTGTGTGTACATCATTAAATTAATTCTATTCCCTTGCTATTCACTCAGCACAATGTGTATCCTTGGTTGTCACATAAACTTGCAGAATATAAAAATGAAGCTACTCACCACAATCTTTAATTGTTTAGGAAGTGAAAAGTCTTCCCGTAACATGTGTAGAAAGAGTTTGTGCCACTTTTCAATGGGCAATGTGATAGGCAGGAGGACACCTCAACTCCCCTAAAAGGTATCAGTTGAAAACTTAAATGATGATGTTTTGCATTGGTTTTTATTTCATATATACAAGTAAATGTAATTTCCATTAAAATGCAATGATGGAAATGTTGTAATACGGAGAACAATCTCTATTATTATTTTTTTTTCAGAATAGAAGCTATGATGCTTTGCGTGCAGCATCCTATAGACCAATATAGCACCTGTACATACACACAACATAGATATGGCCTACAAGTGGCTTAATGTGCATGGCCCATGATTGCCAAGACATCAGAGGGTGCCTGGTCCCCGGGGGTGTGGTTGTTTGTTGCCGCACTGGCCGGAAAGTGTTATTGCCAGAAATCACTGGTTGGTTCCAAGGGACCAAAAGATAGGCTGCTGTGGCCTAACATATGACAACTTGATAAAATCTAAAAAAAAAGGTCTATTTGTACCATGGCATATAAAGTTCTCTCCAACAGATAGAGGCTGGGTGGTCAAACAGAGTCATTAAGAAGTCTATATCTTCCTTGACCTAGTTGGTAGCTCAATATACAATGGAATGGAATAGTCACTTAATCCCTGGTAGAATAAGATCTGGAATACTAGGACTTAGGATCAGGATATTGGAAAGGTTTTACAGAATATATCAGTGATTAATACAAAGATAGGATAAACATTTATTAATGTTACTTTGTTTTCAGTTAAATACATATCTCATCCTCTAAATAATTTAGAAATTCCTTCATAGATTCATGTTAGCAGTCTGGATAGGACAGTGTTCTGGAGAGCAGTCTGGAAAGGAGAGTGTTCTGGACAGAAGTCTGGATAGGACAGTGTTCTGCAGAACAGTCTGAATAAGACAGTGTTCTGGACAGAAGTCTGGATAGGACAGTGTTCTGGAGAGCAGTCTGGTAAGGACAGTGCTCTGGAGAGCAGTCTGGATAGTACATTGTTCTGGAGAGCAGTCTGGATAGAACAGTGTTCCGGAGCGCAGTCTGGTAAGGACTGTGTTCTTGAGAACAGTCTGGATATGACAGTGTTCTAGAGAGCAGTCTGGTTAGGACAGTGTTCTGGAGAGCAGTCTGATAGGGACAGTGTTTTGGAGAACAGCCTGGATAGGACAGTGTTCTGGAGAGTAGTCTGGATAGGACAGTGTTCTAGGGAACAGTCTGGATAGGACAGTGTTCTGGAGAGCAGTCTGGAAAGTACAGTGTTCTGGAGAGCAGTCTGATAGGACAGTGTTCTTGAGAACAGTCTGGATATGACAGTGTTCTAGAGAGCAGTCTGGTTAGGACAGTGTTCTGGAGAGCAGTCTGATAGGGACAGTGTTTTGGAGAACAGCCTGGATAGGACAGTGTTCTGGAGAGTAGTCTGGATAGGACAGTGTTCTAGGGAACAGTCTGGATAGGACAGTGTTCTGGAGAGCAGTCTGGCAAGGACAGTGGTCTGGGGAGCAGTCTGGATAGGACAGTGTTCTGGAGAGCAGTCTGGAAAGTACAGTGTTCTGGAGAGCAGTCTGATAGGACAGTGTTCTTGAGAACAGTCTGGATATGACAGTGTTCTAGAGAGCAGTCTGGTTAGGACAGTGTTCTGGAGAGCAGTCTGATAGGGACAGTGTTTTGGAGAACAGCCTGGTTAGGACAGTGTTCTGGAGAGTAGTCGGGATAGGACAGTGTTCTGGAGAGTAGTCTGGATAGGACATTGTTTTGGAGCACAGCCTGGATGGGACAGTGTTTTGATGAACAGCCTGGATAGGACAGTGTTTTGGAGAACAGCCTGGATAGGACAGTGTTTTGGAGAACAGCCTGGATAGGACAGTGCTCTGGAGAGTAGTCTGGATAGGACAGTGTTCTAGAGAGCAGTCTGGCTAGGATATTGTTCTGGAGAGCAGTCTGGATAGTACAGTGTTCTGGACAAATGTTTGGACATTCCAAGGAAAGACCACTTGTACTTATGGTCTGGAATGTTTTCACTTCTCGTGGAGAGCATATGTTAGTGTATACGCTGCGGTTGCTCCATGTAAAGTGATTACAGCATACTGCAAGCTCTTGCAGTTTTCTGTATGAAATATGCAAAGTATATATTTCCTTTCATATGGAAACATTTTTCCTTTTATTTATAATTTGGAGCATTTTTCTACACAATGGACAATTTGAGAGGATGTGGTCTCATATTTATATGTTGTGTAGAAGATACAATTTCCCCTCCAGGCTCCAGGGTCATTCTTGGAAAATCTGTTACTATACCGCAGGGTGGCTGTTGTTTAGGTGCATTTGTGTTATTGCATTTCTTATATTACTCATAACAAGTTGAAGGTTTCAGAACGCTCATTAGCACAAGCCTGACGGGACGTCAGGGATACCAAATGCAAAACAATGAGACTTGGCAGTAAATTCTGGCTGCCATCCCAGCATCTGAGGTTATGTCGATTTTTCTTGGGCACCAAAATACAAAATTTCAATTCTGCCAGTGCGGGAAATGAGGTTGTAAAGCTTGTAGGGTCAGATTGTGAATTGACGTGAGCCACTTAAGGATTTAGACAATGGATTTTTTATTGAAAGTGCTTAAATATATTATTAATTTAATTTTGTTTTGGAATAATTTGTTCATTATGTTATTACTGGTATATATTGATGTTAATATCTACATACATAATATCATTCTAGGTAACGGTAGATTAGCAGCTACCAAATACAACACACTTTTTGCAGGTTATTTGGATGATTGTGTAGTCGTAAAATATCCTAAATGGGAATTTTATGGGCAATTTTGTCAAAATTTTTATGACGTAGCACTTCCACATGTAACCATGAACACTATGTGGAACAATCAGAGGGACATTGAGAGCGAGGGTCCAGAAATTAAAGACACTCTGTGTAGCGGAAGATGAAACTTCATGGGTTAAACAAAAAATTATTTTCTAAATAAAACATTGCAATAAGACTGTGCACAGTGGTTGTGTATGAGCACATTGTGATCACATGCAGAATATGTGTACAGTGTGTATATAGTGTGTGCAGAGTCTCTCACAGTTCCCTGTGTTCTGTGTATTGGAGAATACAATGTATCTTTTCCTCCCTTTCTGAAATTCGGGGGCCACAGATGTTTCTATAATGGACGGATATCGTTACCTTTGTTACCTTTGTTACCAGCTTACCTGGTAGGTTAGGAGAAACATCTAAAGACTGATCCATTAACCTTATACCTGTCCAACAATATTCATCAGGTGAGAATACGGCTTAGCGTAACGGACTTACGGTACATCCACCTTCATGCTACGTCCACTGGTTATTCCATCAGAAATTATTTTTATATGCTGCGACTATTGGTTCAGCCAAAACATGGCCGCCTCCTCTGTGTAAATGTGACTACATAAACATAAGTAAAGGTTTGAATATTATGTTACCTCAATCCCCAATCATACAGGTTAATGTATATTCTTGATATGGTCTCTGTTAGTGACAAATTGTTTTACTAAATTCATTTTCTTCTATCTCTTCAGATTGAATTTTCATCAGACCAGATTGAAGGTAAGACCAGAACATGTGCACTGGGGAGATTGGAATATATTTCATGTGCTTTACCTGCTAAATACATGGTCAGTCTCTGGAAGGGGATATGGTTACACCCCTGGGAACTGACTAGAGCTTTAGAGGTCACTAGGTTGGCCCTCCCTCCCCAAATACACTCTTCATTCTTGAAATGCACATGCACCAAATGCACCTGCCTAAAACGGGAGAGTGGGGGGATATCTATCTATCTATCTATCTATCTATCTATCTATCTATCTATCTATCTATCTCATATCTATCTATCTATCTATCTATCTATCTCATATCTATCTATCTATCTATCTATCTATCTATCTATCTATCTATCTATCTATCTCATATCTATCTATCTATCTATCTATCTATCTATCTATCTATCTATCTATCTAGTGTTCCCCCCAGCACCTATTTCCTGGGTGCTCCACCCGGCTCTTGGAGCCGAAGAGAGTCCTATTATAATAGAACAAACCATTGTTTCTCCTGTCTAAACAATCTATCCATCTATCTATCTATCTATCTATTAATCTATCTCATATCTATCTGTCTATCTATCTATCTATCTATCTATCTATCTATCTATCTATCTCATATCTATCTATCTATCTATCTATCTATCTATCTATCTATATCATATCTATCTATCTATCTATCTATCTATCGCCACTAATTCCGCAGCGGTGTACAGAGAACTCATTCACATCAGTCCCTGCCCCATTGGGGCTTACACTCTAAATTCCCTAATATAGACACACACTCACACAGACAGACAGACAGACAGACAGCCAGCCAGCGAGGGAGAGACTAGGGTCAATTTTGATAGCAGCCAATTAACCTACCAGTATGTTTTTGGATTGTGGGAGGAAACCGGGGCACCCGGAGGAAACCCACACAAACACAGGGAGAACATACAAACTCCACAAAGATAAGGCCATGGTTGGGAATCGAACTCGTGACCCCAGTGCTGTGCTGCCCATCTATCTATCTATCTATCTCATATCTATCTATCTATCTATCTATCTATCTATCTATCTATCTATCTCCTAAAAACAAAAATAAATTTACAAATACAGTGTGGATTGTAATACACCTTTTCAAAATCCCCTTCTGTGTGAAACATTATCTGCACAAACCTATTCAGCGATTTCACTCAAACCGTCACCTTTTAATGTTTTTCCTTTGGAGCTATTCCAGGTCTTCTTAGACATGTGGGATGGTCATCATGTGATCACTGGGGGGGGGAGACAATAAAGTTACACGGAGCAGAAACGATGAAACCATTGATAGTGGTCGCTGACCATCGCATTTCAGCGTGTGGCCGCCATTCCTATGCAGTGTAAGAAGTCCGAGGGTGATCAAAAAGGAGTTAATATAACTTATCATGCAGCTATGTGGTGGTTGCTCTAATGAGCAGTCCGTATTATTCTTATACTATCTCCCTGACTGTATGCACTATATGTATAGTAATTACACAGCTTGTGTTTGTTAATGCAAAGTTGTACTAATAAATCTGATCTATCCTTAAAGAGCTTTAGTCTTCATACTTACAGCCATAATATCATTAGACAAATACATATTTATTTCATTAAAACACACAAAGCCTCAAATTCCAACCACATGTTATTCCTCTTCACTTATCCGTGCAATTTAGAGAAGTTTTGAAACATCCAATTGCGACATAATCATTTGCAGCTAAAGACTTCTCTCCAAGAGCAGTTAGCTTTCTGGAGGGGTGACCGCGTCCTATTTTCAAACCTCCCACAAAAAAATAATGGAAATGAAAGAGAAGCAGAAACAAAGATCGGAGTTAAATGGAGACAGATGGCATAAGATGCCACACATTGTGACTGGCAGCGGCACAGCATTCCTGAGCCCCGCTGGTCAGTGCAGAGAGAAGTATTTCAATGATGCCGTCGATGTAGAAGAAAGAAAACATCGTACAGGCCGCTGACAGCTGCATAAGATCACTGACCCAGTTCTGGGGGGACAAATGAATATCCGAAATAAATAATAAATATCCTAAATTCTATCACACGGGGCCAAGAGCTGGCGCTACAATTATGAAACCTAGGGAGCCACAGAAGGTGCCATAGTTTAGGGAATGCCTAAAACACTGAATGAGTGACATAACTTCATTATGTCATCGTGACATCATGACACACAACCGGTTTCTGCTCCCCAATGACAGCAATGATATGGGAGTATCGCCAGGCTTTGAATTCACAGCCCGGAGTCACACTCCCAGTCTGAAAAGAGCAGAAGATGTCACCCCCTCCTGCTCGCTGCGCTAAAAAATAAATGGGGAGAGGGTGTAAGGGGCGCAGCTTGGAGGAGGAAGGAGATAAGCATCATCCTATACTTTTGAATGAACGCATTTTGCATCACCTAGATCAGGGGTCAGGGAACTTTTTTACCTTTTACCCCAAAATATATTTAGGTACGCCGACGTTACCCCCTTGATTTGAAAGGAAGGAAATCATATATTACTAATGATTGAAATTCAAAATTTTTTTGAACCTATTCAAAATTTCTTTCAAAGCTTCAACTTCAAAACTTCAGGTTTTAGAGAAATGATGTTGCTTCATTTTTGATACGAGAGCATCAATATTGGGGCATTTTGATGTCAGACAATTTGGATACAGTCTTCAGCGTCCAATCGATTCCTCTGCTTAGTTTCTATGTTCGTTAGAGTGGAAAATCCTTGTTCGCAAAGGTAGATTGTTGCAAAAGGCAGCAACTTTTTGGCTGCCTCCTCATGTGCAATTTTGATGCCTTTGCAGCTGTTGACATCCAAAAATATGACAGATCTGCTTTGTTTTCAAATGCAATACGTGCTTCATTATTACATCGCAGCTCAAGAAGTGTCTCTGCCAACCCTTGAGGCTCTTCTGGTACAACAGCAATTTCACATTTAAAGGGGTCTACAATCCAACTGACAGCATGTGAATCAGCAGCATTACCCCCAGGAATTTAATTTTTACCCCATTTGGGGTAATTTACTCCTGTTCTCTGACCACTGACCTAGATGGACTTTTTATGTTAAAGTCCATTGGCACGCACACAAATAAAAATGTGAAAACAGCGAACTGCACATGAGGCAAATGAAACATACGCCGTCCAGATGTCCCCTTCAGCTCATGACTGAAATAATCAGAATTTTAGGAGACTAATAGAAAAGATGTAATTGATTAAGTAAGTATTCAGGAAGATTTAAGTATGACACTTTTATTTTTTACATTTTGTTACGGAGCCCAACGATTGAGTGTTACGCTCCTATCTGGGCTGATATTTTACCCATCTGTTGCTCAGAGAATTTCTCATGGCTGAAAACGAGGGTGTTTCTTGCTATGTGCTTAGTGGACAAATAAATAATTTTGGCTGAAATGCGTTGTGCATCCGCCTTATGTGGTTGGTAAACAACAATTTCAGGGTGAAATGCAAATTTTGTATAATTTTCAAACTGCCACAGATTAACTAATGTTAAATTATAGTGTCTGCTCTGGTGACACTACAAATGCCAGCATGCACCGATATGCAGGCAAATACTGGCACTTAAACTGCCGCAATATCAGACACTACAAGTGTTGGCCAGCTTGAAATACATCTCTCATGGATAAGTGACCACTTCTGATTTACAAACTTGACATTCACAAATCACAGGGGGCCTGATTCATTAAGGATCTTAACTTGAGAAACTTCTTATTTCAGTCTCCTGGACAATACCATGTTACAATGCAAGGGGTGCAAATTTAGTAATCTATTTTGCACATAAGTTAAATACTGACTGTTTTTTCATGTAGCACACAAATATCAACTTTAAATTTCAGTGTACAAATAAGCTATCAAGTATTTGTGTGCTGCATGAAAACACAGTCAGTATTTAACTTATGTGCAAAATAGATTACTAAATTTGCACCCCTTGCATTGTAACATGTTTTTGTCCAGGAGACTGAAATAAGAAGTTTCTCAAGTTAAGATCCTTAATGAATCAGGTCCAGGGTTCGTATTTCTGCCATTTGAAAACAATCGAGATGGCGGTTTTAAACCACATGGTTTAAAATCATTCTAGTTTTTGAGCCGTTTTTCCTTTAGCAAATCTTACAGTTTCAAAACCGCACATAAAATCACCAAAAAAAGTGAGGTTTTGCGTAAAGGTGCTTTGATACGTTCTTTGTGTGGGAAACAAACGTAGAGCTCAAGTTATAAGCCAGCTGCCTACAAAATAGTATTCATTTAATTACACCAAATATGTTATAAGATCTGTAAATCCTATGCACTGGTTTTTTTGAGTAAATTTGAGTGCAGATTGTGGTCGCAGTTATATTGAGATCAGTAGCTGGAAAAAACATCCAGATATTTGGGATTAATCTGAGATTTATTCTGAAATGTCACATTTTCCTTCCAGTATTTCTGTGAGAACATAAGTCTGACTTAAACTGACTTATATCTGTGATATATTTAGCTGGAAATGTCAATTCTCAAAATGTCATCTGGATAGATACAGATATAAAGTTATATTGTATATTTCAATCAAAACTAATATAACAGATAGCGAAGATTATGTTGTTTCAAACTCAACCCAGACTATAGTGTATAAGACTCTTATAAAGACAAAAAGCTGTATCAAAAAAGTACCTCCAAGAAAAATTTAAGTAGAGATGACTGGTTCGGATTCGGAGAAATCCGACAGATCCGAGATTTGGGCAAAACCTGTAACAAAACACGAAGATGTTTTAGAACCAAATCAACATCCAAAACCAAAACCCAGTGGTCAGTGCACATCTCTAGTTTTAAGTCAATCATTTTTGTAAATATAGATGCACATTTGATTTGAAAAGTTTATGCTGCTAATTTATACTGAATAGATGCTCATCATAAAGTTAAAGAAATAAGAAATATTGTTTCAGTCCGGGTTAGAGTCCCCGAAAGATCTTTATGGGGCTGATGCACAGTGGAACGTACGGCAGTTTGCATAGCGTATCGTTTGCGAAATCGTTCTGCGTATGACCAGTTAGCGCTGCTCTGCAGATATGTGCGATTCTGTCATATGCGCCCACCTGGGCCTGGAGAGGTAGAACAGGGGAGCGAAGGGATGTTGTAAAGTTAACTCAGTACAATGAAGAGACGTTTGCGTAAATGCAGCTAATGTTACCTGCAGAAACACAAATATATGTCTGTTAGGAAGCATATCTTCTGCACCTGCTACAGGGCAGGTGCAAATACGGACTGATGATGATGATGAAGGAAGATACATCTCGGGATGGGCGTAAAAATGCTATTTTCCCCATCTCTTCTTTTAAGTGTAATTACTCCAATTTTGCGATCAGCTCTGCATCAGACCCTATGTGTCCTTCTCAATATACAGGGACATCCTCTTCTCTCACTGTGCGTCCCGTCCATTCTCCTCTTCCCCTCCCTTGTCACCCTCAGCCGATCTGCCTGCAGATTCTGTAGAGGGAGGTAGAGGGCACTGCAGAGCCACCTACTAGTGGCTTCCACAGGTCAGTAGCTGACTATTCCTCACCTGGCACTAGACAATACCAAGGGACCAGGTCTCTGGGGTATGACATTCAGCCCTCCAATATTTAGATTTGTACCTGGTAAACTAAGGAAAAGTGCAAATATCACATAAAAGTGACAGCTCCTACTCTCATTCAATTACATTTTTCTATTTTCCTTCTAGCTTATTGCTCAGTTTAGCATCAGTCAGGAGAGGGAAGAGACATCAGAACAGTTATAATATGTCTCACTACAAAGTGATTCTTATTACATTGCTCAGAGTCTGTCTCGAAAAAAGGTTTTGATGCTGGTCCAAAATCACACTGCACTAAGACCTACTCATCAGTAACTCCTTATGTGAAGGTTTAATTTCATTGGTGGGTTCCATCACCTCTGAATTTGGGGGTCTTAAAGTATGTACCATTACCATTTAGGAAAGGAGGTAGGTACTTATTAGTCATGAGTCTGTAGTAGATGGCTGCTGGTTGTCTAAAACCATCCCGAAGTTGAAAAAAGTTTTCTCAGTCCCAGATATTTGGGAAAGATGTGGTTCACACAGTCTCCTTTCCAGACCCTATTTTAAATCATTTTTATAAAAGTCATTTTCTCCCAGCAGGTGACTTATTTGAGCTTTTCATTGGAGCTGTCAGGTTCTAACCGTTTCTTTGCGCTGCTTCCAAAACCAATCACCGTGCAGATCTTGGCCCGAAACCCAAGTCTGCTGTCATCTAAGACTGCAGATGGCCAACCACACACACACATAGGGAACATGGTTCCAGGAAACCCAGCTAATAATAAAAAATGATGTGGGTGATTATAACGTGTATAGTTCCACCAAAGCAAATATTTGTCAAGATTTAGAATAATAACTGAAGAGGAACCGTTTCAAAAATAGGCAAAGTGACAGCTGCTAATATTTCTCTTTTCCTTGGCAGAATTTAAGGAAGCCTTCTCGCTGTTTGATCGGACCCCAAACTGTGAACTGAAAATCACCTACGGACAATGCGGGGACGTTCTGAGGGCGCTGGGACAGAATCCAACCAATGCGGAAGTTTTAAAAGTTCTTGGCAGGCCGAAGGCAGAAGGTGAGTGATTGTCTGTAACGTCCCTTTTTTTCTGATGTTTTACAAACCGACGTTGTTTTTCCAGCGTCCGGTCAGTCCCAGCTCTTCGGTATAACAAAGGAGAGAGAGACATTTGTAGGGAGTGAATTGTATCTCTCTTGTCTACAGCCAAAGCATTCACGAGGCAGCCAAGTATCCTGGCTAAGACACAATAGGCACTGTGCGGCCTGGTATCCCCTATTATTATTATTATTGCCATTTATTATTATTATTATTATTATCATTTATTTGTTAGGTGCCACAAGGTTCCGCAGCGCCGTACATAATACAAACAGGAGACCATACAGGGTGACATAGTACACAGCAATAAACACAAAGTACCAATACTTCAGAACTCCGGGCAGACATATGAGCGAAGATGGAGTAGAAGAACAGGTATGGAGACAGGAGGGGAGAGGGGCCCTGCTCATACGAGCTCACATCCTAAGGGAGGGTGGACAAACAGGTACAGGAGGGAGCCATTAAAGTAAGGGAGAGAAGGGCGGGGCTGGTGGAGAGAGGGGAGAACAAGAGAAGGATGTTTGCGAAGGTGCAACGAGGTAAGGGTTAAGTGGATTGTTGGTAGGCTTTGAGGAACAGGTGAGTTTTGAGTGCCCGTTTGAAGGAGCACAGACTGGGTGAGAGACGGATGGAGCGAGGGAGGTCGTTCCAGTGGAGGGGAGCAGCTCGGGAGAAGTCTTGGATTCTGGAGTGGGAAGACGTGATCAGAGTAGAGGAGAGGCGACGGTCGTTGGCCGAGCGCAGGGAGCGGGCAGGGGTGTGAATGGTGAGGAGGTTGGAGATGTAGGGGGCAGTAGACTGGGAGAGGGCTTTGTAAGTGGTGGTGAGGAGCTTTATTTATATAGCGCCACTAATTCCGCAGCACTATACAAAGAACTCACTCACATCAGTCCCTGCCCCATTGGGGCTTTCAGTCTACAGTAAAACACTCACACACACACAGACTAGGCTCATTTTTGTTAGCAGCAAATTAACCTACCAGTATGTTTTTTTGGAGTGTGGGAGGAAACCGGAGCACCCGGAGGAAACCCATGCACACGGGGAGGACATACAAACTCCACACAGATAAGGTCATGGTCGAGAATTGAACTCAGGACCCCAGTGCTGTAAGGCAGAAGTGCTAACAACTTAGCCACCGTGCTGCCCTGACCTGTTCTTATGTGCGTGTATTCCCAAAATGGAGGGGAGAAAAGGGGCCAAAATGAGAATCTTGCTAAGAGCCCCATCTTATTATATAATGGACATATAAATGATAAATTGAAAAGTGTCACTACTTTGCCTTAATATGAACCAAAAAAATAAATAGATTGCCAATTACTTGAAATTAAATTAAATTCCATTATCTCCACGTATAGCTACAAAGTAGAGGGATCTGAAAATGCACTTAAAAATATCTTTGATGGAACAGCAGGAGAATTGTACCCCATCACCTAACAAGTTTTTATTTAGGCTGTAAGATCCTTTTTTCCCCTATTTATTTTTACAGTGCTTTCACAAGAATATAGGTGTTTTATAGTTGTTCTCTATACTCTTTAGTCTGGATAATTTCCTATTTTTTATATATATATATATATATATATATATATATATAACGCTGATTCGATTGATAAAATATGGATAAATTACCAAATTACTTGTATTCGAAAAAAGTGACAAAGTAACTATTCCACATCCACTGTTTTACTCATTAGCATAAGGAAAGGTGGAAGTGAGAGAAAATGGAACTATAATGTCATAGATGGCAGAGTTGCACAAAAAAGGAATTTCCTAAACATAAGTCAAATTTCCCACCTTCCTCATCTATAGATTGTCATTACTTTCTCCAATCTGCGTTCAAGGTACAGTTCTTGGTAAATAATCTTTATAATGACTTTCCTGAAAATGTAGATGATTATTGTTATTAGAATTATTATTAATAATATTGTTATTATTATTATGCATGAGTAGGACTCTTATGTTTGATGGATTCCCGGACAGTCCTGGCCCTGGAATTAGTTGCAATATAAAGCTATATTCACTTTACAGTGAACGCCTCCAACTTTTGGATTAAAATATCTACGCCAGAATTGATGACTGTTCCCTTGCAAATAACATAATTTAGACTCATTGAGACACCAACTGTTATAGATCTCAGTGACGACCCACAGAATGCTGAACGGAACCGGCAACGCACACAGCTGCTGCCCTTCGTCCAACCATGTAAAGCATCTCCGCATTGTGACTATAATGGACATTCTCTAGTATGTCTTATAACACTAAGGAGAGTACTATACCTACTATACTCACGTCAGGAAGTATCCGCTGATCCTTTGTAATGTTTTTTTGCACAGAACTGAACTTGAAGCTGATGGATTTTGATACGTTCCTGCCGATGTTACAGCATATATCCAAATCTAAGGAGAAGGGGACCTATGAGGACTTTGTGGAGGGTCTCCGAGTCTTTGACAAAGAAGGCAACGGCACCGTCATGGGTGCTGAAATACGCCATGTACTGGCTACTCTAGGTAACACAATCTCTTTCCCTTCTCAACAAGTTGTTAGCGCTATATAAAGCGGGTGCCTACTATGTGGCAGCCCCTCTTAATCTGTTTTGCACATAAGGGGTCCTGCCCCCCGGGACCCCCCACCGTTATCTGTCAGTAACCACAGATCCACGCGTTTCACATTGGGGAGCACAGATTACTTTTAGTGCTGGATGACTGGAGTTGTGTAGGAAATATTAAGGAAACTTTGACATCCTGACTTTTATTAATAAAATAAATAGAATGGATGCCCTGTGTAGAAGTAACTTTAACACCAAGGGCCTGATTCACTAAGGAGTGTAAATGGCGACTTTGTGTGTATAATGCTCATAATTACTCTGCGCGTGCCCGGAAGCCGAGTCACAGAACGCAGCAACTTCCGAGCCATCTTTGAGCGCAAAGGACACTTACTAAAGCCTACAGGGAGGGAATGGGGTGGGGGAGGGGTGTTTGCCAGTTGTCATTGTACAATAAGGGCTTGCCAAGCTCGAGGGCACAGCAGCGTACAAGTCAAGCTCTGGGCATCGCTCAGTTAGGTGTTTCTCAGCCATATCTCTTACTCCAGATACAGTTCTAGGGCTAGATTTACTAAACTGCGGGTTCGAAAAAGTGGAGATGTTGCCTATAGCAACCAATCAGATTCTAGCTGTCATTTATTTAGTGCACTCTACAAAATGACAACTAGAATCTGATTGGTTGCTATAGGCAACATCTCCACTTTTTCAAACCTGCAGTCTAGTAAATATACCCCCATGTCTAAGTGCTGAGTACTAGTGATGACGGTTGTGTATGTATGTGCTCTCCATCAGAAGCAACTGTAAAAATGTATTTTATGTACCGTACACATTAATTACATCCTAATAAATGTATTTCATGGGGAATTTTTGATTTTTTTAATGTTGTCAATAATGACTATATTATTAATCATTGAAAAGTAGTTTTTTTTCTGTGTGTTCTTTTGTGACTTTATATTCCACATGTGTATTGGACGTATCCTGCTGTGTATTGTCTATTACAGCAGAGCGGACCTAGACCCGTATTAGTCACCAGACGTGATGTATCCACGTTTAACGTGCAGTTTTTTTTAAAAAAAAAAAACAACACTCATTACATTCGCTTTGTCTGTCTTAACAAATCAGGCCTCAGTTGTGTATTGCTTTATATTTTTTTTTCTAATTATCCATTAGTGACATCATCACTTTAGTATTCAGTATTACACACACTTTGACAATTCATTTATTAGGATGAATAACATGATTCTGCGGCTCCTCTACTCACCTGATGTACACAGAGCATCTGAGATGTCAGTCTGCAGCTCTGACATCTCGACCAGTCCAGCCAAATATTCATAACGTTATTATTTTTTATTGTCTCTTTCATTTTCTTCCCATCTCTATCACTGACAGCCTCCCTAATAGCCATAAAATTATTATTATTAATATTATCATTTATTTGTTGGGCGCCACAGGGTTTTCGAAGCGCCTTACATAATACGAACAGTAGACTAAACAGGGTAAAACATTACAGAACAATAAACACTAAGTACCAATGCTTCGGAAACTCCGGGCAGACATATGGAGTGAGGGCCAGGCAGAAGAGTCGGTATGGAGACAGGAGGGGAGAGGGGCCCTGCTCATACGAGCTTACATCCTAAGGGAGGGTGGACAAAACAGGCACGGAGGGAGGCAGTGATGCAATGGAGAAAAAGGGACCAGGGGAGAGGGGGGAGAACAAGCAGTGTGGATGAGGGGTTAAGTGGATGGTTGGTAGGCTTTCAGGAACAGGTGAGTTTTGAGTGCCCGTTTGAAGGAGCACAGATTGGGAGCGAAAATAGTATGCAAATGAGAGGAAGAAGGTAGACTCAGCATGTATTCTAGTAGTTTATAAACACTGCTAAAATATGTCTGTTTTAATATGCAGCTAAACTAAACCTGAGCAAAAATAACAGTGTGGCTTCTATTGGGGGAGTTGGGTTCATATAAATACATTTATTTTTGTGTATTTGATGTCTAGGTGAACGGATGACAGAAGAAGAAGTCGACAAACTCATGTCTGGTCAAGAAGATGCCAATGGCTGCATCAACTATGAAGGTAATTGCTAAGAATTTGATGAATGAACTCATCACTCCCCCAGAAAGGCTGAGATGGTATCATCGTCCTCCAATGGTGCTGATTGCAGAGCTCAAAGGGGGCAGAGGATTGGTATAGCCTCAGCCAACATGGGCGGGGTTGGGTGGACGGTGGGTGCGTTTGGACAGAATGGGGGTGGTGCTTATTTTGTCCCAATTTTGCCTTTTAAACCTCACTTGTTCACATAAAGAATCTTTGCAAATCTGCACTCTCTGCGTTTCACAAATAACATTTACTGTTACATATTTGTTACCTGTCAACCTCCCACTGCCGTGTCTGCCATAGAGCGTTTAGTACCTAAAGACAGTGATCATTTGGATTAAAAAATAATAATGCCATGATGCCACAGACATGTGAAAACCAAAAGTGAATATAACAAAGAAGTAGCAGCCTGAACTAATCATCACCCTTCCAACAGATTTGATTTTGTCAGGGCTAAATTACAAGTTGTTGTTCTTGCAGGAAGATCCATAAATGTATTTCCGTGTGTTTTAGAAGTCTGTAGACAAACAAAATATAAGAGCATTCCCTATCTATCTATCTATCTATCTATCTATCTATCTATCTATCTGTCTGTCTGTCTGTCTGTCTGTCTGTCTGTCTATCTATATATCTTTTATATACTGTATATCACACCACAGTGACATTACTTAGAGTTTCAGTAACTTGTACTTTGCTAAAGGTTCACCAAGCTCTACCTGAAGACTCTGTTCATGTTAATAAATCATGTTTGGAATGGAAGCTTAATAAAGTTAGAAAAAAATGGTACAACACGGGGTAGAGTCTCGGGGAACCCCAGAACCATTGAGTCCTTGGGCAATTGCTCCTAATTATCTCCATCCCTGTAGCCTGTGAATGTTTCTCTCACAAATGAAAACATTACCTCCCAGTTCACCCAGTAGCTCCTGTAACTTTTAGATAACAAACGGGGATTGTGACTGTTTTGTTTCTCTGCGCAATCACTAATGACCCCTGTTAACCCCAGGATTTGTAGCGAGTTTGGAGCAGGTTCTCTGAAATGAAAAGGCCAATTAACAGTTTTCTTTTGCCATATTACCATGATCCTACTGGAAAAATAAGGAATGATCGAATGATATGTTATATTGTATGGATAATTCCAGAGCAGTCCAGGCAGTAAGCAGCTTATCACCATTGTATCAGTAATTGTTTCACTTCCTCTCTGCGTTCCCTGGCAGACAGTCTGTAGATGTGGCTTGAACTTTCTGTTATATTGTATTTAACAGTGAGACAATGCAGCGAGGGGGATATTCATTTGGACATAGACATTGACTAATAGCACAAAGATCATCGTTTAATTGTAAGGGGCCACTAAACAAACACTGCAATGCTGGACATACAAAATCATACAAAATACAAATCCTACAAAAACACAGAATAAGGACATATGAGATTGATGACGCAGGTACAGAAGTGAGACAAAGGGAAGATTGGGCTCAGCTCGTAAGAGCTTACATTCTAGTTTTGTCGTCCATTCATGTTTATTCCCTCTTACACATTTATATTTCGGTTGACCAAAGCAAAAACAAAACACATTTAGCACAAATAATTTTCACCGTGCTCTGTGTTACATGTATTACGTCTGATGATGATTCTCTTGTTTGTATAGAAAGAGGCAGCACGGTGGCTAAGTGGTTAGCACTTCTGCCTCACAGCACTGGGGTCATGAGTTCAATTCCCGACCATGGCCTTATCTGTATGGAATTTGTATGTTCTCCCCGTGTTTGCATGGGCTTGCTCCGGGTGCTCCGGTTTCCTCCCACATTCCAAAAACATACGGGTAGGTTAGTTGGCTGCTAACAAATAGACCCCAGTGTGTGTGTGTATGTATATTAGGGAATTTAGACTGTAAGCTCCAATGGGGCAGGGACTGATGTGAGTGCGTTCTCTGTACAGCGCTGCGGAATTAGTGGTGCTATATATATAAATAAATGATGATGATTGAGTGATTCCAAATTATTTAACAAAACGGGAATTAAATCCTTTCTGGCTCCAAAAATGACCGATATATTTTCCATGGACCACAAAAATATTTTATGTTTAAATCTCCCACTTAGTGCTCTCTCTTGTTACTCACTCTTTCGCTAAAGATTTAGCAACTGGCAACAACTAAAGATTACCCGCTACTTGTTGCTACTTACGTCGGTAATAACTAGTTACAGTCAGATAATAGCTATAATATTTGCATTAGCCGCAAAGTAAAATTTATTTTCCAAAGTAAAAAGTTCAGGCTTGGAATGTGTTTAAGTCATCGGACGTTTGTCTGTTCCAACAACGTCATTAACAAAAAAGAGACTTTTCTCATTGCTGAAACCGAAAAAAATAAATAAAGAAATAAAGCATAAGATAAACGTTCAGAGATTGAAAACAAGTCCTAATGTTTGTAAAACTTGGACAATTTCAGACTTTTCATTACAAATATTGGCAGTAACATGAGCCGTGAGATTCCTGTCATCGGCCGCGCTGGCTGCAATCCTTGTTTACAACGTAGCGCAGTATTAAGCCAATGTTCTATCTGACAACATGCAGAGGAAAAAGATTAGTCATTTGTTACTGGTAGTGGCCCAAACGCAGGATTTTAGAGGAGTAAAAGGTTTGCTAGAATGGGAATTATTAGAGGCCAATGGCTGGATTTTCATGGCTGTTATCCCACCAGTTTGTTTTTGCCAAATGCCGTATCACATGGAATATTATGCAGACAACTATGTTATATAACAATCCTGCCGCAGTATAGTGTACAAACTCCATAGAACAAAACATACATGGTTTAAATTTAAGGAGGGGGGGGGGGTGTGCACCACCTGGTGGTCATTTTTGGTACTGCAGCTTTTGTTTGTTATTAAGATGTTTTTAACTACATGTAATTCCCTCTGTAAAATTGCTTGACATTTACGTACTGTCCTTTCATGCTGATAGATGGTTATGGAAGATGCAAAATGGAAAATGACAGTGATTTAATACTTTGCAGACTGGAATATATAATTCATTATATAACCTATGCATAAATAGAGGTTGTTCTTACAGGATATATTTTATAGATGCTCAGTAATTTGGACAGATTTTTGGTTTTGAAGCAATATTGTCAGTATATGTATGTGTCAGTTCTTACATCCTGAGCAGTTTAGACAGAAACATTCTGTGCAATATTCATATAGATTAAACCCATGACTGGAAAACAAAGGCCAATTTCCAATGCCCGACACTTGTGCACAGGGAGCTGAATAAATGACAGCATTACTGAGGTGGTGATGCAGAGGGGCTGGTATTAGTTCTGGGGTTGACCAGCTTCATGTAATAACTTACACTATACAGTAAGATGCTGCAGAACTGTGACATATGTTTCTTGTCTTTCCTCTTTCAGCCTTTGTGAAGCACATCATGGCGAGCTGAGCAGGTAAAGTTACAGCACGTCAGGGCAAAGCTTCTTTTATATGTTTGTGATGAAGTTGAGTCTGTTTACACATTTCACTTCTGGTTGTGCATTCAAAGATGGCTGCTATAAGAACAACGATAGTAACTTCGTGGCCCTTCACGTAATACAGGTAATGGGAGCAGGTCATATATATAGCCAAATATATTCTATGCCAGGTACTGCTTAAAATCAACAAAAACTGGTATTTGTCCTTCCCCGTTTTCACCCACAAAGGTATTTTCACCCTTTAACAAAGAGACCGCTTTATCTGGATACTTTTCTGAGATTGGTCTTCTCAATTGTGTTCTCATAAGGTTACTTTATAATGTCCACCCATTATTTATATAATTTATTGCAATTGTCATCTTTGCTTTCCACTGTGTCTGTCCTTCATGTCTGTAGGAAAATCCTGCTCATCATCCATCTAAACTAGATGTAAATCTGTTCTTCCTTCAATGAGTCCTTCTTGTGTTCTTTATTAATTTTTGCATTATTTTCGTCCTCCATGTTTGCCTCGTTCCTTCTTCTGTCTCTCTACAATTATCCTCTGCTGTGTCTTCATCTTTTCACAAGAGAGAACCACCCTCATATCAGTCTGTCTGTCTGTCTGTACATATGTTCCCACTTACTGCACACAACTGATTTAGAAATGAGATTCATAGTGGAAAGTACAGAGCAGTTAGTAACAAACTATTATCATCATCTCCTATAAACTTGTTTTCTTTTTCTCCAGTTGTTTATTTCTCCTGTTTAATTCTCGTTTGCTACATTGTTGCAGATTTGAACAGAACAAGTTACAGAATTCATCTTTGTCTCTAAATCGGACCCTCCAATCACAGAAGTGATAACTGCGATCCGCACATCATGTGTTTTGGGGCTGGGGGGCTTTCTGCTAACTCTGAATACCTCCATCAGTCACATTAGATTATTTACCAATGTTTAGGATACACACAACTTTGTACAAAGAAGATTAAATAAAACTCTGCAAACAGTCTGTTGTATTGCGTGTTTATGTTCTCATAATTTGTATTATTAACCTAAAAGATCAGTGTTTAAACAGGACGTGAACAATAGTCATTAAAACATCAATATATACAAATCAGAAGAAATGCAGGTCAGAGGACAGATGTTGTTTGGGATATCAAATGCTTATATGTAAGATGTTACAGACTGTATAGACTGTCACCATCACCATAATGTGCACAGCAGCACAGAGTAATTCAGGAGGCTAGTTGGCCGATTCTGTGGGTGGACAAGGCTGGGAGAAACAGGGGAGGTTTCGTGATGTGAGGAGGGGTGTGGAGAAGCCACAGACTGAAAGTTAGATGTTGAAATGAGCAGGATCCTCCTACAGCACCAATCACTGATGTTAGGCTCCCGTTAAGCCAAAAAAACTAAGGTGTCAATGGCAGTTTCATATAAATCAAAATGAACACAACCACAATGTTTATTTACCTCCTGGGCAGCGAAATTGAGTCACATACATATTAACAATCAGAAAAACACCCGGGATAATAAAAAAAGGAAACTGTATATGGTATTATAAAGGTTCAGGAACACGCCCCCACAACCCATGTGACCTATGACATCTGCTTCATTGTATAATCTCCCCTATTACATTGCAGATGTCTGATTGGCGCTGAGTGGTCACATGGTTCTACTCAGAGACTGTGTAACTATCCTGTTATATCACAGCTGATTTACATACTCATCCATATTGGTACAACGATACTGCCCTATATCTATAATCTAACTTGTAGGATAGGAGACAACCAGGAGCTGTAGATGGGATCACCTTATTACTGCTGCACCACAAGGATCTCTGTTGGTTCCTGACCTTGTCACTCCGTTCATTAATAAACTTGCAGATGATGTAAGATTCGCTGATGACTCTAAACTATGTTCAGTTAATAACACAGAGCAGGATAGTAAACTCCCTACACGAAGATTTACATAAAATGGAAAATTTGGCAACTAAATAACAGTTAAAATTTAATGCGGGTAAGTGTAGGATTGTGTGACTTGCGGTAATAACTACGCTCCTTACATATTAAATGAAATACAGCTGGGAAAATGGAGATGAAAATAGGACTTTGGAATAATAGTTAAGTGAAACTGAGAAGCAGCTCAGTTATATATAATGAGAGGTTAAGATACCCAGGTTAATGACCTAATTAATATACATAAATATATCCAAGGTCAATAAAAAGATCAGCGGCAGTACAGATCATTGTACCAGCGTTATGAGCTCCCGCAAGAGATATGGTTCCTGGTACCTGTATCTACCTCTCTCACTAATAGACAGTATAAGATGCAACAGAAGTTATGCTGTAATAATAGATGTAGGACCAACACTACATCAGGCGCAGAGTCCGCAATCCCTCATAGCTCATCTGCTGTCCCTACAGGGACGTCCACAGTAACAACGCACCCTCTGCTTCTATCCCTCTCTCCGTTCGCTCGTTTGACCAGTGTTCTCCTTCCTATTGTGTCTCATGTGTGAATACTTGGTAGCTTATTTGTACACTGAAATTTAAAGTTGATATTTGTGTGTTACATGAAAAAACAGTCAGTATTTAACTTACAGTCAAGTCCATAAATATTGGGACATTGACACAATTCTCATATTTTGGGCTCTATACAGCACCACACTGGATTTGAAATGAAACAAACAAGATGTGCTTTAACTGCAGACTTTCAGCTTTAAATTGATGGTATTTACATCCAAATCAGGTGACCAGTGTAGGAATTACAACAGTTTCTATATGTGCCTCCCAGTGGTGGTGTATAGAGCCCAAAATATGAGAATGTCCCAATATTTATGGACTTGACTGTATGTGCAAAATAATAAACTAATTCACACCTCTTGCATTGCAACATGGTTTTGTCCAGAAAACTTAAGTAAGAATACTTACCCAAATTCATGCCTTAATGAATCAGGCCCCTAGACCCGTACTCATCACCAGACTTATCTTTACATCCGCTCCTTGATGAATACGGACGTATGCCCGATGTACTGTGTTTAAAAAATGCAGAATAAGCCTGATTCAATAAGGAAAGTAAAGCAAATTAAAATGAGTACATTTAGACCTGGGCAAAACCATGTTGCATTGGAGGGGGAGGTAAATTTAAAATGTGAGGACAGGTTTATAGTTGGGGTAGGACATGTCCTAGATCAACTTTTAATTGTAAAAACAGCCAGTATGTAACTTGTATGCAAAATAATACACTCATTTGCATCCCTTGTATTGTAACATGGTTTTGCCACATGTCAAAGTTACTAATTATTTTGCTTTTCTTTCCTTATGGTATCAGGACCACTGTGTATAAGAACTAGAATTACAAGGGGAGATTCTCTGGGGGTGCTCTATAAAATGATTAAACTTACAGTGCACCCACGTTTTTAAAGCGCTGCTGAAAAATCCTAATTTACAAAGTATTGTTCTTGGTTGATTCTCCCTCCCCGAGCACACTGCCAGATGCATAGTTTGCAGCCGTCGTCATACAGAGAGCAGTGTCCTTTGCTGTTGATACAGCATGTTGTTTGTGGTTTCCGTGGCTGGCCGTGGTACACGTCGCTCCACAGCACCGAAACTCCAGTTTAGCTAGAAAAAAACTTTTGAAATAACAAGTTAGGAAGTTAAATTTAATGTCTGCTCTTTCATTTACATTTTTCTTTCTAGGCCTGCCATGTGTACTTAGCAATTTTGGGATTATATTACTCTTACATGCAGAGAGCAAAGGAATAAAAGCTGAGATTACCATCATAATTTGTAAATCGACTGTGTATTTAAGACAGATTTTTAAGGGAAGTCGGTTTTTCTTTCTCTACACAATATAATTACATGAGGACGAGGGTCCAGGAGGACTTAGGGTATTGTAATACTCTGGAAAACATCAAAGACAGAACCAGACTTTAAAATTAATAGAATAATGGGAAATACACAAAGGTAGATGCATCAAACCTTACAGAAAGGAAAAGTGGACATGTTGCCTAAAGCAGATTCTAGCTAATTCCTGTAGGACATTCTAGAAATCTGATTGGCTGCTACGGGCAACATCTCCACTTCTCCTTTTTAGAAGCTTTAGAAAATCTACCCCACGGAAGGAGAACAAAGGAAGCTTTTGTAATCCATTTACAGACAGGTATCTGGTGGTCGGGTAATGACAAGAAAAAAACTCTTGGACACTCTGGTCAAATGCTAAAAAAGACCTACATGCAACATAGATACTGAAACTCAAGAACTTAATTATTGCTAGTTTACATACATACATGAGCCAACCTCCAGTGTCTTTGTACATTATGGGCCTGAATCAGAGTGGAAAAACAAGTGTAAATGTAACTTGCGATTGAAAGAATTGCAGTTATGTGCGTATGTAAACCAGAGGTGAAGATACGCCCGGGTCTGAATGGGTTAAAGATGCGCCCGCTGGACAACAGACTCACCCCTTAGACACTTACATCCAACTTGCTAACATGTACAAAAAATACTTTTTATTTTATATGTTACAAACGCAATTGCTATGAAGCATCATTTAAACTTGAAGAACCAACTAATACAGCAGGAACAATTTCCCGACATGCGTACAATTTTTTATTTTTATCTTTGATACGACGCGTTCCGCAAATTCTACTCTATGGCCAAGTGACTACTAAATTCTCAATAAGTGTCTGAGAATCATTTGTTCTAATTACAAGCAGTTAGTTTGGCTGTTTCTCATCATCATCCATTTCTTACACTAGCCCCTGACCACCTGCAAATAAAACCTCTTTTTAAGCCGCATCTGCGACTATGTCTCAGTCTGAATCCATATGCAATTGCTCAAACACATCCTCACTGTATGTTGCCTAAATTAGAACACCCCTTCCCTACCTCGCCATGGCTCTTCAGTAAGGAGTTGTAAGGTGTGAATACCTGCTGTTGTGTATGTTAACTGAGCATGCACAGCGCAAGGAAAAGCGCTAAGATGCGCTATGCAAATGTGTGTGCGCCTCTCTCTGAATCAAGCCCTATATCTGATGTGTTTTCAGGAAGTCATTGGGAAAATGTAACCCCTGGTCTTAAGACATCTGGGAAGATTGTGAGTGAAAAGCTTTAGACTGGGGGACGGGAGATGAAATTAAGAAGAAATTTAACGACACTCAGAAGCTTCTATGTCCCTCAGGACCATCCACACAGTGTCACACACCAGGTTCTCAGGTTCTGTCACTTACCTCTTCTCTGTCTTTCCAAGTTGTCCCTGCGGTCCTCAGGCTCTGCTGGGTTCAGACCTCTGTGTAAGATGCTGTCCAGCCTGTCTCCACTCCAGAGATCCCTGCAGAAATAGAGTATGGGTGCGGCCATCTTGGATTCGGTCACATTATTCCTCTCAGCCAATCAGGTGATAACAGTCTCCATTCCAAGTTTCCCTCACGAGATCTCCTCAGTATGGAGATTACTGAGCGCCGCTGAAGGACAACAGTGATAGGCTCAGCAGCATTGATCAGCCCAATCAATAATGCTGCTGAGCTCTGTCAAGGGCCCCCAGGATGCCCGAGCCCCCTCTGCTCTAGCCCAGTTAGACCTCGGGTTTATCCGGCCCTGATCTTGCTACAGTCTTGCTATTTATCCAGCTCTGACAGTGCAGTCTGCATTCTGGCTCCAGTCCAGCAGTATGGCTCCATCCACTCTGGTTCCATTCCGGTTACGGCAATCCTCTTTCACCATTCCAGTTTCAGTCCGGTCCAGCATTCCAGTTACAGTCCGTTCCAGCATTCCGGTTCCAGTCTGGTCCATCATTCCAGTTAGAGTCCGGTCCAGCAATCCAGCTCCTGTTTGCTCTCCTCTGCTATTGTAATCACCATCTGCACAAGTCCATTCACTACATGCAGAGGGACATTATCAGACCACCCAGCTTTGTCCACGTTGTCACCAGTCCAGCTCCAGAGGCACAACCCGGTCTGTGTACAGCCAGATCAATGTTTCAGGAGCTTTCAATATATAAGCCGGACAAAAAAGTTGCTGTGTTCTATAAGAGAAGTGTGGCCATCAGCCTGAACGCAGTTAAAATCACGTGGGTGAGTGATTAGGTGTTTAGCCTATGGGCTGGTATATATTTGAACCAATAGGTAGAGAGAGGGGGGTGGTTTTGTTTTATATAGGTGTTGGTTGTCATCCATTTTCCCCTCTCTGTTTCCGGATTCCTAGCTGTGCAGTTGGATCCCTAGCTGTCAGCGGTGCGGTGGATTCAGGCCTTGGAGTGAACGTCGTGGTATCGTATTATCTCTGTGAATTGTCCTTGTCCTTTGTGTCTTGTCTGTGTTTTTGCCTGTGTTTTCCATCCTTCCTTTATTTCTTTTCCTTCCCCTTTTTCACTCCCTCCTTCCTCCTCTTTCTCCTTCCATTCTCCTCTCCCCCTCCTTCCCCCCCCCCCCCCTCCACACTCTCTCCGTTTTCCGTTTTCCGTTATTTCCCCCTTTTTCCTCTTACCTCCTTTTCTCTAGTGTTTCCTCCTGTCTGTAGGTTGCCTCCGTCCTTTTCCCATGTCTCGCCCCAGCCGCGTGCGCAGTGCCCCCTCCAGGTATCGCGAGGCGGGTCCTGACCCTGTCCCCCTCACTTCCTCCCCGTCTCTCCGTCCAGCGGGGGCCCCCTCCTCCGTTGCAGCTGCCTGTTCACGCAGGGGGTCCCGCAGCGCCTCTCCCCCCCCTCCTCCTCCAGAGCCTCCGTCAGCAGGGGAAGGCGCCAGAAGGCGGTGCAGCCTGGCGGGCTTATCCTGCTCCCTCCGGCGGAGCCCTTGTCTGTAGCGGAGGTAGAGCCTTTAGCGCCACCTCCGCTAAGGGGTTCCCTCACTATCTCCGGCCCCCCCCCTTCCCCCCCCCCCCTTCATTGGTCTCTAGTGGGGTTTTTAGAGGTTGGGAGTCCTCTCCCTCCCAGTTTCCTCGGGCAGCCCCCCTTCCCAGGCCTCCTGCCTGTTCTGGGCCTCCCTACAGAGGCTTGGGCCCCATCATCTGGGACCCCCCCATACCTGGGGTCCCCCTCCCTCCCCCCTCCCCCGCCCCTTCTGCCCATGTTTCATTTTCTTCCCCCCCTCCCCTTCCCTTGGCCCCCGTTAGCGGGGTCACCGGGCTGGGTTCACATGGTTCCTGGCAGGTGGAGATTCCGGTTCCTCCGTCTGGGGTAAGGCGACCGGCGGATCCTCTGGGTCCCGCCCCCCTTTTTTCCGGGTCTTCCATCCTTTCCCCGGGTTTGGGTTCCTTGGCCGGGGTGGGTTCCAGGGCCTGTCCCCCCCCCTCACAGCCTTTCCCCCTCCCCCTCTCCCCCCTCCCCCCCCTCCATTCAGACTTGGTTGCCCCTCCTCGGGTCCCGTGGGATTTGCCGTTCCCACCTGCGGGCGGTCCGTTTTTGTTCCCGTCAGGATCTGGGGAGGGTCCTCCTTACCCCATCCCCTCCGGGGTCTACAGGCACTATTACCCGGTGCCCCTAATACCCCTTAGGGGGGAAGCCCCTCGTCCTGGGCGTGACCCAGACGCTTCATTCAACAGACCCCCCCCCCCGGGATTCTTAGGGTTAGATAATGTGTCCTTAGGAGTCAATAGTTCTTTGTCGGCGGTAGACTCATCTATGGGGTTCCAAGCTAGACTGTCAGATTCTAACGTGCCTCTTGTTTCAGATTCACAAGCCATGGTTGGAGGGATGAAAGCTCAGACATTACAGGTGGTCGGTGCCGGGCCGGGAGCGGCAGAGATGCCGCTGGCCGCAGCAGATAGCCTGTCGCAAGCCGCTAGGACAGCAGCTGATCCGGCCGGACTGGAAGTTCAGCAGGCGGACGCCACAGAGGTCGGAGCAGTACCAGGTCCTTCCAGGCCGTCGGGATCCGGAACACAAGCAGAAGCTGTCGTCAGCGGTGAGTTGGCAGAAGTTATTATTCCACATGTACTTACACATAGCCCCCCATTGTCCTCCACGGACGAGGATTCTCCCTCTTCACCGGGGGAGGGTCCTCGTAAGCTTATTAAGTTACTTAATACACACTTTGGCAGGTCTGGATCCCAGGGTAGGAGACGGGGTGGGGCAGTCAAGTCTGTAGCGCCCCAAGCCCCGATGGTGCTTTGTGAGAATACGGCCCTCTTGGCAGGATTACGGCCCAGTATAAAGGACAGGATTAGGAAGGGTTGGTTCGTTAACATGTTCGAGATAACGAAAGCAGCTAAAAAAGGTCTAGATGCAGCTTGTGAAAGAGGGGGTATCGGCGAAGAAGCGTATAAAACCTTCTCCAATTGGGTGACCGGTTATTGTGCATTTGCGGCCTGCTATATCGAAACGAGGCCGGAGGCTCATGAAGATGTGTGGAAATATATGCACCTCATTAATGAGATGTTTGTTAATGACCGACCTGGAACCTGGCTTAAATATGATGAGTTATTTCGTGAGAGGGTGGACGGTCGCGTTAACATGCCACTGGGGGTAAAGGATGTCGAGATTTGGATGCAACTTAATCGGGCTAGTTTAGCGTTTGGTCCAGGGGCACAAGGGAATCGGTTTCCGCAAGGGGGGAGACGTAGTGCTCCCCAGTTTGTTAAGAACAGATGTTTCGCCTTTAACAATACGTCCTGTGGGCGGGGGGAATCGTGTAGGTATCGACACAGTTGTACGTATTGCCGCGGACCGCATTCTGCCAAAGAGTGTCCGAGGTGTGCCCCCGGTCTCGGCAGAGGCCGCGGCAGTGACGGAAATATGGGTTAAGGGCCCCTCTCCTATTCGTATAGATTATTTAGAACGATGGCTTAATTTATATCCTTATGCAGAACAGGCTTCTTTTCTTCGGGAGGGTTTTCGTTACGGGTTCCGGTTACCAATTAGGATAGCGGTCAAAGCAAGGGCGACGAGAAATTTAAAGTCAGCTTATATTTTTCCGGAGGTCCTGGAGGAAAAGATCCGCGGGGAAATTAGCCTAGGACGCATGGTCGGCCCTTTTACCTCACCCCCCTTATCAGATTTAGTCATTTCTCCAGTGGGGATTGTTCCAAAAAAAGTCCCGGGTAAATTCCGTCTAATTCAACATCTGTCGCACCCAGTGGGCGGGTCGGTTAACGATGCTATTGATCAAGATATAAGCTCGGTAGTTTATCAATCATTTGATGAGGCCTTATCGATGGTTAGATACTTTGGCGTGGGAGCTCTCATGGCGAAACTAGATATTGAATCCGCTTTTAGGTTACTTCCTCTTCACCCAGATTCCTTTAAATATATGGGGTTCCAAATTAAGGGAGGGTTTTACGTGGATAGATGTCTACCCATGGGTTGTTCTCTGTCATGTGCCTATTTCGAAGCTTTTAGTTCCTTTTTGCATTGGGCTATTCAGGCAGGGACAGGACAAGAGGGCATCGCTCACTATCTTGATGATTTTTTATTTGTGGGCCCGGCCGAGTCCTCAACGTGTAAAGATCTATTGTTCTCAGCACAGGCCCTGTTCTCAGTCATGGGTGTGCCAGTAGCACAGGACAAAACCGAAGGTCCACTTACATGTCTGGCCTTTTTGGGAATTGAGATAGACACAAGGGCGGGCTGCTGTAGGTTGCCAGCTGACAAAATCATGAAGCTGAAAGGATTGATAGATAATGCTTTGTCCTCCCCCTCTCTTAAATTGAAAGAAGTTCAGTCCCTGTTAGGGCTTTTTAACTTTGCTTGCAGGGTTATTCCAATGGGTAGGATTTTTTGTAGAAAACTACAGCTTTCTACGGCGGGTATGAACAGGCCGCATGCGTTGATCAGACTCAAAGAGGAGATTAGACAGGATTTGTTGATTTGGACATCTTTTCTTGGAAGATTTAATGGCATTAGAATCTGGCCTCCTCCCCCTATTTCCACCAGGGATTTAGAGTTGTTCACGGATGCTTCCGGGTCTAAAGGTTTTGGAGCATACTTTCAAGGCGAATGGTGCGCAGCTCCCTGGCCTCAGGAGTGGGTTGACAGCGATTTGATAAAAAATTTACTGGTATTGGAGTTATTCCCCATTATAGTGTCCCTGGAGTTGTGGGCTTCTCAGCTCAAAGGCCATAATGTTTCTTTTTGGTGCGATAATTTGGGAGTGGTCCAGGCAATTAATCGCCAGAGTGCATCTTCTAAACCAGCAGTGAATTTACTGCGGGTTTTGGTTCTTCGTTGCTTGGACTATGACATTAATTTTCGTGCTAAACATGTCCCGGGTATTGAAAATGGGATTGCTGACTCTCTTTCTCGCTTTGACTGGGTGCGGTTTAGATCGCTGGCCCCGAGAGCTAATCCTGTGGGTATAGATTGTCCATTTTATATTTGGCAGATGATCGGTCCGGATTAAGATTTTTGGCTGAAGCGGCCCTAGCTCCCTCTACGCTGAAGACTTACCGGTTGGCATGGCAACGCTGGGAGAATTATTTGGTAATTTCTGGTAGGCGATTGTTGGCCAATGGTTCAGACATAGAGGAGTTTATGTTGCGGTGTTATCAGGAAGGTTTTAGCAAGGCGTCTATGTCGTCCACATTAGCAGGAATATCTTTCATGTCTAGAGTTCAAGGGCTATCGGATCCTACGAAATCCTTTCTGGTTAAGAAAGCCCTTAAAGGATGGGCTAGGTTACACCCTGTTCCAAGGGATCACAGACGGCCCATTGACGCTCGTTTATTGGCACGTTTGATAGATGCACTGCCTGGGGTTTTGATAGATGCTTTCGAAGTTTCTCTCTTTAGTACTGCCTTTTCCATGGCCTTTCATGGGGCTTTGAGAGTAGGGGAACTAGTTGCTCAGTCAAAAAATCAATTAGGGTCAGCCATTTTAGCAGCTAATGTCATTAGAAATGTGGATTCTGTTCAAATTAGGATTGCCCGGTCTAAAACAGATCAATTGGGAGTCGGCCATTGGTTAACCCTTTCAAAGCAGGTCAATGATAGGATTTGTCCAGTCAGGTTATGTCATCAATTATCAGAATCACGCCCGCAGGCGGAAGTTTGGTTAGTTCATAAAGACAGTTCCCCACTGACCAAATTTCAGTTCCACTCCATTATGTCCAAGGTTCTACAGGACCTGGGCTTTCCCCCCTCTGAATTCGGAACACATTCTTTTCGTATTGGCGCAGCGACAGAGGCAGCAGCAGATGGGGCTTCTACTTTAGCTATACAGGCTCTAGGCAGATGGAAATCTAGCTGTTACAAGAGGTACATTAGACCTGATGTTTAACAATTGTTTTCTTCCCTTGTACGCAGTCTTCTTTTTCTTCGCTTTTCTTCCTCAGGTAGTAGACCCAGGGGCTAGCTGCTCGCCGCTTTTTGCGGGTGCGTGAAGGGCTTTTTCCCACCGGGTTTTCACCTTCACCTGGGTCGCTGCCTTTCCTTTCCGTTCTATTTAATGTTGGAAGTAAAATCACCCTTATGGTTAGTTTAGGGTCGTTTTCTTCCTGATTTTTGGTTAGTGTTTCATTAGTTTTCAGTTGTTTATGTATTTGTCCCATTTACATTTTGGTTATTAAGTTGTTGTTCTCGTAGGGGTTGATGCCAGAACAATATCGGTGTGGTTTTTCGGACATTCCTTTATCTTCTGGGCCGGGATGCATCAGTTTGCGGGTTGTTGTCCGTGGGTCCCGGCGAATTCGGATATCATTTGGATAGGTCATCGTGGTATGAGATGGAGGCAGTTCTTGTCGGTTTTATCCTGTGAGATTGCTGCTCGCGGAGTACCCGATATCCTTGTGGTTCACCTAGGCGGTAATGACATTGGTCAAATGAAATCACTTGAACTCATCATAAATATCCGTGATGACATTTTAACGGCCTCTGAGTATTGGCCGTCTATAAAGTTTTGTTGGTCCTACATTGTTCCCCGTAGGACATGGAGGTCGGATTTGCCTCCCACGGCTATTTCATCTGTGGTTCGTAAAGTGAATCAAGTGGCCAGTAAGATTTTTCGTCAGGCTGGAGGTTTTTCTATTTCCCATCCTTTGTTGAAAGCCGAATATATTCATTTATTTAGATTGGACGGGGTTCATCTTTCGGATTTGGGCATTATCTTTTTTATTGATAGGTTATTTTGGAAACTTAGGCCTATTTTTAGGGCTGTGGTTGGCGGGCTGCATTTATAGCATCTCTGCAGCGTGGGTGGGAGAGCAGTGCAGTTGGTAAGTTTGCATATGGTGCTTCGTTTATATGTCATAGGTCACTATCCCCCCTTTCGTATGGTGTTGTCATCACGTGTGTTGGGTCCAGTGAATGGGACTCCGGGCCAGTATGTTGATTATCTCTGGCGGTTTATATAGGGGGGTGTAGTCTTGCCGTTGGACATATATTTCGCACCGGCCAATAGATAAGGTAAATCCTGGGTTGGTGGTTCAAGGGCCTTACCTTTCCACCGTTATTGGTTTTGTGTTTGCCTTCTGCCCTGCTCTCGTCCGCCTTCAGCCCCTTTAGTTTAATATACCCATTTAATAAATATTAATAAATATATTTTAATTCCAACGTTATTCTGGTGTCCGTGTCGTTATTGGTTATAGGTATTATGGTAAACACTATGAGCTTCCTCACTGTGCATTTTAGAGAAGTGTGGCCATCAGCCTGAACGCAGTTAAAATCACGTGGGTGAGTGATTAGGTGTTTAGCCTATGGGCTGGTATATATTTGAACCAATAGGAGGAGAGAGGGGGGTGGTTTTGTTTTATATAGGTGTTGGTTGTCATCCATTTTCCCCTCTCTGTTTCCGGATTCCTCCCTCCCTCCCGGCTGTTTTTTAAATGGTTTTGTTTCTTCGGTGGGAGAGCAGTGCAGTTGGTAAGTTTGCATATGGTGCTTCGTTTATATGTCATAGGTCACTATCCCCCCTTTCGTATGGTGTTGTCATCACGTGTGTTGGGTCCAGTGAATGGGACTCCGGGCCAGTATGTTGATTATCTCTGGCGGTTTATATAGGGGGGTGTAGTCTTGCCGTTGGGCATATATTTCGCACCGGCCAATAGATAAGGTAAATCCTGGGTTGGTGGTTCAAGGGCCTTACCTTTCCACCGTTATTGGTTTTGTGTTTGCCTTCTGCCCTGCTCTCGTCCGCCTTCAGCCCCTTTAGTTTAATATACCCATTTAATAAATATTAATAAATATATTTTAATTCCAACGTTATTCTGGTGTCCGTGTCGTTATTGGTTATAGGTATTATGGTAAACACTATGAGCTTCCTCACTGTGCATTTTATTCATTTAGTCAATGCATAACATAAAGTTTAGATTTCATGTGTCTCAGTACAAGTCTGGTTACAGCACATGTTTGAGTTATATAAATTACATTATTCATTTTCCAACCAATCTCTCTAATGTGACAATAAAATTATCTGTTATACCCATAATGATTCTCTGTAGGAAGACCCGAGCTGGTAATATCAATCTTTCTTTGACAAAGCTAATTAATCTAGATATATAAACAAACGTCTGCAAGTTTTGCTGGTGAAATTGCAGAGCTGACATTGAACTGAGCCTGAGTATCACAGATAACTGGGTATAAGCGAGATGCTCAGCACAGATGTTCAGTACAATTACATTATGCAAACCCTAAAGTGAAAAAATGTGTTTGGAATTATTCCGTATTGATGATGTGACACATTGGGGCCCAGAGCACTTATTTTTCAAGTGGAGGATAGAGAGACTAATAGAATGCTGCCAGCGGAGTGAGAAATGAGCCCCACAGGAATTTCGACTATGGAAATACATTATAGTCGCTTAACAAAGCTTCTATCCTGACTGCAGTCAGCCAGGCTGATAAACAGACGTCAGTAGCATTGAATCCAGACGCATGGATCATTAGAAGTATCCCACTTGCTGCTTCCTAGCTGACACTGAAAACCTAAATTGCTGTCTTAATCTAGGTGATAATACTGCAGCATACTCTATTATTATTATTATTATTATTACTATTATTATTATTAATATTATTGTGACCTCTGGTATTGTCTGCTAATTTCTTAACAACAAGGTATGGTTTCAATATTTATGTAATAATGTGGTCCCTGCTGTAAATTATAATAATATTAGCGGTCACCAAGAAGTTCCATGTGATCTTATAAAAGCTCCTGTGAGAATAACTTGAATCATCTTGATTTAGAAATCAGCTACCGACACGGAGACCAATCAGACATAGATTCACAGGCCAGTTACAAGACACTTTCTGTTTTTATTCAATTGTTTTTTAATTCTTTAGCTTGAAGCAAAGAAAGGAAAAAAACATAACATACGTAATGCATAATACGATTTAACCGAGATAAAATGCTCTCTTCTCGGTACACATTCATTTCTTCTTGGTAATTAAAATAAGTCTTAAAAATATCAGGAGCTGATATGAGGCAATGGCTTGTGAAGGTTCATGAAAATTTTAATAGATTGTGGATCCACATCCTTTGCGTGTTTCGACCAAAAACAAGGTGTAACATCTGCAATAATCTCTTTCTGTATTTCAGTTGGCTGTTGTATAGCCGGAACGTGTTTGGTCTAACAAATTACTGGCCTGTTTAATGGACAAAAGTACATCTAAATTTATTCCATCAGTGTAATACAAAGTAGAACAGTCTGATTCTGCACAATAAAGGTATGATTTAGAGTATAGTACAATTTCGATGGCTGTAAGAGCAAAACCACAACCATACAATTGAAATGTCTGCCATGTCTTGCATGAACAACTATTACCCTGGCACCTACCACCCTAGGGGGACCAGAATGAGCCCCAAGACTATTCAGTATAGGGCTGGTTTGCCTTATGGTGGATGCGGTGCAGTTTTTGTGGGCCTGATTCTCCTGTGTAGACCATGCCGGCTAGCTGGTACCACATTATAGACCATGGCTGGCTGGTACCACATCATGGGGCATCCCAAGCTGCGGATTTCCCTGTTATAGCGTGATCTGTTCAATCTGATATAGTCTGGTGTTAGTTTCCGATTTTGCCGGGGGGGGGGGGGGGGGGGGCATGTTCATTGTGACCCTACTTTGGCCGCAGCACAGACTATAGTATTGATACTGGTTGCGTATTTTGGGTGGGGACATTTATTTATTTAAATCTTTCCTTTTTAACTAGTAAAGATATATGTTCTGGATCATCATAATCAGCACATTTACACCAGGACTTTGGGAGCCTCAACACATCGTGGTAATTAATATCAGTAAAAAAAACAAAAACCGTAATTAATTAGGCACAGAGGGTCAGGACTAATGAGATATATATTGTAAATAAATAATATAAAAATATGCAAAAATTAATTATAAATGATCAACATATCAGAACAGAGAGCTGTCATAAAAGGACCCCCACAATTAGCAGACCACGAAAAAAGAGAATAAATGACAGCGCTCTAGATCTAATGTAAAACGAGTGTGACATACACTAGTTGCACAACGCAAAAAATGGACACAAGCTGCAAAATATAAATCCCAATTTTTTGTGATGTGGTTTATATTTTGGTTTATATTTTCACAATTTATTCAATACAACAAGATCTGTATTGAGAGTAGAAATGATCTTACATTTTTCAATGTAAAATCCAACTAGAGCTAAAATGAATGTGAGTAACCAGAGAAGCTCTTACAATATCAAAGCAATCCGTTAAAATGCCCGTTAGCACAGTGCTGTCTGTATATTGAAGCATGTATATCTTCCAATATGAATTATAGCTGTATCAATTAAATCATGATGTATAAAGTCTAGAGAATAATTTAGGGAGTGTGCGTACGGTAAGAGGAACAATTCAAATCAGCAGGGCCGCCAAGATGAATTTTGGGCCCCGATACAGCGCCTTCATGGGGTCCCTAAAGGTAATTAGCATGTAAATTTATGTGCCGTCACGCAGCGTAGGTGCGCCGTCAAAGGGGGTGTTGCCATTCCATTAGGGGGGTGATTGTGCATCATTGTGGGTGTGTCTATCAGGTGAAAATCACTAGGCCACCCTCCTACAGAAAAATGCATTACTCACACATGCCCCCACAAGCTTTAATCACACGTGTTGCCCTCTGCTCACATGCTTTAATCACACTTGTACCCCAGCTCTAGTTACACATGCCCCCTCTCTGCCCAGCTGCTATAGTCCCACATGCCCCCCTCTGTCCAGCTGCTATAGTCACACATGTCCCCCTCTGTCCAGCTGCTATAGTCACACATGTCCCCTCCTCATCACATCTTACCTTTTTCTCCACTGCACTGCACAGGAAGATTTCCAGCAGCCCGCCAACACTTTGTATCATGTGACCGCTGTTCTGATAGTGTCCGGTCCGGCTCTGCACACAGCCACAGCACCACACTCGTGGGTGCGTATGGACGTGACACCCGCAAGCAAAAAATAAAAAAGTACTTAAAAAAAAAAATTAAAAAAAAAAATAACTATAGAGCTCTATTGGCACTCCGGACCCGCCAGGAAGGTCCGGGCCGGGTAATTTATACCCGCCCCCCCTCTCTCGGCGCCCCTGCATATCAATAAAGTACTATAGAGCTCTTTTGGCACTCCGGACCCGCCAGGAAGGTCCGGGCCGGGTAATTTATACCCGCTCCCCTCTCTCAGCGCCCCTGCATATCAATAAAGTACTTTTGGTTTACCCAGATTCTGAGATGATGGATAAAACAATACCTGTAATTCCGTTCTCTCCGGTGCGGTCTATTGGCCACCTGTGTTTGAGACCAAAATGAAGAGGACGAAATTACAAGTACTGTTTTAACCATAATCTCAGAATCTGGGTAATTGGTGATGGTGACTTTTAGTTTTATGGACATTTTTCAAAAAATATTTTTTTGAGAGAGATTTTCTTAGTGAGCATCTTTTTTTCATAATAAAATCTATGTTGTAAAATTGTATTTATTTAACACTTTTGATATATAATGACCCGGAGCCCTATGAGTGTAAAAATGAGAAGAGCTCAACTGAATTGACCAACTAACCTATGAAAAGCAATAAATTTGGAACTGTTGTTTTATTTAATATTATATTAAATAGCACTATAGGTGATATTGCATACTTACAACGTAGGTAAAAATAGGTTTTATTAACTTTGCTGGCCATATGATGTGCTCTTATTAACAGAAATGGGTCTACTAGTCACAGTCATCTATAACAGAATTAAAAAAAACACATTGTTATATTTTAATTCACAATCTGGCAAACATTAAACATGAATTAAAAAAGATTAAGGCATCACTCAATCACAGCTAGCACTCAAGAAAAAAGTGCTCAGGTCACCCAATATTATTTAGTTTTAAAGATAAAGCACCATAACATCACTTACTACTCAATTTAAAACTCAATATTGAGCTCAATATAAAGCTCAAATATCATTAAAGTACAAGAACTGTGTGTATAATCATACCTGGCTCTAAAGGATAGAGAGCCCAATATATCACACAATCATCCTTAGTACTCAAGGATGGAAAGCCCAATATATAAGTCAACCATCCTTAGTACTCAAGGGTGAAGAGCCCGGTATTTCACACAGTCATCTTTAGTACTCATAGATGGAGAGTCAATGATGTCACACAGTTATCATTAGGACTTTGTAGTGGAGGACCCATAATATTACATACCTATCCTTAGTACTTAGGGATGGAGAGTCCAAGGATTCACACAATCAACTTTAGTATCCAAAGATGAAGAGCTGAAGATATCACATAGTTATCTTCAGTACTTAGAGGTGGAGAATCCAAGATATCACACAATCATCCTTAGTACTTAAGGATGGAGAGCCCAATATATAAGTCAACCATCCTTAGTACTCAAGGGTGAAGAGCCAGTGATATCACACAACCATCCTTAGTACTCAAGGATGAAGAGCCAGTGATATCACACAACCATCCTTAGTACTCAAGGATGAAGAGCCAGTGATATCACACAACCATCCTTAGTACTCAAGGATGAAGAGCCAGTGATATCACACAGTCATCCTTAGTACTCAAGGATGAAGAGCCAGTGATATCACACAATCATCCTTAGTACTTAAGGTTGGAGAGCCCAAAATATCAGTCAACCACCTTTAATACTCAAAAATGAAGAGCCAAAGACATTAGACAACCATAAGTAGGACAGATGAGTGTGAGAAATGCTACGAGGGCTCAGACAGAGTGCAGCAGAAGACATGACAGGGCCTATGTTACGTACATACGGGGAGAGACAGAAGGACCAACAGGGAAAAAATGGAGATGGCAGGAGAAGGGGGGGGGGGTGATAAATAAAATGCTCAGTAGGTGATAGGATAGACGAGCTTGAAAAGGTAAAGATATCACACAATCATTTTTAATACTAAAGCTCAGACATGTAGTGACCATATTTCATATGTAGCAAAGTTGACCTGAAGATATCACCCAATTATATGTGACTGCCATTCAAACAGTTAAAGACAATTGTATCACACTATGCAGCCTTTGTTTTCACACATTGCAGCATCCAGTGTTTTCACACGTGTAATAATTAGCAGTGCACAGCAGTATTCAATGAGTGTTCAAAGTATTCAACTAGTATTTAATGGAAATAGCAGGTTTTCCTTCCTATATATACTGTACCACTGCATTCCTGTGGGCACACAGCTAAATATGGCAGCGCAAAATTACAAATATAAAGAATGGACATTCAGCTTGAAGCAATTAATATGCCATTTATACATCTTGCTGACATAAACCAATTTTCTCCATTGGTTTGTTGGTCTCTGTGGGCGGAGGTCTAGGAGGAATAACTTGAACGCTGTCATTACATAGAATAACAAAGCTCAGTGTATTTCTTGCGGGGGCTATTTTTGAGATCTGCCACCCTTGTAGTAATAGTGTCAATTGAAAGCGAGACATAGTATGCACATTCTAGGACAGCCGCAGAGAGAAATAAACTACTCGAATGGAACCATTATGCAGCTCGGAGTGTCCCCAACCCACAATTCCTTGGGGTCATTGACCACAAAATCGAGGGCTTCAGCTCACACAAATACACAGTCAATTCTGGTCCAAGGAATGAGCTGGGCAGCCAGTTAAAAAACCCCCATACTGTGAGAAGTCTCTCTGTGACATTAATCATGCAGCAATTAACCTCATTTAATTTTATAGTACACGCTGTGCCTCTCCATTCACAAAGATCCCCAATATTTTATTTTTACTAGAAATGTTTGGAGTGACTTCACAGGGAGATGATGCCAGGGATTAATCAATTAAGCAGAGGTGAGATGAATGTAGCCATTGATGGGATTTTTTAAGACTTGGTTTGTTTACGATAAATGCTCGTGTTAGTAAACAAATGCACACAAACTTATGGTCATTTTATTGAGGAAAGATATTTGCGATCAACAAACACAGTCATATTTGTAAAAGAGTCTTTGTAAAAAAGTAACGTGCATTAAACTAAACGTTTCATAAAAGGGTTTTTACTTCTCTACTGTACACTTCTTAACCCTTCGCTCCCAACCTAATCCCCTGCTGGGTGGTCAGCACAAGTTTCCGCAGGGTTCAAGTACTTACTTCTAGAGGTGGGTGAATTGATTTGAGCAATTATGAAATTTGTCCATGGGCGAATTAAGTTACACATTAATTCAATTTTGCCAAAATATCAGCAGATAAGTAATGGCTACTAGAGAATCAAGCCAATCACAGTGAAAAGCCAATAATCAATAAACAATAACATCAATAAATGTGACATGAGTATAGCCTTATAAATAGATCTTACCATCTCGGCCTCTCATCTTTCTCGATTGTATTAAAGAAAAAACATCATTCTTTAATACAGTGGTTCAGACTACTGCATATTTCTGTATGCACTGCAATCACTACATTGTTTTGTAGACAGTAATGCAGCAGTACCTGCCCAATATTCCCTGTTAGTGTTAACCCTTAAACACTTCACGCTCTCACTACAACACACTTTTGCTGCCAGTTACCATAGTTGCCTACTCTCCAGGAACCTCCTTGACTGCCGAAAGATTAGGCAACTCCCCCGGAGAGCACACACCTATCGTTATGTGGGCAGAGATATGATGCAAATTGCTTAATCAAGCCCCTCCTACCTCAGTAAAATCCAAGTATTAGGATTTACTAGTGTGGGTGGGGCTTGACCCACTTAATGACACAAATCGTGTCTTCAAGCCCCACCTCCACCATCTCATGGAAGCAAGGTCGGAAAGTAGCCTCGATGCTCAATTCCTTAGATTTGGACTGGTGCACTTTGATGGTTCACCTAACGCATTTCACGGTATATGTCTACTTTTGCACTATAGGGAGCTGCCTCCACAAATTATCTAAGTTCCTAGGCGGGTGAGCAGGAGAATCACAAAAGACATTCTGTGCCAAAGCTTCAATGTCACAAAAATATCCAACCTCCTACTCCCACTTTAGGATCCCCTTGCATTAAAACAGGTTTAATCTCTCTGCTGAATCACCCAGAGGTCAGAGGTGATTTACAAATCGCTGGGTGCCCCTCTTCACAGCAAGAAAAGCCCCGAAGTGCGTGACCTCCACCCATTAATCTGATTGCAATAATCCCATCTGCAAATTGAGGTGCGCTCAGTCCTACAAGGAGGAATTGGTGCTGCAATTTGGCCACTTTGTAAATTGTAATTGTAATTTTCTTGTCATTAGTGTCATTAAGACAGGAAATTCAGTATCCGAGTCTATGAGAAGTTGAATAGAATGAAACAATACGATTACCATATTAGCCCGGTGGTAATCGTCTTAACGGTGACGAGAACCCGGACACGCTTGACACCTACACAAAAATTCAGATTTGACCAAAAAACGAATACAATATAAACATCCAGGTTTCCGATGTCACCGGTAAGACGTACCCAACCCTATTAGCCACCTAGAGTCACACTTTCCAGATGACAGCATAGAAATGGTTTTATATCAATTCCTATTTACTTTTTCCTTGGAATTTTTTTTATTAGTGCAAGTGCATGCTTGCACTTGTAGTGCACTATAAATTGTGGTGGCCCCATCATAGAAGTATTGCACCAGTTAAAAATAAAAAATGTCTGTCCCCCATAATAAAGTGATATAATAATATTTCTGCGGTTTTGCAAACCATGTGCATTTACAACCTGCTATTCTATATGAGGTTTGGTCTTTATTAGATCTCACAGTTTCAAAAGCGCACAAAAGCTCGCCAAAAAAATGCATGTTTTGGCGAAACCACAGTTTAGTAAATTTGCCTCCAAGACGACTTGTCCGACACAGAACCTCTTATCTGCCAGTCGGTGCCTTTCCCTATCTGGCTCTCTGCCATTTGTGTTATCACTCCGTTAATGGATATATTTTTGTGTTTGTCAAATAAAGCTACCTACTTAATTAGAATCATTGGTTAGATACACTCTTTAACAGAGAGTGTCTACCATAACCAAAACTGTGCGCTGCAAACCCACCAATGCTGCCCTGCTAAGCTGAATAAAATGTACACACATTATACAAGGGTTTAGTGTTCCCTGTGTTGGTTTGTGAGCTCCCAGTAATATAACACAAACCAGCAAAGACACTGCAGTGTGATAATAGGACCCACACAACAGACATCTCCATACACGTTGGACGCACAGTGTGAGGTGACAATAGCTGAAGATCTGATGAAAGGGTCAAATGTTCTTCTTAAATGTCAAGCACATGTCACTATGCGCTGAGCACCAGCTGTACTACAGCCGCCGTCTCCTCTTCTATTCCCAGCTCAGATCCCTCACAGACTGCTGGGCTCCCAGCCCTGTGGTCAATACATATTTACGGAAAAAAAAGGTGGGATTTTAACTTCTGCAGAGATTGTGAATTTTTTGTGGCTTTTCTTTTTTTTTCCTCTTTTTTTTTACTTTTTCTTAATTTCAGCCTGTGAATAAATTCAACAAAATGAGCAGCAACTCTTCCCCACAAACCACTAATGCCTACGCTGGAAAGAATATTAAACTGCTCTAATGCTGCACATGAAAGAAGCTGCTTCATCCATCTAAATTGATGGTTATCTATGTCCTGTAACACAATCTCCTTTATTCCGACCTCTGGAGAGCTTCATTTATTTCAGAGGAGCAAGTGTAACAGTGTTATTCGGATTCCTTATTGTCCCAGCGCTCTGCGTAATGTCGTTCTGACGCTGCGTCAGAGATCTGAGACCCAGCAAGAAGGAGAAATAGATTTCTCGGGGGCTTCTGCGATGTAAGAGGAGAATTGGAGAAGGTTTCCTGGAAGAGAAGTCTTTATAACCATCACAGTCTTATATCCTTGTGCTTTACACATTTCTTACTCCTGTATAACAATACTTCTCAACTTTTCCAGTATTCACACATCCGACACCATAGCCCACAAATAACCTTTTTTTTTTTGCGAAACACCAGTGTGAGACAGAAACACTGGGATGATATAATATTATCTATGAAAACTGATGTGAATTAAAGCTAATTTATTCCATTCAGAATTAAAATCTAGTTTATATATCTTGCTAGTTCCATAAATATATGTTTCCTGTATTCGGAAACTCTCACGCATAGAGTATTAATGTTTATTTATACATAACTGGAATATACCGTTTAGTTGGGAACATTGTGTTCATTCTCAGTATTGTCTGTAGGTAAGGTACGGACAGAGGGTCTGCACCATCAAGGAGCGTAAATACTGTAGCCTGCCAGATTTTGTGTGAAATCTCTCTACGTATGCCCAGTGCATACGCCAGAGAACGCTGCAACTTCCAATTCATCTTCTAATGCAAAGGACACTTTCTACAGCCTATGGCTTCATGGGAGGAGTGTGTAGGGGACTGGGTGTATGTATGTAGTCAGTGTACAGTAAGGACGTGGAGAGCTCGAGCGCACGCAGCAGCACCCGATTCAAGCCTCAGACATCTCTCACGTATGTGTTTTTCTGTTCTATCACTTGCACCAGCTACAGGTGGTGTAAGTGCCGAGTGATAGTGATGACAGCTGTGTATACAGCTAGAATATGGGTGTGCAATCAGGATCAACTATTTGTATTTTATATTTGTATTTTATGTATAGTAGACATAACATCCTAATAAATGTATTATATAGTATTTTTTTTTTTTAAATAAATATTTTTTTTAATGTTTTGTTGTTAATGACTATACTATTAACAGGTGACATTAACTGATTAGTTTGTGACTTTATATTCCACATATGTATTGGAAATATCCTGCAGTGTGATGTCTGTTAGAGCAGAGTGGACCTAGACCCGTATTCATCACCAGATGTATCTTCACATCCGTTCCTTGTTGAATAGGGACGTGCGTTTCCCCAATATATGTGGGTTTTAAAAAAACATACATTATGTTCGTTTTGCGTTTCTTGAGTCAAGCTCAGAGTGTATAGACACAGTACAACTTCTCCAGGTCTGTATGCTTCACTTAATATACCAAATCCAAACATACTGAGGGTAAAGGTATCAAGTTGAGAGTTTCCGGTGGGTTTGAAAAGTGGAGATCTTGTCGCTAACAACCAATCAGATTCTAGCTGTCATTCTGTAGAATGTACTAAATAAATGATAACTAGAATCTGATTGGTTGCTATAGGCAACATCTCCAATTTTTCAAACCCAATGGAAACTCCCAGCTTGATACATTCACCCCTGAGTGTTACCAATTTTCCACCTTGATGCTGTGTACTGGGTTAACTCTCAGTATTTGTCCATATTTTGTAAGTGTGGACAACTGCACACTACCACTGCTCTCGTGCAATTCTAGGTATCTGTTCTTACGTGTATGAAAGCCTGCACAATACCATCCCATTGCTGTGTATATCTTCTGCAGTTCTCTGTGTATATTCTGTTTATGGACGTCTGTGCAGTATCCTTTCATGTGCAGTTCTGGATATCGGTGATCTTACGACCGTCCGCCGTTTTATGGCACCGTGAGAAGGGACAAAGCTTAGAGGCCGAAGGAGAAAATAAACACAAGTGATAACATTCTCTGTACAGCGCTGCGTAATATGATTGGTGAAATATAAATAAATGATAATACAAATATATTAACTGTATATCCAACGTGTAATGATGTCATAGGAACAAAACAGAAGAAAGAAAACATATGTGATGATTATTCCTTCTATGCCCATTGTCGTCATTCTGTCTAACTGCGTAGGTATAATAATACATCCCATTTAGGGTCAGGTGCAGTGAGAAATGAAGATGCAATTATAACTATAGAGAGACAGAGTATAGCTTCATGTTAGCCGCAGCGTTACATTGTATGTCACGGTATATAATCAGTATGGGCGGACCTGGCTTATGTTATATAAAAGAACGTTGTAAACAGTCTCTGAGGTCGGGAGAAATAACACGGTAACCAGATATAGAGGAGTTTGCTGCAAGCTGTGGTGAGGAGTCTGCTCTCTAATCCATATGTCTCACTCTGTCCTACAGCCAGAAATAATTGCCTTAAACAGCAAAAATAAAATATCCAAATGTCCAAGTATTTGCAGGCCCCGGCTCATGGTGATAATCACAGTATTTATATCGCTGAGCATCAGGTGGTAGAGAGTCAGCTCTTGGTCAGACAGGTCCATGGCAAATGTACAGGTTATGTGGTGGTCGAGACTGATGGGATTTCCTTCCCTTACCTTGTCCTCCAGACACGAGTCAGGTTCTTTTCTGTTCGGACATCCGGTGGTCAGGAGATAAATACTTCAATGAAAGGGACAAGGATTGGTCAAATAACTTGGGTTTATTGAGAATGCGGTAAGGATAATTTTGGTAATCACCGCGCCACTGACCCCTTCAACTCAATGGTAATGACAAAATAATCGTTTGATCGACATAAAGCACAATAGCATTTAACATATAATATACACTTAGTGAGTATAAGGCACAATAGCGATAACATCTTCAATATCAATAAATCAATTTTTAGGTAAATCACTTAAAATTAATATTCATCTAAAACATTTGGTACCAATATTATCCCTGGTAACGTTACCATATCTTACACTCAGTCCTGGGCTGACCTGTGCACAGGAGTTTTGTAGTACATTAGATCTGTCAGCATGGAGGAAAGCAAGTGGAGGAATCTGTGACAAAGGTGATTTGCAGACCTACTGAACTTTTAACTAGAGTTCCTTCATATGATGGACTTCCAGCAGTAATACCTCTTATCTCTCTCAGCCTGTTCCTGAGGTAGTGAGCAGCTACATGGAAAGATTCAACTCAGATTTCTTATCTCTCGGTTTGTCTTCTTGTCACTCATAAACCTCATCTCTCCCTCAGAAGTCTAGAACTATCCTCTCCCCACTGCCTTCTGGAAGTTCACAGTTATTACCAAACTCAGTGGACTTGTTGCTATGACACAAACTCCTCGTTCCTGCACATCATCCTGGGTACGACCTCTTCAGCTCAACTGTCAACTGTCATTCCCACTGTGTCTCTCTCAGCCTCTATTAACCCCTTGTAGCTCTGCATTTCAAAAGCGTTTATGTACTTCCTCTGTGCTGTTTAACAGGGTTTTGGGGCGCCACAAATACATCACTGTTCTCCACTTTGTGCTAATTCACACGGTGCTACCAATGATTGGCCGGACGTCACTACTCCATTCGAAGCACCCTGGCTCTAGGTACCTCTGTGCAAGGGCCCCTCAACCTGCGCTGTGCGCATACGTCCTTGTGAGTCCAGAGGGGAGTAGTCACGATGAAGCCAGATTTAGCACCGGACGATTGTAAAGGACTAGGTCCTGGGACCAGTGGTTACGGCCTGTGGGCCATACACTGTTCGGTTCTGCTATTAGTCGTTAACTGATTGGATCGCTCTCGCCGCCACCCTTTATAATTTGTAATTAATAAACCGTGACCTGAAAAAATCAAGTTGTCAGTGTGTTTATTTCATAGATAAGATTTTAGAGTGTTAAATTAACCGTTATAAAGGTATAGTGCAATGAATCAGCAATATGCAGTTTATGACATCTTTTTAATTTACACATGAAAAAATAAAAATAATTAATAAATAACTGTACTCTGTGTGCAAATGACTAACGTACCAGATGTAATAAATAAAAGCAGCCTGTAATACGGGGAGCAAGACCTCAACATTTAGCGATTCACAAGACATACAGTCTGAAACGGCTCCCTTGTTTCTCCACCAACGCGTTTCAACTTATCGAAGTCTTTATTAAGGCTTCTTTTACTTACCCCTCTCTGTATATGTTGTTCATTCTCTCACTCCCACCCCCCACCACATAATTAAGTATAGAGAGAGTGGATCAGGGAGAGAGTGGATCATGGAGGCGGTGGGCTGCCACAAGGGGCCGGACACCAAACTAAAGGCATCCTGCAGCCTTCATGTGTGTATAAGTGACAGGCTCTAGGGGAAGCAGGGAACAGAATGTGCTGGAGGAGGGTCTTCATGAAATGGAGATGAATTTGTGACGTCACACCTTAGAAAATGTGAAACACATCCAGTAGTTGTTAAACGATCACTAACCCCAGAGGTTCAGATATGAACCATGTAAGTAAAATAGAACTCTCAGCATAACCCTGACATTGCCCTGCAGCTCTGATATAAAGTAAAGTACCACCACCCCTGCTCTATTACAGGCAGCTGAAGCTCCTCCCATATCTACGAGGACAGTGTGCGAATGGCATTCGGTACAGGCCAAAAAGCTGAGAATGCAGTCATTTGAGTTACTGTGACATCACTAGTCCTGCCCCTGTGAATCAATCCACCAGTCCTCACAGTGCATTTCAGCAAGTTCGCCGAGCTGTCAGTCACTCTCTGCCTACTGTGTTAGAGAAGCACCTACCCCCATAATAATGCAACCTGCTGCAGAGGAGAAAAAGAGCATGCTGGACAAATTTAGTTCAGTAAACTTGAGACAAAACAGGGTCCCACTGGACTGAGGACATGTTATTTATAACCCTTTTCTCACAGTTTAATGTACTTAATCCTTGGCCTAGTATAAGTATATGCACTAGAGCATAGGTGTATTATGTGTATTCTTATTTCATGTTATTAGGTACATTTTGTCCTCGCTATTACCTGCAATATTATATGTATTAGAAATATAAAGACTATTGCCATATGGTGTGAAATAGCAGGACAGCAGAAGCCATATTGCAGGACAGGAGTGAGAGCTAGACAGATGTGTTAACTAAAGGAATTAACATTTGTCTTAAATGTTCATTGTTATGAGGTGTGGCTTAGATATGTTAGTAATGTAATCAGAACAACATCTGAGTGACTGTTAATATAGCTAGTTGGCAGCCCAAGTTAGTTATTTCGGTCAACAGGTAATCTAGTAGGTAATTAGGTTAGAACGTCCAGATTTTGTGCAATGTGTCTCCACAGTACTATACTGGCTGAAATAGCATTGGGAAATGTATTAATATGCATCAATACAAATGGTGTTGTATCAAAATGTATCTGAGACTTAGATCATGTAACACTGCAGATACAGTGTGTCAAATGTCTTAATATTAAAGTGTCATTTCCTGATGTAATATTGTAACCCTTTGTTAAGTGTATCCAGCCAAAGAGCTAATTCAGTAAAGCCGCTCCATTGTATAACCAAGGTTACAGAGACGATGGGTCATTAAGGAGCGGATGTGAAGATACGTGTGATGATGACTGCGGGTTTGGGTTTTCTCTGTTTTACTAGACCAGACACTGCAGGATACGTTCACTATCTATGTTCAATATAAACTCACCAAATAATGCACACACAAATAAACTTTTTAAATAATGTTACCTGTTACTAATAATATAAGCATTAATGAGAAAACATGTAAATGAAAAAAAAAAAATTCATGAAAAACAATTATTAGACTGGTCTTAACGTATACTGTATATAATATACATTTTTCAGTTGCTCCTGATTTCAAACACATGTTAAAGCATTTTTACTCAGCCGTCATTACTAGTATTCGGGACTTAGACCAGCCCTGTAGCTGGAGATAACCAGATAAAGGTACCGACAGAGAACCAGCGTACTTCTGCTTGTGCCTGAACCTGAATTGGACGCTACTGCATGGGAACATCTCTACTGTACATTGCCTATGTGCATCTGACCCTTCAACACCCCATACCCTCCCTGAAATTATAGGGTGTAGTAAGTCCAAGACAACTTGGACACGGCTGTGTTCCTTGGCGTTTAGTCTGGTTGCCAGCATTCGCAGAAGGAATGTGCGGACGATACATAGAATTAAAGGCAGATACTTAATGATCAGGCCTGGTATGTATAACAGCTAAATAATTTAAGTATCCACTGATAGTCCTCTGCTGAAAGGGTGGCTTGAGACATCATGACCCTACTCCCTGGATAGACAGATAGGTATATAATGAGAGCACTATGTCAAAAGATTCATTATATTTTGGGGGGATCCTGGTGTATGCAGCACTAGCATAAAGGACTCTGGACCACGCATCGCTGTGCTGCTGGAGGAGATCCAACCAGGACACGGTCTGTGTGAGCCAATATCCTAGGCTGAGGGATATAGAACTGTCTAGCTGATGGTAGCAGTAATCAGGGCAGCCATCAGAAACTGTGGGGTCCAGTACTAACTAATCTGGCAGGGCCCCCTCCTCCATAATCATCACCATCATCAGCTAATTATATAGCGCCACTAATTCCGCAACTCACTCACATCAGTCCCTGTCCCATTGGAGCTTACAGTCTAAATTTCCAAATATACACAGAGACAGAGAGAGACTAAGGTCAATTTAATAGCAGCCAATTAACCTATTAGTTTGCTTTTCATCGTACATGCCCCCCCTCCCTCATCACAATAAATGCCCCCTTCCTCATCACAGAACATGCCTCCCCCCACCATCCCTCATCACAGTGCTTGCTCTGCTCACCCCCTCATCACAGTAAACGCCCCCCGTTCCTCACAGTATATGGCCCCCCTTACCCTCTCAGAATAAATGCTCAATTCATTTGCCTGTTCTTCCAGTCACTGATAGACATGGAGCGCGTTGCATGCAGTGATGATGCCACCGAGCCGCACTTTCCCAGCCTATCGAGAGCCACCGCCTCGCCCCACGACGCAAATTACGTTTTACCTCCAGTCACGCCCCCTCTCCCGGAAACAAGTTTCCGGGAGTTGGTAAGTATGATATATATATATATATATAATTGTGGCTTTACAGCTCTTTAAATTGTTTTCATAAACTTTACTCAAAGTATGACAAGACTATCGGAAAGCTTCAATGCTGGTCCGCATCATTTCACGCTTATGTCATCTATCAAACGATATTCAATTTAATCTCACAGTCCGCATCACGCTGCACTCATTAATAATCTCATCCTCTGCTAACTACAGGCGCTGGAGCAACTTTCCATGTCCTCATAAATCTATGTAACCGATAGAGAGTAGAGCATTATAGACATTATTCCTGACTGATAACATTGTATCACACAGCACTGCAAGGATAAAAGACTTAATATAACAGTGACACCATCTTATCAGAGAACTTACAGACCTACATTGGGAATATACTGGTTAGCAAAGTAATAAAGCTGCTACTAAACAATCAATAATGATCACTTAATTACAAGTAAGAGAGAAGCAAAATGAAAAAAATAAAAAGAGTCTGAAAAGAGACTGGATTTCTGCTGTCAAACAGACAGATTAACAAATATCAAATACAATCAATAAGAAAGGAAATGAACAGAATTTACATAATGATAATAAACAATGGTAACGTGGCCACAGACACTGATATTGTACTGAGAAAATAAACGAGCTACTGACAATAACAGTAACTGTGACACAAGTAATCACAGTAGGGAGACTCAGGAAAGGTTTCCAGGTGTCAGTTGAGAAACATTCCAGATAATTTCACCACTTGGAAAACTGAATCTCTCTGAAGATTTTGTGATGTGCAGGAAGATATCTCTGAAAGTGATGCCGACAGTAAGACAAAAAAAGGATTTTATCATACATTCAGCAATGATGATGTCCTAAAGATAAAATAAATAATGTGAATCTCCTGATATATCCCAGTAATACTCCCTATACTGTATATCTGACCGAGAAAAAATATTAATAAAAATAATATATCTCTAGAACTTCATTATAAAATAATCCAGCAAGGAGGTAACATTGTACTAATGTCTGATCAATTCCACCCAGAGGGAGATTACCACTAGATAAATGTCACAAAATGAATTTCATTCACAACCCAGTTTTGATTTGCAGCTCAGAACTGTAATATGCATATGTCATTTATAGGATATTAAGATTCCTTTGTGCAGAATTGATCTGGGGTCCCCTCAAAGAAAAAAAATATACTTTTATTATTCACTTGGGGTGAAAAATACCTGAAAAAATATTTCACAAAAGAGAAACAAAGAAATACCAGGAACTCTCTAGGATGTTGCTGAAATAATACAATGTTATTTATTATTATCAGTTGTGCAATGTATGTTAAGGCAGTGTTTCTCTCATTCATCACATTGCACCCCTCCATCACACTGATCCCCTCCTTCATCACACTGCTCCAGTACTTCATCACACCGTTCCCCCCCTTCATCACACTGTTCCCCTTCATCACACCATCCCCCCCTTCATCACACTGTGCTCCTTCATCACACCGTTCCCCTCCTTCATCACACTGTGCTCCTTCATCACACCGTTCCCCTCCTTCATCACACTGTGCTCCTTCATCACACCGTTCCCCTCCTTCATCACACTGTTCCCCTTCATCACACCGTTCCCCTCCTTCATCACACTGTGCTCCTTCATCACACTGTTCCCCTTCATCACACCGTTCCCCCCCTTCATCACACTGTGCTCCTTCATCACACCGTTCCCCCCCTTCATCACACTGTGCTCCTTCATCACACTGTTCCCCTTCATCACACCGTTCCCCTCCTTCATCACACTGTGCTCCTTCATCACACTGTTCCCCTCCTTCATCACACTGTGCTCCTTCATCACACTGTTCCCCTCCTTCATGTCACTCACCGTACTGTGAGTGCCTCTTCCCGGACATTTAGGAACCGTGGCCGTCCTCCATCCTGAGGGTCTGCGCATGCGCAGCCCTTTCCTATACTTCAGTGTATGTCCCTTTAACTCAATTGGCAGATCAGGCAACACTCCCTATATTAAGCACCTGTGGTCAACACCACGTTGCCTGATCTTGGAGTCTCATTCCCTATGAGTCTCTGAAGGTGTTCCTGTATTCCTCGTGTTTTCAGCGCTGCTGATTCCTGTGGTTTCCAAACCACTTCTACCTCTGTGGTTTCCAAACCACTTCTACTACTGTGGTTCCCATACCACTTCTACCATCAACTGTATCATCGTGACTGTTAGCTGATTCCTATCCGCTGCCTCCGTGCACTACAGTCTTCCAAACCACTTCAACGCTATTGCTTATCATTGTGACTGTTTGCTGATTCCTATCCGCTGCCTCCTTGCACTACAGTCTTCCAAACCACTTCAACGCTATTGCTTATCATTGTGACTGTTTGCTGATTCCTATCCGCTGCCTCCGTGCACTACAGTCCTCTAATTCACATCACGCTATTATATTTTACTGTGACTGTTTGCTGGTTCCTACCCGCTGCCTCTGTGCACTCCAACCGTTACTTTACATCCACTCACCTGTTCCTCATCAAGTCCGTGAGCTGATTCCTATCCGCTGCCTCCGTGCACTACAGCCTCCAGCCTACAACTCGCCTGTGTTCATCATCGTGACTGTTAGCTGAAGTCTATCCGCTGCTTCCGTGCACTACAGCCTCCAGCCTACAACTCGCCTGTGTTCATCATCGTGACAAGTTAGCTACTCCTATCCGCTGCCCCTGTGCACTGCAGTCTCTTCTCAGCTCTCCTGTGTTTCCTCGAGACTGCTGCTCTCATTGCCATTTGCTACTCTCCGTGATCAACAGCTCCTGGTCTACTCTGCTCTCCCGTGTTCCATCGCTACTGACAACTATTGGTTGCTACTGGTTACCTCCGTGTACCGCAGAGTCCTGCTGCTGCTGACCGCGCTATCACCCATCTACTGCTGATCCGCTTTCCTCGCCTTCACGGGTCCCGCTGGTCTACCCTCCTGTCAGCATTGGATTTATATCTTATCAACTACTCCTCTGCTGGATCATCTCCACTCTCCTGGGTCCTCCTTGAGTCCAGTTCCCCGTGTTACTGATTCCTGTGGATTCGTGTCCCTGTTGGTCTACTTATCTGTGCGCTGCACCTACTAGACCGCTGCCTCATCTATCCTGGGACTTCTCATCCAGCCGGCCTCCTGCCGCTCAGGTATCGCTGCACTCCTATCTGACTGCCTGCTTCTGAACCACGGTATGCATACTTCTCATTGACTGTGCTGGTGTATTGCATATCTTGCTGGACTGTGTTGGTTCTCCTCTGGAGTCTGCTATCCGCTGAGTCTATTGCCATCATTGACTGTGTTAACTTGTGCTGGACTACTTCAAGAGACTTTCTATATTTGCAGACCTGTTCTGTCATATATATATATATATTGTGCATGTTACTGTGGATCGTGTATAAGGTGCCTGTGTATATCCTGTGTTGCAGTCTCTCCCCGTGCACCTCCTCACATATATATTCAGTGGTACAACTTGCTAGTAGCAGACCACTGATTCCTGTTCCAGTATCACCTGTTCCATTCCTCTCACATAGCAGTGGTACAACTTGCTACCGCAGACCACTGACTTCCCGGATACCTCCACTTGGATTCCATTCCTTCACTCAGACAGCGGTACCACTTGCTATCCGCAGACCGCTGACTCTCATCACCTCCTCGTTTCTGTTGGACATTCCTCCTCACTATAGCAGTGGTACAACTTGCTACCGCAGACCACTGACTACCTTCACGTGTCCTTGTCCTACAGTTCCTCGTGTACTATTACCTCCATATTACCAGTGCTGCTAGTCATAGACTTTCCTGAGCATCTCATCATCTGCTGCTTCCTGGTCCGTGATCACCCAGCTACCAGAGTACCCTATTACCATCTACATTGCTCTGGTAAGCCTACCACCTGGTGATCCCTGGGTAAAGACTCCTAGTGCCCGTGACAGTAAGATCAGGCCATGACAGACCCAGATACGGAACCTACAGCCAAAGAGATGCTGCAGCATCTGGTCAGCCGTGTGGAGCAACAGGATGCCCGCCAACAGCTGTTACTTCAGTGTTATCAATCGTTAACTTCCCAAGGAACATCTGGACAGACAGTGACAGCTACTACTGAGGCTCCTGTGCTTTCCTCCGTTTCCCCAGTGCCATCCCAGGTGTCTACAGCTTCTACGCTTCACCTGCCTACTCCGTCAAAGTACGATGGGGACCCCAAAACTTGTAGGGGTTTCCTTAACCAATGTTCAGTCCATTTTGAGCTCCAACCTCAAAATTTTTCTACCCATCGTTCCAGAGTGGCCTATCTTATCTCTTTGTTTTCTGGACAAGCCCTGGCTTGGGCCTCCCCTCTGTGGGAAAGAAACGACCCAATATTGCAAGATAGTGCCAAATTCATTGCCACATTCCGAAGTGTGTTCGATGAACCAGGTCGTGTGACCTCCGCTGCTTCCAGCATCCTCCGTCTACGACAAGGATCTCATACAGTAGGCCAGTACGTCATTCAATTTAGGATCTTAGCCTCTGAACTTCAGTGGAATACTGAAGCCCTAGTTGCCGCCTTCTGGCAGGGGCTTTCCGATAAAATTAAAGATGCACTGACTACTCAAGAGCTTCCTTCGTCACTTGAGGATTTGATCTCTCTATGCCATCGTGTTGATATGAGATTTCGTGAAAGAGAGGCTGAGAAAACAACTTCTGCTAAAGTACCTCTTCGTTCTAACCCTCAATTTCGTCCAGTTTCACCCTCTGTGATCCCCATGGAGATAGGACGTTCCAAATTATCTTCAGAGGAGAGGAAACGAAGAGTAAAGAATAGACTCTGTATCTATTGTGCTGATTCCACTCATATTCTCAGCTCTTGCCCTAAGAGATCGGGAAATGCCAGGCCCTAACTAGTTCTGGAGAGGTGAAGTTAGGGTCCCTGGAGTCCTCTCCATCTTCCATGAAATCTAAAGTCTGCGCCTTTGACGTTACGATTTCCTGTGCTACCAAAACCTTTGATTCCCAGGCATTGATTGATTCCGGAGCAGCAGGAAATTTTATTTCCAAATCATTAGTAAATCAATGGTCTCTACCAGTGATTACCTTAAAAACACCCATTACTGTGACGGCTATAGATGGATCACGTCTCATCAACGGTCTCATCACTCAGAGTACGTCTCCAGTAACCCTTCAGATTTGTGCCCTGCATCATGAAGAAATATCGTTTTTAATCCTTCCTGTTACTACAAGTCCAATTGTCTTAGGCCTTCCATGGCTTCAGTGTCACTCTCCCCAGATTGACTGGCGCACCCCTCAAGTCACGTCTTGGGGGCCTGAATGTCACCATCGTTGCCTTTCCCAAGTCATTCCTCTCAAAGTACAGCAATCCTCCATCTCATCTACCTCACCGGGACTCCCTCCTCAATATGCCTCATTTACTGATGTTTTTGATAAAGCTCAGTCTGAACGTCTTCCTCCTCATCGTTCTTGGGATTGTCCGATCGACCTTCTACCTGGCAAGACTCCCCCCAGGGGCCGGGTCTATCCACTCTCGTTACCTGAAACTCAAGCTACATCTGAGTATATACAGGAGAACCTCCAGCGTGGGTTTATTCGACCTTCCACCTCTCCCGCTGGAGCTGGGTTCTTCTTCGTTAAAAAGAAGGATGGATCTTTACGCCCTTGCATAGATTTTCGTGGACTCAATGCCATTACTATCAAGAATCGGTATCCCATTCCGCTGATCACTGAGCTATTCGATCGCATCAAGAGAGCCCGTATCTTTACTAAGTTGGATCTTCGTGGTGCCTACAATTTAATCAGAATCCGTTCCGGTGACGAATGGAAGACAGCGTTTAACACCAGAGATGGGCATTACGAATATCTGGTAATGCCTTTCGGGCTGTGTAATGCCCCCGCTGTTTTTCAAGGTTTCATCAATGAGATCTTCCGGGACTTATTATATGTATGTGTCGTCGTCTACCTGGACGACATATTGATCTTTTCACAGGACCTGCCTTCTCACCACCAACATGTGGCAGAAGTCCTCTCCAGGCTACGGAAAAATTCATTGTTCTGTAAATTAGAAAAATGTTCATTCGAATTACCCCAGATTCCATTCTTGGGGTATATAGTTTCCGGAGTTGGCCTGAAGATGGATCCCGACAAGGTGAATGCTGTACTACATTGGCCCCAGCCAACTACTCTTCGTGCTATCCAGCGTTTTTTAGGTTTTGCCAATTACTATAGACGCTTCATTCAAGACTTTTCTTCCATTGCATCTCCTATTGTGGCCCTGACTAGGAAGGGGGCTAATCCTAAGCAATGGTCACCAGAGGCTCTTCAAGCCTTTCAAACACTAAAAGAGTCCTTCTCTTCGGCTCCAATCCTTCGACAGCCTGATGTGACACTCCCCTTCTTCCTGGAAGTAGATGCCTCTAATGTGGGCTTAGGAGCTATTCTCTCTCAACGCTCGGAACAGCAAAAATTCCATCCTTGTGCCTTCTATTCTCGGGGCCTCCTGCCCGCAGAGAAGAATTATACTATCGGGGACAAGGAGTTACTAGCGATCAAAGCTGCATTAGAGGAATGGAGATACTTATTGGAGGGAGCTCGCCATCCGGTGACGATCTTCACGGATCATAAGAACTTGTCATATCTCCAGTCTGCCCAATGCTTGAACCCTCGTCAAGCAAGATGGTCTCTTTTCTTTTCCCGTTTTGAATTAATAATAACCTTCAAACCAGCTGCCAAGAACAAAAAAGCTGACGCTTTATCTAGAGCTTTTGTGACGTCCTCTGATATAGAAGAGGTTTCCAACCATACCATTCTAGACCCCAAATGTATATCACTGGCTGCTTCATCCACCAAAACGCTACCATTTGGGAAGACCCTCGTGCCTCCTACTCTAAGGAGGAAAATCCTTTCGTGGTTCCATGCCTCTCGTTTTTCTGGACACGCCGGTGAACACAAGACCTTTGAGATTCTCTCTCGAAGTTACTGGTGGCCCTCAATGAGGAGAGACGTCAAAGAGTTCATTGCTTCCTGTGAGCTATGTTCCCAGTTCAAATCCTCCCGCAGAACTCCAGCAGGGTTGCTGCGACCACTACCCATTCCGTCCAAACCGTGGACCCATATTAGTATGGATTTCGTTACTGACTTACCACCTAGTAAGAGTCATAACACTATTTGGGTGGTGGTGGACAGATTTTCGAAGATGGCTCATTTCATTCCTCTATCTGGTTTGCCTTCCTCGTCCACTCTGGCTGAACATTTCATTAAAGAGATCTTCCGTATCCATGGATGTCCTTCTGAGATTGTGTCGGATAGAGGAGTACAATTCGTTTCCAGATTCTGGCGAGCCCTTTGTAAAACCTTGGGCATACGATTAGCACTCTCATCTTCTTACCATCCGCAATCTAACGGACAAACTGAACGTGTCAATCAAGATCTTGAGACTTTTATAAGGATGTTCTCTTCAGCTAATCAAGACAACTGGGTAGAGTTGCTTCCTTGGGCTGAATTCGCCCATAACAACATGTACCATGAGTCATCATCCAAAACTCCATTTTTTGTGGTCTACGGTCACCATCCGTCTTTTCCGGAATTTCCTGCCCTCCCGCCCACCCAAGTTCCTGCGGTGGAAACTGTTTGTCAGACCTTTAAAAATATCTGGTCTCAGGTCAAAACCTGTTTAAAGAAGACATCTATCAAATATAAATCTTTCGCAGATAAGAAGAGACGGGCTATTCCACCACTAAAAATTGGAGATCGTGTCTGGTTATCTACTAAAAACATTCGTTTGAAGGTTCCATCTATGAAATTCGCCCCTCGTTTTATTGGTCCATATAGGATCATTCAAGTAATCAATCCAGTATGTGTGAAACTTCTTCTTCCTAAGAATCTTCGGATTTCTAATGCCTTCCATGTGTCTTTACTCAAACCTCTTATTATCAACCGTTTCTCAAATCCTCCCTCAGCTCCGCAGCCAGTTCAAGTTCATCAGGAGGAGGATTTTGAGATTACTGAGGTACTAGACGCAAAAATTTCGCGAGGAGTCCTCCGTTTCCTCGTTCATTGGAAGGGCTTTGGTCCTGAGGAGCGCTCTTGGATCAAAGCTGAAGATCTTAATGCTCCTGCCCTTTTGAAGAAGTTCTACTCCAAAAATCCGGACAAGCCCGGTTCCAGGCGTTCTGTGCCCACCTTTAAAAGGGGGGGTACTGTCACTCACCGTACTGTGAGTGCCTCTTCCCGGACATTTAGGAACCGTGGCCGTCCTCCATCCTGAGGGTCTGCGCATGCGCAGCCCTTTCCTATACTTCAGTGTATGTCCCTTTAACTCAATTGGCAGATCAGGCAACACTCCCTATATTAAGCACCTGTGGTCAACACCACGTTGCCTGATCTTGGAGTCTCATTCCCTATGAGTCTCTGAAGGTGTTCCTGTATTCCTCGTGTTTTCAGCGCTGCTGATTCCTGTGGTTTCCAAACCACTTCTACCTCTGTGGTTTCCAAACCACTTCTACTACTGTGGTTCCCATACCACTTCTACCATCAACTGTATCATCGTGACTGTTAGCTGATTCCTATCCGCTGCCTCCGTGCACTACAGTCTTCCAAACCACTTCAACGCTATTGCTTATCATTGTGACTGTTTGCTGATTCCTATCCGCTGCCTCCGTGCACTACAGTCTTCCAAACCACTTCAACGCTATTGCTTATCATTGTGACTGTTTGCTGATTCCTATCCGCTGCCTCCGTGCACTACAGTCCTCTAATTCACATCACGCTATTATATTTTACTGTGACTGTTTGCTGGTTCCTACCCGCTGCCTCTGTGCACTCCAACCGTTACTTTACATCCACTCACCTGTTCCTCATCAAGTCCGTGAGCTGATTCCTATCCGCTGCCTCCGTGCACTACAGCCTCCAGCCTACAACTCGCCTGTGTTCATCATCGTGACTGTTAGCTGAAGTCTATCCGCTGCTTCCGTGCACTACAGCCTCCAGCCTACAACTCGCCTGTGTTCATCATCGTGACAAGTTAGCTACTCCTATCCGCTGCCCCTGTGCACTGCAGTCTCTTCTCAGCTCTCCTGTGTTTCCTCGAGACTGCTGCTCTCATTGCCATTTGCTACTCTCCGTGATCAACAGCTCCTGGTCTACTCTGCTCTCCCGTGTTCCATCGCTACTGACAACTATTGGTTGCTACTGGTTACCTCCGTGTACCGCAGAGTCCTGCTGCTGCTGACCGCGCTATCACCCATCTACTGCTGATCCGCTTTCCTCGCCTTCACGGGTCCCGCTGGTCTACCCTCCTGTCAGCATTGGATTTATATCTTAACTACTCCTCTGCTGGATCATCTCCACTCTCCTGGGTCCTCCTTGAGTCCAGTTCCCCGTGTTACTGATTCCTGTGGATTCGTGTCCCTGTTGGTCTACTTATCTGTGCGCTGCACCTACTAGACCGCTGCCTCATCTATCCTGGGACTTCTCATCCAGCCGGCCTCCTGCCGCTCAGGTATCGCTGCACTCCTATCTGACTGCCTGCTTCTGAACCACGGTATGCATACTTCTCATTGACTGTGCTGGTGTATTGCATATCTTGCTGGACTGTGTTGGTTCTCCTCTGGAGTCTGCTATCCGCTGAGTCTATTGCCATCATTGACTGTGTTAACTTGTGCTGGACTACTTCAAGAGACTTTCTATATTTGCAGACCTGTTCTGTCATATATATATATATTGTGCATGTTACTGTGGATCGTGTATAAGGTGCCTGTGTATATCCTGTGTTGCAGTCTCTCCCCGTGCACCTCCTCACATATATATTCAGTGGTACAACTTGCTAGTAGCAGACCACTGATTCCTGTTCCAGTATCACCTGTTCCATTCCTCTCACATAGCAGTGGTACAACTTGCTACCGCAGACCACTGACTTCCCGGATACCTCCACTTGGATTCCATTCCTTCACTCAGACAGCGGTACCACTTGCTATCCGCAGACCGCTGACTCTCATCGCCTCCTCGTTTCTGTTGGACATTCCTCCTCACTATAGCAGTGGTACAACTTGCTACCGCAGACCACTGACTACCTTCACGTGTCCTTGTCCTACAGTTCCTCGTGTACTATTACCTCCATATTACCAGTGCTGCTAGTCATAGACTTTCCTGAGCATCTCATCATCTGCTGCTTCCTGGTCCGTGATCACCCAGCTACCAGAGTACCCTATTACCATCTACATTGCTCTGGTAAGCCTACCACCTGGTGATCCCTGGGTAAAGACTCCTAGTGCCCGTGACACTTCATCACACTGCTCCAGTACTTCATCACACCGTTCCCCCCCTTCATCACACTGTTCCCCTTCATCACACCGTTCCCCTCCTTCATCACACTGTGCTCCTTCATCACACTGTTCCCCTTCATCACACCGTTCCCCCCCTTCATCACACTGTGCTCCTTCATCACACCGTTCCCCCCCTTCATCACACTGTGCTCCTTCATCACACTGTTCCCCTTCATCACACCGTTCCCCTCCTTCATCACACTGTGCTCCTTCATCACACTGTTCCCCTCCTTCATCACACTGTTCCCCTCCTTCATCACACTGCTCCAGTACTTCATCACACCGTTCCCCCCCTTCATCACACTGTTCCCCTTCATCACACCGTTCCCCTCCTTCATCACACTGTGCTCCTTCATCACACTGTTCCCCTCCTTCATCACACTGTTCCCCTCCTTCATCACACTGCTCCAGTACTTCATCACACCGTTCGCCTCCTTCATCACACTGTGCTCCTTCATCACACTGTTCCCCTTCATCACACCGTTCCCCTCCTTCATCACACTGTTCCCCTCCTTCATCACACTGTTCCCCTCCTTCATCACACTGTTCCCCTCCTTCATCACATCGTTCCCCTCCTTCATCACACTGCTCCCCTTCATCACACCATTTCCCTCCTTCATCACACTGTGCTTCTTCATTACACCGTTCCCCTCCTTCATCACACTCTCCTTCATCACACTGTTCCCCTCCTTCATCACACTGCTCCCCTTAATCACACTGTGCTCCTTCATCACACCGTTCCCCTCCTTCATCACAATGCTCCCTTTCATCACACCGTTCCCCTCCTTCGCCCCACCATAGTGTATCAGGCTGCCTATCACCATTCAGAATGCTGGATGGGGGCGTGACCTGTGTATACGCAGGGCATAAAAATAAGCTACTTTGTGAAAAAAAACTTATTCTCTCTTGTTTGCAAATGTTTGTCATTGTTCTATGTTCTCTACGAAGTACAAGGTGTTGGGTGACGGAGGTAAAATTATTGGCTGCATTCCCAGATACTCATTTAATTTCTAGTCCCATGATGATTTCTGTACTTACTGCAAGATAATGTTCGTTCCTCTGCAATATCTCATTTTATCCAGTCTAATTAAGACATTTCACAGTTCATCTGAGGATACTGATTAAAGGAACATTTGTACAGTGTAACTGACAGACGCGACTCCCGTACTTGTATTACTCTCCTCTCTCACTGATAAGGAGACGCTTCCAAGTTACCAGCACAGTTTGTCCATAAAACAAATCTACACAATATACAGAAATTTCAGGTGCAGCTGTCAACCCAAAGATCTTGTTCAGTGTCATCATCAAATGAAGATTTGTCTGGATGTTGAATGGAAAATGTGCAGGAGGAAGATTGGCCTAAAGTAATGCCAAAGAAAGTGAAAAGAGAAACATATTGAAAAGCTAATACCTTGTTAGCTCAGCTAGAAAATACATTCTCACATTTGTACACAAGTCCTTCAGTGCAAATTGCTGATACGTTTATATTAGAATAAAACGTTCATTGCAACATTTCAATAGAAGCACAGGAGACCTTGTAAAATATTGAAAGGTAAGAAGGACCTAGCGGGTTATCCACTGGTGGGATGATCACCAGAGGGGCCTCACTGGGCACTTATCCAAAGATGGTATGGGGCCCGATCATGTACTTGTCCGCCCCGGGGAATATACACGTATGAGACTCCAACTCAAACATTTCGGTTCTTGTGCAGGGTGTCCCTTTGGATACTGACTGCCAGGAGTAACCTCAGCTGCAGCCTCTCACACTAATTTGCATACTGGAGCCACTGACAATGAAAAATGCCAATTAGAGAGGGAAGAAGATCGTTTAAAAGACAAATATTTTTATGACCAATGGCTAACATGGAACTTCTAGTGTTTCTTTATATGCATTTGAATTAGAAAATGAAAACCTTTCAATAATAACTCAAAATTTAATGGAGTCATTAATAAAATATATAACCTTCCCCTCTTTTCACCTGAAACTGTTCTCCAGATCACTTGACACCATTGCTGGTTTCCAGTACGGGGACTCTGCAGGCAAAATGAACATGTTGCAAAGCCGTCCATAGCTCCCAAAATAGCTCTATAACACAGCCTCCATATAGCTCTATAACACAGCCTCCATATAGCTCTATAACACACTTTCCATATAGCTCTATAACACAGCTTCCATATAGCTCTATAACACAGCTTACATATAGCTCTATAACTAAGCTTCCATATAGCTCTATAACACAGCCTCCATATAGCTCTATAACACAGCCTCCATATAGCTCTATAACACAGCCTCCATATAGCTCTATAACACAGCCTCCATATATTTCTATGACAACCTCCATATAGCTCTATAACACACTTTCCATATAGCTCTATAACACAGCTTCCATATAGCTCTATAACACAGCCTCCATATAGCTCTATAACACAGGTTCCATATAGCTCTATAGCACAGCCTCCGTATATTTCTATGACAACCTCCATATAGCTCTATAGCATAGCCTCCATATAGCTCTATAACGAAGGCTCCATATAGCTCTATAGCACAGCCTCCGTATATTTCTATGACAACCTCCATATAGCTCTATAACACACTTTCCATATAGCTCTATAACACAGCTTCCATATAGCTCTATAACACAGCTTCCATATAGCTCTATAACACAGCTTCCATATAGCTCTATAACACACTTTCCATATAGCTCTATAACACAGCTTCCATATAGCTCTATAGCACAGCCTCCATATAGCTCTATAACACAGGTTCCATATAGCTCTATAGCACAGCCTCCGTATATTTCTATGACAACCTCCATATAGCTCTATAACACAGCCTCCATATAGCTCTATAACGAAGGCTCCATATAGCTCTATAACACAGCTTCCATATAGCTCTATAACACAGCCTCCATATAGCTCTATAACATAGCCTCCATATATTTCTATGACAACCTCCATATAGCTCTATAACACACTTTCCATATAGCTCTATAACACAGCTTCCATATAGCTCTATAACACAGCCTCCATATAGCTCTATAATACAGCATCCATATATTTCTATGACAACCTCCATATAGCTCTATAACACACTTTCCATATAGCTCTATAACACAGCTTCCATATAGCTCTATAACACAGCCTCCATATAGCTCTATAACACAGCCTCCATATAGCTCTATAGCACAGCCACCGTATATTTCTATGACAACCTCCAAATAGCTCTATAACACAGCCTCCATATAGCTCTATAACACAGGCTCCATATAGCTCTATAGCACAGCCTCCGTATATTTCTATGACAACCTCCATATAGCTCTATAACACACTTTCCATATAGCTTTATAACACAGCTTCCATATAGCTCTATAACACAGCTTCCATATAGCTCTATAACACAGCTTCCATATAGCTCTATAACACAGCTTACATATAGCTCTATAATACAGCATCCCATTTAGCTCTATAGCACAGCCTCTGTATAGCTCTATAACACAGCCTCCATATAGCGCTATAACACAGCCTCTGTATAGCTCTATAACACAGCCTCCGTATAGCTCTATTACACAGCTTCCATATAGCTCTATAACACATGTTCCATATAGCTCTATAACACAGGTTCCATATAGCTCTATAACACAGCCTCCATATAGCTCTATAACACAGCTTCCATATAGCTCTATAACACAGCCTCCATATAGCTCTATAATACAGCATCCATATATTTCTATGACAACCTCCATATAGCTCTATAACACACTTTCCATATAGCTCTATAACACAGCTTCCATATAGCTCTATAACACAGCCTCCATATAGCTCTATAATACAGCCTCTATATATTTCTATGACAACCTCCATATAGCTCTATAACACACTTTCCATATAGCTCTATAACGCAGCTTCCATATAGCTCTATAACACAGCCTCCATATAGCTCTATAACACAGGTTCCATATAGCTCTATAGCACAGCCTCCGTATATTTCTATGACAACCTCCATATAGCTCTATAACACAGCCTCCATATAGCTCTATAACACAGGCTCCATATAGCTCTATAGCACAGCCTCCGTATATTTCTATGACAACCTCCATATAGCTCTATAACACACTTTCCATATAGCTCTATAACACAGCTTCCATATAGCTCTATAACACAGCTTCCATATAGCTCTATAACACAGCTTCCATATAGCTCTATAACACAGCTTCCATATAGCTCTATAACACAGCCTCCATATAGCTCTATAACACAGCCTCCATATAGCTCTATAACACAGCCTCCATATAGCTCTATAACATAGCCTCCATATATTTCTATGACAACCTCCATATAGCTCTATAACACACTTTTCATATAGCTCTATAACACAGCTTCCATATAGCTCTATAACACAGCCTCCATATAGCTCTATAATACAGCATCCATATATTTCTATGACAACCTCCATATAGCTCTATAACACACTTTCCATATAGCTCTATAACACAGCTTCCATATAGCTCTATAACACAGCCTCCATATAGCTCTATAACACAGCCTCCATATAGCTCTATAGCACAGCCTCCGTGTATTTCTATGACAACCTCCAAATAGCTCTATAACACAGCCTCCATATAGCTCTATAACACAGGCTCCATATAGCTCTATAGCACAGCCTCCGTATATTTCTATGACAACCTCCATATAGCTCTATAACACACTTTCCATATAGCTCTATAACACAGCTTCCATATAGCTCTATAACACAGCTTCCATATAGCTCTATAACACAGCTTCCATATAGCTCTATAACACAGCTTACATATAGCTCTATAATACAGCATCCCATTTAGCTCTATAGCACAGCCTCTGTATAGCTCTATAACACAGCCTCCATATAGCGCTATAACACAGCTTCTGTATAGCTCTATAACACAGCCTCCGTATAGCTCTATTACACAGCTTCCATATAGCTCTATAACACAGGTTCCCTATAGCTCTATAACACAGGTTACATATAGCTCTATAACACACTTTCCATATAGCTCTATAACACAGCTTCCATATAGCTCTATAACACAGCCTCCATATAGCTCTATAATACAGCATCCATATATTTCTATGACAACCTCCATATAGCTCTATAACACACTTTCCATATAGCTCTATAACACAGCTTCCATATAGCTCTATAACACAGCCTCCATATAGCTCTATAATACAGCCTCTATATATTTCTATGACAACCTCCATATAGCTCTATAACACACTTTCCATATAGCTCTATAACACAGCTTCCATATAGCTCTATAACACAGCCTCCATATAGCTCTATAACACAGGTTCCATATAGCTCTATAGCACAGCCTCCGTATATTTCTATGACAACCTCTATATAGCTCTATAACATAGCCTCCATATATTTCTATGACAACCTCCATATAGCTATATAACACACTTTCCATATAGCTCTATAACACAGCTTCCATATAGCTCTATAACACAGCCTCCATATAGCTCTATAATACAGCATCTATATATTTCTATGACAACCTCCATATAGCTCTATAACACACTTTCCATATAGCTCTATAACACAGCTTCCATATAGCTCTATAACACAGCCTCCATATAGCTCTATAACACAGCCTCCATATAGCTCTATAGCACAGCCTCCGTATATTTCTATGACAACCTCCAAATAGCTCTATAACACAGCCTCCATATAGCTCTATAACACAGGCTCCATATAGCTCTATAGCACAGCCTCCGTATATTTCTATGACAACCTCCATATAGCTCTATAACACACTTTCCATATAGCTCTATAACACAGCTTCCATATAGCTCTATAACACAGCTTCCATATAGCTCTATAACACAGCTTACATATAGCTCTATAACACAGCTTACATATAGCTCTATAATACAGCATCCCATTTAGCTCTATAGCACAGCCTCTGTATAGCTCTATAACACAGCCTCCATATAGCGCTATAACACAGCATCTGTATAGCTCTATAACACAGCCTCCGTATAGCTCTATTACACAGCTTCCATATAGCTCTATAACACAGGTTCCATATAGCTCTATAACACAGGTTCCATATAGCTCTATAACACAGCCTCCATATAGCTCTATAACACAGCTTCCATATAGCTCTATAACACAGCCTCCATATAGCTCTATAATACAGCATCCATATATTTCTATGACAACCTCCATATAGCTCTATAACACACTTTCCATATAGCTCTATAACACAGCTTCCATATAGCTCTATAACACAGCCTCCATATAGCTCTATAATACAGCCTCTATATATTTCTATGACAACCTCCATATAGCTCTATAACACACTTTCCATATAGCTCTATAACACAGCTTCCATATAGCTCTATAACACAGCCTCCATATAGCTCTATAACACAGGTTCCATATAGCTCTATAGCACAGCCTCCGTATATTTCTATGACAACCTCCATATAGCTCTATAACACAGGCTCCATATAGCTCTATAGCACAGCCTCCGTATATTTATATGACAACCTCCATATAGCTCTATAACACACTTTCCATATAGCTCTATAACACAGCTTCCATATAGCTCTATAACACAGCTTCCATATAGCTCTATAACACAGCCTCCATATAGCTCTATAACACAGGTTCCATATAGCTCTATAGCACGGCCTCCGTATATTTCTATGACAACCTCCATATAGCTCTATAACACAGCCTCCATATAGCTCTATAACGAAGGCTCCATATAGCTCTATAGCACAGCCTCCATATATTTCTATGACAACCTCCATATAGCTCTATAACACAGCTTCCATATAGCTCTATAACACAGCATCCCATATAGCTCTATAGCATAGCTTCCATATAGCTCTATAACACAGCTTCCATATAGCTGTATAACACAGCTTCCATATAGCTCTATAACACAGCCTCCATATAGCTCTATAACACAGCCTCCATATAGCTCTATAACACAGCCTCCATATAGCTCTATAACATAGCCTCCATATATTTCTATGACAACCTCCATATAGCTCTATAACACACTTTCCATATAGCTCTATAACACAGCTTCCATATAGCTCTATAACACAGCCTCCATATAGCTCTATAATACAGCATCCATATATTTCTATGACAACCTTCATATAGCTCTATAACACACTTTCCATATAGCTCTATAACACAGCTTCCATATAGCTCTATAACACAGGTTCCATATAGCTCTATAGCACAGCCTCCGTATATTTCTATGACAACCTCCATATAGCTCTATAACACAGCCTCCATATAGCTCTATAACACAGGCTCCATATAGCTCTATAGCACAGCCTCCGTATATTTCTATGACAACCTCCATATAGCTCTATAACACACTTTCCATATAGCTCTATAACACAGCTTCCATATAGCTCTATAACACAGCTTCCATATAGCTCTATAACACAGCTTCCATATAGCTCTATAACACAGCCTCCATATATTTCTATGACAACCTCCATATAGCTCTATAACACAGCCTCCATATAGCTCTATAACACAGCTTCCATATAGCTCTATAACACAGCCTCCATATAGCTCTATAATACAGCATCCATATATTTCTATGACAACCTCCATATAGCTCTATAACACACTTTCCATATAGCTCTATAACACAGCTTCCATATAGCTCTATAACACAGCCTCCATATAGCTCTATAACACAGGTTCCATATAGCTCTATAGCACAGCCTCCATATATTTCTATGACAACCTCCATATAGCTCTATAACACAGCCTCCATATAGCTCTATAACGAAGGCTCCATATAGCTCTATAGCACAGCCTCCATATATTTCTATGACAACCTCCATATAGCTCTATAACACAGCTTCCATATAGCTCTATAACACAGCATCCCATATAGCTCTATAGCATAGCCTCCGTATAGCTCTATAACACAGCCTCCATATGGCTCTATAACACAGCCTCCGTATAGCTCTATAACACAGCCTCTGTATAGCTCTATTACACAGCTTCCATATAGCTCTATAACACAGCTTCCATATAGCTCTATAACACAACCTCCATATAGCTCTATTACACAACTTCCATATAGCTCTATAACACAGCCTCATTGTTTGTCATAGGTTTTATGGTTCATTTCTTGCTGAATTTTTGTCAATAAAATTTGCATCATATTCTTGTACCAGCCTCAAAGGGTTAAAGAAAATTAGAAAACTGAATTCTGCTGAAAGTTTTCATTTACGCAGATTTGTCTTTGATGTTGATGTTGGTGTTGAACAACGTTTTACCTTGTGATCAAGAGTCTGTGTACTGATCGTGTCCAAAAATGAAATGAAAATAGTATTTATATCAAAACCGCTTGTACCACTGTGTTTATGGGTCACCGTCCCAATGAGTCTTTCTAACATTGTTTCCTGATAGGAGAAAACTCCACAAGTATTTTTGCAGTTTGTAATAGAGATGTTTTGCTGGTCGCACACATGGAACAAATTAGAGGAGGTATTTTATGTTCCAAATAGTTTGGGGTTGTCTCCATCATGATCGGTGTGTTCTGTATCCCTCGCCCCAGTCATATAGTACAAGAATAAAACAGGGAAAGTGGAGACATTTTTGTTTTTTATTATTGATAAATTCACAAGAGTTTAAGTATTTGAATTTGCAATACTTCCGAACATACAATCCAATTATACATTGTGATGTTAGTTCCCTTTTGCAATAAGATTATTTTTTCCTGAGAATAATATATTGAGATGTGATTACCATCAGTATGGGAAGACTCATAATGTAATAACTTTAATGCATTCTTACTGAAGAAGGGAATGTTCTGTCCCTGAATATATTCAGACCTGTTATTATACCGAGGCCATTCAAGGTGATTTTATCCTTTGTATCTTCTGTTTGTTTTTTTGTCACATATGTGCACTTCTGTAATCCCATCTCCCTCTCGCTCCTTCATCCATTTATCTCATGTTAGGGGGAAGAAAACTAGGGAACCTGTTGGAATTTAATGGTATGAACAATAATGTTGATTGCAGTGTACATCACACATATGCTACCTACTTGTCTGTTTTATAATTGATACTACAGGAGTAATTAAAACAGCAGCATTTAAAATATTCTCACTATAAAGAAGTAACACTGAATGTCTGAGAAACAAACAAACGATTGGTCCAATATCACCGAATGTGTAGACATTGCTTTGAATATCATACAGCATGATGTAAAATGTGTCATCATCTTCTGATAGTACTGATATGCCCCAGCGACGCCAGAAGACATCAGGCTTGCACCTTAAACCGAAGATCAGGACAGGGCCAAGTAGTGGAGATCACTAGCCAATCATGTTACCCCCCTCGACAGATTAATCCTGAGTTGAGTCACATTTTGATCTGTTAGGAGGTGACCTCACATGGTGCAATGATGGGGCAGCAGCCTGGTGCCCACCGGGCTGGCAGTTCTGGCCAATTTGCCCATCAACTGACCCATCTTGAATGAGTTATGTAAGGAGGGAAATCAGGAGCAGGTGACTACGTGGACCAATAGCTTCCTGTTGATGCATACAGTCACACAAACTCCAGCGCATAGAACTGGCATATGCTTTCCAGTGGGGGGTCTGTGTAGTCACATTCCCCTATTCTGTGTGTGCATTTTGGGGGAGACTCAATGTGTTACCGCACCGTGGCCCAAGGGTCCTATCTGCTCATGAGAACACTTTTCGCATAAAATTGTTGATGATTTGTATAATGGGGGAAAAGAGCCATTTCACCTGTTGCTTGTATCTTGCTCCACTTAAACATTTACACACAGTAAAACTTATTTATGACGTATATATTATAGTGCACCACAATTCATAGGTACAACTGTCCATTATAGATTAATACAAAAATGAAAGTTGCTCAATCAATTTATCGGTTCACAGCAGGTGCTGGAAAGGGTGGGGGTCATCCAGAAAGAAAAAAATACAGAGAAAAATCCCCCAGCAACACTGTTGTGAACCAGTAAAAGAGCCGCTATTCTACTTGTACATAAAAATGCAGAAATCTTATTTGCACACATTTGCACACGTGTGATAAGCCACCCGCCCCGTCAGGGCGCTTCTGCTATAAGTGGAGCAACCTCCATTTCTGTATTGTTGTTTGAAAGCTAATCCTATGCTCCGTGTTTTGGCTCATACATTTTAAGCCATGTCTGTTGACGCATAAAGATGTTGGTGCGATAATGGGTTAATCGGGCAGAGGTTTATATTTTCATCACCTGGGATTTGACCAGGGGAGAGCTGGCAAATTTTAGCCCTGGGGGCCAAGACTCAATTCAGCAGCCTATTAGGAACATTTTAAAGGAAAAATAATACAGATGGCCCAGTGACCCAGCCCAAGGTAGCCCAGTATGGGACCGGCCGGGGGGACAGATGCTTCCCTGCCCCCAGCCCAGCCTGCCCCTGAATATAACATTGTATTCCATCCAAAGATCACAACAGGGGTATGTACTGTAACCCAGGGTCAGAAAAAATAAGTAACTCTGCCTGTTCATATAAAGACATGGCTGAAAAGCACAGGGCATGTGAAAGTCAATACACTAAAAACATCTAGGACCATACGAAGAACTGGATGTAAGACCGATACTGAAGCGCAAAATGCACTTTTCCTAACTGTGCACGCGCAAAATAAAGGACTTGCGTAATCCGAATACAACAAGGACATGTTCATGCTGAGTACGGAGCAGCCTCACGGATGCCTATAGGAGACACAGTTCTTGTGTCTGCTTCCCCCCTGGTGCAAGATCCCTACTGAAGATGCTGATAATCAACACGGACCTTGCATGCTCTGTTAAAATAATAAAGAGTGATTCTCCCTCTCCCAAAAAAGCTAAGTAAGCACTAGTGCTAACAGCCTGGGCAGGTACTGGCAAAATCGAGGGCTGGGGGGGTAGCAGGAAAAAAATTTAATTTGGGGTCTCCAACAAATTGCCATGATGAGCACTAGACTATGGCAGCTTGGGATGGTGACACTATTACAGCGTGGGGGCCCCCTGCCACAGTGCCAATCAAGGCCAACCAGCCGCCACACTGATAGCACTAGGGCTAATCACACGCATTGGTGGAGGGTGGAGGTTAATAAGTGGAGGTTGGAATGACAGTGGAACAGCATGCTGGAAATGTACACGTGTTTAATATATATCAGAATAGAAAATCATGCAACATTTTACTATACAGTATGTAATAATCACATTAATAAATGTAACTTAATTATATAAAGTAAAGTAAAAGTGTTAATCATGACATTAGTAAATAAACTTGTTGGTTGGTCAGCCCCTGAGAACGGTGGAATGCCAGGAAGTCACTCTGTATACTGTATCTGTATCCAGGTAGGGCAGCAACATGACCTTCACCTCCTCCAGAGGCCTCTTCCACCAATTCTGCAACTGAACAGAGGCAATAAATGTAAATTTTATTTGAATTCAGACAGCAAAACCAACCTATTCCCTCAGAAATATCTGCCATCCCTTTGTTCTTGGTTTGTGGATGATTTTTTATACAGTAATGTAGATGGAAGATGAGGCCTCAATTTTCCGACCACAGAAATGTATCGCCCGTACGAAGCTGTAATGACAGAACAGATCTCTTTTCATCTAAATAACATTCTCAAGCTCATGCCCTATATCATTCATGCCAGTGCGGATTACTAGCACATCAGACACACAGCTTATCCAAGCGTAATTACATACATCACAATGCTCCTCCTCACAGTACACTGCATTGTTAAACCATTCTATTCTTAATTTCATGCAAAAACAATTTTCACAGCTCTTCACAAGACACAGTCTACACCTTAGTATAATCTAATGCTGCCGGCTAGTACATTTATTCTTGTGCTCGCTGCAATTCTACTTGTTGATCCCGTACAACAAGTATTTATAAATTTGTTGTTCAGAACTGTGCCCTCATTAACAGGTTTATACAGCAGGCGCTGCCAGCGGGATCCGGATTATAACACAACTCATTACCTCTTCCCAAACTTTCGTTTGTTTACCAATATGCTATTACATTTTTTGACAGCTCCGCTATGTTGTAAGCAGCCGTCTGATTAATGTACAGTTTGATTTATAGCGTTCAAAAGTTTTTTCCGCATAATTCTGAAACTTCCCTGTGACTGAGAACTGGAATAAACTTTCAGAAATGTAGTAAAACTTTTTGATATGAAAGTGAACACATGTAATGTGTTATTTTTTTGCTTTTGTATTTGCAGTTGGTTAACAGTTTTAACCCTTTGCCTGCCAAAACCACTGGTTGATAGTGATGCTAAAAGACATATCTCCCAACCCCTAAGTCAGATGGCAAAATAATTGATTAGATCAGTGATATAGGCTTTGTACAAACTGTGCAAGAGCCCAAATCACACCTGAATAGATTGATGACCACTTCCTGCACAAGACTCTACCCACAGACACCGCCGACGAAGGTGAAAGACACAAGGCTTGGCCCTGTCTTATTCCCAGCTGGTCTCATTCATCCTCTTCCTCATTCCCTCCCCAAGACGGCATGGACAGTGGTGGAACAATGGATGCTGAGTATGGATAACACTAAAGAAGAATTGTAAATGGACTATATAGATATAGTAGATAATAATATAGGGTCTGATTCATTAAGGAACATAGGCAAGAAATTTCTTACTTAAGTCTCCTGGACAAAACCATGTTACAATACAAGGGGTGCAAATTAGTATTCTGTTTTGCACATAAGTTAAATACTGGCTGTTTTTTCATGTAACACACACATACTTGATAGCTTTATTTGTACACTGAAATTTAAAGTTGATATTTGTGTCTTACATGAAAAAACAGTCAGTATTTAACTTATGTGCTAAACAGAATGCTAATTTGCACCCCTTGTATTGTAACATGGTTTTGTCCAGGAGACTTAAGTAAGAAATTTCTTGCCTATGTTCCTTAATGAATCAGGCCCGTAGTTAGTAATGTTGACGGATTATTGTGAGCAGTGTGATGTGATTACTGGGAGGAGTGTTGTTTTCTAGACAATATGGTGACTGCAGATTGTTTGAGAGAGAGTTTACATGAATATGTAATGAGTCTGTAACTGATACATCCTACCTGGGTTTTGGCAGATTGTGATACATGTGAGATATAAGGAGAACACATGCTATTGTAATAATAAATATATTTTTTTGGGCATTCCTACACATACACTTACGCACATACACACAAACGTATTACGGCCCACACAGGCTGACCTAACCATTAATAAAATGTGCATCTGTATACATATACTGCTGCCAAATTAATTTAGGGATATATTATATGTATGGGGTTAGTTAAGTACATGAAATAAAGGACCAAATCATGCAACCTTTCTAGCACCTTTCTATCAAGAGTTAGTGGTATAAGTCAAATCAAATTATTATGTACAACCAGTTTCAACCATAAAAAAATCAATCAGAGGATACAGGGAAGGGTCCAGTCTTGGTATGTCATACAATTTATGTGACAATTCCCAATATCAACATGTGATAACAAACTCACACATACACCCAGAGCCGGATTAACAATAGGGCTAAATGGGCTACAGCCCAGGGGCCTCGGGCAGCTGGGGGGCCCGCCGACATTTATCAAGTCTCTGACTGCCACTTGTTCAAGGGAAATGGTAGGCAGCTAACAGCAAATGTTATGCTGTTAACTGCCTGCTGTCACTGTAGGACTTACCGCGTAATTGCTACAGGGAGTGGAACAACGAAAGGAGGTAAGTTAACAGGGGGGCCTCACAGTATCCTTAGCCCGGGGGCATCCCTTCCCTTAATCCGGCCCTACATACACCTTACAATCCCGCATTGTGACAGCTCTGTCTTTGTTGCGCTATGTCAGGAAGAGAGTTCATTCATAACACAATGCTATAGACCAGTCCAGGGGGGAAATCAATCTGCAGTCTTAAGAAATTGCAGATTTTTGATGAATGTGCCGTCCATATCTAAAACAGCAATTTCATTAAAGGCCAAAACCCATTTCTCAAGACCATAGACTGCTACATTTACCCACAGGTCTCGATGTGTGGACAGGTGAATGGGAAGGATCCCCAGTATATAGCTAATATGCCTGAGATATAGAAATGTAAACCAACTGCTAAAGATTTTCAGAGGAACTTGGAGAATCGTTGGGTAAAGTGTAATTGGTTGTCAGTGTATCCTTGAAATTTTGGCAACAAAGTTTGGGGAGGAGAAGGGACCAACTGATATTGATGCTATTTTGTTTGCTTTTGGCATCGTCATCTAACTCTTTTTGAGGAGGTGCTATGGTAAGTCTCTCTCCATGTTATCTTATTGTGTGTATTGTCTCTTCATACTGTGACTGTCTTCTCTACCTTAATGAGCCCAGTTGTAACGAGTTCCCAGCAGCATACAGAAGTATATTAGACCTGCTAAAACATTAGGCGTTGCTGGTAGGGACAGTGAAAGGTTTCTCATCACATGAGGCCAAGCTTCAGCCCACGACCCTCCTCCTTTCAAATTCCACTTCGTTGCCTCTTACACAGTTGACCTTTGTAAAATAAAAACAATAGTTCTTCCCTCCTCCTGGCTGGTACGGCTGCAGTCCAGATGCACTGATGTCCGGATTCCCTGATGTCTGATGTAGATGGCTGTCTAGGCTTCATCGCTGCCCAGGAGCAAATGCAGGAAATTTAGAGAGGAGGCTCCAAATTTTAGATTTCAGAACAACAACAAAAATGTCCTCACCTGTTACACACTGACATGTCCCCCGCTGCCCACCAGCTTTTCTCCCACATGCCACCTCCTTTCCACCAGTTGTTCTCACATGCCCCTCTGCCCACCAGCTTTTCTCCCACATGCCACCTCCTTTCCACCAGTTGTTCTCACATGCCCCCCTGCCCACCAGCTTTTCTTTCATATGCACCCCTGCCATAGGCACCCTAGCCAGCTTTTTTCACACATGTCCCCCCTTCAAACAGCTTTCTTTCTCACATTCACTTTTGTCCACAAAGTTTTAAATAAACAGCTTAATGCATTTAAATTATCTTTGCTTATGTGTTAAAATATTCTGTAGATCTGAATTCATTATACTAATAGATAGGAATAGGGGAGAGCCAAATAGTGTGCAAATACTAATGAAATAAAGGACTGCTCAAACCTTAAAGTTTGAACTTGTGACAATTTCTGAATGTAACGTCCCCCTCCCCAAAATTTCTCCAGTCCTCTCTCTCTTTCTCTCTCTCTCTCTCTCCATATTTTATGGTTCTCTCCCTCTCTTTCTCTCTTTCTGTTGTCTTCTCTTCTTCTTTTCTCTTCTCTTCTTTTTTTCTTCTTTCTTCTTGGAGCCTATTGGCTCCTCTCCGCTGACAGCCTTGTGACGTCATGAAGCTGTCAGAAGCCTGGAGTTGGGGAGGTGCTGGGAGGCAGTGCTACATTGTAGCAGCACCGCCTCTCTTTCCAGGTCACTACTGGGGACATTGCGGGCAGACAATTGCACCACCTGCACTGCCCAACTAACAATGTCTCATTAAGAGACATTGCTAGTATGGGTGCCGGGCCACCGTGACGCCCCCCCAGAGCCCGGCGTCCTAGGCAGCTGCCTAATGCTGGTTGCTGGATTGTTTGATAGCCTGTTACTGTGTATGGTCCTGCTTTGTGTCCTAGGACCTGAACTAAATATAAGTAAAAAAAAATACACAATGATATAATAAGATTTTATATGCATTATTCTTTCCCACTTATTTTTATCCATTGAATTAATTATATTAAACAGCACTGTGCAAAAGATTTAGACAGATTTGTAAAAATGCTGCAAAGTAACAATGCTTTCAAAAATAGAAGTGTTAATAGTTTATTTTTTATCAATTAACAAAATGCAAAGTGAATGAACCGAAGACAAATCTAAATCAAATCAATATTTGGTGTGACCCTTTGCCTTCAAAACAGCATTAGTTCTTCTAGGTACATTTGCACACAGTTCTTGAAGGAACTCGGCAGGGAGGTTGTTCCAAACATCTTGGAGAACTAACCACAGATCTTCTGTGGATGTAGCTTGTTCAAATCCTTCTGTCTCTTCATGTAACCCCAGACAGACTAGATGATGATGAGGTCAGGGCTCTGTGGGGGCCATATTAACATGTTTTGCAAAATACTGTACTTGAAATATATAAAAATATATTTCATATTAATATATATTGTGAATTTCTGTCATTTATGCTTTAAGAATCCCAGGGAGATTGTGTGTGGGGACAAAGCATCCCATAGAGTGTATTCAGCTGTAGGAAGAGTTTTCATAAAGTTCCCAGGGATATGAATGGAGAGAGGAGGGCGGGCTCCATTCATAAGGCCCATTTTGGGTTTTCCAAACAGCTAACAATTTGCTAGTAATCAGGAGCTGCACCTGATGAGGTGCAGTTAGAGGGCTGCTAGTCAGTTCATTCTTTCTATCAATGTCTGGGGAGGTCAGATGGATCCTGACAGATACTGCAATTGGTGATCTGTAAGTACTGCTGTATTGCATGTGTGTGGGACACTAGGTTCCTCACATTATTTAGTAGCCAGACAGGCAAAGATTTTGTTTATGTTTTGGTTATTTTTATGCTAGTGAATAACACTAGCTGTGGCTATTTAAACCAAAGCACTAGACAGGTGTGATTATCTGGCTGACGTTATAAAGTGCAGCCGTCTAACCTTAGTGGACGATACCCCTAATCCGACCTTATGACAATATACTTACTTTTTCTACTTATATTTATTCATTGAATACATGCTTTTTAGTTCATATTTCTATGTTTAGAAGCTCATACTCTCATACATTTTTGACTCTTTCTTAAGGTACTGACTGCACTATATGGCCTAATGGTCAGGTGTTATGGTTTCCAGTAGACTGATCTTATATTTGATTCCTGTTAAAGACATTTTCACACTTAATATTATTGGTATATTGATGCTATTTATATGTTTTATTTTATTTTGTCCTCTCTATCAGGATTTTTTTAAATTTAATATCAAGCAGTCTTATTAGCACATTAGTGTTGCTATAAGATTACTATTATGTTAGTGTCTCTGTGTATTGGCGTCCAGTAGATTATCTGGAGCCAATTTTAAACTTTGATGAGAATTCTGGAAGTTACATAGTTTCATTGAGGATAACTTAGACACTTCCAGAAATATAATTACAGAAATATAATTACACCCCGCCTGGAAGCTAGAGGGATGTATACATCTTGTTTATTTTAGTATGATTAATTGTATTTCTAAAAGTACTAATCTTCTAGTACTGGGACAAAAGGAGCAAAGTAATTTGTCAGATTAAGAATTTGGCACTTTTTGCCCATTTAGAGGTTTCAAGTTGTGAAATAAAACCCAGGGTTATATGATAAATGATAGGATACAAATTGTTTAGAAACCATCAAAAATAGCATGAAACAGAGCAAATATACTTCATAAATAACCTTGTTTTTGTCCTAGAAGTGTTTTGTGTTTTGGTTTTAACCAGAACAATGGTCCAATATTGCAAAGAGTTAATATTTCATTGGGGAAGCTACAAATAGATACAATGTAATTGTAACAATCAAACTGATTCTGATATATGCGTCGAGTTTCTGTGTCTGAAAGATCCAGATCTCCATTAAACAGTTAACCAGCCTTTATCATAGGAGGTCAGCAGGGACCTAAATCAGGTAGAAAAATAAGCTTTATTTGAAGGGAAACTAATACTATTATTACTGTATATAGATATACCCCCAGCTGTGGAAACTTATGTACTTTCTAAGTACTAGTGATGTAGAGATGCTGGTGACCCGGCCATTGCTGGATACAATATTATAACGGAATGATATGATTCCCCCATGCCAGTATACAATATTCCCCATGGCAGTATTGCCCCATCCTCAGTGCCCATATCACATAACTATAATCACCCTAATTACCAGAAACATAAATAACATTTCTTTATTCCAGACAAAGGAGCACACATCACCATTATTGTGGCAGAGTCAGCGTTAAACAGAAGGCTCAGGAGTTGGGGGATTGATGAGGGAGAAGGATTTTGAAGCAGGGACAGCAGTTATATGAGATAAAGAGGATTTTAGTAACCTTTATCCTCTGCATTCAAACACTGCTGCAATTCTGTTTTATCAGTGCCGCTTCCCCTGGATATTAGGACAGTGTAGACGCTGAGCTGGGATAGTTGTATTCTTCATCCTGATTATTGTAGACATCTGAATACATCAACTTCGCTCCGCTCTATGTCATGTCAGAAAAGTGACAGTCTGTAGTGCATTGTCAGTGTTTGCTGTGTGACTGATCGTCTGCTGCTCTACTGGATACAGACAGGAGATGGGTGTCTGGCTGCAAACACAGAACCCTTCATTCTCCCTGCCGTGGCCAAGTTAGTAGGACCTGATTATCCAATAGGCTGACTAGGTTGCAGCCTAGTGCGCAAGACTTTTGGGGGAGCAAAATTTGTTGGGGGAGTTTGCAAAATTGTGACAGAGAGAGATATAAGCTGAAATTAATTTTAAAATATAAGAGAATGGATGTTCTCCAAAAAAACAGAAGAAAATATGAAAGAAAAATGTTGTTAATCTTGACATATACACATTGTGAAGGCTAAAGACATTGAGACATCCTTGGACGGGCGCATAAGGATAAGAGAGTAGGAGGAGCCAGGATGGTGACAGGCACAGGTGTGACAGCCTCCTCCCGGTTCACCCTCTGTAGCGCTCGTTCATTGCTCCGTTCCGCTATACAGTTCTGATTTTAATGACAACTAAATGAGTGAGAAAGGTTCCTGTGACCTTTATAAAAAGCCTGGTGGAGTGGAGGTTTTGAAAACACAGGAACATAAATATTGGTGGGGGTGAGGAAGCCGGATTTTAAATTAAGGACAATATTAATATAGGGCAACATGAACACTTAGTCAGTCCCTGCAGGAGAAGCCCAGAGTCTGCCCTCTCTTACATGAGGCTCTAGGTTGGACCCCAATTCTTCAACAGGCCTTGCAGATAAATAAAGAACTGTCTATGAAGAATGTCGCTGAGATACACCGGATAACAGGGGGTAAATAAGTGGAGGATAAAGCAGTGTTCAGGAAAACAGAGGGCGACATAATGGTGTACGCAGGAGGGTAAGTGGAGGAGCAGAATTGGAGCGCAGCACAAATTGATTGGGTAAAGCAGGAAAAAAGTGATTTTAAGAGGGAGGAACAGAAAGTGGAGCCAGGTACAAACATTAGGGTTCGGGGAAACAAATGAGGAACGAAAGGTAACAAAGTAAGAAGGATGGATGAGCCAGAGAGGAGGGAGCCACTTCAAGCAGGTCCAACAATCATCTCAGTAATTTGCTGCTTATTAGACAATTAACACTTTGCTGCAGCAGACACAATGCGTGTGTTATATGACGAGGTACATGAAACCCTATCTCAGAAAAGTGTTATATTATCATTTATTTATACAGTTCTGGTCAACATTATTGGTAGCCTTGAATATTTTGTATACCCTGTACTATGTCTTCAGAAATAAATGGAAGTTACCAACGTCGTCTCATCCGAATATTTTAATAGGATGTCCAAAGTTATGAACCAAAAAAACTTTCTGTTTCAAATTACTGCTAGTTTCTCCCACTCCTTTAATGCAATTTTTTGAAGTTCCTGAATTTTTGCAGGATTATTTTTCCCAATGGCAGATTTCAGCTCTCTCCAAAGATTTTCAATTGGATTGAGATTAAGGGGTATATTTACTAAACTGTGGAGATGTTGTCTATAGCAACTAATCAGATTCTAGTTATCATTTATTTAGTACATTCTACAAAATGACAGTTTTAATCTAATTGGTTGCTATAGGCAACATCTCCACTTTTTCAAACCCGCAGTTTAGTAAATATACCCCTAGGACTCATTTCTGGCCAGTTTAAAACAGTCCATTGTTTCCTTTTCACCCATTCTTATGTGCCTTTGGGTGTGTGTTTTAGGTCTTTATCGGGCTGGAGGGCCCATGTTCTTCGACCCAAACCTAGTTTTCTTACACTGGGCTGCAGATTTCACTCCAAAATGCCTTGGTAAATCCTTAGATTTCATGATTCCTTCAATTTGGTCAAGGCCTCAAGTACCTGAGACAACAAAGCAGCCCCTCAACATTACGGATCCTCCAACATGTTTAACCATAGGTAGGGTGTTCTTCTCTCTAAAAGCTTTATTGTTGGTCTCCATTACCAATGTGCTTTATTTTGGTTTTGTCGGTCCACATATTTGCCCAGAAGGTTTCTGGCTTGTCCAGGTATATTTTGGCAAAGATCAGCCTTTCCTTTTTAGGTCTTTATTTCAGCATTAGGGTCCTCCTTGGCCTTCGCCCATAAAGTTCTTCTTGGTTTCATGTACACCGTATGGTACGGGTAGAAACCATCACTCCAGATTGTTCAGGGTCTGTCTTCAGCACTTTTTGTTTTTGTGGGCTCCCCCCGGGTGCTCTAGTTTCCTCCCACACTCCAAAAACATACTGATAGGTTAATTGGATCCTATCAAATTGACCCTAGTCTGTGTGTGTGTGTTAAGGAATTTAGACTGTAAGCTCCGATGGGGCAGGAACTGATGTGAGTGAGTTCTCTGTACAGTGCTGCGGAATTAGTGGTGCTATATAAATAGATGATGGTGATGATGACGGATGTTTTACGCAGTGTTTTTCTACAGTTTGTACCAACCTTTTAAAGACTTCTCTCATCAATTTTCCTGTATCCCCCATGTCCAGGGAAGTTCATCACATTTCCACAAGTAACAAACTTCTTAATAACATTGTGCACTTTTGAAACAGTGATACCAAGGTACTTTGTGATGGCCTTGCACCCTTTAGAGGTCTTGTGTTTGGTGATAATCGCACTTCTGATTAGAGATGGACAGGCTCGGTTCCCCGAGATCCGAACCCACCAGAACTTCGCCTATCCGAGTACCGAGCCAAGCAGGCTCGGTAATCTCCCGCCCATTCGGAATCGAAATCGAGGCAAAACGTCTACGTGACGTAGTCGGATCTCGGAGCTCGGCTCTCGCGATATTTGAAAATTATAAATACCCGCCTCCACAGCAATCCATCACCATTTGACAGAGGGAGAGAGCAGAGTTAGGTCACAGGCTGTATTAGAGCAGAGACAGAGCAATGATTGTACACCTTATTCTTTGTATTATTATTTAAATTCTATTCTATTCAATTCTATTATTATTACCAATTCTATTAGCAATTGTTAGTCTTGATGGTAGTGTTCCCAGTACGTCATCTGGTAAAGCCTATGTAAAACTACACAGTCTTTTTAAATCAGGGAAAAAAACACACACCAAAAAAATATTTACCATGTTGAAGCGAAAAAGAAGTGTAACTGAGCAAAAGTTAACTGCTGATAAAAAAAACAATTGCCAACATGCCATTCTACACACGCAGTGGCAAAAAAAGAATGAGGCCTTCGCCTTTCTCTATTACTGGCAGATCAAAAAATGTTACTGAGCCTTCTTCTTGTACGGTCACTCGTGACCAAGCAAGACCAAGTAATTTGGAGTCTAAAAGTGGTGCACAACTACTGTTACGCATGAAAGCCGAGCTGCAAGAAAACAGTAAGGCATTAGAGGATAATGTATGCTCGGAATCAGAAATGACACCAATCCCTGTGGAGAGTCCATCCACCAGTGGTATGTCTAATCGTGGTCATTCTGTTAGTGTACCCATAAAGAAGGGTCCTTTCAGGAGTTCTGCTGATGTGTGCCTGAACAGCCCGAGTGTAGCCGGTGATACACCAATTGAGGATACCACTTTGGAATTAGAAGAGGATAAGGGGGAGATTTGTGTAGGCGACGAGGGCGCTAATGATGATGTTGATGAGGATGATGCAGACAGATACCAAAGTGCCTTTGTCCATTTCTTTTAATATTCTACTTCTACAGTCTATGCAGGCTGCTTTTTTTTCTATTTAACTACAAGTGGAGGAGGAAGGGGGGGGGGGGGGGTCATAGACAGCCACCAAACTACCTTGGTCCATTTATTCTTTATACATTCTTCAAAACCAAAACCAACACCAAAACATGGGGGTCAGTGAGCATCTTTACTTCTGATGCTCTCAGACAGTTCTCTGGTCTTCACCATTGTGACAAAATAAAATGGAGTGAAAATGGCCTTTTTAATACAGTCATTCATTGGTTAATTCCAGTTATGTGAGCTCTGACAATTTATCACAGATGACTCTAATTTCTAATCTACCACACTCGAATCTAATCTAGCTCTTTTTTTTTCTCTTAAATAAGTTTGAATTGTTCAATTTTTTATAGTTTTTCCTATTATTGCTTTTTAAAACTGTTTTTATTTAATCCTTAGCTGTTCTGTGCCAAGCACACATCTCTATAGACTTTTCCACTGCATTCCTTATTTTCAGGAAATATTGTACATGATGTAGATAATATGACCACAACAGTATATAAATGATTGTATAATAGTCCTGCTGATATATCCCATCTCACACACACTTTTGCTCTAGCTGGATGTTCTGCATATCGGTTTGACAAAGCATTGATAATCTGCATTACTTTCTTCACAAAGTTGGGACTGTGTTTTGTAAAACATCATTTTTCTGTAGATTTGTTTTGCAGCGGTTTGGGCTGTAGTACATCGGGCAGTTTGAAAATCCGCTAAAAACAACAGCAGAAAAATGGCGTTTGCACAAAACCGCAGTTTAGTAAATTTCCACTTTGGACTTAATAACACTGCTTTATAATCAGGTAATAATTAGGTAATTATCCTGTCTCTTAATCTGTCTCTTAATAGGACTTTGGCCACTAGAGGGCAAATATTTTATGTGTATATTAGAATCAACAATGCAAATTCATTAGCATTATCAGGGGTGGGCTGGCCCGGGGGGGCAGGGGGCATCGGTCCTGGGCCGCTCGGTCTTAGCGCTGTTAGGGCCGGCGACCGCATCTCATGACACAGGATGCGGCTGCTTCATTGGAAGCGGCCGCATCGCGTGTCATGTGATGCGGCTGCCTGTGTGCCCCCCGGTCTGTAATATGCCAGCCTGCGCCTAAGCATTATAATCATCTATTTATTTATATAGTGCCACTAATTCTGCAGCGCTGTACAGAGAACTCAGTCACATCAGTCCCTGCCCCATTGGAGCTTACAATCTCAATCCCCTAACATACACACACACACACACACACACAGACCAAGAGACACTAAGGGCAATATAATAGCAGCCAATTAACCTACCAGTATGTTTTTGGAGTGTGGGAGGAAACCGGAGCACCCAGAGGAAACCCACGCAAACACGGGGAGAACATACAAATTTGTTAATTGCCCAAGATTAAGCTGTACGGAATAATACTGTCTGGTCCAGTGCAGAGGGATTTAGGAGTGTTTAAAAGCATAGTTTAATAACAATTTAAGCAAAAAAGAAACAGTGATTCCATCATACACAAAGATGTTGAAAGCCGCGATCCAGAATATTGGGTAATATGAAAGAACAGAATTTTCTGGGCTGCTGTGAAACAGTTAATGCAGATATATAGTGGAAAAACACTAATCTAGATGTTTGCAGCAGGAAAGTTAATTTTAATTAATTCCATGCATAATAATGTATATATTTTTATTTTACTGGAAAAAAAAACCAAATATAAACATTATACATGGTATTTGTTTTCCTTGAAGAAGTCAGCTAAATGCCTGGATGACTTAACTGGATTCAGATGAAGATACAAAGCGTAATGACCCCCAGCTGAAGGATTATCTGATGACATCATTCACAAACGTACATGGAAAAGGACATAATGATTATATCGCATAGAACATTCCAAGCACCATATATAACATGACTGTTATCACACCATGGGTCATGTGATTTCATGAATGATGGAATCAGATAACGTTTGGGGTGGAGTAATTAAAACTTAATAACAAAAGGTCTTGGTTTTTTTTTTGCTTGTCATAGAACCTTAATGACACTGTTAATTAGGTTTTTCTTTATTTAATTTCCTGTGCTATTCTCAGATTACTCTATATTGGAATCTATTGCTATAGGGTTTGTACTTACTGAAGGTATTTGTAAACATAACAGGCACAATCAACTGAAAATGATTAATATGGGTACAATATAAAACATGAATTCTAGTTACAGGAAGTATGTTACATGTCAGTTACAGGAAGTATGTTACATGTCAGTTAGAGGAATCATGTTATGTATCAGTTACAGGAAGTATGTTACGTGTCAGTTACAGGAAGTATGTTACGTGTCAGTTACAGGAAGTATGTTAAGTGTCAGTTACAGGAAGTATGTTACATGTCAGTTAGAGGAATCATGTTACGTATCAGTTACAGGAAGTATGTTACGTGTCAGTTACAGGAAGTATGTCACGTGTCAGTTAGAGGAATCATGTTACGTATCAGTTACAGGAAGTATGTTACGTGTTAGTTACAGAAAGTATGTTACGTGTCAGTTACAGGAAGTATGTCACGTGTCAGTTAGAGGAATCATGTTACGTATCAGTTACAGGAAGTATGTTACGTGTTAGTTACAGGAAGTATGTTACGTGTCAGTTACAGGAAGTATGTTACGTGTCAGTTACAGGAAGTATGTCACGTGTCAGTTAGAGGAATCATGTTACGTATCAGTTACAGGAAGTATGTTACGTGTTAGTTACAGGAAGTATGTTACGTGTCAGTTACAGGAAGTATGTTACGTGTCAGTTACAGGAAGTATGTTACGTGTCAGTTAGAGGAATCATGTTACGTATCAGTTACAGGAAGTATGTTACGTGTTAGTTTCAGGAAGTATGTTACGTGTCAGTTACAGGAAGTATGTTACGTGTCAGTTACAGGAAGTATGTTACGTGTCAGTTACAGGAAGTATGTCACGTGTCAGTTAGAGGAATCATGTTACGTATCAGTTACAGGAAGTATGTTACGTATCAGTTACAGGAAGTATGTTACGTGTCAGTTACAGGAAGTATGTTACGTGTCAGTTACAGGAAGTATGTTACGTGTCAGTTACAGGAAGTATGTCACGTGTCAGTTAGAGGAATCATGTTACGTATCAGTTACAGGAAGTATGTTACGTGTTAGTTACAGGAAGTATGTTACATGTCAGTTACAGGAAGTATGTTACGTGTCAGTTACAGGAAGTATGTTACGTGTCAGTTAGAGGAATCATGTTACGTATCAGTTACAGGAAGTATGTTATTTGTCAGAGGAAGTATGTTACGTGTCAGTTACAGGAAGTATGTTACGTGTCAGTTACAGGAAGTATGTTACGTGTCAGTTAGAGGAATCATGTTACGTATCAGTTACAGGAAGTATGTTATGTGTCAAAGGAAGTATGTTACATGTCAGTTACAGGAAGTATGTTACGTGTCAATAACAGGAAGTATGTTACATGTCAGTTACAGGAAGTATTTATCATGGTAGTTCCATTGCTAGTCATGTGAGTTATTTTGTCTTCAAAGAGTGTATGTTAAAAGGCCATGTACACACATACACTTACAGTGAAAAAGGCTAGAATATTTAAACTTGGTTATAGTGATGGATCAGTCCGCTGTAACCACTGTGATCACCACAATGATTGGTCGTTTCATGTCCATCCATAGAGTAGATTTTCCGATATCCCTGTTGAAAAATCTGTCCATGTTTTTGAATGGGGTTTGTTTATGAAGATAGGTGATTTTTTTTTATTTTGATTGTCTCTGTAGATATTTCTGAATATTAACTTTAACAAAAAAATCACTAAATTATAAGTGATCAATCTGATCCTAAGTCACAAATTTCAGGGAAATTTTACCCCAGAGTTTTCAATGTCTATGTGTTAAACTAATCTCTACACATCACATCAGCAGCCATATAAATTGTAAATTTCTCATATTTACGTCTGTTAGAAATATTCCACGTATTGACCTGTCTGAGGCACCTGGACTAATCTATAAAACTGAGCCTCAGCCAATTCACAAAGCATGGTCAATTCATTGTGACCATCTACCTCAGGAATGGTAATATTTAAATGGGATGTTATTACAACTTTCAAGGGTCTATAGTTCTTTTATCTGGTACAGAAGAAGCTTTGTCACACATACAACTTCCTACATACTCTTGTATATGCTGGTTAGTACGGTTCTGACCTTTAACCCATGCCCTACTCTGCTTGATATCCTCATTTCAACCCGTGTTTTGGACATATACTCCGCTGTTATGTCTGTGACTCTAAACCTGGCTTGGAAAATCTTTTTACTGGTCAACCTTGATCCTAACCTTGAGATAATCTACTCAACCTGTTGCGTGATCTTGTCATTCCATTCACCAACAAGACCAACCACTGATCGGGAAGAGTCTGGTCCCATTCCTCGTTAACTCCACCTCAACCCAGCAAGTTCCTCTTAGGACAACATCTGGAAATCCTTGAAACTTTGCATTGACTTTCCCTTGCATAAACTATTCATTTTATTACCATTTATTTTCAAGGTCTTTTCATCCTTTACCGTTAACACAGGACCCCTCTTTACTTGAATCAAAATATTGTTTTGAAAATATTTTTGCATCTCAAATTCAATGGGGAAAGTTTAGACTAAGTTTATACTAATCTAGACCACAATAGTCAGAAGTTTATAACGGTTTGGTATAAATATTTACAAAAAGGGTTCAATTAAAAAAAAGTACTTTTGTTGACAAGAACATCTTGTAAACAGCTGAAAAACAATCAATTCGAGGAACTCATTGGACTAACAGCAGAAAAGAAAACTGGAGGTTTATAAAGTGGAATAAATATTTCCATGCAATCCAGGCTCTTGGTGCACTTAGGTTAATACGTTATTTGGGCTCGGATACAATTGCTTTCTGTATTTGGCATCTGAAAGAAAATGACGGGTGCCTTTTACAGATTTAACAGACATCACGACGAGTGAGTCCGGTAAATCTTATCTGAACCATAAAGTACAAATGCATATTAATTATAGTAAGATCAATAGATGTGATCCTTCTACTGTACTATTACATTTTGTGAGTGTTTCTCACACAATCTCTATGCAGAAATATTTGCTGCATCGACTCTACACATTTTCAACAATTGTTGCTGCTTCATCTGGGTCTTAAATAAATGACCATCATCAGCAAAATATGTAAACACGTGTTTCTAATGGATGACTGGTATTTGTAATATTATAAACATCTGGTGTAAGGTTTCTGGCTGGCAATAAGCAGAGTTACACACACATAATCACAGGACACAATGCAACAATACGATGCAGTTATTGATTTATGTCAGTGTCATCGGCTAGAACGGGGGTATCTAATATTTCTTTTGCTTTTGAAGTCTAAATGAAGTTAGATGTGAATTATAATTCCCGGTACGGGGGATAATTGGAAGGTAGAGTCACCACCAGTTCTCCTGTCTCTATATTCATCATCATCATCATCATCATCATCTATTTATTTACATAGCACCACTAATTCCACAGCGCTGTACATTGCTTATCTACCTCGGATCCAAAAAAAATGTGACTTTGAAAATCCATCTTGTTGAAACTAAAAATTGGAATTAATTAAACCAGTATTATAATGTTTATTGTAATATTTTTGATTTATTTGTTTATTGTAGTAATGCTGTAAAATTCTGAATATAAAAAAAATAATAATAAATAACATCATGATTAAGGATGAGCGCACTCGGATTCCTGGAATCCGAGCCCCCCCCGAACATTGCGGATCCGAGTCAGATCCGAGCACTGTCCGGGTATTCCCGCCGATTCCAAAACTTAAAACGAGGCTCTGAGTCATAATCCCGCTGTCGGATCTCGCGATACTCGGAACCTTTAAATTCCCTGCTTGCCGCCGCCATCTTCACTCGGGCATTGATCAGGGAAGAGGGAGGGTGTGTTAGGTGGTCCTCTGTCCTGCTATTTCTCGTGCTGTGCTGTGCTGTGCTGTGCTCTGTCCTGCTGAGTCCAGTGGTGCTTTTGGCAGTGCTCTGTCCTGCTGAGTCCAGTGGTGCATCAGTCCAGTGCTCTGTCCTTGCTGAGTCCAGCGGTGCATTTTGTCCTGTGCTTTGTTCTGCAAAGTGCATATTTCTTTCAAAAGTATTAAAAATACTTCTATAAAAAGAAAAAAAAAGGAAAATTCTGCCAAAATCCTTTTAAATTAATATAAAATAATCAAAAAAGTCCTTGCTGAGTCCAGTGGTGCATCAGTCCAGTGCTCTGTCCTGCTGAGTCCAGTGGTGCATCAGTCCAGTGCTCTGTCCTGCTGAGTCCAGTGGTGCATCAGTCCAGTGCTCTGTCCTTGCAGAGTCCAGCAGTGCATCTTGTCCTGTGCTTTGTTCTGCAAAGTGCATATTTCTTTCAAAAGTATTAAAAATTCTTCCATAAAAGGAAAAAAAAAGAAAAATTCTACCAAAATCCTTTTAAATTAATATAAAAAAAAATAATCAAAAAAGTCCTTGCTGAGTCCAGTGGTGCATCAGTCCAGTGCTCTGTCCTTGCTGAGTCCAGTGGTGCATCAGTCCAGTGCTCTGTCCTGCTGAGTCCAGTGGTGCATCAGTCCAGTGCTCTGTCCTGCTGAGTCCAGTGGTGCATCAGTCCAGTGCTCTGTCCTTGCAGAGTCCAGCAGTGCATCTTGTCCTGTGCTTTGTTCTGCAAAGTGCATATTTCTTTCAAAAGTATTAAAAATTCTTCCATAAAAGGAAAAAAAAAGAAAAATTCTACCAAAATCCTTTTAAATTAATATAAAAAAAAATAATCAAAAAAGTCCTTGCTGAGTCCAGTGGTGCATCAGTCCAGTGCTCTGTCCTTGCTGAGTCCAGTGGTGCATCAGTCCAGTGCTCTGTCCTTGCTGAGTCCAGCGGTGCTTTTGTCCTGTGCTTTGTTTTGCTAAGTGCATCTTTATTTTAAAAGTATTAAAAAATCTTCCAAAAAAATTATAATTCGACAAAAATCCTTTTAAAAAAATATAAAAAAATATTCTGAAAAGTCTAAAAAAAATTATTGCAGTCCATTAACATTAATACTGCAATCTATTAAAAATTGTTCACTGTTCTTGCAGTATTTAAAAAAATAGTACTGTAATACAACGTGTGCTGCATATAATGGAGTACCAAAATTAAGGGGATAAAGTAGGGAAAGACCAAGACCTACTTCCTCCTAATGCTGAAGCTGCTGCCACTAGTCATGACATAGACGATGAAATGCCATCAACGTCGTCTGCCAAGGCCGATGCCCAATCTCCTTGTAGAGGGCATGTAAAATCCAAAAAGCAAAAGTACACTACAATTAGTAAAAAAAGAAAATTGAAAACATCTGAGGAGAAACGTAAACTTGCCAATATGCCCTTTACGACACGGAGTGGCAAGGAACGGCTTAGGCCCTGGCCCGTGTTCAGCACTAGTGGTTCAGCTTCACCCAAGGATCTAAGCCCTCCTCCTCCCCCCCTCCAAAAAATTTAAAAGTTATGCTGTCAGCAACAACACAGCAAACAACTCTGCCTTCTAAACAGATGACATCCCAAATCCCCAAGGCGAGTCCAAGGGTGTTGGTGGTTGCGAAGCCTGACCTTCCCATCACTGTACGTGAAGAGGTGACTCCATCCACCATTTGCAGCACACCCTCTGCATATGCTGGAAGGATGACCCACAGTGTCGCTCCAGATTTTAATAATCAGGGTGTCAAGGAGGCTATTGATATAGCTGGCGTTGTGGAGGAACTTGATGAGGAGGATGCTGATGTGGTTATTTTAAATGAGGCACCAGGGGGGAAAAAAGTGGATGTCCATGGGATGAAAAAGCCCATCGTCATGCCTGGTCAGAAGACCAAGAAATGCACCTCTTCTGTCTGGAGTTATTTTTACCCCAATCCGGATAACAAATGTCTGGCCATATGTAGCTTATGTAAAGCTCAAATAAGCAGGGGTAAGGATCTTGGCCACCTAGGGACATCCTCCCTTATACGTCACCTGAATAACCTTCATAGTTCAGTGGTTAGTTCAGGAACTGGGGCTAGGACCGTCATCAGTCCAGGGACACCTAAATCCCTTGGTCCTGTTGGATACACACCAGCAACACCCTCCTCGTCAACTTCCTCCACGATCTCCATCAGATTTAGTCCTGCAGGCCATGTCACCAGCCAGACTGAGTTCTCTTCAATACAGGATTCATCTGAGGAATCCTGCAGCGGTACGCCTACTACTGCCACTGCTGCTGTTGCTGCTGGTAGTCGGTCATCTTCCCAGAGGGGAAGTCGCACCAAACAGTTGACTGTCCAACAATCGTTTGCCATGAGCACCAAGTACGACACTAGTCATCCTATGGCAAAGCGGATAACTGCGTCAATAACAGCAATGTTGGTGTTAGACGTGCGTCCGGTGTCCACCATCAGTGGAGTTGGATTAAGACAGTTGATGGAGGTATTGTGGCCCCGGTACCAAATTGGGTACCGGGGCCACTACACTACGCAGCCCAGAAAGCTACCTCGGTCCAACGATTTGGACTAAAAACAATATTGTGAAGTGTGAGCTGTTCCAAATACACTGGAAATTAGTGGAAATTATTGTTATTGAATGTTATTGAGGTTAATAATAGCGTAGGAGTGAAAAACCAACAAAAAAACTAGATTTTAGCACTTTTTATGCTTTTTTAATAATAAATCAGAACCCAAAACCATAAATCAGAACCAAAACCTTTCGTCAGGTGTTTTGGCAAAACAAATCAGAACCCAAAACCTCAAGCTAATCAGAACCCAAAACCCAAAACCCAAAACCCTAAAAGTGCCCGGTGTACACCCTTAATCATGATTAAATATAGTAATAATAATAAACATCATAATTAAATATAATAATAATAATAATAATAATAATAATAATAATAATAATAATAATAATAAAAAGTAATTTTCCATAGGCTCAATTTGTAATCTTATAATGTGATTCTTTTTAAAATGAATGCACAATTGTACGGTTGAAACTGGGAAAAACCTAAATACTTTTAAAGCATTTGTTTTTGCAATAGTCCTTATTAATTTCACCTTAAAATAAAATGTTGAAATTTATTTTATGATTTGAATGATTCAAGATTTGCGATTAGAGCTGGTTATTAAGCTGTAATAGTTTCCAGGGGTTAAATAAATAACACTTTCTTCCAAAGTAATTGTTTGAGCTCCACAGATTATGCCCATATTGGTTTTTCCACCCTAGATTGTTCTGAAGTTCCTGCAATAACACAAAAACTATTTTAAAATAAAAAATAAAATAAACAATGTTGACAACTTTTCCAGGTAGTGGAAGTGAAATGTACCATCTGGCAGACCCTAAGCTGAAGCCATTCCAGGAAACTCATACGGAGCCGCTGCTACAATGTTTGCAGTGAGTCATCGTTTCAGAAAACTCTTCTGTCTCCCTTTATTAGGTATATAAAAAGTAACAGATCAACCAGTCAGGGAGCATTAAAATACTCCAAACTTCTAAAGCCAGCCTATCAAATCCAATAGCCCGGACTTAAAATTCACTCACATATGGTCATATAGTTACTGCGCCACCCAATGGGAACTCTTACGACATGATTACAAGTAAAATATGGTAAGAAAGCACATGTAATTGTATAAGTATATAAGATTATTTTTTTTTGGGGGGGGGGGATTTTCCTAAATGTTATAATACATTTCAGTATTAAGAAGGCAAATTCAAGAGTTATTCAGAAATTAGACAATAAAAAAAGGGGCAATAGGAGGTCTTTTTTAACTAAAATGATTTAACCTATCCATACATGTCTACACTCTGATTCAGTCATTTGGTCAGAGTAGATCCTCCAAACTAGTCAAATGTAACTATAGGGTAGTGTAATATTAAATGGATCCTTTTTGGAATCTGGTCAGAATAGTCATCCATGTGGATGAAGTTAGGTAATGTAAGCAGGGGCGGAGCTTATAATGTTTACAGGTTCCATATAAAAAATTGGTGGATGGCCTAGCAATGTGTGGGAGCAGGCAAATGCATAATGAAGCTGTAAACTGAGCTTCACTTTGCACGCGGCAACTCCAGCACGTTTCAGAAGAGCAGAGCGGGTGCCTCGGGGGTGTGGTCAGAGATTGCCATCCCCCTTCACCTCTATTGGTAATAGTTCCACCACTGACTGTAAGGCAGGTGTATGTATTAAATTGTAGGAATTAAATGTTACTTATTTTTTTGTTACCCTTATCTAAATTACAGGTGTTATTTTAATCATCATGGGATCTTGTGGGTATATATAATCTATATCACTTTTTGAATGAATAAAAGTGAAAAAGTGTTACAGGTCTTAAATCATCACCCTTCTCACATAACATGAGAAAGATAGAAAGATAGATATTGGATAGATAGATAGATAGATAGATAGATAGATAGATAGATAGATAGATATGAGATAGATATATATGAGATAGATAGATAGATAGATAGATAGATAGATAGATAGATAGATAGATAGATAGATAGATATGAGATTGTTAGATAGATAGATAGACCGATAGACTGATAGATAGATAGATAGATAGATATGAGATTGTTAGATAGATAGATAGATAGATATGAGATAGATAGATAGATAGATAGATAGATATGAGATTGTTAGATAGATAGATAGATAGACCGATAGACCGATAGATAGATAGATAGATAGATAGATAGATAGATAGATAGATAGATAGATAGATATGAGATTGTTAGATAGATGGATATATATGAGATAGATAGATAGATAGATAGATATGAGATTGTTAGATAGATAGATAGATAGATAGATAGATAGATAGATAGATAGATAGATAGATAGATTTTATTAATTTATTTATGTTATGTATTCATGATATTTTACTATTATATTGTACACATGTCTCTTATATATAGTTTAATCTAAATAATATATTATGCTTGAAACTAATTGTAATGTATTTCACACGTGTGATTTTCCTGCTTACATACAGAGATATTTTTGCAGATTCTGATTAAATTGTATCCGGACAATATTATTACTTATATCAGCTGCAACGGGGACACCTGGAATTCTTGCTTACCTGAGAGTTTCTACTTTCAACATAACATCCTTTTTTAAGCCTGCTAAATAGAGATGTCACTGACTTCCGCTGACAAAATTTGCTTTGAGTGCAAAAAACGAAAAAAACTTTAGATTTTAGAAAAAGGAATTATATTGGATTTTTGAGGGGTGCTGATCACATTTAAACACAATGCCCATTTTTTTGCACATATAATAATACATAAGGAGTCACTGACTGCCCCTTCCCAAATTTAAAATTACTTTGTCTACAAAAGAGAAATATTTTATAGAAATAATTGTTTTTTGGTGGATGCTGATCACAGTCAGAGTCGTACAGCAACAGCTCCCTCTTTTTCTCCACTAAATAAAATTAGACATAAATACTAGTTCAAAATCTATTTAATAGGTGGAACTATCCAGTTCAACATAAGAAATATTTTTAAGAATAAAATCAAAATTAAGAATGTTTATAAAGAAAAAACGGTAACATAAAAAAACACAAAATATTATTGAATGAGCCATATAGTAACCAATCTGCATTATATTACATACAGTAAATCAAGGAAACAATCCAGAATTTTAATAATTAATAATGATATGGTACATGATCAGAGTTACAATCTAAAAAATCACACTAAGAGGTAAATCACAAGCAGTATATATTTTCATTAGCTCTTTTGCAGATTGTATGTGGATAGTTATTATATAATATGCCAGCAGTCACCCACATTAAGCCAGCCCCCCCATGATATACTAGATTGCAGTGACCCCCTGTCCCTCGGTTATCTCACTCCCCTACCCCCCAAGTTACCCCTGAATTAGATAACTTACCTTGGGGCCCCTCTCAGCTTCTCTTCTCCTGTCTGCTGCCGACTCTTCTGTATCACTGACAGTATTGTGCACATAACCTAACAATGTACAATGATGTCACGTTCAGTCTGAAGGGGGCAAGAACAGTGTAGGATTTGGTGTTCACTCTCCCTAGGTTAAGGGGTTTGACCCTCGGGCAATGGGGCCCTTAGGGGATTTCCCTGGTGCCCCAGTGGGCCAGTCCAATACTTGCTGTGTTTTGTTTTTGGTGCACCCTCGGTGGACATAGAAGCTTCAGGCCTCATTTACAGCTTAAGGGTACAAAATTATAATTGGAAGAACCATGTGTTTGGGGTGCAAATGCAAGTTTTGTTTTTTACACTCTGGTAAAACACTGTGTATTTAGCACACAAATACTGGGGTGATTTATTTTTACACTGAGATTTAGAGTTGAGCAAGAGTGCTCTCCCTCCCAACTCTAAATCTGTCCACACAGTTTAAATGCTCCCCCCGCAGAGCATCATGATTTTGCCAAAGTGCAGAATTGTACATCTAGCTAGATTTATTCAAAACTCTAAATAACCCCCATTATGTCCTATTGCCTTGTATTCATGTTCCATCCAGACTCATGTGTACAACGCAGAGGTTGTGAGTTCAAGCCACACCTGAACAAGTGTTTTATGGGCAGCACAGTGGCTCAGTGGTTAACACTTCTGCCTCACAGCACTGGGGTCATGAGCTCGATTCCTGACCATGGCCTTATCTATGTGGAGTTTGTATGTTCTCCCCGTGTTTTTGTGGGTTTCCTCCGGGTGCTCCGGTTTCCTCCCACACACCAAAAAATACATACTGGTAGGTTAATTGTCTGCTATCAAATTTACCCTACTCTTTGTTGTGTGTGTTAGGGAAGTTAGACTGTAAGCTCCAATGGGGCAGGGACTGATGTGAGTGAGTTCTCTGTACAGCGCTATGGAATTAGTGGCGCTATATAAATAGCTGATGATGATGACAAACGATACATATTATGCGTTTTTTCTAAAACTCACATACATCGGACATACACGGAATCTAGAGAAACTTCTGGTGATGAATACGGGTCTAGGACCGCTCTGCTCTAACAGACAATACACTGCAGGATACGTCTAGTATATATGTGTTATATAAAGTCACAAATGAAAGCACAGAAATAAAAAACTATTCAATTGAATTTCACCTGTCCATAATATAATCATTAATGACAAAACATATAAAATAGGAACACTGTTTTGTTTTTTTCCATAAAATACATTTATTAGGATGTTATTAATGTCTACCTGTAGCTGGTGCCCCTGAAATTTTAGTCCGTAGTAAGGGTCATGTGCTGTCGAAAATGAATTGGGCGTTGCTGCGTTCTCTGGCGTATGGTCTGTTTCTGGGTATGTGTAGAGCGATTTTACGCAAAATACGGAACATATCGGCATTTGCGTACCTGAATCAGACCCTCTGTGTGCAGCGCTGGTGAACGCAGCTCAGACCAAACATCGCATGTAATGGAGCAGGGAAAGCGCAGTCTCTCATTACAGTAAATATCTCACTATGCAAATATTTTTTTGTAACAAATTAAATTGTATATAGACACGTCTGCAATAGAGGTAAGTGCGTCTATGTTTGAAAGCGTGTATAATGGTCATGAAGTAACTGACAGACGTAAACTCCATCCAACACCCCAGAAACCATTTTTAAAATGTTCCTTTCTTTTGGAACACTGAGAAGAACTTCTATGAAATGCTTTATTGATATTGAAGACTATAAATGGTTTAAGAGCATCAATGACCTGAATGTGGTTTCTATTGAAATACTTGCAGAATGGAATAACCTGAGCTGCGTAGACAAAGTATTATGTATCTGTTATTCTTTGTATAAAGAACAAAACCATCTTTTCAATACTGTGGCAGTATGCATCACATGCTCGTTGTCATCTCTATTTATGATTTTTTGTTATTTAAGACTGATATATGGTAAAATGCAAACATTTAGCTAGGATCTCATTGGTTGCTATGAGCAACACTTTGACTTTTTCTTTTTAGAGATTTTAGTAAATATACCCCTTATTCTTTTACAATGTAAGCGATGTAATTTCATGTATAAGATAAATATATAAAGGACATTTATATTTGTGGTTGGAAAATAGATAATATTAATGAGATTCTCATAAGAGGGCTCGATCCCAACGTATTTCACCAGGAATTTTAGGATCAGCTTTCCCACCTGCAGAAATGTTAACAATTTATCAATTTGAATTGGAAATACCCCTAATTAAAAAAAAGTAAGCTAAAAATCCATATTTTCATCTCTAAATTAAAATGGAAGATACAAAGCATTTATCAAGCATATGACAAGGTTATGATATTCCTCAACCACCATCTTAATTTCCCTAGATTACCCTATTACCACCCTCTACACAGCTAACGCAAGACAACATCCCTCTGACCAACATTGCCACACACACAGCCCACTCGGTAATTTTACCTTTGCATTTTAATTGGACCATTGTGCAATATGATGTAGCACATGCCCTTGTGTTTCTAACTCCCATTGTCCTATAGATTGTAAGCTTGCGAGCAGGGTTCTCTTACCTCTCTGTCTGTATGTATTACCCAGTATTGTTTTATTACTGTTTATGCCCAGTTGTAAAGCGCTACGGAATTTGCTGGCGCTATATAAATGCTGCTGCTGATGATGATGATGATATCAGGGACAAAGAAACATAGAATTTTGCACCGGTTAATAGTAGAAGTTGAGAAGAGTGAGGGTGTTTTACGAGCAACAAAAATATTTTAATGTAATGGGATTATAGAAATGAGATTAAGGGATATTAAGGGAACAACTTTAAGGACATATGGCTACTTGCTCTTCCTAAAAGGACTTGATTTTTGCTCCGCCTCTGAGATGATTGACATCGGGTCTCATCCTATATTTATTACTTTTTTTATTATTATTATTATTATTATTATTATTATTGTAGATTTAAAAGAGATTGGTAGAGTTGTCATGGTGCATTAGTGTGGGTAGTATAAGTGAGTAGTATAAGGAAGATTAGGGTAAGCTCTAATAAAGAACTGGGTGTTCAGAGAGCATCTAAAGATTGAAGATTTGAGTGGAGGTGGTGACTGGGTGCTCTGTTTTGGACTTGTTGAGCTTTGGGTATGTTGGGATATCCATGTGGAGAAATCAGAGACAGACAGTTGGTTACACAATATATTTTGAAATGAAATGAGGCAATCTGCGTTTTCTAACTATTAGGAAAAGGGAAAAGGCTGTGAAGGATGTAATGTAAATATTACCCCCTTCACAGCAGCGATGACCACGTTGCAGTTATCGGTGATGTCATCAGCTGGCGCCGCCTTCTTCAGGGATCGCCATCATTTCCAGTCGCAATACACAGAAGTCGTCCTGCACACTGGTCAGGGAAGGAGCCCTTCGGTCTCTCCACGTCAGGGTAAGTAGTGTCAGGGAAGTCAGCATCGATATGCTGACTACCACCGAGTATTGTAGCTGCCATGCATAGACCTTAAGTTAGAGAGTGGATTTCGGAAAGATAAACTAGGGAGGGGTGTTCTTTCCTTCCTTTCTGAAGGTTCCTAATGGGGTTGTTTTGTTATCCTTGATCCGTGTGCACCGACAGGTAGAGAGGAAGCAAATATCCGTACTGGTGTAGCACTAGCACCTTTCAACAAAACTGTTACTTATAGCCTATAGGATTTGGTCAGTAGTAGTAATAACAAAGAGGTCCCAAGTTCCTTGTTCATAGGTAAAATAACAGGTTAGTTTATTGCTGGACAGGGTATTTGAATGTAGCCTTTGTTTTATGGGCAGACATCAAACAAGGGTATAAAAAGGTCTTACCCTTTCATGTGTTTATTCCTGGCGGTACCGGTCAACAATAGTTCTTTGATCCACTGTGCAGGCTGGTCCTGTTCAGCCGTCCCTCTATAAAAGGTGTGGATCTGGCTGCTCGCTCTGTTGTGGCCACAGCTGTTTATGTTCATCGTTGCCGGTCAGACGCTGGATGGATACTGTGATTAGTGCATTAATCAAACAAGAGTGTTATCCAAATAACCAACGAATTTCACTTTTGGGATGATTGCAGGCTACCTCAGGGATGGATGTTTTTAGAGGGACAAAAGAACTATTGGGGACTGGATTTGCCAGGAATAAGCACCTGAAAGCTGGGTCAATAGTCATAAATCAAGCAGTAAACAGAAACAATCTTAGGAGCTCCGAACAGTAAATCATACAAAGGGAATTACAGGACAGTGTAGAATAGGAGAAAGTAGTTGTTTTAGCAAACATGAGAAGTGTATTGTGTCACTTAGGTGTTGCTGCGTGGATTTGGGTACAAGGAGAGGGCATAACTTCAGCTGAGGATGAAGTAAAAGAGGTTTTGGTCAAAGAATGGGAAGGTTAATTTGCAGAAACTAGAGATGGAGCAGTAGTGAGAGAGTACAAGATAGAGGGAGTGTCCATCACAGTGGGTGCGTAATGAGGTCCACTGGGAGACCAAAGGACTAAGTAAGTAAAAGTAGTTTAATGGGGTTATGAATGGAATGTTGAAATTATCTAACATGATAGTAGGCAGATAAAAGGAGAGGAGTGAGTCAGAAAGCAGAGTTATTAAGAAATTGGGAATCTGGACCTAGGGGGAAATAAATGACAATAACATGAAGGTGGAGAGGAGAAAATAGATGGAAAGTGTGATCTTCAAAGGAAGAGAACAAGAAATCTGGTGTGCTATAAGAGTAAGAGGTTAGAAGCTGGATAAGCAGATGAAGGCGAAGCTTATTGCCTGTGTTAATATTGGACTGGCAGATGCACTGAGCAGGTTCAAATTCTCAAATCTCGTGCATTGGCATCACAGACAGAATTGGTCCTTACAAATACCCAGCTCACATGTGAGAGTTAACAATTACAGGAGAGTGGAGTCATTTCCGGCCTTGTTGGATGAGAATAGAGTATTGGCAGATATCCCATTCTATATAGTTGCAGTTTCTGGGCTGGCATGATATAATCTGACAGTTTAGTGTAAGAAGGATGGTGGCAGACAGTGATCTTAGCCCCTGGAATTTGAGTTGATTTTGAATAGACTTGTTAGCGTGCTGGTCAAGTTTTGAGCCAATATTATTCAGGTGTGAGTTTGCATTAGAATTCATACAAAAGAAAAAAATTAGTTTGGGGGATTGAACATAGTTGATCCTAACTTGGGGGGCCGGCCGTTCTGATCAGGAAGCCAAAGAACGATCATTTAGACAGAAGAGAAATGGGTTAAGTTGAAGAGGCCACAGAGCTCCTTTATGTGATGTCCGGTGATAAAGTACCGGAGTTCTCCAACATACACCCACAGGATCCCCGCCTCATACCTGCGCTGGGCAGGAATAAGAATGACAATGCTGCTTCTGGGACAGAATCTAGGAAATGATCAGTAAATTAATCAAAAAGTAATTTTGTGTGTTGTTTGATTTATTGCATTCTTGTTATCTGTCTTACGATTTAGATGAATATCTGAACACATTTAAGGTCACATTTTTGATGAAATTCAGACAATTCAAGAGCGTTCACACACTTTCGAGCTCCGCTGTCTGTACATAGTATAGAATGGCTGTAAAACAGCAACAGTCTAACATCTTACTATATACTTCATATCTACCCTCTCCCGTACACTGCCTCTTTAGAGAGCAGCATGGATGAGACTTCACCAACCCTGGAGCCCCACAGCACAACCAGCCAACGTAGCACATTCTCCACTTCTCCTCCCACATTTCCCCCCTGCACATGTCTGGTACTGCTGCGCGAACAGTCACTAGCTTTATGGATACTCAGTGTGTTTGCAATCTCAGTGTGCACAGTAGGGTGCGTGTTCATGATGTCATTTAGGTCTGTCATTAAACCTACTCAAGCTGAGCAACAGGTCTGTACTTTCTGGTATTAGATCTCCTTGTTATTTTGTATGATTACCTGCGTACTGTTCACATGTGCTTGCTTGTGACCTATAGGCAAACCGAGCGGGGATTTCCTAGTGCCTGGAAACCCCCTCCAAGCCTGGGGCACTGTATAATTGAGGTGGCTGGACGCTGCCCCCGCTTCACACAGCTCTGATTGAAAAGGGAGAGCTGTGTGCACCTAACAGTAGTGCACGCATCATTGCCCATGTATATTATGGGGATAGGAAGAGTTGGAGAGTAGCCAAGCACTGTCTAAAATTATAGCCACACCCACATGCATTCTGGTCATGCCCACTGGTGGCGTGGCGTGGAAACCCCCCTCTACAAATCCTGTGTTTGCCCCTGTGACCATGACTGTGGCATAGAATAAGCAGAACTTGTTCTACACGACCGAACTGCACACTGGTAAACAGAGCTGCTGGCCCAGACCTTGGACTGTACTTGACCATCCACTTGTTTTATAACTGCTGCTAAGTGAGATTAGCATGGGCAGGGATTGGCTGGGTTGGGGGTTATTGGAGCATCTGCTCCCTGGGCTGGTTCCTTAGTTGGCTACCTTCAGCTGGTTCACTGGGCTACCTCCATTTTAGCCACCCCGCCAAAGCCTATTTGCAGGGTGACCAGTGGCTTAGTGGGTCCACATCTGGAATGTTTTGCTTTATAGAGCAACAACTATGAGATTAAAGGGAAAAGACTTTCACCATAATCCTTTTCAGTAGGCTAAAATGTTCCCAATATGTAAAACAGTCTCATGCTTCAGATACATGTTTTAAGGATTTAAGAGTCAGAATAGTCACTTTTTTTCCTATGTAATGTCACATCCATTTGCTGTTTCTTAAATACATTAAAAAAAACTCTAAAGTTCATGACTCTCTTATTTTCAAAGAAGGCTTCATAGAAATATTTTTCCACTGGGCCAAATGCATTCATTAAAGTTACTCTGTTAATGTCCACTTGTATAATTATAGTAAAATGACCTTTTGCGTCTGTGACATAATTTTTTAAAAATGCAGCAAATTATAATGGAACAGATTAGTTACATTACTTTGCAGCGAATTAGCAGTTCGGAGATAACAATCAGAAAGTAAATTGGAAAATATAACTGTCACATTTTCCAAACCATGTTTCTTGCAACAACGAGATAACGTCTTTAGTTTACTTAAGGTTAGATAAACTCCTTTCTACCTTTTTATTGGGAATTTAAGTCCCTAACATTAACCGTTAGAATGGTCAGCTTCATTTATGCAGATTTTATATCAATTGTTACGTTATTTCAGATCCTTAAATCCCTTTATTGATAACTTAATAGTAAATGTGCAAGCATTAAAGACAGGAAAAGGAGCCATATATACATTTATATATAGAAGGCAAATCATGCCTCCGCTGCCCTACAGAGTGGATAAATGTCAATGGTATGCACAGGGCCGGTGCTAGGGTCCATGGCGTCCTAGGCACTTTGTCAAAATCGGCGCCCCCCCCCGTCGCAGGAACACTTTGAAAATCGGCGCCCTCCTCCCTCCTCCCTCCTCCCCCCTCCCCGTCTTTCCTTATCTTGCCTCAACACCGCCGCTTCTGTGCTCCGTCTGCTCCCCTCCACTCACTGACACTGTCGGGCCGCGATGATGATGTCACGGCCAACAGTCAGTGAGTGGAGGGGAGGAGACAGAGCAGAGAGGCGGCGGTGGTGAGCAATAGCCTCTTCCCCCCTCCCCGTGGATTTATATGAATGCTGTGCGGCGGCCGTGAAAGGTCAGCGGTCGCCGCACAGTTTTAAAGTAATTTTCATTCTGTGGCGCCCTCCAGGCGCCCCCTAGAGCCCGGCGCCCTAGGCAACTGCCTAACCTTGCCTAATGGGAGCGCCGGTCCTGGGTATGCATCTATATATCAGTTAAAGTGCTTCCATTGTCATACTGTATAATAGTAACACAGTTATAAGCAAAGTGCCTAGTAGTAAATACTACCACAGGGATGTAGATAAAATAGATAATTTACCTTAAACTAATATGTTAATTAAGTACTACACAATTCACTATATTAATCACTATATTTTGGGTTGGTGTTACTTTCTTTCTTTCCTGTTGCACCTCATCCCAAATAACAGTAACAGGGCAACTGGATGGTAAATGAAATCCTAAACTTATGCACCGATCCATCACTGCATCCTCAGAAGGTATCACACTAATAAGAGAAGAACTAGTGTTTATTTAAGTCATCTTTGCTAATATCTTGTTCCGTCATATCAATATTTCATCATCATCATCATCATCATTTATTTATATAGCGCCAACATATTCCGTAGCGCTTTACAATTGGGGACAAACATAATAAACTAATAAACAAACTGGGTAAAACAGACAGAGAGGTGAGAAGGCTGCTGCTCACAAGCTTACATTCTATGGGACAATGGGAGATTGACACATGAGGTTAAGTCTACATTTTGCATTTTGGCCCAGCCAGACTGCAAAGGTAAAAGTGACTCATAAGCTAAATGAACCCGTCACACAACAATGTTGGTCAGGGGGTAGTTGTCTTGTGTGAAATTGTGTAACAGGCTAAAGGTAGCGAGGTTAAGAGGGTGGTTGAGGAATATTGTAAGCTTGTCTGAAGAGGTAGGTTTTCAGAGAACGCTTGAAAGTTTGTATACCAGAGGAGAGTCTTACTGTGCGAGGGAGAGAGTTCCATAGAGTGTGTGCAGCCCGGAAAAAGTCCTGTAACCGGGAATGGGAGGATGTAATGAGGGTGGATGAGAGACGCAGATCTTGTGTAGAACGGAGTTGCCGTTTTGGGAGATATTTTGAGACAAGAGAGGAGATGTATGTTGGTGCAGCTTTGTTGATGGCCTTGTAGGTTAGTAAAAGTATTTTATATTGGATTCGGTACAAAACAGGCAGCCAGTGTAGAGACATACAGAGTGATTCAACAGAGGAAGAACGATTTGCAAGGAAAATCAGTCTTGCCGCAGCGTGCAAAAAAGATTGTAGAGGTTTCAGTTTGTTTTTGGGAAGACCAGTAAGGAGGGAATTGCAATAGTCAATGCGAGAGATGATGAGTGCATGAATCAAGGTTTTTGCAGTGTCTTGCGTGAGATATGTGCAAATTCTGGAGATGTTCTTTAGATATATGTAGCAGGATTTAGATATAGAGTCAATGTGGGGAACAAAGGATAGGTGTGAGTCAAGGATTACAGCTAGGCAGCGAGCTTGTGAGGTGGGATTTATGCTCTTGTTGGTGTGTGGGAATATTATTAACTCTGTTTTAGAAAGATTAAGTTTGAGTTGGCGAGAGGACATCCAAGATGAAATGGCAGAAAGACAGTCAGTTACAAGAGACAACACAGATGTCGAGAGATCAGGAGAGGATAGATAGATTTGGGTATCATCCGCATAGAGATGATACTGAAAGCCAAAGGAACTGATTAGATTTCCAAGAGAAGCGGTATAGATAGAGAACAGTAGAGGACCTAGCACTGAGCCTTGTGGTACTCCAACTGATAGGGGAAGCGGAGCAGAGATGGCTCCAGAGAAATTAACAGTGAAAGAGCAATTAGAAAGGTAGGATGAGAACCAGGATAGAACAGTGTCTTGAAGACCTAGGGATTGCAGCGTTTGTAGGAGAAGAGAGTTGTCAATGGTGTCAGATGCCGCCGAGAGATCCAGGAGAATTAGGAGAGAGTAATGGCGTTCAGTTTTAGCAGTGATCAGATCATTGACATCTTGGTCAACACAGTCTCTGTGGAGTGTTGAGAACGAAAGCCAGACTGAAGAGGATCCAACAGGTTGTTAGCGGAAAGAAAGAGTGTGAGGCGAGTGTAGGCAAGTCTCTCTAGAAGCTTGGAGTGGCACGGCAGCTGAGAGATGGGACGGTAATTTGATAGAGAGTTTGGGTCGGAATCTTGTTTTTTTAGAATAGGAGTAATCACTGCATGGTTGTATAGTGATGGAAAGATGCCAGTAGAGAGCAAGAGATTACAGATTTGAGTTAGAGGTGAAATGAGCACAGAAGACAGGGATCTACCAATTTGTGAGGGAATAGGATCAAGAGGACAGGAGGTAGAGTAGGAAGATAAGAAGAGCGTAGAAATGTCCTCTTCATTTGTGGGGTCAAATGAAGAGAGGGTGTCAGAGGGTAGTGGGAAGGAATTTAGCTTGATTGCTTGTCGAGGAAGAGGATACCATTTCTAGTCTGATCTTGTCAATCTTGTCCTTGAAGTAGGAAGCAAGATCCTGAGCACTGATAGTAGATTGAGGGTTCGTGGTGGGAGGATTGAGAAGATATTTAAATGTATTGAAAAGGCGTTTGGGGTTAGAAGCCTGTGCATAGATAAGAGATTGGAAGTACGTTTGTTTTGCAGTGTCCAGAGCATTTCGATAGGAGTGGTAGACAGAAGTATATGTGAAGAAGTCATTAGAGGTGCGAGATTTACGCCAATGACGTTCTGCTTTACGGGACAGTTTTATTTGTTTTAATGCTGTCGGAAAGTGTTGAATGTTACTCTTGTGTGAGCAGATGTCTGGTCATTATGTAATCTCTTTCCATGCTACCTGCATTTGTCATTGTAGTTATTTTCCAATACTTTATCATCACTACTGCCATCACCCCTGTTTATCAGTTACTGAAACAAATTCCTGAGAGGGCTGCTATTTATCAAACTTAGTCACCTGTGAATGTTGTTTACAGAAAAAGCCATAGCCAGGATAATTAGAGTCATCTTGCTCAACCAACTCCGTTGAAAGTGGAGTCTTTCCTCTTTGAAAATCAGGAGCAGTATAATGATGATCAATGTCCTGAAAATGATTGATGCTGTTCTGAGGATGATTAACGCTGTTCTGGAGATGATTGACAAAGCACCAACGATGGTGATGACCTCTCTGCCCATTGCCAATGTGTTACAATCTGCCTCCTGCAGCTCCTGTTTGCCAGGAGCTATGTTGGACTTTCTGAATATATATAGCCTGCAGTACCACCATGCCACCAAAGGGGCCACTGTGGCGCTTGAACTATTTCCCTTCCTACTGAACTAAGCTCATTTTCTCAGGACGATTTACACCTGCTGCTACTCCTTAGAAGACAGCCTTGCCCAGCAGTCTGGGCCAGATCATCAGGTCATTCAACCTGATAGGAATCATTCTCCTTTGACTTCTGTTCCTGGCTATACTTACCTGTGTACCTGTGTTTTTGCTGTTCATTCCAGTGCCACAGACACAGCTTCATCTACCCAGTACCTGAGTTATACACCTATGTGGATCTCTGTAGCCTTCACCAGGGGCCTATTGATCTTTCACAGCAACTGCAAAAGTACCACCACGTTGCTCCAATTGCCAACGTGATTACTTTGATTAGTAACTTTAATATAGACCAGTTACCATCCCTGCTTTTATAAGTAGCATTGTTATCCTTAAGTGTTTGCCATTTTCTTCAGTTGTAGGAATTAGTAGATCGGTAAATTCCTGATAGTGCATTTGCCAAATTTGAGACTAACATTGTAGGTAATATGACTCATCAACAAAATATATACAATAGAATGCAAAGTTACTGGGTCCTTTAAGGAGCGTAACTAGTGATACATTGTGTATAATGTGCACAATTACTCTACGCATGCCCAAAACCAGACCATACGCCACAGAACACAACAACTTCCAATTCATCGTCAAGCCCAAAGGACACTTACGACAGGTTATAATCTCAAGCAATGCATGTGCGTGTGCACGCAGTCAATGTACAGTACGGGCGTGCAAAGCTTGAGCGCACGCAGCATTGTCCAAATCAAGCTCTGCCCGTCGTGCATACACCCGTTTCAGGTGTGTTTTTTAAAAAACGAACATTACATTAGCTTTACATGCCTTAATGAGTTGAGTACACTGAGTTTTGCGCTATAGCCATTCAACATTTATTTATCAGCATATTGTTATGTTGCAATTAAATGCTGTTTTAGTAAAACATTTAAAGTGTGCTTGTTGCCACATTGTTGCTGCTCCAGTGTTTGCAGGCAGCAGGCCTCAAAGTGGAGGAAGTTACTTAATTAACTAGATAGCAGCAGATGTCCATTGTAAAACAAATTCCACTCCCCCCTTTAGTTCACCTGGGAGACCATTAGTATAGTGTAATGGGTGCATTTTTTGCCTGACACTTCCTGAGGTCGAACTGGGAGGGAATAGAAATTGTTTTTAAGTCAAAGAGAGGTGCTTAAAATAAGGCAGCAAAATTAAGATAAAGGATTTACAAATTGCCTTGATGTTAAAACTGCAATTAGTGCAATTTGACTTGTTGGCAGATATGTAAATGCTTAAATATAAACGCACAAAAGCACAAAATGTTTATTTAGGATAAGAAGGCCACCATATCCGTTGTCCTGTCAGTACAGCTACTGTTACTAACTTTTTATTTAAATCAGTGCTGCCCCTACTGTGCCAGGCGTCCCCTCCGCATAATTGTATAGAGATTTCACTGTACATGGGAACATCTGAGCACAGCTGATGCGTCCTTGTTAAATCACCTTCACACCACCCCTTAATCACTTATATTCTTTAAACCAAGGACGCAGCCATTGTTTCCTCACCATTAAAAAGTATTTTCTTCTAATCAAGTCTTTAATCAAAGAACATCCCAGAATGGACCATTAAATTGCTCAGCGGGGTGATCAGGCGCGATAAGAGGAAAGAAATCAATTAATATTTCTAGTGAATTTCAGATTTCATTTGATTTCCTATTAAAAGCTCGAGAGTGACAAAAATCAAACAGTTGATTATGATCACAATTGGCAACACATTAAATAGTAATAGTAATTGCTTTAAATGAAAGATCCTGGATCATAATCATAATCTTGGATGAACTGAACCCACTGTTTTTGACATAAATATTTAATATTAATATTGATATAAAACAACCTACATAGATGTCTACATTTAGCACAATGTTATATATGTATATATAGAACATCAATACTTTGAATGGGAAAACAAGGTGTCAGGATTCCTAGCACAAACTCCAGAGAGATTCATAATGTAAATATAAGTGTCTTTACAACAGCAGGACTGGCAATATAGGTGAATAACTCAGTAAGTCACAAATGGTTAACAGTTCGTAGAGACAGTACTGAGTAGCCGGATACCAGACCTAGCTCAGAGGCTGGAGAAGCAGAGAAGATTGAAGACACAGGATGTACCACATTGCCAAGATACCTGGTATAATCAGGAGGCACGAGGAACTGTATGAATCACGGTAGGCAGAACTCGAGACCTTGCCAGGAGGCACGAGGCACAGGATCGATCCGTGGGTTTCAGAATAGAGGAGGGTCGAACAAGCCAAAGGGTCAAAAGCCAAGAGAGCAATTAAAATACCAGGGAATGAGCTGGAGTGTAGTTAAAAAAGGAGCCTGGGTCTGGGTCAGAGAATAAACAGCGAAGTCGAAGAACAAGCAGGGGTCAATACCAGGAAGTCAGAATGGAAAAGGATTCAGGACAGGGGATACTCTTTAGAACCAGCAACAGCAGGCAAGACACCAAAGAACTGCCACAGATTACTGGGAGAGCCAGCCTTATAAAGGCAGTGAAACAGGTGTGGGTGCTGATTAGGTAAGGAGGTAACTCCTACTACTGTGGTGAAATGTACAATGATAGGACAGCAACACCTCTGGTGGTAGAGAGGTACTGCAGGCCAGATTTACATAATAGCAAGTTCTAAACATAGTTCTTAGCAGACAGGAGCTGCAGGAGCAGTGCAGCCGGAGGCAGATCATGACACAAGGCTTCTACTTCCACACAAAATATCTTTAAACCTTTTAGTGAACATATGATGTTTAGTGTCATTATTGTGCTAGGACTGTACTATCACCAGCTTGTTCCCACAGAGTGACATTTGCAGATGTTTCTGATCAGCAAAAAGGAACAGAATCCCACAGTATGGTAGATTAGCAGTATATTCAGAAAAGGTTTATTACAAATCAAAGGAGTAAACCAGAGAATAGTCAAACAAATGAGAGTCTAGCGGCTAGGTGGGCACAGATACCACTGAGGATCGAATCAAAGAGGGAATGAGGCAGCTCAGGGCCAATGCAAGGAGTCAAAATGTACACATAAATAGGATACAAAAGCAATAAAGGAAAACAGGAAACATAGCGCTATCCTTCACCTTGGGTTTGTCCTCAGATACTTGGGTCCCCCCCTGGACTAGATATCGCCCAGGGAATTCTAGCGCTCCAGCAGGCACACACAAAATCCAGGACCAGGGCAGGGAATTAAGGAGCAGCAGCAACATCAGGTCAGGACAGAAAGAGGGAAGCAAGGAAGCTAAGTGCAAGAACTGGGACTAGGAACAGTCTACTGATCTGAGACTGAGATGCAGCATAATCAGAAAGACAAATACAAATCAGGGACAAGTCACAAGATGAACCAGCAATCTCTACTGTGTGAGCAGGGCTTTAAATAGGTCAGTAGATTAAGAGGAATTCATTGCAGCCTGGCTTGTTGGGAAGAGAAGACAGACTAGAAAGAAGAGACTATCAATATAAGACAACTTACCTTAACACCTGCTTCAATAGCTCAGAAGTTAAGGAGCTGTCACTGAAGATTCTCACTATACCGCCCTCCATGAAATTGTGGACAGTCTTCTCTTTTATTGTAGTGGATAAATCACCTACTGCAGACCCATTAGGTCTGGACCAATCGCTAAAGTAAGATGAGACAAAAGGTATATTTTGTTGGGTCAGCTCTAGATGCTATGTGTTAGAACTGTGTCCTGTACATCTTTTATGGGTGCAGTTCCTCTGTTCCACCAGATGTGCTGCTGTTGTGGACTTCCTCTGCCACCAGCACCTGCACCTGCCGTCTGCTTTATAATCCTGCCCTATGCACTGTGCTTTGCTGGTCATTGTTTGTTTGCTCCTATCTTCAGATTGTTGCGCTGATCTCCAGATTGATCCATTCTTTTGTTCCAGTGTCCCACCAGTTTGTTCCCTGTTTTCCTGCATCTCTTCAGGTTTTTACCCTGTAAGCCTGACAATCCATATTATGATTTCAAGTTTGAGTTTATCTGCACTGCAGTGACTTTGACTCCTATATTACTCTGACTGTTATTATTTTTATTCCATAACCTGGCCGGTGGTACTCATCTCCCCGATGGCGTAATAGCAATGCCTCCTGGTAGTTTGACTGACGTTCAACTAATGCGATCAGTGAATATCCCGACGCGCAAAAATGACGTCAGTCTTTGACGCAACTCTGCTATTGCTCTTCTTAAGGGGGTAATGGAAGCAGCCGGCGCCAGTACAATGTGAAAGGGTTTCTCAAATATATAATATCTGCCGGCTGCTTCCATTACCCCCTTAAGAAGAGCAATAGCAGAGTTGCGTCAAAGACTGACGTCATTTTTGTGCGTCGGGATATTCACTGATTGCATTAGTCAAACTACCAGTTTGCATTACTATTACGCCGGAAATTGCAGCGTCGCCCTCAAGTTGCCGTGGTAACTGTTGTCAGGGTTTAGGCCATCAGAAAAAGGTACCCCACCCATCCTCGCTGTGCATTACTGATTACTGCTACTCTTCAGTCTATAGGGCTCCACCACCCTGCTATCACGCGTGTTTATTATAATAAATGAAATTACTATTTCACCTGATTTTAACTTCTGTACCTAAAAGTTCAGTAAAACACACAGTGATTCATAGTATTATTCATTCAGTATTGACAACTCCATAGTGCCTACTTCTGTTGTAACAACACTACTATATTATTCACAATTCTCATTTATAAGTTAATTTTATTCTAATTGTCAACATTTTCTACACATTCTTTAACATACAAGCCTTGCTCTCAATTAAACTACTCCCACTGTTTAACATAGCCCCACCCTCTATTTTGGAAAGACGTTTTAGACTGGAATAGCGCTACCCCCCTTTTAACATATGGTTACAACACTAATCCAGATTACATACAGGAAGACGGATATGGTAACTGGTGTGTAGGTAACTGTACAAAAATAGTCCTCTCTCACCTCATTTATGAAAGCACTGTGGGACATTTATGAAAAGACTAAGGGCTAGATTTACTAAGCTGCGGGTTTGAAAAAGTGGGGATGTTGCCTATAGCAACCAATCAGATTCTAGCTTTCATTTATTTAATACCTTCTATAAAATGTCAGCTAGAATCTGATTGGTTGCTATAGGCAACATCCCCACTTTTTCAAACCCGCAGCTTAGTAAATCTAGCCCTAAGAGTTATATTTACTAAACGGTGGGTTTGAAAAAGTGGAGATATCTATAACAACCAATCAGATTCTAGTGATCCTTTATTTAGTACATTCTACAACATGACAGCTGGAATCTGATTGGTTGCTATAGGTAACATCTCCACTTTTTCAAACCTGCAGTTTAGTAAATATACCTCTAAGTGCTGTTTTCATGAAAATCTATTTCAGACCCGACCAAAGGAAGTGTGTTTAATGTGTAGTGTTTAAAAAAAGGAAGCTCTACATTGATGACCCATCCAGGTCTGTCTGTTTTATAAAATGACCCACAAGATTTAATTCCAGGTGTGAAATTATTTTATTTGCAGACCAACTTCATAAATGTTACCCCGGGTGTTTTGCTTTGGTGCAAAACCTGTCAGCAAAAGTAGAAACAATTTTAATTTTCTTTGTGGGTAAAGTAGGAGTGAAGAATGTTAACAGATACATCTCCTGTTAGGGTCTAATTGATTAAGTTCACATTAGGTGATTAACAACATTTTTAATTGAGTAAAACACACAAACGCTTAATTCAAACAGAAAACATTTATATTCTAAACAGAGAATTCTAAGAAAATTAGTTTGAGCTGCATATATTGTTTGCAAAAATCATTTCTATCAAGTATTTTACTGGTGAAAACAATTTCTACATTCAAGTCATCAAATGGTGCTTTCACAAACCAGAATTAGTCTCTGTCTTTACGGAGATTCTGTGATTAGTCTCAGTGTGCACTCGATATAAGCATTGATCGTGGAATAGTTGATTCTCAGAAGCTTCAGTTGGTCACAGATGACAAGACTGGAACAGATCTGAAACTCACTGACATTATTTTTCAGGCGGTTAAGCAAAACTAAACATGGAAAAGACAGAGAAACACTAGTGAATCCAGTAAGTAATGATTATTAACAAAGTATCATTTTGATTTTTGGAGTCCGTTTAACTTTAAACACTAAACATATCCACCACTGGTTATGATAACATGAATAATACATTTGTAATCTTAAATGGATTTCCATCTTAAACTTTTGTGTGTTTTTTTTTCAACTAATTTGCATAAGACAGTTATTAAAATTTAGGGAGTGAGTTGTCATTAACATCTAAATGGTTTCCAGCTCTATGATTCGTTGACAAATCAGACTGCCAGAGGCTGTCTGCTAGATGTCCATGGCAGCTCCCACCAACTCTTACAAATAGCAACAAGCAGAGAGCAAAATCACAAATCTTGCATATTTGGTTCCTGATTGCCTTGTACTCTGCCTGTTGTTCCACCTCAGTGTTGTTTGTACTATGCTCTATTTCTCTGTACAGAAGAAAAGTTTGTGAAATATTTACATACCATGGATTGCATTACCTATCTGACTAGCTGAATATCTTCTGAAAAGAGCAGAACTGTATTTTTTAAAAGTATTTTGTATGCATATGTGTTTGAATTCTAGCACTATTTGTTGTTGTTTAGTGGCTATAATATGTCTAAACACATCATCACAATGACAATGTACCTGTAAGAGGGTAGAACTCTTTAAAAGAAGGGAACTAAAAAATGCTTTTTAATTGGGTCAGTGTGACTTTTGAATGCCTTTGTGTATATGCAGTTAATGATTACCCTCTTTTGCATAATATCAAGTGCAATCTCTTTCAGAATCAATCCACTTGCAACAATTGATTGTAGCAAACACAGAGAAAATTCCCCCAGCACATTGCTGTTAACCAGCAACAAAGCTGCTATTTGTACATGGTGTGTGGCTTATCATGCATTTGCAAATGTGTGTAACTAAGGATTCTGCATTTTTATGTACACGTAGGAATATCAGCTTTGTTACTGGTTATAGCAGTGTGATGGGGATTTTACTCTGTGTTTGCACCTTTTAGGATAAACTCACCCTTTCAAGCACCTGCTGTAAACCTATACATTGATTAAGTAACTATTCTTTCCAACATTTGATTGTAGCAAGCAAAGTTTTATGCTGGGTACACACCTATGCAATTATTGTGCAGATCACATGCATAATGACCGTTTGGCCAGATATTACAGGAGTGTGTACACACTCACCATGATGTTTTATCTTTCCAAAACACATTCTACCATTTGATTGTTATCTAAACCTCTTAAAAATCACAAACAATGATGGAATGATGTCGGGCAATTGTGTGTACACACTCACCACCAGCAGTGTAGACAGATATCTGTACAGTGTACAGAGTCACCATCTTTCAGTAAATTGTTATGAGAGATGAAGATCACAGATCTGACGGTAAATCGTGTAGGTGTGTACACAGGAATCTGCATGGTCATCAGGACTTTCAGTCGTTGGTGAAATCGTTACAGAAATCGCATCTGAAGTAAGATAACATAAGTGTGTACCCAGCTTAAATGTTAATCTTCTGTTTCCATTAAAAGCCGTATGACAAAAAATAAAAAAAATATCTTTTTTGCATAAAGCCTCATATTTTACAACACTTACTGAATTCTTCAATTCACATTCTTATTAGGTCGTTCAATGGAAACAAAAGAGTAACATTTAAACTTTGCTTGCTATAATCCATTTTAACCAGTGTATTGATGCTGAAAGTAGTTACACATTTGATATTATGCAAAGAGGACGATTGATAATTGCAAACACACAAAGGCATTCAAGAGTCGCAGTGACCCAGTTGAGAAACATGTTTTCGCATCAATTTGTTATTTTAACAAATATTAAAGCACAAACTCATTGCTGCTGTCTGTGCAGAAACAACCTGTTTTTTTCATGATTAATGAATTCTTGTTTATCCTATTTGACTTATATGTACTCTATCATACCAATGCTACACACACATTTGTTGGTTGTAGTTCAGTTTGTTTTTTTTGTTTGTTTATTTTAGATATATTCTCTTATTTATTTTTCTTTTAACAGTGTTTGCAAACACGAGTTGCTCAAGTTTATAATATATTCATGTATTTTTACTGACACTATTGTTTTTCCAAGTAGATGTTAAATTGATTTATTTAAATTTATGATCTGCACATAAAATTGCACAATATTCTAGGTCATATCCTGCAACATTCATATTCACCCAAAATAATATTTACATATTGTTTACCCATGCGTTAATTCACCTAGCTATTAGTGCCCTGAGTTTAATGAATAATGCGTGGCATAGCAGCCCCTGCTTACATCATCAAAGCTACATTTTTGATAAACGCAGACTCTTTTAAATGAAGGTACCCCCATTTCTGTATAAGCCATAATGGGGGATATAAGGCTCTTTTAGAGTCTCCCCCAACTCTGTGTCTCACCCTAGTGCTGGGTGCTGGCCAAATGCTATGAGATGTCGTTGCGATGACTTGACTTGCTCTGCCCCCTTCACTCAATGGGGGAGAAAAGTTATACTGCTAAGTGATGATGAGTATTTCCTTTCTCTCTGGAATCCCTACATTCTTAAGGCTGAGTGGGACTTGCTCATCCTCAGTCATGGAGTACACTTGCAGAGCCATAGGCAAACTGAGGGGGGGGGGGGTTACTAGTGCCTGGAAACCCCCCTTCAACCCTGGGGCACTGTATAATTGAGGTGGCTGGACCCTGCCCCCGCTTCACACTGCTCTGATTGAAAAGGGAGAGCTGCATGCACCTAACAGTAGTGCACGCAGCATTGCCTATGTATATTATGGGGATAGGAAGAATTGGAGAGCAGCCAGGCACTGTCTAAAATTATAAACAGATGCAATTCTGAGTATCTAGCGCTCCACTAAGGCTTGCAGCCTCTTGTATGTAGTTGAAATACTACCATATATTTCACACAAAATAGCAAACAAGATGGAATAACATACATAAAGCGCTTCCTTTTCTTGCACCTGATGATATTTTCATCACAGTTGGCATGTAGTTCTATTAAGGTACATATCTAGATGCAGAACATAATTTTTTTATGCACGTTTATTGTATGGTCTGGGAGTAATAACGGTGAAATGGTTCATTTGACTACTCGGATGATTTGGGGCGGTGTATGACACGTTGGAGTGATTTGAGGCTGAGGAGATACACTGGGTATTCATTGCTTGGCGAGAATTACACGTAGATCTTGTAAGTTGAATCCCTTGGGGGAGGGGGAGACAAAGGCGTTGTCAACACGGTGCTGGAAGGTGTTACCTTATACAAAATCACGAACTTTCACATATAAATCCCCTGATACATTTTTGAAACTGTATCACGCTATGTGAAATTATGCTCTGCATCTAGATATGTACCTCAATAGAACTACATGCCAACTGTGGTGAAAATATCATCAGGTGCAAGAAAAGGAAGCGCTTTATCTATGTTATTCCATCTTGTTTACTGTCTAAAATTATAGCCACGTCCCCATGCATGCTGGTCATGCCCACTGGTGGCGTGGTGTGGAAACCCCCCTCTACAAATCCTGTCTTTGCCCCTGAGGGTGGGTCTCACTTGCCCTTGGCAATGATGAGTATACACCTGTGCAAATCGGCAGCAGTGGGGCGTCCCAGGTCAAGAAGGGCTCAGATAAGTGAGTGTCATTGCGTGACTTACAAATCCACTCATGTAATGCTTTCTCCAACCTCGCACGACCCTTGTGGTTTGGCCTGGTCTAAGACAAGACAGAATATCAAGTAAGTCTTTCAAACATATCATCATCATCATCATCATCATCAACATATCCAGAAACTTTATAAAACTGTTCACTTTCTTGTTTTCGAAGCCTAAGCCAGAACATGTGAGCGTAGCTGTCATATTTCTACTAACATAAGGTTCCAAACAGGTTTCTAACGCTGGAAATGGGACAGGACACATAAGACGTCATATCCTGCAAAGATTAAATATGGCACAAAAAAAACTATTTCTATTTATAAAGTGAAGAGCACCCGATATGATGGATGCTGCTCTGCAGACCTGTCTATGGACCGATTAATTATACAGACACCAATTTGCTCCAGTTACTAAAATAAAAGCAGATGCAAAATTCACAGGAAACAGAATCTATGGGCTAGATTTACTAAGCTGCGGGTTTGAAAAAGTGGGGATGTTGCCTATAGCAACCTATCAGATTCTAGCTTTCATTTATTTAGTACCTTCTGCAAAATGACAGCTAGAATCTGATTGGTTGCCATAGGCAACATCCCCACTTTTTCAAACCCGCAGCTTAGTAAATCTAGCCATATATGTCCCCAAATTGCTGCGTGACATCACCGAGAGCAACTTTCCTGTAATCATTTTTATAAAGTTTTATTTTTTTTACTTTACTGCATTATTTGTCATTTTGTTTGTAAACCAATAAATCAAAGTGACAACCTTACAAATCCGGGATTAATGCTAATGTTGTTCTCTAACTTATTCTTTGATTTTTTTCCTTTACATTAAGGGACCATTTTCATTCCCAGTGTACAGTCCAGTTGTCATGAGTTAATTCTCTTTTAAATGGAACAGTGTAACGTAACTGACCTTGTATCCAAAATTCTCCCCTTCATCTCGCTGTACCACTCCCTCCCCCGCTCTATAGAGGCAGGGGTGTTTTTTTCTAGTTGTGGTCAGCTGACCACTGATGTCATTGGCGTTCCTGATTCAACTCAGGCATGTCTATTTATACAGCGCTCTGTGCACTTCTCTGTTCCAGAGTACTAGTTCTCATCCTTACTACAGCAGTCCTCCTGTGCTCCCAGTGTGTTAGACATACCTGTGATTCCGACCTTAGCTTGTCAGAAGACTCTTCCAGTTGCTGATCCGATATGATTCTTTAGTTGGCTACCAGCTTGGCACACCAGTGTTAGGCTGCCGGTCTGATGGAAGAAGTCTTCGCCTATAGCAGCCACTTTTCATGTAGAGCTTAATGCGCTCTCAGGTACTCGGATGCCCCCAGGACTTACTCTTAGCACAGTGTAAGTTTGTTAACAACATTGCAGCGGCAGGGCCGGAGGAGGCTGAGTAGATGGTAGCGGATGGTCAGACGTAAGCCAAGGTCAGGGGTCACAAGTAAGTAGAGTAGTCAAATAACACGACAAAGGGTCAGGGTCACCAGCACAACAGCAGAATCCAAAAACAGAGCAAAAGGGTCACAACAGGATGTCCAATAGTAAACGGGCAGAGTATCCACTGGGACAAAGCAGGAACAGGACAGGAGCAAGTCAGCAAACAGACAGAATACATGCTGTAACTGGCAGGAAGGCTAAGCCCTCCCTACCTTAAATTCTGATGGTAGCCAATCAGCGCTATGCCCTGAAATCACCCTCAGGTCATGATAATTAATTAACGGACAGCTTAATTAGCTCGCAGGCTTGGACTCACGCGCGCCTGGCTGCTCTGTGTTGCCGGGGCCCGATAGCTGTCAATTCGGTGTCCAGCCGTTGCCCTGGCAACGGTCAGGAAAATTAAAGGAAGTGACATGCCGGTCATCCTGGTGACGGCCGGGACGACAGGAGGAGACTGAAGAGAGTAGTGGTGGTGTCCGTGGCCGCCGTGGCTTATAACAACCAGGGGGCAGATTTGAGGTCCACAACCTACTGACTCCCTGCAGCCAAACCCAAACTCCCATGTGGGAGTCACTGGTGAATACCAGGGGGCCTGTTAGACTCCTCTGTTCTGTCAGTGCAAATTCAGATTCTCCGTCATGATGAGGAGGGGACAGAGTTATAAGCCCTGTGCACAGATATTAAGGTTCTGATTCAATTGGCTCGTTAGCAACCTTTCTAAGTCAAAGCTTTAAGTCAAAATTAATGTTGGTTCCACTGTAAGCTTTTATATGCCTAAATGTGTCTAAATTTACATTAAAGAGCGTGGGTTTCCTAGGCAATATGGGTGTTGCTAGCATGGGGTAGGTGTGGCTACTATAGTCTAGGTATAACTAATATATAGCGGGTGTGATTAGTACAGCGTAGGTGTGTCTAGTACACTGTAGGTGTGACTAGTATAGAGTGTGTGTGACTAGTATATAGTAGGTGTAGCTAGAACCATGTAGGTGTGGCCAGCAAATAGTGGGTGTGGCTAGTTTTGCAGGTGAGATTTTCAAAGCAACTGGTTGTAGAGGGCACATTTGTAGGTGTGTATCTTGCTGTGGAGAAGGAACGATTGTGAATTTCACTATGAAAAAGGAATTGAATTTTGCACTAGCTCATTGCTGGCAGTCGTCAGTTTTCTCATTTTCCCTTAACTTACTGGGGATGTTTCTAAAAAGTTGTAAAAAAAAAAGCTAATATGCAAAAAGCTGTGTAATATAGCCCACAATAATCTACCAAAATCTAGCTTTCATTTTTCCAGTACAGTTTACGAAATAAAAGTAAACATTTAATGTATTAATTAGGGATGAGCACACTCGGATTTATGAAATCCGAGCCCACCCGAACGTTGCCGATCCGAGTCGGATCCGAGACAGATCCGGGTATTGGCGCCAAATTCAAATCTGAAACTGAGGCTCTGACTCATAATCCCGTTGTCGGATCTCGCGATACTCGGATCCTATAAATTCCCCGCTAGTCGCCGCCATCTTCACTCGGGCATTGATCAGGGTAGAGGGAGGGTGTGTTAGGTGGTCCTCTGTCCTGGTAGATCTCGTGCTGTGCTGTTTAGTTCTGTGCTGTGCTGTTTAGTTCTGTGCTGTGCTGTGCTGTGCTGTGCTGTGCTGTGTTCTGCAGTATCAGTCCAGTGGTGCTGTGTGCTGTGCTCTGTCCTTCTGAGGTCAGTGGTGCTGCTGGGTCCAGTGCTGTGTCCTGTTCAGTCCAGTGGTGCTGTGTCCTGTGCTCTGTGCTTCTAAGGGCATAGTTATTTCCCCAATATTCCCCTGTGTTTAAAAAAATAAAAAAAAGTTATTTAAAAAAATACCAAAAACTAATTTAATTTTTTTTAATTACCACAAAATTTGCACAACCAATCCTGCAGTATAAGCCCATTGGTACTGCAATATTACCAAGTTCACACATTCAGCAGTAAAAGTCCAGTGGTACTGCAATATTACAAAGTTTACACATTCTGCAGTATAAGTCCAGTGGTGCTGTGTCCTGTGCTCTGTCCTGCTGAGTTCCGTAGTGCTGCTGGGTCCTGTGCCGTGTCCTGTTCAGTCCAGTGGTGCTGTGTCCTGTGCTCTGTGCTTCTAAGGGCATAGTTATTTCCCCATTATTCCCAAGTTTTTAAAAAATAAAAAAAAAGTAAAAAAAAATGAAATGATTGGTTTGTTAAAGTGTGCATGTCCTATTTCAACAACATAAGGGTGGGTGTGAGGGCCCAAGGACAATTCCATCTTGGACCTTTTTGCATTATATGACCAATCAACAGTCGTTTGCCATGTTCAAAAAGTAAAACCAAATTTAAAAAAATTCAAGAAATTAAACCAAAAGTAAAATGCTGTGTCATAATTTAAAACAAGAGGTATTGACGTGCTCTAAAACTACTGTATTGTTGTTTATATTTTATAAACACTACACTTGAAAGCTTGAGTCTTTCAATAAAAAAGTAACTGTCCATTGCACGAATATTTGCAACAGGGACAATTTTAGGGTTAAGAAAGTCAACTAATAACACTTCGACGCTGTCTGTCTTTATAAACACTACACTTGGAAGTTGGAGGAGGTATTGTGGCCCCGGCACCAAATTTACTACCGGGGCCACTCCACTGTGCAGTCCATATTTAGGTGTATCAGATATTAAACAACGGTGACAGTTGATGCCCAATTTTTTAATTATATTGTGGCCTCGGTACCAAATTGTGTACCGGGGCCACCACACTACGCAGTCCATACCCTTTTTTGGTGGAATTCTGACACGTGGATGGTTTTTTAATTATATTGTGGCCTCGGTACCAAATTGTGTACCGGGGCCACCACACTACGCAGTCAAGATAGATAGATGCGTATCATAGATAAAGTACATTCAGTGGTGTGGGGCAAATTGAAAAATATTCAAAATGCACTGACATTATCAAAAACAAGAGGTTGTCACACGCTAAAACTCCAACATGTATATGATGGAGAGGATGGAGGAGCAGCCGTATGTGTAGTGTAATGCAGACCTGTTGAAGGTTTTTTATATATTTTATTGTGGTGCCCAGTGCCCACTCCTCTAGGCAGTCCAGGTACATTTATTGGTGCGAATCATAAAAGTTCAGGGTTTTTAATATATATTGTGGTGACCCACTCCTCTACGCAGTCCAGGTACATTTATTGGTGCGAATCATAAAAGTTCAGGGTTTTTAATATATATTGTGGTGACCCACTCCTCTACGCAGTCCAGGTACATTTATTGGTGCGATTCATAAAAGTTCAGGGTTTTTAATATATTGTGGTGACCCACTCCTCTACGCAGTCCAGGTACATTTATTGGTGCGATTCATAAAAGTTCAGGGTTTTTAAAATATTGTGGTGACCCACTCCTCTACGCAGTCCAGGTACATTTATTGGTGCGATTCATAAAAGTTCAGGGTTTTTAATATATATTGTGGTGACCCACTCCTCTACGCAGTCCAGGTACATTTATTGGTGCGAATCATACAAGTTGATGGTTTTCTTATTATATATCTTGTGGTGACCCACTCCTCTACGCAGTCCAGGTACATTTATTGGTGCGATTCATAAAAGTTCAGGGTTTTTAAGATATTGTGGTGACCCACTCCTCTACGCAGTCCAGGTACATTTATTGGTGCGAATCATAAAAGTTCAGGGTTTTTAATATATATTGTGGTGACCCACTCCTCTACGTTGTCCAGGTACATTTATTGGTGCGAATCATAAAAGTTCAGGGTTTTTAATATATATTGTGGTGACCCACTCCTCTACGCAGTCCAGAAAGATACCTTGTTGCAACGTTTTGGACTAATAACTATATTGTGAGGTGTTCAGAATACACTGTAAATTAGTGGAAATGCTTGTTATTGAATGTTATTGAGGTTAATAATAGCCTAGGAGTGAAAATAAGCCCAAAAACTTGATTTTTAAACTTTTTATGTTTTTTTCAAAAAAAATCCGAATCCAAAACCTTAAATCCGAACCGAGACCTTTCGTCAAGTGTTTTGCGAGACAAATCCGAACCCCAAAAATAACGAAAATCCGGATCCAAAACACAAAACACGAGACCTCAAAAGTCGCCGGTGCACATCCCTAGTATTAATATATTGTATAGGACCATTTTTGCACAGTTCCCAGCGCACCAAGTAACTTCCACTGTATTAAAAATATGGTCATATTTAGTCATACTTCAGACTAAATAAATTACCATTAATAGACATAAAACATTAAGAAGAAGAAGAACTAGATTCTCACAGCTGAATATTTTGTTTTCTAAGTGATTGACACATCATCTATCAACCGTCTGTCATTCATTGTGGAATTAATTAATTCTCTCCTCTATTAAATTAATTCAGGGATATGAAAACTATTCAGCGTCTGAAACAAAATGACATTGAGGTATGAATTGTTTTCAATTAAATGTTCTCTTCCCAACAAGAAGTTTCTGTCTGTGTGACCCGGCTTATTGTTGGTGAACTCTTCGGAACTCTCTATGAAGTTCTGTAAAAAGGTTTTTTGAAAGAACAAATTCTTCAATAGCTCGAAGGCAAAGTTCTCTCCAGAGCATTCAGTCATCTTTGTGTTTTTCCTCCGCTGTCTTTGAGGACCACGAATTACATTTCTTTCAGGGCTAAACTAGGAAATCTTTTTTCACAATGAAATATACTTGGTGAAGTTAAAATTAAAATGATGAGTGGCAGCTGCCACAAGTTACAACGTCTTAGCAGAAAGACGACACAAAGACTTCAGGGGGGACAGCTGCTCAGTTTTACTGAAAAACTAACAAATCTCCCAGCCTGACTCATTCTTCTCTTTGGACAGAGTTATAATCACAGCCAGAGATATTTTATTGTTAGGAGGTGACATAAATACGGATACAGCGATGTGTTTATATTTAGAATGATCATTTGCATTATTGTTGACAGTTGATACATATTATGTATTCGGATGCTGACATTTGATACATTTGTTTCCATATGTAACATGCTGGCAGATTTTCTGCTACAGAGCTTTAATATCCCAGTCATATCATAGCTAAATGAATGTCCTCAGTGCAGTAAAATGATAATGACAATATTAGATTTACCATGAACAGTGAGAGAGTACGGCTTACAAGCTTTCTGTTTAATGCTGATATCCTCAATAAAGGATTTCACTGTTAAGGCACTAATGATTAAAGGGCAGGAAGTTATTTTGTCTGCTGAAATATTAACCCTGAAAATAAATGATTCTGTTTCGTCTTCGGATGTAAGTCCCATTGTGTGAATTGGCTCTGCGCACGCTCTGAAATGGACTTTATGCCAGTGAACACAAGCGAATGCAATTCAACTCTGAATGCAAATTACACATCTGACAGCCTACAATTTAAAGGACGGACCTGTGGAGTTAGAGAAGGAGTGGATGGTCGCAAGCAAGGTACAGTGAGGGTGTACTGAGGAGGAACACACACATATTATTCCCAATTCAAGCTCTGGGCATCTCTTAGGTACGTCTCTTTTAGCCGTATCAAATGCACCAGCAGGTGTAAGTGCCGACTGGCAGTGATGACAGATGTGCATTTATGCTAGAACATGTGTTTGCTAGTAAGCGGAACTGTAAAGGTGCATTGTATGTACAGTTTAGGCTTTAAGAACATCCTGATATATGTATTTCACATTAAAATAAATTCTATAATAAACATTAACTTTATTTGTATTAATGATTATAATATTAAGAGTTGTATTTAAAAAAACTATTTTGTATTTTGATGGGACTTTATATCGCACGTATGCATAGTGCGTGTACTGCGGTGTGTTGTGTCTGTCTGTATGCGGCAAGTAACGTATAGCCAGAGTGTACTTATACCCATATTCTAGTGGAAACATTTCTTGAGATCCACTTGTACATGAACACTGGTGTACGTACGTGCAACTTCCATCCGTTTTTGTTCTTTTTAGACAAGTTGCGTTCACCAGAGGCAGAACTAGCGAGCTGTAGGCCTCAGTGCAGGGAAGCAAGCTAGTCCCCCGAGCAGGGGGCCCTATCATCTACATGGGCCCCGGTGCACCAATGGTAGTTCTGCCACTGACGTTCACATCAGGGCCGCAGTGTGATATGTCTTGGTGATATCATGGGTTGTGTATGAATAATTAGACAGCTTAATTTTGGATATGGGATCTGCCTACAGAATTGCTGCCATAGTGATGGACCTCGGTTATTTCATGGGTTCTTGGAGAATCGATAGGCCTCATAGTGGTTGGTTCATTCCATAAAATGGCTGCCCCCACTGTAAGTACAGGTGTACTTTAAATGTAAAACATATCCAATGTGAGTTGGGGGGGTTCTCCACCAAATAACAGCTGGCACTGCATAGTTTTCTAGTCAGCCTTAGTTCTTGCTGCACCCTCCAGTCTCTTTATCTTATTGTAATAACTGTAACCATCATCATCTGCGGTTCTATGATACAATGTTACAGAGAAGTCACCTTATGACCTTGTGGGCCAGTCACACACTTGTCTGTGTGTCAGAGACCATTTGATCAAATCCATATGCAAAACAGGCTTAAAACAACTTGCACTTACTACACCTTACTGCAGTTGATATGGAACAGGGGGCAGAAGGGGCGGAGGGAAGAAGAGACTAAAGGTGTCTTCACATAATAAAAGTAAAAAAAAGATGTATTTACTTTAATTGGTATGTGTGCTTTTTATGTTTGCCTGTAATTACATTTTTATTTGTAACATGCGACTTCTGCATTTACGCTGCTACACAACATCTCTATGCTATTTCTATATAACACTATCAATGTAATTTCTATTAAATATCCATAGGTTTACAATATGCTATTGTGGGGTGAAAGTATATAGGGTGGTTTCTCCTGACCTCCAATTGGAACAAAGGCCAGAGCTGGACATAACCTGCTGTGCGCTTTGTGCTGCATACTTTTTTTCCCTCCGTACATTCAGGGCACAAATGCATCTAACACTTCTCTCGTCAAAAATATAGAAGTTGAAATTGGTGAAATAAATCTTGATTGAGTAATACTGGTTATTATTCCTTTTTTGCCCACATCTATTGATCATTGTGAGAATTATTCTGTACTGTTGAATTAAGTAATTATATTTTACAAACTTATAAAGGTATCTTTGTCCTATATATAACTTGTCTGAGTCTGTGTGTGCAGTTTATTAGTACTGTCAGTCCAGGACAGTCCAGGACATAGGTACTGCAGTAATCCATCTATTGCACAGCAGCTGAAATTCATACAATTTAGTTTTGATTTGGTGCAACAAAGGAATTTTTATACTGGGTATTATTTTTGACAACTGTCTAATTGATCACTGTATAATTGCTCTGTCCTTGTTCGTGACATTTCATAATTATCACTTTTTTACAATTATTAATTGGGTGAAATTGGGCAGTTATTTCTCTATTTCTGCACCCTCCTCCAAACATCTTCCTTTTTTTTCTATCATCATAATAATAATTAAATATGCTGAAATAGAAAGTATGTGGTAAAAATGCAGACCCAATATATGGCTGTTAAGAGATGCAACTGCTGTACTGATACTGTGAGCAGTTATAGCAGGATTAAAAAATAGTCCTGCTAAAATAGGCCACACAGTTTCCACTGACGAAGCTGTCTTAAATACTGGTGGAGAAAAAGAACTGAAGTGCCTTCCTTTAGAAGGCATTAAGAAGATCAGAATGATATTATTCCCTCATGTAGTGTCCCTGTTGATGTTGACACAAACACAGAAGCACCAACAACAGCAGCATTTGTTAAAAAAGATACTTGTATCACTAAAGTAAACAAACTACACTTTTTAGTGATTGAGGAGAAAGTTAACAACACTGGAAGCCTAAAGTATACATACAATTACCTAATTCTTAAGGGAACTGAGTCTGAAGACATTATAATGATGGTGGTAAGATGGAGGTAGAACAAGATAGAGGGCAGATAGTGTATACTTACATTTGACTAAATATCAAAACAGATGTTTTATGGACACAACACTCAACTGGGGTCAAATAAAGTCATTTGCAAATAAATACTCATGGATTCTGTATTAGATTTGCTAGACGTTTTTAAAATCATTGTAATTTTAGTTTCTTAGATGTATAACGTTGCCTTCTACATTCTTAAAGGCATCAATTTTGAGGGTTTGACTAAAATGATCAGGCAGATTTATCGGAAATATACTGCTGCATCTATTTGTTGATGCTCCGTAGTTGAAATAAACAAAAAAATATAAGTAAAAACAAGGCTATTGGCTAACTAGTAGAGATTTTTAGATAGATTTCATGCCAGATGGCATAAAAGTAGCAGAAGGAATTAGAAAATTAGTGGCAAGATGTTGAAACTACTTGGAATTAAAATCTATAGGGAAGTCGAACATGTGACGTGCGTCTGGATCCTGCCCAATTTTTGAAAACACTTTGACACGAAGTAACAACTGGTATATATCAACATTGCTCCATCCAGGGCAAGTGAATTGCCTGACTCCTTCTGTCTCTATGTAGAGTTCTTAGAGCTGTGGGATGATGGGATGGACTCACATAAAAGCACTATTTGGTGGAGTGACTATGAATACAGAGGGACTTGTCCAAAAGTGGATATTTAACATGACGGTGAAATGTATTATTCAGAAAAACTCTAAGATTCTACTGCAGCTTTGGCAAAAAGTAAAGTTTTACCTCCCCTCCATTACAGCCACCAGAAGCTTCTCTCACATCTTTAGCCCACCATCCAGCTGCTACCCTTGCTACTCGGGTACTTACTTGCTTTACAGAATCCTTTTGGTGTCTCATACAGGCAGTAAACCTGAGAATGTAATCTGTTAAGCTGCTGTAAAATCACTGGCTCTGCATCAATGTTTGAATTCACCAATCCACACAACGCATTTTTGCAAAGAAATCTAATAAACTGTCAGCCCATTCTGTCTGCTGTGCTAGATAAATACTTCCCCATAATCTCTCCTTAGTCAAAACACAACATTTTCTGTTAGTGATATTACTATGATGAGTATTATTATTATTATTATTATTATTATTATTATTATTATTTATTATTACAAAATAACTTTGGAGTAAAAATGCACCAACTGTCAATTCTCGAATTTTAGATAGATTAAAAGATTTGAGAAACATTCAAGCAAGTTGTACATGGTCAAGCATGTTAGGGCTTAATGTATATATTGTGTAGTATTTTTAACAGTTTTGTAACACAAACATCGAAATCTTGAATGCTAATGGCAAAATGAGTAATTTTTCTCCTGGACAAAACCATTTTACAATGCAAGGAGTGCAAATTAATTTATTATTTTGCACATAAGTTAATTACTGGCTGTTTTTTCATGTAGCACACAAATACTTGATAGCTTTATTTGCAGGCTGAAATTTAAACTTGATCTTGGACTTGCCCTATCCAACTATAAATCTGTCCCCACATTTTAATGTTAACGCCCGTTCCAGTGCAACATGGTTTTTGCCAAGGTGAAAAGTTACTCATTTTGTTTGCTTTACTCTCCTTAATGAATCAGTCTCCAAATGTTGTTTGAATTAAAAAAAAAACAACTATACTATAAAATGTAGCTACTTAAGCTCTAACAGACAACATTGTATATTTTATTTTCTCATTATTATGAACTTCAAATGTGAACAACAAAAATGATCCACAAGCTTCGAAGTGCAAAAACGAATCTGATCAAATTTCAAGTTCAAGACCTCAAACCGGCAAATATTATTGAAATTTGAATTGGGTCTAATTATTGAAGCTCATCTACGTTTAAGTCTGACTATATGATGCCCGAGCTAACGTGGTCCCTTTCCTAAGTCTGTGCTTATTACATGATTATACTTAGATGTGACCTTATTCCCCGTACTCCATCTCTGTGACAAAGCAATGTTCACGCTGCACAGACTGGTACATTCCAAATGGAAATATTCACGAATGAAACATTCATCTTAATTTTAAAAAATGATCTCTTGTGTCTTTATATAAGACAGATCAAATAAAGAGCTGCTCTCAGTTCCATCAGCTGAAATTAATATTTCAATACCAGAGAATTGCATGGTTTCATTATTTCATCTTTGTCTATTAATTTAAACTGTGAATGCAGAATTTATGAAGTTTGACTACGTATTTTAATAATAAAAGGGAAACTACAATTAAGTCCCATTCTGGCATAGGACGAACAATGACCACTGGACTACTGAATAACCAACAAATTAAAAATATATTTATATAATGTACTGCTGTTATGTGGACCAATCTAATATATTTCGGAATGCAATTTGTCAATTCACTATGAACCAATAACATCACTGAGTCACTGTGTAGATGCTTTGTTTGTGTCTCAGTAACGTATCAGTCATGTAAATCTGCTGAATTAATCATTCCAAAAATTATCTGTCCCCACTGTGTGCATTGATAGGTTGTTATTTATTATTAGATGCCTCAAATTACAAAATAATTAAGTCAGATAGGGTAATTTATGTCATTAGAAATCTCACACTGGTTATGTCCGTGAATCGGATATATAAAGATGCATATCACATAAATGCAATTCATAATATGATATACAGTATATATGTATAGTGTGATGTCAGCTTCAGGGCAAGTGTAAAAATTTAGTTCAATGTTGACAGCTCCTCCCTGCGTCGCTCCTCCCTGCGTCGCTCCTCCCTGCGTCGCACCTCCCTGCGTCGCTCCTGATGACGTAATGTCCGACACTTCCAGTGAGAATGGACCAGAGAGGAGCATGGACCTGCTGCTGCATGCAGCTCCCATGGACAAGCGGGGAAGGCAGACAGAGCGGAGCGCCTCTCCGGCATGGTGCTCACCCACCTTACTTTCCCTGCTGCCAGCCCTGGATGCTCCTGAAGTGGGGTGGAGAAGTGCCGGTATGTCATACTGACACATACTTCGAGCACTGAATGAACCTCAAAGCGCATGGAGTTCCCACATGCATCTAGCAACAACTAACGAACCAGAGGGGCTTTCTCATACTCAGACAATTCAGAGTGAAGCTGCTCCGGATTGGATAGTTGCGGATAGTCCTCCTGGCCTTCAGCTCCAGCAGTATTAACATGTTTTGTTTTATTTTTCATTATGAAGAAAGAAGAGGATCGCTTTTGGAATTGGACATTTAATAAAGTGGCGAAGGAACAGAAGAGTATTTATTTTAAATTTAGTATTTTTTCTACGGTGTGTGAACAGCATTTTTTTATTTGGAACTACAGGTCCCAGCGCACCCTGGGCTCCAGGGCATGCTGGAGCTTGTAGTTCTACAAGTGCCAGTGTGCTCTGGTAGCCATAGTTATGCTGTCCTGAAAAAGCCGCATACCCAAGCAGTTTAGGGCTGCCAAGCTTGCTGAGACCGGTAGTGAATGTATCATATTATGAGCCCAACACTCACTGGCCAGAGGTTTTGGGAGAGACTCCACTGCTTACAGTATGTGACTGTTTTTTCCTGGGGGGGGGGATATCTTTTTTTAGGGTATTCAGCCCCATGTGAAACAGGCTGGGTCTATGTCCTACTATAACACTATAACAAGGGGTTTCCCAGTTATAGTGTGACCACCCCAGCCATAGCCTGTCCCTGGCTGCAGCTTTTACGATGGACCCCAGAGTGTTCATCCCCTCCACATAAGCACTAGGTGTAAACAGTGACCTGGGAAGATGTGTGAATTTGACAAGTTGAGTTACTTCCAGTGTAAGTGAATCATGCTGGTCATAGAGGACCATTCACAATTTATACTCTATGCTTTGATGGGAAATTGGCTCCTCCAAATATTTGAAAGCATCCAATAAGGAACTAGTAAATTAATTAAAGCAATGCAGTCACCTTTTACTATATGTTATTATATCACTGTGGAGCTTTATTTCTTTGGAAGTCCACCACGTCTCATCTGACTAGTAATATCGAAGATAGGATTACAATGGTCATACCATGAGTTTTGTGATCCAGTGTGTATTCATAACAATAAGCTGCTCACTGACGTTGCCAGATCAAAGTGTTTGTTGATAAATACTGCTTGAGTTTTTTTTACACCTGTTGGTAGGGTTATAATTATTTGATGGATAGGGAGGTGATGATCCAGACTTGCAATATTTTAGGGATGATGTGGTTCACAACTTGAACATGGGGTTGTCTGCAACCTTGGAAGCTTGTTTTGAGGTTTAGATATGGTTTCATGGTAGGTATCTGGATAGTGCATTGAGGACAGTCAAGAGGCACTGAAGAGATTCCTGTGGTTGGTGGAAGAGGTGAGGCCAATGCAAGTGGTTTATGCTGAAGTAGATGTGGGCAGATGGACCTGGCCATGTTGGCCAATGAGGTTTGAAGTTCAGCTGGGTTGAGAGACAAACTCATGTCTCAATCTGTCACCTACTGGGCCTGGATGATCTCTCAGATTTAATTGAGGAACAAATTTTACTTTTGAATGAGCATTGGCATGACTATTACCAGAATCCTGTAGGTGCACAGAGCAACCTGGCTGGGTGGCACTGTGTTCAGCCAGCTAATGTTGTGCCATGTTCTTTCATGTTATTTGAGTTTTATAGTATTTTATTTAATAAATTGTGTTGTCATTTATGTTATGTTAAGTGGGAAAAAGAGGTAAAGGTTAAGAATCAGGAGGTCATATGGACAAGAAATATTTGGTTTAATCTAGAAAGGGAAAGTTTACTTCTCTTTCTAAACCATCTCTGCCCCCATAGCTATACATTAAAAGGAACCTGTGCATTTCAGCATCCTCTCTGCAATCAACTCTTATTCTCTAAGGCTTAAATTATTCCAAATGGAAGAAAGATTTTTCTCTTTGCTGTTATTTCCATTGTGCACTGGGGAAGTAGACTTTCAATTACTGGACCGCAGAGAACATCTAACCAGACTGTACAATGGTGTATATAATAAGACGTATGACAGAACTGCAAGACGACTCTCAGAGATAAAGTGAGAGAAAGTGGTAATTACGGGGCACCTACTTCTATCAGATGTATGATGTGACATCTGCCCACAAGTGCCGGAGAAACTTTGTATCTACCGATTATTCCAAGTACTTTAGAAGAGCTCAGATAACTGTAACTTTTCCACACTGAAGATTTGTGATACTTATCATGTATCATTTACACCAGAGTCAGATATGTCTAGTAAATAAATGTTACAAATATCATTGTTTTATTATTATTGCAGCTGAAGGTTTCTGACTTTTTACTGTTTTCAATACAAATATAATTATTGAGACTGTGGAACAAGAAGCCACCAACTGCCATCTTATTGGAGAAATAAGGGGACTTATGTATCTGTGGTGGACAAGCAATAAACTGGGTAGATCTTGCTTCGTCTATCTTAGGTGCAGGTTATACTAAGCACAGTACAAACACAAATTCTGTGATTGTATATGAGTCTTTGTTGCTGTTTTCATGCACTTCGCCTATCAAACATTAAAGGGACATTTAATCTTCCATCCTATGCCCCATTCTCCCCCAACGCTAGTACTGTCTTCTCTGAACTCCTATTATTTTCTTAATGTAGAAAGATTTCAGTACTTACTATTAACTTCCACTATGACCTATGAATGCCAGAGGATTTGACACACACTGGATTGCTCACTCCTCTTTTCCTCCCTCAAATAATTACTGTGAGGGAACGGTGTCTACCAAGGCTGAACATCCTACCTAGTTCCTCTGTACGTGGGTAAATACTTTCACACAGGCAGATATCCATCTTAATCAATGGTAGCTTTTATTAATGGACAACAACAACAGGCACAAAACCATCATGTGTACAGGAGTAATAATTACAGGTATGCACAATGGACACAAGAGTAGTACACAGGGTCAGACTGGCCCGTCGGGGAGCCGAGGTATCCCCAGGTGGGCCCCGACAACTGATGTCTCCCCTCTTCATTGGGGGGGAGCGGGTAATACTCTCGTGATCGCGGCGCCGGTGCCCATCCTCCCTCCTCTCTGCTCTGTTCGCACTGAATGTCAGGCGTGACGTGATGACGTCACACCCGACATTAAGCGAGGAGCGGCGCAGAGAGGTGCAAGTAAGAAAGAAGACAGACCTATATCCTATATATCCTATATTTTTACCCTATATCCACTACAATCCTTCATTTTAAATTAATGGTCGTATCCCTGGATACACCTTTCCGCTAAAAATTTGTCTAACCCTTTCTTAAACATATCTATTGAATCTGCCATCACAACCTTCCCTGGCAATGAATTCCATATCTTGACTGCCCTTACTGTAAAGAACCCCTTCCTTTGCTGGTTGTGAAATTTCCTCTCCTCTAAACTTAGGGGATGTCCACGTGTCCTGTGTATGGTCCATGGGGTAAAAAGTTCCCATGAAAGCTCTCTGTATTGACCCCTAATGTATTTGTACATAGTAATCATATCTCCCTCTAGACGCCTCTTTTCTAAAGTAAACATGCCTAAACTGACTAACCTTTCCTCATAACTTAATGACTCCATACCCTTTATCAATTTTGTCGCCCTTCTCTGAACCCTTTCTAGTTCCAAATTATCTTTTTTATAGAGTGGTGCCCAGAACTGTACTGCATATTCAAGATGAGGTCTTACCAACGATTTATACAGTGGCAAAATTACACTGTCTTCCCTTGCATCTATGCCCCTTTTTATGCATGCCAATACTTTGTTTGCCCTTGCAGCAGCTGCTTGACATTGAGCACTATTGCTAAGTCTACTGTCTACGAGCACTCCCAAATCCTTTTCCATTATCGATTCTCCTAAATTAATTCCATTTAATTTATAGATTGCGTTCTTGTTTTTGATCCCTGAATGCATAACCTTACATTTATCTGTGTTAAACCTCATATTCCATTTGGCCGCCCAATCCTCCATGATAGAGAAATTGTGGGACTTAGATCAGAGCACAGAGAGGATAAGGTGGCATTATATGCAGATGATATGCTGCTGTTACTTTCAGATCACGACACTTCCCTAAAACATTCGCTGCGGGTGGTTAATGGATTTGTGTTTTTTTCCGGCCTAAAAATTAATTGGGATAAATCTAGCGTGTTCCCTCTGGGATGGGAATGTCCCGTGACAATGCTAGAAGGCTTGCAGTTAAAATGGGCATCGAAATTCAAATACTTGGGAATATGGATCTCTAATATCCCTGCTGAATATGTAGAACTTAATTTGCGGCCCCAGATCAAATACATTAAAGAAAAAACTCATGTATGGAAGAAGCTCCCACTTTCTGTCTCCGGTAGGATAAATTTAATTAAGATGATGGTGCAGCCAAAGTTTTTGTATATACTCCAGCAGTCACCTGTATATATTCCACCCTCCATTTTCCGATGCATTGATAGCTATTTGATTTCATTGGTTTGGGGAGGGGGAAGGGTTAGGTCAAGCTCAGCTCGCTGTATAGATCCAGATCTTCTGGTGGATTTGCACTTCCTAACTTGAAACTATATTATTTTGCCTCTCAGTTGGTCCACCTTAGGGCATGGGTTTCGGACCTCGATTACCATGAGCTACATTGGGTGTTGGTACACTAATTTAATTCTAATCACACTCCCTTACAGTCACTGCTGGCGGGCGGCTTGGTATGCGGGCTCCTCCGCTCCTGATTCAGGCAGTTAAGATTTGGACAATCTGTAATAAAATAATGAAACAAACTGACATTGATCCATGTACTCCTATCTGGGGGGCAAAGAAATTTGAGAAGTTGAATACAGTGAAGAGGGCCAGGGAGTGGTCTCGGTTGGGTGTGGTGTCGGTAGGTCAACTTTATGACACAAATGTACTTAAATCCTTCGAACAGTTGGTTGGGGAATTCTCTGTACCCAGAACAATGTTTTATTCTTACCTTCAATTACGACACGCCCTGAACACACAATTTAAAGGGGAGACATTGGTGTTTGGGATGGATCCACTGAGGAAACAATTACAGGCTTTGGGTTATAGAGGTCTGATCTCTCGAATGTATTCATGTCTTCTGTATGAATCCACTGCAGATGATTTGGATGGTTTGTGGAATCAGTGGGAAATAGATATTGGCCCTTTATCAGACAAGGAGTGGGGAATGGTTACAGACAGTACTAAAGGTTATACTTCATCATTAAAATTTTAACAAATACAGGTGTTTATCTTACACAGGGCCTACTTTACCTCTATTAGATTGGCAAAATTTTGCCCGGATGTTACCCCTAACTGTCCGAAATGCAATTCGATTAATGCTAACTTTTGGCACCTTCTATGGGAGTGTTCATGTATACGAATCTTCTGGCGAAGGATCAGGAGATGTATTCAGGTTACTGGAATTAAAGTGTCTCTTATTTCACCGGCCACTTGTCTCTTTGGGCTCCGATTGAAGGGGAAAGTTAATAAACTGACAAAAATGTACATTTCACAGTTATTGATGTTGGCTAAGGTCTGTATAGCGAGGCTGTGGTTGGCCCCGACGAGTCCCACAGTTAAAAATTGGAAGGCACTGGTTAATACCACCATAAGGCACGAGAGATTTGTTTATACTAGCAGACAGGCTCTGAAGAAATTTGAGAATATATGGTACAGATGGTACGGTTGAGTCTCCATTCTATCCTGTGTCATCTAGTACAGATGCTCTATTTACTTAAATGTATGGCTCCCGCAGTTCTTATAATAAGTATTTGAGTTCATGTAATAAACCCTGCATGTGTAACATATTTATGTAAAAGCATTTACGATGTATGATCCTGAATGAATATAGCACATTTATTATTATTATGCTTTATTGTAATCTTGTAAATTCCGTCACTTAATTCTGATATGTATGCGATTGTTTTTCTTTTATTTTTGTTGTTTGGTATGTTTATATCTTAAAAAATTTCAATAAAAATACTGGATTTTTAAAAAAAAATAAAGAAGACATGAAGAGAAGATTGAAGCCAATAAGAAGGTAACAAAATGAACAGAGGCATTTGGAGGAAAGCAGGATGGTGCATAGTGATGAAGGGAAGGGGTGGGGAAGCAGCATGACACAGAGCGATGAAAGGGGGAGAAGCAGCATGGCACAGAGTGATGAAAGGGGGAGAAGCAGCATGGCACAGAGTGATGAAAGGGGGGGAAGCAGCATGACACAGTGATGAAATGGGGGGGAGAAACATGACACAGAGTGATGAAAGGGGGGAAGAAACATGACGCAAAGTGATGAAGGGGGGAGCAGCATGGCACAGAGTGAAGGGGTAGCAGGATGGCACAGAGTGATGAAGGGGGGCAGGATAGCTCAGGGTGATGAAGGGGGGGCAGAACCAGCATGGCACAGGGTGATGAACGGGGGCCAGGAGTAGAGGAGCAAAAGCACCATGGCACAGGGTGATAAAGTGGGACCAGGAGAAGGGGGAAAAAAGCGGCATGGCATAGAGTGATGAAGAAGGGCAGGTAATGGTGGGAGCAAAAGCAGAATGGAGGGTGCCCTGTGATCATAAGGGGGCACAGCATGGTGATGAAGGGGCACAGTCATTTGAGGTCTATTTATTAAATATGAATATGAATTATATAATGGTAGTGACTGTTGTGGGAAATAGATATATTTATTATACATAACTGCTATAAATCTATTGCTGGGACTGTTTGGAATGAGGGAAATAGGTTTATTTATTAAATGGGAATACTATTGATTCAAAGCCGGGGCTGGTTGGAATTTTCTAAATGTACCCATTATTTTTTTCCAAATAGGGCCTCCAACATTCCAGGATCCAGACAAGCCGCAACTAAAGAAACCAGCAGCCACAGGTGTTGAAAGTGACAAGAACAGGTAAGAGAGAGCAGGACAGTCTGTGAAATGTTGTGATTCTAGTTGGACAATCCCAATTTTTGGTGACTGTTCTGCCCAATCCAAGGGACAGGTCAAGACTGTGTATTCTTTATCTAATACACTATGGTGCTAGCTGTCCTTCGTGTTCTTACCACACCCCGGTTTGGTTACATCTCTCTAGTGACTGACCACATCTCCTCTGGTGGGCCCCTACCATTGTATTCCCCATGTAGGCCCTTCATGCCCCAGTCCAACACTGGTAGTACATAAAATAGGATACCGGTCCTATTATGGCCACCTTGGGAAATCTGACTATAGGCTTACGGTTTGTTACCAGCTCCTTCTACAATCCTTAGCACCATACCTGGGAGTGTGAAGCCTCAGTGACTGCTAGCAGGGCAGCGGTCCTGCTTCACTGTCACCTCGCTTTTAGCGAGCACACAAATTCACAAGACCTGGGGTAACTTATCCAAAGGAACAGGAACAAGGGTTCTAACATTCCTTCTTTCGATCTCCGTCCTCCGTCAGCTGTCAGGAACCATTACCTCCTACACCAGCCTGATCTTTTTCTCTCTTCCTTACACTTCACTGCTCTTTGTTATACCCACAGAATAGCCTCAGGCTGTAGGGGTGTGTTGACTGTCTGCTGTGTCTTAGGATATTAAGGCCTAGGAATACAATACACATTTCCTAATTAAGGTGAATAAATCAGACACAGAAAGCCACCTTGTCTAACTTGTGAATACACTACTAAACATTACCTAGTTTGCCTACGGATGAAGCTAAAAGAACAATCTTAGAGTTTCTCATTTTTAGCCTGTGACGTGTGGTTAACTAGTAATGTAAATAGCAGGACAGTATATTTACAATCTATAATGTAATGTTGGCTATTCACTCCATTGTGCTTTAAACATAACACTTGCCTGATTAGATTTTGGAACAAAAGAGGGGACGCTACTCCTAGCTAGATCTCCTGTGGTTTAGATAAACAGAGGTAGCATCCATTAATCAATAGTCTGGTCTTCTTGATAATGTAATTATTCATGTACTGTTTCTGCAGATGTAGAATACACCTAGACTTACTCCTTGGGCATAAGTAAACAATAGGAAGCTTTAGGGCTTTAGAACTAACATGAATACCTAACCTACAGTGTAATAGATAATGTAATAGTATATTTTATGAATCTTAGGCGGCTGTTAGAAATCCATTTTTACATTACCTGCCCCTTCCATGAAATCACTTGATTTATTCGTTGCACTGAGCTGATGGTGGTAAGTTTTTTTAATGGAATCATTTTACACAAGCAATAGGCCCCGTTGACGAGTTGTGGAAAGATGTGGAACAGCAGAAGTATATCTAAAAATTGTTTTCAGAATACTCATTGGAAGGTCTCTAGATGTTATCTTTGAGACTTGCTATCAATATTTATTAATATTGTATTTAATCACTTTCTCTATTAATTTTTTGATGTTCCTCTCATGAGATGAGAGAGGGGTAACTGGCAGGGCAATCTTAGCAACATTATGGGCCCCCAGGCAAAGCAGTGCACCGGGGCCCCTAGATATAGATATATAGATGTATACAGACACAGATAAAGATATAGATATATAGAGATAGAGATAGATAGATGTACGTGCTCAGTGACCCTTGAAGGTTTTATTTGCAGGTTTTTTTCAGTTGCAGGATTATTTATTCTCATTAAGAGCCCTGCCTATGGTGCCCCCTTGCCCGTGGGGCCCCCGGGCAGCTGCCCATCGTGCCCAATGGAAAAGATGGCCCTGGTAACTGGGCAATGTTAGTATAGATTAAGTTACCTGGGTCTCCTTTTTGTCGGGATGATACTTCCTCTTTAGGTGATCTTAAATCTTAAATATATGATATATTTGTATGCATTGTGAAGAACTATATACTTAGTTTTTGAAAGACCTTTAGCCACCCTGATTTGCACACTACTCCTTTTAGGTGCTGACCATTACAAATCCATGTTGTGGGACATTGTGCTTTAGCGATCACCCACCTAGAGCTATTAGTTCTAGGCAGCCCAAAGCTTTGAAATATCCAAAGTTACTTCAATGGATTCATTTTAGGAATAGATCAGTACTCAGTCTTATCATTCTGGATTAAGCTTCTTTATGGAACAAGACTGGTTGTTATTATACAATCCACTTTTTACTTCAGTAAAACATTATCCAACAGATGGTCCCGGAGTACATGCGACATAGACTTGGCACTATACCCCCCCCCCCAAAAGATAAGGGCCACCAATCCTAGCATTCAGAGCAGCTGGCTCCCCCTCTGGTACCCTTCAACTCACAAGAACGAGAGAGGGCATAAAAGCGGTGGTAGTCATTTTTAAGGCAACACTAATGCGGATACAAGTTAGAGTGACACAAGAATTTTGATGAGTATAAAAGAGACACGGAGTAAATCTAAACTCGCTAGATAATAGACACACCACAACGTCCACAGGCTGTAAGGGTGGTACATGTCAATTTTGACCGTATAAAATCTCTCCAGTAATAATGACGTCACTTCCAATGGACAGAGTAAGATTATAAGGTGGCAATTGTTGAACCCACCGCCTGGATTACATTATACAGGCAGCAGATCTGACCATTGCTGCCTTAAAAACAGCCTGTAGACATTGTGGTATGTCTAGTAAGTCTAGATTTACTCCTTATCTCTTTTATACTCATCGGAATTCTCATGTCGCTCTAACTTCTGTCGGCATTAGGGTTGCCGAAAAAACCTACCCGACCTCATAAAAGATGGTGCATGAGAGCTCAGGAGTTCAAATTCTGACAGAACTGGACTTCTGATGGACTTCTGAGGCAACTACAAAGCTCGCTACAAACTCATCATCGTGGACAGGAGAAGGTCTAATCTATCACTCTCACCTTCATTGAACTTTCTCCATGTGTGCACCTGCCAAAAGTGGGATAACATTTGGGAGCTGATTGCTGTCTCGCTGACAGAAGGAAAACCAATAATTAGCACCGGTTGTTAGGAACCCCTCCAGCCAGCACAACACAACCCGGAATCTACTCTGCCAATCAGGTGTTCACTGGAGCCCCTGATGGTGGGGACAGACTGGGCCGCAGACTGACAGAGGGTCGTGAAGTGTGTACCGGCTGGGGAGAACCCAGGCAAGAAGAGTCAGGTCCACGCAGAGGTCAAGGGCCGGCAGCAGACAACAGTATCGGTAAACAAGCTGAGGTCAGGGGTCACAGGCGAATAGCAAAACCGGTAAACAGGCCAGAGATCAGGGTCACAGGAAACACGAGCGAAGTCCAATTCAAAGCCAAGGGTCATACACGGGGAGTCAGTAGTGGTATCAGAATACAGGAACAGGAACTAGCAGGTCAGCAGACTGGAGCACAGAAGCTATAACCGGCAATGAGGTAGCAGACCTCATTGCCTTAAATAGTGAGGACAGCCAATCAGAGCCTGGCTCTGATAATACCCAGCCCCCTGCACCTAAATTCATTAGCCTGCAGGCTAGTAATATTGATGGGCGCATGCGCCCGGCTTCTCATTGCCAGGACGCAGCGCTGAAGCGTCCCTTCGTTGCCATGGCAACGACCGGGTCATAGGCGGAAGTGATGTCCCGGTCGCCATAGCGACGGCCGGGACGCAGGTAGGAGAGTCGCGGCGGCTGGGCACCGCCGCAGCTCGTAACACTGGTAGAGAATACACAGGATGGATCATTAAGTCTGCTCATTGTGTTTTCCCCTTGGATGTTGTCATGCACATTGTGAAGGAATATATTTTTCTTTAAAATGCTATAGCCATTATTGTGATAGTTTTAAAATAAATAATACCTTAAGTCTCAGATTTTTGCCTGGCTGTAAAGTGAGAGATATTGCTCAGGATAAGTGCAGGTGCTCAGCGGGTGTTTGAGTTGTTCCTGGTTAAGTTGGCACACTCTTTGCCGCTTGGCATGGGAATTAATTTTTCTTTGACCAAAAGTAAAATATTTAGAATTTATTTTTCATGACTGAACTTGTTCAATTCAAAATTCACTTTCATCCAATATCTTTTTTTTTTATTGATGTTTATATAATATATATGTATAGTGTGTACAGCACAGACTTTTACGGATCAGTTTCTCTTCCCAGTGACTCGTTCAAGGTCCCAAGAAGCTGACACTCATTTTTTTTGTCTGTTATCTGCTCTGAGACAGTAAAAAATACAAATAATAAACATGTATTGTGCTTTATTTATGTTTTATTGTGCATCAAAGATGCAAAAAATACAATAAACTGATCTTTTCGCCATCTCTTCAGTTTAAAGCTATCTTGCAGCAGCGAGCTGATGTCCAGTCAATTTTGGCGCACTGACAGTGACATGTAGTGTCAGACCGGATGTCCCACGAGCCGCAGGCCATGCCACAGGAGCAGGACGTAGCGGTGTATGCTGCAGAAGGGGAGAAAAACATCGATAAGGAACTGCAATTAAAAATCCATAATACATTAGAAAATCATTATTTACACCTTAATCATTAACTACACGTAATTGGGACATACTACAAGTGCATCTGAAGTAACGTCTCTTGTTGAATAGGGGTCTACGTACTCTCTGCATAGCTGGCGCTTGCGAAAATACTCGAAATACACCATGTAAATGGATTTACGTTCCTTAATGAATCAGACCCTAAGGACTAGATTTACTAAACGGCGGGTTTGAAAGAGTGGAGATGTTGCCTAGAGCAACCAATCAGATTCTCTCTGTCATTTATTTAGTACATTCTACAAAATGACAGCTAGAATATGATTGGTTGCTATAGGCAACATCTCCACTTTTTCAAACCCGCAGTTTAGTAAATCTAGCCCGAAGTCTCTAAGGCATGCAGGTTAGTGCTCTGCACATATATATATATATATATATATATCATTCTGGAACCTATGAAGACCCATATACACAGGACAAACATTATTCTTCATACCAAGAAAGATTAAGATCCACTCCACAAGTCAGACAGGTTATACGCTTCACTTGTAAAGATGATGTTGGTTTATGAACCTTATGCTCATATGATATTATGAATTAGCCTCAGTGAGCCTTATATATAGATCATGGACATGAGTTAACCTTAAGGTTCAGATTCGCTTAAGACAGACAATGTCTCATTGTATAACCACATTAATTAGCTGAATAACCGTCCATGCACCAAGTGAAGTGTTAGAGGCAGCAGACAAGTGTTTTGTTAATATACTTGTAAATCAGTTCATCAGGACACTGAAGCATGGGTGGGCACTGCTGAGCTCTTTATTCAGCCATTTGCAGACTCTGGGTACATTGCACACTGGCTACACCCACTTCCCAGCATTCCCCATGGTCTTGTAACACTTTCATTGTGATGTCTGTCGACTTGATGATTATTGGATGTACCGCACTGACCTTACGGTTGTCAATGGTATTATTTACAAAGGCAATAGAATTATTATACCTGCACGACTAAGAAAAATTATGCTGTGCAAGATACATGAAGGCCACTTAGGAGAAGAGAAATGTAAACGGAGGGCGCGTGAAGTGATGTATTGGCCAAGAATGAACCAGGACATATTAACAAAACAGCTAGGACAACATGGATTGCATGTAATTTTCTTGTCTATCTAAAGCTTCTGAATTTATCGCAAATTTTAAAATTTTAGAGCCGACTTGATGAAGTAATTCATGAACCACTTGGAGACAAATTTCAGCCTCTCTACTCTTCACCAGGTAACATATTACATAGAACATCACCTTATTAGAAACCCCAACACAGGAATGAACGGACCCCTTCTGTAGATCTACATTTTGTCACAGAACTCTTACTCTTACAGCATTCCGGCCGGTCTATATGCACCAGCGTCTTTCAGACAATTGACATCTCACCTACTAAAATGAGGCATTCCCAGACTGTTACAGTAACAACTGCAGACTCTGGGTACATTGCACACTGGCTACACCCACTTCCCAGCATTCCCCATGGTCTTAGGGACCATCACTAAAGATTCAAGCTTAAACATATAAGGGAGTGTCTACAAACATTAAGCATATCTAATGCAATAACATCACAACAAGTATATTAGTAAGCAGCCTTTAACAGGAGTCAGCAACCAGGCAAAACTGTGGAGAGAACTAATCTGGGGAAAGTCCAGTTATATTTCAAACTGATTTCATAAATGCGGCATCCTGGGGTCCTAACATATAATAAGTTTTCAGGATGTCAATCAAACAGCACGTTCTCCTCTGTATGTGTGCACTATAAATGGCATTTTAATCTGGTAATATTAGCAATTAACTTTTGATATATTTTTTCTGAATGAATCTTAACCTGACTCTTGAGATAACCCGAACTACAGAGAGCGGGCTCCACGCGCCTCTACCTCTGGTGCAATCAGCTTTTGCAGCCTTTTTTAGCGGAGGGAGCTTGGGGGTGGCCTACAGACTCAAACTTTCCCCCCAAGTATAGTTATCATGCCTCCTACAAAGATACAATATTATACTAATGTATTTTTTACAATAACAATAATATTAACAACAATAATAATAATAATAATAATACTAATAATACCTCTAAAAGAACTTACTGTATGGGCAAGTAACAAGAGCCCCTCTTGCATTGATGTCGGTGCATGTAATCTTGGCTTTCTGCAGGACCCTAGTTGCTGAAAAATTATGACAGGTTACAAATCTTTAAAATGTGTTGGGTGAAGAGTCAGATCTGAGAGGAGCTCATCTCATAAGAGAACTTTCTGTTACAGAATTCACGGACTGAATTTAGGAGACCTGTGTTAGACAGTCTTGGTATTACTCTATTTGTACAGAATATAATATTGCAATGAAGTATCATATACACAAGAGACAAAAGTGACTTCACAGTTATTAACAAATAAGTTGTATTTTTCTTATACGATGTAATAATAAAATACCAACACTTCCACATCTGTTTTATTCCCGTAAAAAATCCAATGTGAAATTTCCTCCCTGATGTAGCCCACAGATATCAATGAAGTAATGTGAATACTGCATTAGGGCCTGATTCATTAAGGACCTTAACTTGAGAACCTTCTTATTTCAGTCTCCTGGACAAAACCATGTTACAATGCAAGGGGTGCAAATTAGCACAATGCAAGGGGTGCAAATTAGCATTCTGTTTTGCACATAAGTTAAATACTGACTGTTTTTTTCATTTCAAAACAGAATGCTAATTTGCACCCCTTGCATTGTAACATGGTTTTGTCCAGGAGACTGAAATAAGAAATTTCTCAAGTTAAGATCCTTAATGAATCAGGCCCTTAATGTGTAATTATGTCACACTTATGTGAACACAATCTTTCTGTATTCATGGTGTTAGACCTGGGCCAGTACTAATAGCAATAAGCAACAATAATCATCTCAACAGAGCATATTATTATTAATATTATTATTAATTTTTTTCTTATAGGACGCCACTCAGTGTCCGTAGCGCCGTACAGGGACAAACAAGTAAAATACAAGGTGGGACGGTACGATACAGTAAACAATAAGCCCAGTAACTCAGTAAGCTCAAAGCACAGCAAGAGAGAGAGGGGGAGGGAAGACCTGCAAGAGCCGGAGCCCAAGAGGAAGGGCGCAGATGACGGGGAGACCACCAGAGGGGTGGGGGGAAAGGTAGCTGGAGAGCAGAATAGAAGTGTAGGAAACAGATCAACAGTCAGCAGTGCACATAACATATAGGTTGTATATGTCCATGAAAGCAAATAAAGATGGTTTTATAATTATTATCTATGAATTGTGCTGGAACACTTCTCATATAGAGCCAATCACTCATAGAAACATTCATATCTTGCAGCAGAACCGTCAGCAAACCTATATCCCAGCAGAGTATGAATATATACAGCAATATTATAATAAGCAGTAGAATCATTTTCTCAAGGTGAAGAAATATTGAGGTATTTGGCTGACGCACTTCAATTTCCCCTGCGAGGATCGGAAAATGGCAACACTGGAGCCCCCTTCCTGTAGCACCACACCGGAGCTCTCAAACATCTAACAGCAACACTAAAAGAACTGCCACACCGGTATCCTGAATACAGCTTGGAGGATGCACAAGACCCCATGAGCAAGGACCTAAAAGTTAGCTTGGATGAGAGATTTACAGCCCCCTGGATCTAGTTGCATGTGGACCCTGGTGAACACACCAATGAAACTGGAGTAAATGTAAAAGAAAAAGGAATGATCTTGGTAGTTTCTCAAGTAGATAAGGTGAAGGAAAGAACTTCAAAACTAAAGGAACGAACTTTGCAAAAAATCAGTATAGGAAGTTTTAAACAGTTCAGTAGGAAGTTTCCATATATTACAAAAAGGTGGACTATGGCAGTATTTACAGGTAGAGTGTTTCCCTCTTCACCTCCTGTTTCTTCCTGTATAACTATTCTCCTAACTACAGTCATGGCCATAAGTTTTGAGAATGAAACAAACATTATTTTTCACAAAGTCTGCTGCATCAGTTTTTATGATGGCAATTTGCATATACTCAAGAATGTTATGAAGAGCGATCAGATGAATTGCAATTCATTTCAAAGTCCCTCTTTGTCAATGAACTTGATCCCAAAAACTAAATTTCCACTTCATTTCAGCCCTGCCACAAAAGGACCAGCTGACATCAGGTCAGTGACTCTCTCATTAACACAGGTGGGAGTGTTGACGAGGACAAGGCTGGAGATCACTCTGTAATGCTGAGTGAGTTATAATAACAGACTGGAAAGTTTAAAAGGTGGGTGGTGCTTGAAATCATTATTCTGCCTCTGTTAACGATGGTTGCATGCAAGGAAACATATGCAGTCATCATTGCTTTGAACAAAATGGGCTTCACAGCCAAGGATATTGCTGCTAGTAAGATTGTACCTAAATCAACCATTTATAGGATCATGAAGACCTTCAGGGAGAGAGGTTCAATAGTTGTGAAGAAGGCTTCAGGGTGCTCAAGAACGTCCAGAAAGCACCAGGCCGCCTCCTAAAGTTAATTCAGCTGCGGGATCAGGGCACCACCAGTGCAGAGCTTGCTCAGTAATGGCAGCAGGAAGGTGTGAGTTCATCTGCATGCAGAGTGAGGTGAAGACTTTTGGAGGATGGCCTGGTGTCAAGAAGGCCAGCAAAGAAGCCACTTCTCTCCAGAAAAAAACATAAGGGACAGACTGATATTCTGCAAAAGGTACAGGGATTGGACTGCTGAGGACTGGGGTAAAGTCATTTTCTCAGATGAATCTCCTTTCAGATTGTTTGGGGCATCTGGAAAAATACTTGTCTGGAGAAAGAAGGTGATCACTACCATCAGTCCTGTGTCATGCCAACAGTAAAGCATCCTGAGACCATTCATGTGTGGGGTGCTTCTCAGCCAAGGGAGTGGGCTCACTCACAATTTTGCTTAAGAACACAGCCATGAATAAAAAATGGTACCAAAACATCCTCCAAGAGCAACTTCTCCCAACCATCCGAGAACAGTTTGGTGACAAACAATGCCTTTTCAAGCATGATGGAGTCGGGATGTACAAATATGTGCCCCTTCTGGGCGAAGAGTTCCTGTTGGCAAAGATTCCCTTATGGAGGTACAAATGGCTGGGACTGGGGCAAGCCGGCAAGATGGATTTACAAATAATAAGTGACATTGGAGCAAGAAAGAAGGCATCATCGGTAAGTATTTGTTTTTTTTTATTTTTAATAAATACTTGTGGTTTAAAAGAGGGTGGTTAGTGTCTTTATTGTGGGTTTTATTATTTTTAATAAATGTATGTGGTTTATAAGAGGGTGTTGTGGCTTTGTAAACTTTTTTCTTTGTGGAACTACAGGGCCCAGCAAGCCAGGGATGTCAGGGCATGTTGGCACTTGTGGTTCTCCAAGTGCCAACTTGCCCTGGCTGCCGTGGGTATGCTGGTGCTTGTAGTTATACAAGCACCAGCATGGCCACACTGTTTTTGGCAACCTGGCTGGCTGGGACTTGTAGTTCCACAAACAAAATTGGTGTCAGTTTGTTTTTTTTACTACTTTATGCCGTATTACCCTACTACCCACAGCCCAGGGGTGGTAGGAAGAGCCCTAGGCTATCAGCACTGGGCTGGTTCTTTCTAGGGGGGGGGGCCCGCTCGTTTTTTTCAGCGGACCCCACTCCCTAGGGAATCCAGCCCAGCGCTGAACAGTCTAGGGTTGGCGCGTCTCCCTGCTATAGTGCCGCCAACCCTGGCTGGTTTGCCTAGTGCTGGTAAAGTGAAAATCGGGGGAACCCCACGCAAAATTTTTCCCCGATTTTCACGGGACCAGCACTAGTCAGGCAGCACTAGGGTTAAGCATAAATAGCGGGGGGACCTCACGCTTTTTTTTTTTCAACTTTTATCTGTTCTTTAACATTTTAACAGCTGCCGGAGCTCTGGCAGCTGTATGACAGGTCAGTGTAACAGTGATGTGTTTACAACTCACTGTTACAACACAGGAGAGTTTGCCAAACACAGGAGAGTTAGCTAAACTCGGGAGTGTTTACATCGCTCAAAATCGCCAGAGATGACCAGCGATTTTGAACATGAGTGTCAAAATCCAGCTTGATACATTTGCCGCGATTTAAACACGCTGGCAAACTCGCACTTTGATACATTTACCCCTATATCTCTAACACACACTTGTAATAAACACAGTTAGAAGAAACACACACTTAAAACTAGGAACGGGTAACTACATAGTTCCACTTGTGAAGTTAATTGTATTTTCTTCTGTATCTGTAACTGTACTTTATTCTCCATGTGGAGATTTTTTCAATTCTCTGTCCGAGGAGAATTGTGGGTGCGGTTGCATCTAAAATGGGAAATGTGCTACAAGTGTGATTCTTTGAGTGTTTTTATGTGTTTGTGGATAATTAAAAATAATAGGGCTCATTTACCGTTGGACATATTTGACCTCCACTTTTGAGGTCCGCATAAACATAGAAAAGTAGAGAAGTTGGAAAGCATCATCATCACCATTTATTTATATAGCGCCACTAATTCCGCAGCGCTGTACAGAGAACTCACTCACATCAGTCCCTGCCCCATTGGGGCTTACAGTCTAATCCCTAACACACACACACACACACACACACACACACACACAGACTAGGGTCAATTTTGATAGCAGCCAATTAACCTACCAGTATGTTTTTTGGCGTGTGGGAGGAAACCGGAGCACCCGGAGGAAACCCTGGGGAGAACATACAAACTCCTCACAGATAAGGCCATGGTCGGGAATTGAACTGTTGACAACAGAGCTGTAAGGCAGAAGTGCTAACCACAAAGTCACCGTGCTGTCCACTGGTTTAGATCATAAGGATAAGCCTTTATACTGCATTGGAAGCACAAATATTCTTACAATGTACAATACAGTTTCCTCTGTATAATACACATCAATGAACAATTCATGTTTTTATAAATAATATAGGTGCTACCGGCTTTGTGACCCCCGCTGTCAGCGGAGGTCCCGGCATTTCTTCTGCACTCCTTAAGGAACTGGGGAATGATCAAGTGTTCAGAAGAATCGGTGGCTTCTCAGTGACAGTGGGATCACTGGATCAATAGTATCTGCTACTAGTCTATGGTGACTGCAACTGGAAGTTTTATATCTTAATCAAAAAAGTTTTGGTATGCTATTAGATAGATAGATAGATGTGTGTGTGTGTGTAATTCCATTCCTAAACTTGTGGGGACATTGACCACAAGATGACATGTAACATCTGTACAATATACACTAGGGGCACACTATCTAATATGTAAATGTTTATTATGCAGTTGAAGTCTCATTATAGTCCAACTCAAATATGACCCTCTCTTACTAGACTCCATAATAGTTCATCTTATTACAGCTTAACATTATTTCTCATATCTTATCCATCATTTGTAATAAATGAATCCCATTATGGACAGTATATAAGTTATTTATTAGAAATGATTTAATAAATTGAAACATTTACGCTGGAAGTTTCCTCTCTATAGTTCTTATATGTTACTTGAGGTTCTGACTCATTATATACTGAGACTGTAACAGACAAAGGTGGGAAAACCTAGGAGTATTTTGGTGTGAAATGCTCTTCTGGGACATGTTGTGTATTGATGGGTAAAGCAGAAATACGGCTACTTACCGACAGATTCCATTTGACTGTTGAGTACGTCATTCAAGTTACATCCAGTGCCGAGGTTGACACCAGAGACCAGGAACAGGAAAACTAATGGCACAAACTGCTTCATCTTCAGAGGGAATCAGACACAGATACCTGTAACAAAATATTGATTAGTTTTCTACTACCTGGTTTATAGTTTCTTTAAATGATCAAAGTGTACCATAGGCAAACCGAGGGGGTTTCCTAGTGCCTGGAAACACCCCTTCAACCCTGGGGCACTGTATAATTGAGGTGGCTGGACCCTGCCCCCGCTTCACGCGGCTCTGTTTGAAAAGAGAGAGCTGTGTGCACCTAACAGTAGTGCATGCTGCATTGCCCACGTATATTATGGGGTAAGGAAGAGTTGGAGAGCAGCCAAGCACTATCTAAAATTATAGCCACGCCCCCACGCATGCTGGTCACACCCACTGGTGGTTTGGTGTGGAAACCCCCCTCTGCAAATCCTGCATTTGCCCCTGTGTACCCATTACCTACACACAATAGAGACAGCCATCCTTTGGGCAAAAATCAGACTATGGATTTACGAGATCCTAGCGAATGCATTTCATGGTTCAAGTATGTACATCAGCTGCTACGACTCTCCTCCCCTCCTAATCTGAACCTCACCTCATCTCTTTGTCACTTGAGCTTCACATCTGTACAAACTGTGTTTTAAAAAGTATGTAACAGGAGTGTGTTATCTATCAGTAACCTGTGCTAGGCTGCTGACCGGTGAAGCATAATTTATGTTACCATTCTGTCCATCTAGCCTGAGTAACACTAATAGAATGTTTTGTTGATCAGCTGAACAATTAGCACAGATATAACTAGATTGTATTCTTCCCATCTATATCTTAGCATTCACTCTAAGGGAAGTCGTGTTGGGGTTTTTCTAAACTAGGGACCTGATTAGGATTGGATCACCAGCGTAACTTCCGACTGAAAAAGTTCTGCGCATGTGTCTGTGTATGTATGTCTATTGTGACAGAGTCACTGGAAGGAGGCTGGATACAGAGGTATGTGTCCCAGGCTTCCAGCATTGTATACATAAGGCCCAGTCCGGGTCTTCTGTTCTATCCGTCTCTAACAGACTGATTAAAGGATGCACCTGTGAGGTGCTTGTAATAAGGCAGCTGGGATATGCAGCCAGTGTCTCAGACCTGGGAGAGGTGAGCTGCCTCCAGAGACACTCTGCTGCAGGGAGCAACAGTTACATGTGGTTTGGTGTGTGTGTGGGACATAAGGTCCTACACATGAGAGAGAGCCTCCATGAATGTATTAGCTAGAAGTAGAGATGAGCGGGCTCGGATTATCGCAATCCAAGCCCACCCGAACAGTGCGGATCCGACGGCAATCCGAGCACTGTTCAGGTATTTCCGGCGGGGAGAGTCAGTGAAAGCGAGGCTGAGACTCCAAATCCCGCCGTCAAATCCTCGCGAGACTCGGATTGTATAAATTCCCCGCTTGCCGCCGCCATCTTCAGTCGGACTCCGATCAGGGAAGAGGGAGGTTGGATTTTTTAGTGGTGCTGTCTGTGTCCTTTCACTCTGTCCTGCTGAATCCAGTGGTTACTTTGTCCAGTGCTGTGTCCTGCTGAGTCCAGTGGTGCTGTGTCCTGTGCTCTGTCCTGCTGAGTCCAGTGGTGCTTTGTCCAGTGCTCTGTCCTGCTGAGTCAAGTGGTGCTGTGTCCTGTGCTCTGTCCTTCTGAATCCAGTGGTGCTGTGTCCTGTGCTCTGTCCTGCTGAGTCCAGTGGTGCTTTGTCCAGTGCTCTGTCCTGCTGAGTCAAGTGGTGCTGTGTCCTGTGCTCTGTTCTGCTAAGTCCATTGTTATTTAAAAATTATAAAAAAAAAATATTAAAAAATTATACAAAAATAATTTTAAAAAAATATTAAAAAATTATAAAAAAAAGTATAAAAAAAATTCTACTACAATATATAAATACGTTCCCTGTTCCTGCAGTCCAGAAATATTAGTACTGCAATATATAAATACGTTCACTGTTCCTGCAGTCCAGAAATATTAGTACTGCAATATATAAATACGTTCACTGTTCCTGCAGTCCAGAAATATTAGTACCAGAGATTAAACTACGTTCACTGTTCCTGCAGTCCAGAAATATTAGTACCAGAGATTAAACTATGTTCACTGTTCCTGCAGTCCAGAAATATTAGTACCAGAGATTAAACTATAATGGAGTACCAAAATTTGGAGGATAAAGTAGGGAAAGATCATGAACCACTTCCTCCTAATGCTGAAGCTGCTGCCACTAGTCATGACATAGACGATGAAATGCCATCAACGTCGTCTGCCAAGGCCGATGCCCAATCTCGTAGTAGAGGGCATGTAAAATCCAAAAAGCCAAAGTTCACTAAAATTAGCAAAAAAAGAAAATTAAAATCATCTGAGGAGAAACGTAAAGTTGGCAATATGCCATTTACGACACGTAGTGGCAAGGAACGGCTTAGGCCCTGGACTGTGTTCATGACTAGTGGTCCAGCTTCACCCAAGGATGTAAGGCCTCCTCCTCCCCCCCCTACAAAAAATGTAAGAGAGTTATGCTGTCATCAACAACACAACAAACAACTGTGCCTTCTAAAGAGATGTCATCACAAATCCCCAAGGCGAGTCCATGGGTGTTGGTGGTTGCGAAGCCTGACCTTCCCATCACTGTACGGGAAGAGGTGGCTCCTTCCACCATTTGCAGCACGCCCTCTGCATATGCTGGATGGATCACCCACAGTCCAGTTACAGATTTGGCTAATGAAGGTGTGAATGTTGTATACCGGGAGGAGGATATTGATGTAGCTGGCGCTGAGGAGGAACTTGACGAGGAGGATGCTGATGTGGTTATCTTAAATGAGGCACCAGGGGGGGAAACAGTTGTTGTCCATGGGATGAAAAAGCCCATCATCATGCCTGGGCAGAAGACCAAAAAATCCACCTCTTCGGTCTGGATTTATTTCTATCCCAATTCGGACAACAAATGTATGGCCATATGTACCTTATGTAAAGCTCAAATAAGCAGGGGTATGGATCTTGGCCACCTAGGGACATCCTCCCTTATACGTCACCTGAAGAACCTTCATAATTCAATGTTTAGATCAGGACCTGTGGCTAGGACCGTCAGCAGTCCAGGGACACCTAAATCCCTTGGTCCTGTTGTATCCACATCGGCAACACCCTCCTTGTCAATTTCCTCCATGATCTCGATCAGAGATAGTCCTGCAAGCCATGTCACCGGCATGACTGAGTCCTCTTCAAACCGGGATTCTTCCGGAGGATCCTGCAGCGGTACGCCTACTACTGCCGCTGCTGCTGTTGCTGCTGGTAGTCGGTCATCTTCCCAGAGGGGAAGTCGTAAGAACGCTACGTCTTTCACTAAACAGTTGACCGTACAACAGTCGTTTGCCATGAGCACGAAGTACGACATTAGTCATCCTATGGCAAAGCGGATAACTGCGGCCGTAACAGCTATGTTGGTGTTAGACGTGCGTCCGGTGTCCGCCATAGGTGGAGTGGGATTTAGATGGTTGATGGAGGTATTGTGTCCCCGGAACTAAATCCCGTCGAGATTCCACTTCACTAGGCAGGCGATACCCGGGATGTACAGAGAAGTACGAAAAAGTGTCCTCAGTGCTCTGAAAAATGTGGTTTTACCCACTGTCCACTTAACCACGGACATGTGGACAAGTGGTTCAGGGCAAACTAAGGACTATATGACTGTGACAGCCCACTGGGTAGATGCATCCCCTTCCGCAGCAACAGCAGCAGCTGCATCAGTAGCAGCATCTCCACAACGCCTGCTGGTTCCAAGGCAGGCAACGTTGTGTATCACCGGTTTTAATAAGTGGCACAATGCTGACAACCTCTTAGAGAAACTGAGGGAAATAATCTCGCAGTGGCTTACCCCACTTACACTCTCCTGGGAATTTGTGCTGTCAGACAACGCCAGTAACATTGTGCGGGCATTACAAATGGCCAATTTCCAGCACGTCCCATGTTTTGCCCACACAATAAATTTGGTGGTGCAGCAATACCTGAAGAGTGACAGGGGTGTGCAGGATATGCTTGCGGCAAAATTGCTGGACACTTTCGGCATTCTGCCACTGCCTACCGCAGACTCGAACAACATCAAAAAAGTCTGAACCTGCCCTGCCATCACCTCAAACAAGAGGTTGTGATGCGCTGGAACTCCACCCTCTATATGCTGCAGAGGATGGAGGAGCATCAAAAGGCCATTCAAGCCTACACAGCCACCTACGACATAGGAAAAGGAGTGGGGAAGCGCCTGAGTCAAGAGCAGTGGAGACTGTGAGACCGTGTTGTGCAAGGTTCTCCAGCCGTTTGAACTTGCCACACGAGAAGTCAGTTCCGACACTGCCAGCTTGAGTCAGGTGATTCCCTGATCAGGCTGTTGCAGAAGCAGCTGGAGAAAGTGAGGGAGGAGCTGTTAAAGCAATGCGATTCCACAAAGCATGTAGCTCTTGTGGATGAACCCCTTCGTACGCTTTGCCAGGATCCGAGGGTGGTCACTCTTTTAAAGTCAGAGGAATACATTCTGGCCACCGTGCTCGATCCTCAGTTTAAAGCGTATGTTGTGTGTCTGTTTCTGTCGGACACAAGTCTACAGCGGTGCAAAGACCTGCTGGTCAGGAAATTGTCCTCTGAAGAGGACCGTGACATGCCAACAGCTCCTCCTTCATTTTCTTCCACACCTGTGGCTGCAAGGAAACAGCTGAGATTTCATAAATGACCTGCTGGCGGGGATGCTGAGAACATCTGGTCCGGACTGAAGGACCTGCCAACCATTGCAGACATGTCTACTGTCGCTGCATTGGATGCTGTCACCATTGAAAAAATGGTGGAGGATTACTTTGCTGACACCATCCAAGTAGACATGTCAGACAGTCCTTATTCTTACTGGCAGGAAAAAAAGGCAGTTTGGAAGCCCCTGTACAAACTGGCTCTATTTTACCTGAGTTGTCCCCCCTCCAGTGTGTACTCCGAAAGAGTTTTTAGTGCAGCGGGGAACCTGGTCAGTGAGCGGCGAAGGAGGTTGCTTCCGCAAAACGTTGAGAAGATGATGTTCATAAAAATGAATTATCAATTCTTTAATCAAGACCAGCACTGGCCTCCAGAGACTACAGAGGGACGTGTGATTGTGGAGTCCAGCGGGGACGAATTGATAATGTGTGAGGATGAGTAAGTACACACTGAAGGGGGCCAGGAATCAGAGGATGAGGATGAGGACGACATCTTGCCTCAGTAGAGCCAGTTTATTTTGTACAGGGAGAGATGAATAGCTTTTTTTGTGTGGGGGCCCAAACAAACCAATCATTTCAGCCACAGTTGTTTGGTAGGCCCTGTCGCTGAAATGATTGGTTTGTTAAAGTGTGCATGTCCTATTTCAACAACATAAGGGTGGGTGGGAGGGCCCAAGGACAATTCCATCTTGCACCTCTTTTTTTTCTTTGCCAGCTCGTTTTGTGGGGGTCAAAACAAACCAATCATTTCAGACACAGTTTTGTAGGCCCTGTGACTGAAATGATTGGTTTGTTAAAGTGCGCATGTCCTATTTCAACAACATAAGGGTGGGTGGGAGGGCCCAAGGACAATTCCATCTTGCACATCTTTTTTTGGCATTATGTGCTCTTTGGGGCCTAGTTTTTCAAACTGCCATCCTGTCTGCCACTGCAGTGCCACTACTAGATGGGCCACGTGTTTGTGCCGCCCACTTGTGTCGCTTAGCTTAGACATCCAGCTACCTCGGTGCAAACTTTTGGCCTAAAAACAATATTGTGAGGTGTGAGATGTTCAGAATAGACTGGAAATTAGAGGAAATGATTGTTATTGAATTTTATTGAGGCTAATAATAGCGTAGGAGTGAAAAAAAAGCAAAAAACTGGTTTTTAGCACTTTTTATGCTTTTTTAAAAAAAAATCAGAAACCAAAACCCTAAATCAGAACCAAAACCTTGAGTAGGGTGTTTTGGCAAAACAAATCAGAACCCAAAACCTCAAGCTAATCAGAACCCAAAACCCAGAACACTAAAAGTGGCCGGTGCACACCCCTAGCTAGAAGCCAGACGGCTAGGACTTTATTTGTGTTTTGTTGCTATTTTCAAGCTGGTAAATAAACTGGCTGTGGCTGTTATTCAGAAACTCCTGGACTCGTGCGTCTTACTGCTGCTGTTCACCCAGGAGATAGTACCTGTTCCCCTGGTTATACTACATATGGTGGAGAATTGGCTTGCAAAGATCTGCGCCGATCAAGATTAGCAGCAGTCTTGGAGATACTTACAGAATCCAGCTCTGTGTGTGTGCTTGGAAAGTTTAAAGGGGACAAACATCATTGAGAAATACATGCGTGTCTTGTCATGTGAATGAAAACAGCTAAATATTGGATTGTTTATGTACAGCAACGGTGGATCCAGAGAACCACATGGATGTGAGTAATAAACTCTACTGTGAAATGCTGTATATACAGATTTGCTGCATATATGATGAGTTGAGAAGAGTTAAAAGTTGTCTGTGAAAACTGGTCATATGTGTTGGGAAAACAGAAGTGTTTGCAAAGACCAGTGAGAGGCAAAGGACTCAAGTGTTTTCATGGACTGTGTTTGTTAGTTGCTCTAAAGTAGAGATGAGCAGGCTCGGATTCCGCTAATCCGAGCCCACCTGAACAGTGCGGATCCGAACGGGATCCGAGCACTGTTCGGATATTTCCGGCGGGCAAAAAATTGTCGTCCAAGTCTCGCGTCGAATCTCGTGAGGGGTGGGAGGGAGGGCCCAGAACAATTCCATCTTGTACCTCTTTTTTTGGCATTATGTGCTCAAGCTACCTCGGTGCAACCTTTTGGCCTAAAAACAATATTGTGAGGTGTTCAGAATAGACTGGAAATTAGTGGAAATAATTGTTATTGAATGTTATTGAGGTTAATGATAGCGTAGGAGTGAAAAAAAAACAAAAAACTGGTTTTTAGCACTTTTTATGCTTTTCTAAAAATAAATCAGAACCAAAACCTTTCGTCAGGTGTTTTGCGAAACAAATCCGAACCTAAAACCTCAAGCAAATCCGAATCCAAAACACAAAACACGAGACACCAAAAGTGGCCAGTGCACATCCCTACTCTAAAGCAGAGTCAATACAAATTTGTTTATGAAGTCATTCTCCGTGTGTACAGAGATGGATTAGTGCACTTGTTGCATTACAGTTTATGTGGTTTATCCCAATGTCTAAGGGGCTTCCACAAAAAAGCAGCAAAAAGTCTCAGAAAAATGAGTACATTATTGGCACAGAAAAAAAAATGTTTTCTGCAATGTAAAGACTAAGTTGTGTTAATTGATGGAAAGCAGGTGTGTTCATTAAGACTAAAGAGAAAAAAAAAAAACAAGTATTAGTGTGTTTGCAAAGCACAAGTTGGGTGTGGCCTGGTTCTGTGCATAAACTAAGAGCAAGAGACTTTAAAAAAAAAAGTTTATTGAGAATCTTTGTCAGTGCAAAGTGGATGTTTTATGTGTTGAAACAACAGAAGTGTGCAAATGTGTTTGCAAAACCATTGAGCAGAAGTTAAAGGAGAAAAAGGAAAAACGTCTGCTCTGCAAAGGTTTGTGACATATGCTGGGTGTTGTAGTTCCACAGCTTTTAAGTCAAGTGAGGTGCTCCTTCTATAAAGAAAGTGCTTTGTTCGCATAAAGATAAAATTGGCTGCTTCTCAAGCTACAATGGGCAAGAAAAAGCAGAAGCCTACTGTCTCAACCCAAAAAGAGTGCACACAGCTGTGTCAAAATGTTGATATGGAAAGAGACAAATATCAGAACTTGGAGTATGTTTGTTTAGCGGTAGATTATGACCCTCATCGTTGTTCTAGGTTACAAGAGAAGGATGGTTCTGATAAAGACTTACTACAAACTGTTACAGCTCAGCAAACACTCCTTAGGCAACCACTGTTACAAGATGCTGCAGTTATGTCTGATAAAGGGCTAGATGCACATTTGTTTGAACTCTGGGAAAAGGCTGTGATGCAGTGCCCTGGAAAGGAGGACATGCTTAAAGATTTTCTACAAGCTGCTATAGCCCAGCAATCCGCCATAAATCAACAACAGTTAAAAGTCGAGGAGTCCCTGAGGCAACAAAACCTAGACATAGAAGCCTTGGTACAATCTTCTCTGATACAGCAGGCAGCTTTTGCAGCTCAGAAGGAAAATAACAGACTACAGAATATAGCCAATGAAGGGTCCAACAGACTACTTCAAGCCATTGAGGAGACCATTGCTCAACTACGCCAAAAATTAGCAGAGTCAGAGCAGAATCACAAGAAGGCTGAGCTGGAGCAGAGCAAGTTACTGGTGGAGAAAAAGACACTAAAGGAGGGTATGATGCTTCTCCAAGCATCCTTCACTTCTTGCCAGGGGCATAAGAAAGATATGAAGGATATGCATTTAAGAATCATACAACTGGAGAAACAGTTGTCAGATGTGTCGCAGAAAGGTGAAGAGGAGGCAAAAAGAGTAAGCTCTCTCCTCTCAGGAAATGCCAGTCTGCGGGAAAACCACATACCGCTGACAACACACCTGCAAGCCTCTGTCGCACTGACCACAGAGTTGGAGAAAGCTAAAGCTGAGCTAGCCGTGATCAGGAAGCAACTGGAGCGTGAGACAAAAGACCTGACTAAGATGCGGACAGAGCTGCAGAGAGAGGTTACTAAGCAAGCAGCCCTGCAAGCTCAGTTGGACAGGGAGATGGCTCTAAAATCAGAATTGCAGGACTTGAGAGAACAGATGTGTTCAGACTATATGACATGGAAAGAACATGAGGAAAAAGTGTCAGTACTGCAGAAGTTCAAAGAACAGAAAAAGCAAGAGCATATAACGGCACATGATAATTATTAGAGTGATAAAGTGGATGGTGAAATAACGCAACTTCAAGCTAAGAAACAGAAGCCTGAAGCAAATATGTTACTGTTCCAACAATCTTACTCCAAATTCGACAAGAAAAGAGAAACGTTGCTCGCGGAAAAGAAGTCTCTTAAGAAAGATGAGAAGAAAGAGCAAGCACCGGCCGACAAAGAATTAGAGCCGCGTGAAGTGCAAGATTCAGAGCTCAAGGCAGTAGAGGCCCAAGAAGAAGCTGGGAAAGTAGAGTTGCTGGACCATGCAATCTTGTTGCAAGTCATCAAGGAGCAGCCAGTGCAGCAAAAGCATTTGCTAGACCAGCAGGAGTAGCTCTTTGTGGTCATCAAAGAACAACACATGGAAATCCACCATGAGCAGCAAGGTGACAAGCCAGAAGTGCATGTTCCGGAGCATCCCAGGAGTAAAGAAGAAATTAAGGAGGAAGATAAAGTTGCCCGGCCTGCACTTGAGGAAAAGGCAGTATATGAAAATACTGAATTAGAAAAAGAAAAAGGTCCGGTTGATGCAGTGAATAATCAAGTGTCTGATGTCATAAAGAATGAGGATGATCAGTTGGCTCAGAAGGTTGAGCCAGAGCAGAATGCAGTTCTGGATATTAGGCAATAGGTAACGGAAACCAAAAAGCAGCCCATGCAGGAATTTAACGTACAGAACCCGGCACAGGAAGAGAAGGGAAAGTTGAAAACTGATCTTACAATGGTAATTACAGCCCAGAATACAAATAAAGGTCAAGGTCAAAGTGTGAAAGAGGAAGCAGTAAAACTGAGGAATGAGACAGAAAATCTGCAGAAGGAACGCCAAAGTCATAGATATACAAGAGAAAATGAACATCATTTCCCAGGTTGAAAATGTTGGAAACCAATATAAAACTCAATATGAAAAATTAAAGATTCAGCAGGATAAGCTGGTTGCCAAAACTCTCGTAGCTCAGACTGCACCATCAGAAGAGCGAGCTTCTGAAACAGAAGTACAAGAGTTAAGAAATTCCCATGACCAAGCTGATAGAGAGATATCTGCACTTGCAGACCAACAAGAGTCAATAAGTGGAAAAGGAAAGAAAGACAAAGGTCAACGGGAGCAAATCCCAAAAATTCTAGCAGAATTGTCCACAGTTCAAGAAGAACTACAGTACGCTGCTAAATTTATTCAAGACAATGTCAGCAGAATACGAATTGTTAAGGATAACTGGAAGAGGTTTTCCTGCGGCTTTGAGACACCTTCCACTTCGGTTTCAGGAAAAGTAAATCAGCTAAATAAACCAAGATTGTCCAAGGTTTCACCGGAGCCTCAAGTTACAAGCACTCAGGAAAATAATAATATGCTTCAAAAGGTACAGCAGACTGAGATTACTACTGACTACTCCTCAACAACAGTTAAAGGAGTTGCAAAGTCAGCCATGCCAGGAAGCTGTGTTCTTGTCCTTGTCTATGACTCCATTGGAAGTGGTACAGACCAAGTATGTAGCAACAAAAGAAGTGAAGAATACACCCCACCAGCCTCTAGTTCAGAAACGGCGATCTCCAGTGGATTCTGGTAAGACTGTTCCAGGGGAAAAGGGTGCTGGGCGGTTTAATGAACTAAAATGTATAGAGACTGTAGGCTCAGAACCTGGAGATTGGCCAGTTATGCCAAGAAGGTTCCGGCCTCATGAGAGATATGACAGAAATGTGATTACCTGTTTCAGATGTGGTGGCTTAGGCCATATTGCTGCTTATTGTTCCCATACCTTTGAATCTATGCAATGTAATAATGCTTATGTACCTCGTAGAATGTCTTTGTATGCCCAGCTAGCCTGTGACACAGACAAACAGGCTGACAAATTGATGTGTGAAGTCACCATAGAAGGGAAAAAGATAAAGGCGCTGCTAGATTCTGGCAGTACAATTTCCCTTGTGAAAGCAGAGTTAGTGAGCCCCTTAAAAAGTAAAAAGGGAAATGTTGGGGTAACCTGCATACACGGGGATACACAGCATTCTGTTACCACGGAAGTAAACATAAAAACCCAGTATGGTTTTGGGGTAGTCACTGTCGGTCTAGTTCCTGGTTTGAAAGTTGACGCAATATTGGGGAGAGACTTTTCCCACTTCTAGAAGCTATGGGAGACTCACTTGGTTGCAAAAATAAATAGACCAGCCCCCCTTGATATTACGGATACAGTGGTAGCAGGAGTGTTCCCCAAGTCAAATGTGTTCCCTTTGTCCAAGGGGCTGAGTAAGTCAGGAAATGACAAGGGCAGCAGTAGAGTACAGGATTTTGTACCTCCTATTGAAGGGGGAAATATGGTTGAACCTGTTGATTGTGTACCCGGGATTAATGTAAGGAAAAATGTTTTTGTCTTAAAGCAGTTAAAAGATCCCACCCTGGCAAGGGCCAGAAAAAGTGTGAGAATTATTAATATGAAGCCAGTAGAACCTGCTAATAGATTGCCGTAGTCCCACATGACGATAACCCAGGGGTTATTGTATCAGTCGTTTAAACGAGGAAAAGACATTGTGGAGCGGTCAGTAGTTTCTAAACTATATAGAAGAGCAGTGTTGGACTGGGCTCATGGTTCGACAACTGACAAGCATCAGGGGATAGGAAAAACCCTAGATAAAGTTTTACAGAAGTTCTTCTGGCCAGGGGTTAGAAAAGATGTCTTTGATTGGTGGTCATCCTGCCCTGAGTGTGAATGCCATGTTTCCAGACCTCAGTCTAAAAAAAGTCAGATGGCCACTACCCCAGTTTCCCCACTAACCGGTGTTCCTTTGGGTTGGAAAAGATCTGTAACCAATACCCTTTCACTCAGTTTGCAGCATAAAGCTAAAACGTTTATGAGAAAATTAGAGGAGCATTTAGGGTTACAAGTGTTCCACCTATAGGTTAAAACAAAGGGGGGAGGATATGTGACAGAGTCACTGGAAGGAGCCTAGATACAGATGTATGTGTCCCAGGCTTCCAGCATTGTATACATAAGGCCCAGTCCGGGTCTTCTGTTCTATCAGTCTCTAACAGACTGATCAAGAGATGCACCTGTGAGGTGCTTGTAATAAGGCAGCTGGGATATGCAGCCAGTGTCTCAGACCTGGGAGAGGTGAGCTGCCTCCTGAGACACTCTGCTGCAGGGAGCAACAGTTACATGTGGTTTGGTGAATGTGTAGGACATAAGGTCCTACACATGAGAGAGAGCCTCCATGAATGTATTAGCTAGAAGCCAGACGGCTAGGATTTACAAGCTGGTGAATAAACTGGCTGTGGCGGTTATTCAGAAACTCCTGGACTCATGTGTCTGTGTGTCTTACTGCTGCTGTTCACCCAGGAGATAGTATCTGTTCCCCTGGTTATACTACAGTATGTCTGTGTATGTCTGTGTATGTATGTGTGTGTGTGTGTGTGTGTGTGTATGTAGGCTGTATTCAGAGTTGAGGAGGCGTCCAAGTCTGAATGAGAGGCAGATTCATCCACCTGACAACAGACGCACCCCTCAGACCCTTACAAATATGCTCTAAAACCTTTCATTTTATATGTTACAAACACAATTGCTATTAAGCATCATTTAAAGTTGAATAGTCAACTAATACAGCAGGAACAACTTTTTGACACTTGTACAAAAAAATTAAATGTTTGCTACAATACGTTCGGCATATTCTAATCTAAGGTCGATTAACATCTAAAGTCAGCATGTGCAAAGATCTAATTACAAGGGGCTCGCTAGTTTGGGTGTTTGTCATCCAGGTCACCTGCTAATTACATGTGCCCCTGGGCAGGCGTATCTGCAACTACGTCCCAGTCTGAATCTCCACACAATAGCGTGAACGCCGTTAAAGTATTATCCTTACGTTAGAAAAACGCTTCCCTCCCGTCACACCTCTTCAGACGTAAGGAGTCGTAAGTGGCAAAAAGTCACCTGTCTGAATAGCCGCAGCTTCGTACCTGCAGTTTTTGAGCATGTGAAAAAATGCAGATACGATACACAAACAAGTGTACGTCTCACTCTGATTCAGGCCCTGAGCGTTTTTCTCAAAAAGTGTTAGCACATGAACAGTTAAACGACACAATTGAATAAACAGAAAACAACAAACTTCACTTCTACTCTTCTGGACATTGTAACTTGGTAATTACATCTTGTTTTTCTCTATTTATTTCCCTGCTCACTCTGATCATCCAGCAGCTCAGCTCCTGCTCCCTCTCTGACCCTCTCACTTACTACCTCTCCTTCCCACAAAGTCTCAACTCTGCTTTCTCAGCTTATTACTTTTTGTATACAAATTCCACCCCCCCCCCTCACTATGCTCCCATTGCCTGTGTATTTGCTGCTCTTATCTCTACCATTAATGTACAGCATTGTCTTTGCCATTGTGCTGCTCTACCCTAATATTGCTGGGCCAAAATATTGTTTTCCCAGAGTATTGTCTTTCCGTTGTTTTACCACTTTGACTACATTGCCTCTGTCATACCTCCCTTGCCACCATCTGGGCTTCTAGACTACCAAGCCACAGACACCATTGTGACCACTTCACGTTCTTGGCTCCTCCACCACCCTGGCCGTTACCCAAGTGGTCACTGCACCATCTGGACCTTCCAGGACTCTGCACCATATAGGTTTCTGCACCATCATGACCCCATGTATTCCACTCTACATCATGGGGTAAGTATCTTGCAGACCTCTGCTCTACAGTGATCCAACTATGTCTATTGTACCAATTGCTTCTTTTGCCTCTCCTTAACCACTTCCTTTAGAATGTGTTCTTACAGGCAGGGTCCTCTACCCTGTGTCTCATGCCCTTACCCTGTGTCTCATGCCCGTACCCTCTGTCTCATGCCCGTACTCTGTGTCTCATGCCCGTACCCTATGGACCTGATTCATTAAAGATGGTAAAGCAAGAAAATTATTAACTTTGAACTTTGGCAATACCATGTTGCAATACAAGGGGTGTAAATTAGTTTATTGTTTTGCACATGAGGAAATACTTGATAGCTTTATTTTTACACTGACATTGAAAATTGATCTAGCACATGCCCTACCCTAATTATAAATCTGTCCTCACATTTTAAATTTGCCTCCTCCTCCAATGCAACATAGTTTTGCCAAGGTCCAAAGTAACTAATTTTTTTGCTTTACTTTTATTAATGAACCCATCCCAATGTCTCACCTCTGCCCACTCTCCATCCTCCTCTTTGTCCCTGTTTTGTCTTCTGCTGAATTGTTTTTATGCAATGTGGTTAATTTGTTAATTGCATGCATACATGTATTATTCTGCTTATCTGTACCCATTGTTCTTATCTGTATTTCATTTTGTTACATGTTTTAACCATCTGTGTACAGCGCTGTAGAAGCCTTGTGGAGCGGTATAAATAATAAAACAAATAATAATAATTATATTAATAATAATTGGCTTAGAGCACATAATTGCAGCCCCCACTAGGTGTAAGTAACAGGTACACTTTCAAAGTACCACAAATAATTCAGCTGTCAGTAACAACACAGCAGAGACACAATAGATAATGCATAATGAGTGAACAAGTAAGTTTACTGCTCACTCTTGTGTAGATAACGTGTGATGTAATTAGGAGTCAGATATCAGGGTTTGAGGGAAGGGGCCATTTGGGGAAAATGTCAGAGAAGAGAACAGAAGTTTTGAGGAAAAGAATAATGTTCAATAATAATATACAAAGCCGCTAATTCCCACAGACCCAGCCCAAATCCCTGAATATTCACAATCAATGGCCTCACACTCACCGATCTCTTCTGCGATGCTGCTGAGACCAATCAGCATCTGGGGACCATTATATACCTCACTGTCTCTCTGCGGAATCCCCCTATTGACTGGTGGTTGTCTGGGCTTAGAAAAGACAAGAAAAGATAAATATTTGCTGAGGTAATTAGAAGCTTTAGATAATCAGATAACGTTACAATGTAAATATTGTCACACGGGCTGCGCCCTGCGATGAGGAAGATATCGTTTCAGATACACCTGTGACAGTAATAACCTGTATGTATGTACATATATATATATATATATATATATATATATATATATATATATATATATATATATATATTCAGTATAGGGTTCCAATTATTTTCAAATAAAAAATTAGGCTATCCATTTGACATGAAGTTTGCTGAATACAGTAAAGTGATTTCCTGACAAAGTGATGGGAGATCTGAGTAGACAAGATGTTGAACAACCAGAGACTATTATACAAATGATACACTCAGGATTCACCACACAACAACCTACTAAACAACTGTGAAAGTCAAATAATTGGATGAAGTAAACCAAATTGGTTAATATTGTTTTACCTTGCGATTAATACGCACGGCTTCATAACACACACATTTACATTCGCACTTACACTTGTAAATAATACACATTTATTAAGGTTCCAATCCACATTTATTTATTAGAAAAATGTATTAGAGATTGTTTATACATAAATGATAATATAATAATTGATATCTAAGGTTCAGGATATAGGAAACATATCATGTTTAGTGTCATTTTAATCCACCTTAACCATCAGAAATCCGCTACTATTGGCTAAGCGATCGCACCTTGCGTACGCAAGTTTTGGATGATAAAGGATAAATGGTCAAAATGATACTGTGTTTGTAATGCTAATAGAGCAGTTTGAACCAGATTTTCGGAGGGAAAACATGTAGGCAGCTTTTGGAGAGTTGACCCCACCCTTGGAGGGCATTGTTTAAACCGACCTATGACCTGCATTATACTGGACTGTCCTGAATCCTGAACCCATTGAAACATGCCATGACATCATCAGTATTTTTTTCTATACTGAAACTAGATACTATCAAGCTGTTTTTACCAGCTAGCTCTCTCTCTTAGCCTGACTGCACAGTAGACATGATTTCCTTATCCTGGATGAAGCGTTACAGGAGATGTAATTTATTCGGTGTTTTTATACTTTATTGTAACTTCTTTAATGCGTAATAATGGCTTGCTGTAAATCCTGCTATATTTTGCAATTAAATATCTTTACGCTTTGGAACCACAACAATCACATTGGACAGTGTTTTATTGGTAAGCGATAAAATTACTTTAATACAACCCTACCCTAATGGGGTCATATTCACTATATTCTTTGGAGCAATGATCCAGCTGCAGAGCTACACGTTCAATCAGCAATTTAACTTTAGTCTTTTAAAGTTATTGTTTTGTTCTGGACCGGCCGGCTCTTCCTGAACAACATGGCCAACCACTAGCACTGAAAGTTCCGCAAAGTCTCGGTCAGTGGTTGGCACAAATTCTCTGGGTTTTGCTGGTCAGCTGGGTGCCCTTATGCCCTCCAGTGATTATAGCTCCTTTAGAGAATTACAGAACACAGCTGTGTAACTGTAACGTTAAAAACGCATTTTAAACGCCTGGAAAATACATACAAGAAGTTCTGGTGAGACGTGATGCCAAGTGGATTAATCTTTTTCAATATCCTGGCACCGTGCTCTTGCCACAACTCACTCAGTCTTATTCTTGCTCAAGGGACAGTACCCTGATCGTTATGTTCCTGCCAAGTATTACATATTCTGGGAGTACTACCCACATTTTTCATTCTTCATCATATTTGTTATTAATGGGACTACAATTTCCATTACAATTATCATCTTCAGAGTGATATTATATTATTCATTGTCTTCAGGAACAACAGACTTATCATTACTCCTCATTGTAATTATCTTCTTCATCATAATTGTTGCAAGACTTCCAACAATGTGTTCTGTTACCTCTTCTTTTCCATCACATAGAGTCATTCTATGCTTAGATACCATGCTGATCAGGAGTTAGTTAGTTTTTCTATTTTGCCCATGTCATCCGTGTGATACATTCTCTATAGATAGGGTTGTAGTTTACTACAAATTATCAGGTTATGTGTCATTGATTTACACAGCCTTCTAATGGTTTACCCCCTTTTCCTGTTGCTGGTGGTTTCTCAGTTCCTGGTTGACCTTGCCTTAATCTGTAACCCCGAGGAGAGAACACGACAAGAGTGGAGAAATTAAGAGGTGAAATTACCCTAACAGTGAGATTTACCATCCCTCTCCTGTCCAAGTGTACTGCCATATCGGGTTCAGGGGCTACACTAATCCTTGCTGGCCTGCCACCCCCCATTTTTTTTTTACTTTGGTGACATAATTAAATATCAATTATCAGTATTATACTGTCTAAGTAAGTTATAATTATTTCAGAGAGGCAAGTAATACATTTATCAATAAAAAAATTAATCTAATTAAGTATCGCGGGACCCTTTATAGATCTCTTTTGAAGAAGCTCTTTAGTCATTAAGGGAAAAACTTTTTTTCAACATTAACTTCCACAATATTTGAACCTCATCTGACTGCAATCATTTTGGCATTTTTTTTTCCCATTTATGTAACTGCACCTACAACCAATATTACTTTATTAATATTTATTATTAGTCCCCACATTGCAGAGTTCAGCTTATTGCGACGGAAATATGCTGAATTACTAAGCTTCATCTGATACTCTCTTGGAGCTGTAGAGTTATCTTCACCAGTCTCTGTTGTTCACATACATGAGTGGGCAGGCCAAGATTTGGGCTTTCAGCCTAATTTATTGCAAAAAATAAATTAATAAAGTATTAAAAAAGTTGTAAAAAACCCACACATATATAATATATTTTTTAAATCTATAAACATTATTTAGTTTTTTTCAATAAATAAATTTATATTAATTAAACATTACTGCAATAAAATATGTTTTAATCTAAGATTAAAGCATTTTTTAATGCTTTTGTACTGTTGACGGCATCCTGAGATAGAAAATCACAGGGAAGGATTCGCCAGTGAAAATGGGAGACTATTTGACAAGTGTCGCAACGGTAGAACGTTGAGCCTCAACTGTGAACCAAGAATGACAAATGCGAGCTGCAAATTTAAAGTTTCAATATTGAATCGTCCTCTTTTGAAGAATGAACAGCAAAAATGTTTGTGACCATAAAACCGGTGAAGTTTAATCAAATGTCCAAACAAAATGTTTGAGCATCTCTAACGGTAACAAAACAAAAGCATTTAAAAACATGCTTTATTCTTAGAAAATGCATTTTTAATGAAGTCATGTTTAAATACCATTAATTTAATTATTGATGTAAATGAAATAATGTTTAGAAATGTCATAATATAAGCAATATATTATATGTAATATTGTGTATTTCTATGGGTTTTGATGTCCCTTAAAAATGGCATTGTACCAACTATCATCATTGTTTATTTATTTAGCGCCAATAATTCCTCAGCGCTGTACAGAGAATATTCTTATTAATATCAGTACTGGCGACATTGAGCAGTGTCTAAGTTCCCTAACACACACTCATACACACTGAGCCTGATTCATCAAGGCATGATTCTGTCGTTTTTGAGCGTATTCTCTGCAAAATCACTCTGTGCCTGCCCAGACGCGGGAGATACATTCGTGAACCCTGCCCTGTCTAATCCATCTTTGAACGCAAAGGACACTTATTTCAGCTTACGTTTTCAGGGAGTGAATGGGACGGGGAAGGGGCATTTTGCCATTGTCCATATACAGTAGGGGCATGCCAAATTCAAGCGCACACAGCCATGTCCGAAGGAAGTTACTGTATCTGTTGTATCTCTTGCATGTTAATAAGGAGCGCTACACTCTGTCTCACATCTTTGTAGTGCTGCACCCTCTGATCTAGTAAAGATAGGAATTGGGACAGCCTCCAGCCGTCTACATTGCTCTACTGGGCATGTATAGGGAGGAATTTTGGCTCTCGGCTGCTCTTCCAGTGACAGTTGAACTGAAAAGACGTTATAACTGAAGCAACATCCTATTTGTGTAAAACTTACTTATATTTGGATATATAAAGTGAGCGGAGGCAAAAAATATATATGAGCAACCTGTTCTCTGACATTCCCCAAAATACAAGCTTACCACCTTCATATATGAATGTACTATAATAAAGTTAAGTACATTAACGGCATAAGTTTGTCATACTGCCCGTCTGTTGCATTCAGTATCAACTGTGAGCAACTATATATACATATATAATCTGTTACAACATGTTCTGAAATAAAACCAACAATTTGGTTAATTCTAAATGCTAGCCACTGAGCCATCGTGCTGCCTTAATTGTCCACTGAACTACTACGATGTGGACAAGCAGAACTGGTCAAACTAAAGACTACATAATTGAGAGAGCACACTGGATCAATGTATCTGCATTATCAATTGCGTCAGTCCCTCAAGCATTGTCCTCATCCTCCTATCACTCTAGTACTAGTACGCAACAGCTCATTCACAGGAAAACTACCATACAGTGCAGATTTAATTACAAGCAATGTCTCGTGGGAAACTCGCGTGAAGTTCCTCCTTAAGATGTTCTGGGTTTAAACTCATAGAGTGTGAGCAAAAATGGGTGAAGATTTCAGTACCGTAATTGCTGGTACTGTGTGAATTATCCCTCATGGGAGGTTCTGGCTTCACCAAGAAGCACATTACTGTCCATTGGAAAAGCTCAGGAATGTCATAGCAGAATGGTTGACACATTCCACCCTCCATGACTCTTCTCAGGATACTTTATTTATAATAACAGAGAAGATATTGTTTATCAGTTCAACAGATGCTATGCTTAGCACACATGATAAACTTGATTAACTGTTCAGGAGTTGGTGGTTGTTGTCCATAAAATCTCTGCCCATTTTTTGGCATTTGGACACTGCATGCAGAATATTACAACATAGCTGTAATCTTCCGTGGCCACCAACTGAAGTTAGAAGAAATAACGTGTTAAGAGTTCAACCCAATGCTTCAGCAATTTAAACTACTGAACGCTGCAATCCATGAGACAGGGAAAGGAGCAACATGCTACCTTATTCTAGAGCACCCAAAGATCCTCTTTTATGCAACCTGTTTAAACCTTTTGAAAAAGTAACAAGGGAAGTGAATATAGACAGTTCCAGTCTTAGTCAAGTCCTACCACTCAACACACTGAGAAAGCAGCTAGAGAAGCAGAATGATTATATGAAAACAAGAGATTGTGTGTTCTCTTCGTAAAAGATTGTTTAAATAATAGTAGAGAAGTTGACAGTCACTTTGAATACTAGAAGGAAAAGAAGTTTCTTCGGAGCCCCCTTATACAAACTGGCTGTGGTCTACCTAAGATGTCCACCATCCAATGTGTAACACTTCTTTAGTACATCTCACAACATTGGAGGCTACTTTCCCAAAATGTGTAAAAACTGGAATTCATCAAAATAAACAATGACTTGTTTGATGAATTTCATTGCCAACAATTTGAGAAAGATCTTGTAACAGTTGATACCAGTGGAGATGAGTTTATATTGGGTGATTAGCTTGACTGGTGAGGATGAGGATGATGATTTTATTGAGGAAGATGCCCACTCAGAGCTTGAGCCCTACTCCATAGTCCAAAATCCACAAGCTTCCTTTGTTTCTGATTGATGGTTAGATACTTATCACTAGTCTGGTGGGGTTGTCATAGCGCAGCTGCTGGTAGTCGTGTGCTGGAAATGTTATTAGTTTTGTGGAGGCCCAAACAAACCAAACATTTCAACAACAAATATGACATTCCCGTGGCTGAAGTGTCTGGTTTATTTAACTGTGCATGTCCTGCTTAATCTACAAATAAGGGTGGGTGGGGGAGACTGCAGCTCTTTCACTATCCACCAATGAAAACTTAAATCGATCTTTGTGAGGCTCAAGCAAAGGGAGATTGTTGAGTTTGAAACAACTGACTCGTCAGTCTGAGCAAAACCCACTGAATGAAGAGCCCAACAAACAATAGGGACACAACAACGGATAAATAAAGGACTAGAGGATAAGAGGAGGAAGAAAAGGGAAAAGTCAGAGGAGTTTAAAGGGAGAGTGAGAATCCAGGAGAAAGACCATAAATGGTTGAGAGAAGTAAGTAGGACAGATTGTGGAGAACAGGCAAGGAGATAGTAGCACAAATTGATAGGTAACATTGAGGAGAAGGAGCAGAGGGCTAATTAAGAGATATTAGTACAGGGGGATACATAGAAACTAAGGCATTGACAGAAGTGTGATAGACAGAATAACAAGGACAGCAACCAGAGTCCTACCAAGTGCAACAAGAGAGAAGGACAGACACGGGAAACAGATGGAAGAGATACTGCCAATACAGAGAAAGGGGATACAGACACAAAGAGATTTCTTGAGGAGAAAAGTGGAGGTAATAAGTGGATCAGTCTAATATAGGACAACGGGTTAGAGAGAAAATAAGAGGTTAATTGGGGAACCTTAAGTAGCTTAATTAGGATAGTTATGACAATAGAGTAGGGTAGCATAGAGTAGGGTAGAGTAGAATAGAGTAGAGTAGGGTAAAGTAGTATATCCCCAATTGTAAAGCGCTAAGGAATATGTTGGCGCTATATAAATAAATGATGATGATGATGATGATGATGATGAATAGGGTAGAGTAGAATAGGGTAGAGTAGGGCAGCGTAGAGTAGGGTAGAGTAGAATAGAGTAGAGTAGAGTAGGGCAGCGTAGAGTAGGGTAGAGTAGAATAGAGTAGGATAGAGTAGAGTAGGGCAGCGTAGAATAGAGTAGAATAGAGTAGGATAGAGTAGAGTAGAGTAGGGAAGAAACTAAAGTAATAATCACCCACAAAGATAAGAACTCACCAGTGACAGCGCCAAGATCCATAAAGAAGTTTGAGGTTCTGGATGTGGACATTTCAAAGAGCAATATTCTACGGAGAAGGACTAAGGAACAGAAGGTCTTCACACCAGTCCCTAGCCGAATGCAATTATTAATAATATCGCACAAAGACATACATGTAACTATCCAGGTAACCAGGTCATTTATATAAGTAATGGCAAGAAGAATCATTCTACAGTGCTAAACCTACCATAGTAACCATACAGTAACTCACAGTGAGCTGTCAATACCACAGAGTACAAAAACACCAGACTAATAGGAACCTGGGACACCATTTGATATATTTTAGCTTATGAATGACTAATATAAAAGTTTTAGAGTATAATAGTGTGTGTTTTAGAATAATGAATAGGATATATTAAGATCTTTTTAATAATTTTGTTGAACTAATATAGAATCGTTAGAGTAACATATTTACAATCTGCAGCTACTGGTTTTAGAAAAAACAGTAAATGATTTATCAATTCCAACTTGCAAATGAACTAAAAATGTGATTATGGGAATTGGGGACAATTATTAACAAATTTTAACACACGTGAAACCAGCAACAGCAGATGGTAAATACACCAGGAAATCCCCTATTCATCTGTAAACACAAGCTATGTATATAGATGTACATATAAGCATATTCCTATGACTAAGTCAGTCCTATATAATACCAGCTTACAAATCTTTTTGAGATTTCTTTGTTGATCTTTTTAATCAGTTTTTGATCTAAGATAGTTTAGTTATAGTGGTGTATTTACCATCTGCTGTTGATGGTTTCATGTGTTCAAAATTCATTAATGATTTGTCAATAATTGTAACCCTACCCAGTTCGAATAATTACCTACCCAATTACTTTCCAAAATCCTTTCCCTATGTTACGGCTCCCACTGGAAATTAGTTAAGCTCTTAAAACAATGTAAGTAGAGGTCTTCACCTCACAGGTACTCAGATGCCCCCAGATCTTGTATTCAGAATAGTAAGAGCTTATCAAGTGGTATACACAGGATAACCAGAACTGATCGTGGAGGGAAAGCAGTGAACGGGAATGTCAAGGTCAAACTAAAAGGTCAGAATGGGTAGCAAGCAAAAAAGGTCCAATAACAAAGCCAAGTGGGCGAGACTGGCAGCAAAAGTTTCCAAGGTTTGTGGAGACTAATTAATGATGTCTGCTGCTTCTTTTGTCAGGGTGGTGATGGGTGCTCCCAAGACTGAGAAGGATGAAATAAATCTCCTATAATAGTTGGTGAATCCTAGGAACCTCTGGATAGCTTTTAGGGTAGTAGGTTGATCCTAATCTAGGGTGGCCTGAAGCTTAGAGATTATGGGCCTGAGTCATTAAGGAGAGCAAAGCATAAAAATGGAGTAACATTTGCACCTGGGCAAAACCATGTTGCATTGGAGGTGGAGGTAAATTTAAAATGTGGGGACAGATTTATAGTTGGAGTAGGGCATGTCCTAGGATCAACTTTAAATTTCAGTGTAGTAATAAAGCTATTAAGTATTTGTGTGCTACATGAAAAAACAGCCAGTATTTAACTTATGTACAAAATAATAAACTAATTTGCACCCCTTGCATTGTAACATGGTTTGCCCCAGAGAACATTTACTCCTTTTTTGCCTTAATGACTCAGGGCCAATGTGTCCTAGGAAGGCAACTTTGTCAACTTTAAATTTGTTCTTCTCCAATTTGGAGAATAAGTGATTCTCCCATAGTCTCAGAAAGACCTATTTGACATTAAGTCAATGTAGCTCTAGAGACTGAGAATAGATCAGGATATTGTCCAGATACACAATGAGAAATTTGCCCACAAACCCCTTTAAACTGCAGGAGCGTTACAAAGACCAAATGGCATGACAAGATATTTGTAATATCCTAATTGGATAATGAAAGCAATCTTTCACTCATCTCCTTCTTTAATAAGAATCAAGCTTTATGCTCCACTTAGGTCTATTTTAGGAAAAATGGTAGCTCCTTTGAGTTGGTCAAACAAAAACAAAACAGAGATAACTGGTAATGGAGAAGTATTCTTGATGGTAATTTTCAAACCTTTATAATCGATGCAAGGCTAAAGACTCCCATCATTTATTGAGACACAGAAAAACCCTGCACCAGCAGGTGACTCAGAAGGCATTATAAAGTCTTTACTGAGGTTCTCTTTGATGTGTTCTTCCAGGCCTTACTTTCAGAAGAACACAGAACATAAGGTCTTCCTTTCGACAGTCTAACCCATGGAATTAAACTAATAGCCCAGGTGTAGTCTCAGCATGGGGGTAGTAAATTAGCTGCCTTTTTAGAGAAAACATCAAGGAAGCCATTGTGTGGTTCAGAAAGAGTGCGGGATAGACTGGAGCATCTGAACAGATAAAGACAAACAGGCTGCTGCACAAGTTGACCTACAATAAAGATTTCACCATTTTAATGATGTAACCATGGATGACCTAGAATAAGAATAACTGTGGAGCAATGAATAAAAAAAGGGACAAGCTTTCTGAGTGCAGAGTTCCGATTGATAGATGAACGTTAGGGGTCTTGTTCAGAATACTGACACCTACTGAAGGATTACCATCAAGGCCGCAGACTGTAATGACATGGTCCATTTTCAGCAAAGAAAATTTCCAGCTGCACCACTCTCAAGAAATGCTGAGACATCAGCAGCGTGGGCATCAAAGAAATAAAAGCAGGAGTAAGAGGAGATGTGAGCAACAGTAAGCCTAGATGGACCCCTTTCAAATTCACTTGGCTTGGTCTTTTCTTGGCTTACTAGGACAAGTGTGATCCTTGTGGCCTTTGCCATTCATAATACAAACAAAGTTCCAAAGAACGTCTCCTGGATTTCTCCTCCAGAGAAGCCTATAATCCCCAACTTGCAGAGGCTCAGTAGAATCGCCTGTAACAGGAAAATAGGCTGTAGATGGAGATAAGAGAGATAATTTCTTTTTCATTTTCCTTTCTTTTAAGGCACCTGTCGATCCTGAGTGCAAGTTTCATGAGTTTCTAAAAAGAATCCGTACCTGGATATTGAACCAAAGAGACATTGATTTGTTCACACAGACCCAGATGGAATTGCTTAGCGCCAGATAATTCCACTCAGTGTCTGTGGACCAGTGTCTAAACTCTGCACAGTGTTCCTTCACCATCCTGCACCCTTGCTTAAGGGACTGTCAGGGTCATTATATAATAAACCCAGAACGTCAAAGAAAACATCTACAGTGAGTAGTGCTGGATGAATAGGGCTATGACCAAAGGCCCATGTTTATGGGCCCCCTGGCAAAAAAGAAATAATAATCCCTACTTTCTGCTGCTCAGAACCTGAAAAGTGGGGTCTCAGTCTAAAGTACAACTTGCAGCAATCTTTAAAATTCTAAAGCGATTTTCATTCCCCAGAGAAATTACCTAAAAGGTTCAATTTTGGTTCTGCTACGGAGCCTCGGATAGTCTGGATTGGTCTGGAGGAGCTTAGAGTTTAAGAGGCTTGTGTTTCCTGTGGGTGGGGCAATCAATACAAAATAAGGTGGTTAATCTAATAGAGAGCTTAACTGTGTTCATTGGTTCAAGAGAGCGTCAAGGGAGAATTTTATTAATAGTTTGAATATCTTTGCCATCCTGATAAATAAACAAAGAAATAATACAAGTAATATGTTGTGAGTGTCATCTTGGAGGTGTCAGTGTCAGGGAGGCGCTGCAGTGGTAGAAGCTGGATTTGGATGTAATACTCAGCCTTTTACAAAGTGCATCTCTCCCACCTCTCCGCACAGATATTGTGAGAGTTAGAGAGCACCTAGATGTGTTCTGGGTAAAATGTAGAAGTAGAAAATGTACATATCAGTTGTAGTAAAACCGGAGGAGGGATGAGTCCTTCCCAATGGTATGTCCATTCTGCCATAGTTTGTCTGCCTCTGTCATTGCTATCTGACAGATGGATGCCGAGCCTATCTATAAGGCACACATTTTTTTATTTTGCATATACTTGAAAATATTACCTATTAGACACAAAACTAAAACCACCTCTTGAACTGTCGTACTGGGTCAAGAAGTGCCCTCCCCTCCCGGGAATATCCAATGGTAGCGGCCCATAAAATATCGTGTGTGTCACCGCAAAGCAGCGGCGTGCTGCTGAAGGGGTGACCAGCCACCAGACAGAGTGTGGTCAACCACCAGAGACAATTGGCCAACTACTAGATGGGGCGAGGTCAGCCAACAAAGTAAGGTTTATTTTTTATATATATAAACAATGAATATATCTACCATTAGTAGAAAATATATATTTGACTGAAACATTGCAAAATAATAAAAGTGATGGCTTATCAGGCAACACACCTCAAAGACTACATATATTTCAAAAGCTGCGACAATGGCATTGTCAGGCGCCGTCTCCGCACTGACACTTGGGGCAGGAGACGGACGCCTGCACCTTCCAAGCAACCATGTCCTGTTGCCTAGCAGCAGGACGCTATCTCTGCTCACCTGTCCGCAGCCAGCATGTGTTACCACCAAAATCTCCCTAACCCTATCAGGTGGCACCTTAGGGTATATAAAGCAGCCTCTGACACATATCTAGTGCCAGAGTATTTGGTCTTCAGCCTTGCTCCAGCATTTGTTCCTGTGTTGCTGTTACTTGGATTCTGACCTGGCTTGTTCCTGACTTCTCCTTCGGTTTCCTGATTCTGGCTTTGAGTGATATTTGGTATTGACCCGGCTTCCTGACCATTCTCCTGCTTCTGATTTGGCTACATCCGTTCCTCTGGTTGTGACCCGGCTTGTTGACTACTCTTCCATCCTGCATCCTGGTGGGCTGTCACCGCTGCCTCAATTGTTACCTCGCCGGCTGACTGATACTGAGGGCCGCGACCTGCGCGTCCCTTGCAGCAAAGTCCATACTTCCATGCGGGGGTTCCTGGTGAAAACCAGGGGCGTGTTAGACTCCGCGCCTCAGTACTCAGTAGCGCCAACTGCTGGCAGGTATCATCAATTCCACAAAGTAATTCTGACAGGCATGTTATCCATTTTATCAAACACCTAAATCCAAAGTGAATATTCTTCCTGAAATGGTCCATATGCAAAGCTTATCCATGATGTAATTCAAAGGGAAATAAAATAAAAAACACAAGAGATGCCCTTTTGTAGTCCTGCTGCTAAACATAGTAGAACTGAATGGATCTACACTAAAGGGTATATTTACTGAACTGCGGGTTTGAAAAAGTGGAGATGTTGCAACCAATCAGATTCTAGCTGTCATTTTGTAGAATGCACTAAATAAATAATAACTAGAATCTGATTGGTTGCTACAGGCAACATCTCCACTTTTTTAAACCCGCAGTTTAGCAAATCTAGTCCTAAGTGTATTTGTGTATGATATGTTTTTCCTATGTAGCGCCTGTCCATCAAGCCTAGATAATGCTATTTTGGGAGCTCCTATACCTAGGAGGTGAGTGCATCCGATTTTAACTGCATTTTAATGGTGTTTAAAGCATATAGATCAGTGTAGGACCTGCATATAATGAGGTGCAATATATGAACCTTTATCACCTTGCCCACACACTCCACTCCTTATGTCTGCTTCAAAGCCAAATGCAGAGCTGTAGTGAATGACACATATCTCCCAAATTTCCCACCCAGGGGGGAAAAGCTGTTCTGATTGGGATGGTGAGACAGAGCCCTCAAATTGGGAATGTTAGTTCCACATATTGCAATACATGTTGAGTTAAACAAAACTATTTTCGGGAAATGCCGAGGATCTAATGGTTTTTTGCTAACATAATGATTTTATTAATGGTACCCATTACCAAGGGCCTCCGCTATCACCATGTTCCCTCCTTCCCTCCCAGACAGTGCAGAAGGTTGGAACATATATGTGATATTTGATTGATGTTATAGTGGTGGTGGAGGAAGACAGATTGGGGGTCATGTGTGCACACACCAATGCAATTATTGTGAAGATTACACATTTCACAACCATTTGGTCAGATATTGCAAGAATATGTACGGTCCCATGATCATGTTCATCGTACCAAAACACATAGTATCTGTTGATTTGGTTTTCTATTCTTCATAATAATCACTATCAACGATGGAACAAAGTTGGGCAAATGTGGCAGTGTGTACTCACTAACAACCAGCAGTGTAGGCAGATATCTGTATAGTGTACAGAGTCATGATCTTATTAAAGATGTAGATCACAGATCTGAAAGTAAATTGTATACCTGTGTATATGCATGAATCGGCTGCTTATCAGGACAAATAGTTGGTGAAATCATTACAGAAATTGCAACTGAAGTAAGATTGCATAGGTGTGAACTCAGCTTAAGACTGAGCAGATTTAAAGGATTTCTATATCTCACGTGCTTGTCTATAGCTCTACTTTTATCTTTATTACACCTTTAAATCCTTAAAATATTCTGAAAATGCAAATACATGTAAAGCTTGGGGGAAAAAGCCAAATTTCAAGACGTCAATGATAATATAACTTAATGGCATAAAGAAATGAGATCCAACAATAAAAAATGTGGGAACAATCTCTGTTCAAATTGTATTAATTCATTACCGATAATACGATTCAAATAACAAAACCTCTGAATTCCTTGTAGCGAAGTTCACATCTCACTTACACGTTATCTTTGAAAGCTACCAACCAGCCTACACATACCAAGTGCATAGAATGTAACAATTTCAATTAGTTGAACATAACAATAAATTTGTTCATGTAAAGGTCACATAAGTAGCTACTAGAAAATCATAAGTGCACTTAAAACACGTGAAGGATTGTTGAGTGCATTAAACGAGTGGAATGTTCCACGTCCCCACTGGTGACCTAGATTTCATAAAGCACAAAGCAATAGGAATGAATTGTAGAGCAAAAAGTATTATATATTTATGGAGGCCTAGCCTTGTGTCTCACTCTATATCTCTATCTGACACAATGTGAACATACCGGGTTTATCTGACTCATTATATACACATCCCAATGGCTGGCCAACCAGGGGTGCCTTACTGTGCCAAGGAAGCCTACCCAGTACCTTTTAGGGATCCGATAGTCATTCAGGCAAAAGCAGCTAGAAAGGTACTACAGTCTATTTATTGTGATAAAACCAATCGTTAGAATTCTATATACAAACAGTACATAAATGCCAGGGAGGTTTACCACTTTACCTGTCCCTTACCCCACTAGCTTCAGGATCATCAGACACCTGTAGGTCCTGACTTGCTGAATTCCAATCGCTTGGCCTGACAATCTCTCTGGTGGTAATCGTTTTTACGATTACCACTATTCCGACATGGAGAAAGCCTACAAAGAAAATCCAAAATTAATGAAAAACCCGACGCTGGACACCTCCGAATAAAGCACCAAGCTGACAGCAAGTGACTCCGATTGAACAAGTGTTCGGCACTGCAGGCTGATGTCATTGTGACATCTGTCAATATAAATTTAATGCGGCAATGTGGGGACCCCTAAGTTTAAGTGTTTAAACACTTGACCAGACAAAGCAAGTAGCGAAACGCGATTTGGCATTCGTCTTGCTACTGAAATTATCTATTCGAATGATTACTGACTTCTAAATCAATAATATCTTATATTACAATCCTAATAGAAAGGGTTTATCTACTAGCCTATACGATTGTGTGGCAGGGTTACCTAGAATAATTTACAAGACAGGATCTTTAATAAGTATATGGAAAAATTAATTGGGACATACTATTGAATAACTATATAATAACAAAGACCATTAGCCTGCCTCCTAGTGTCTCTATGATATACTAATCTAGCCTCCATAAGAATGAATAGCTGACTTGCTTCTTATAAAAGTTACGTTTTACTAAATGTATAAAGATCATGATCAATATATGAATGTGACTCTATAATTGATTAGTATATCTGGCTACATCGAGTTAACATTGGAGGGATTGGGTATATTGGCCCTTAAGGGTAACAGGATCGCTAACAACATTGTAATAGAAAAGCTGGATAATTTGTTCTCTTTATAGTAAGGTGGCAAATCATGATAAGGATATTGTAATAATAACCAAGCCTAACAGTTTGTTATTATTTTATTACAATATGGTGCCAGCTCTCATTTGAGCAGTTTATCAACATTGTATACAAGTTGACTATCATGTAACTCAATATAAGAATTTGTTGACATATATCAAGTAGTGAGACTTAGCAAATTTTGCTTTTTTAATTCACTATTGCACTTTAATCACTGTTTTTATTTTTAAATATTTCACTAATCGTATAGGTAGGGAGAAATATATTTTTATATGTATCAAGAAAGATTATTGATTTTACCATAAATAGATTACTGAGTGCCCAAATTATCACAATTTTCTTTCTTTTATTTCTTCTGTTTTCTTCTTGATAATATGTACATTTATGTGTGGGTGCACCATCCGCTACAGATATTAGTGGGGAGATAATTAATTGGAACAGCGATCAACTGGTGCGGTGGAAACCCCTTGGTCTGGCTGAATATAACCTGAGACAATGGGAACATAGGTAAAGGGAAAGGGTTATTATGTTGCACTAAATTTATAGATATAATATAATAGGAGTCATTTGACCAAAAATTTAGATTCCTGAAATACTCTGCGTATGTCGCAACCACTAAACTAAGTTTTAAAGAAAATATAATTTATTTAATCAAATCTCCCCTTATTACTTATATATCTTGGATTGACGTCTCTTAGTACTTGAGAACAACTTTGTTTTCTATTTTAAATTTATTTAGCAATTAAAAAAACAATGAAATAAAGTGCGTTAGTGTGTACCTGAATAAATCAAATATGAAATTAAAACTGCTGGCTGCACTTGTTATATTGCCAAGCAGCTGGTACCATATATAATGTGGGATATACCGAGCGCAGGCTTATTTTTCTCTGGTTTTGTTTTAAAATATTGCCTTTTGTCATAGCAGCTGTCCATCAAGCCTATTTAAAGCATATTTGGGTGGGGCTCACAAGCCAGCTCTTGCTAGATGTAATCCCCTATACCTGGGAGGTGAGTGCATCTGATTTTAACTGCATTTTAATAGTGTTTAAAGCATATAGGTCAGTGTAGGACCTGCATATTATGAGGTGCCCTTGACGTTGGGATGCAGGCTTAAGTCTTTTTATCAAAATATGAACTAATACCTCATGTTTTCATTTTGCTAGACACACACAGATATGTAGTTTAAAGGATAAGCGCTGACAACTGTCTTTTTGTTTTGTATACATATATGGGCATTTATATTGCCACGCAGCTGGTACCACATACAATATGGGATATACCGAGCGCGGTCTTATTGCCAAACAGCTGGTACCATATATAATGTGGGATATACCGAGTGCTGGCTTATTTTTCTCTGGTTTTATATTAGTTCCTCTAATTTGTTGAAGTTTGAATTGCTTGCTGGATTAGTGTTTATAACTGCACCTCTTATTAAACTTTCAGAAACACTGTGCAGCTAGCTGAACGCCTACATGGATTTCATTGGGCAAACTGCCCTGGTAAAGCTTCATTGGCACCAACATGCCTATATATTTATCTGGCAACATGATTATTGCGTTACCAGATTATTTTGTTCTAACACCAGTATCTAGCATCTCTCCGTTCATGTGTCCTATGTGTTACCAACCATAGCTATAGTACGACCTTGCATCCTGTCTCATCCTTTGTTAAGTTCCTTAGTGTCTTGGATATTCACCCCTGCTGGGTTGACTGCTTCATCTATTGCCTATCAATGTACCAGACCCCAGCTTTGACTCTGACCGCTGCTAAGTCATTGTTCTTCCTCTGTTAACCATAGTTACGCATGGAAACAAGTGCAGTCATCATTGCTTTGCACTAAAAGGGCTTCACAGGCAAGGATATTACTGCTAGTAAGATTGCACCTAAATCAGCCATTTATCGGATCGTCAAGAACTTCAAGGAGAGAGGTTCAATATTTGTGAAGAAGGCTTCAGGGCACTCAAGAATGTCCAGCAAGTGTCAGGACCGTCTCCTAAAGTTGATTCAGCTGAAGATCCGGCACCACCAGTGCAGAGCTTGCTCAGGAACGGCAGCAGGTAGGTGTGAGTGCATCTGCATGCATATTGAGGCGAAGACTTTTGGAGGATGGCCTGGTATCAATAAGGCCAACAAAGAAGCCACTTCTTTCCAGGAAAAACATCAGAGACAGACTGATATTCTGCAAAAGGTACAGAGATTGGACTGCTGAGGACTAGGGTAGTCATTTTCTCTGATGAATCCCCTTTCAGATTGTTTGGGGCATCTGGAAAAATGCTTGTCCTGAGAAGGAAAGGTGAGCACTACCATCAGTCCTGTGTCTTGCCAACAGTAAAGCATCCTGAGACCATTCATGTGTGGGGGTGCTTCTCAGCCAAGGGAGTGGGCTCACTCACAATTTTGCCTAAGAACACAGCCATGAATAAAGAATGGTACCAAAATATCCTCCAAGAGCAACTTCTCCCAACCATCCAACAACAGTTTGGTGATGAGCAATGCCTGTTCCAGCATGATAGAACACCTTGCCATAAGGCAAAAGTGATAACTAAGTGGCTCGTGGATCAAAACATCGAAATGTTGGGTCCATGGCCAGGAAACTCCTCAGATCTTAATCCCATTGAGAACTTGTGGTCAATCCTCAAGAACTTGTGGTCAAAACCACAAATTCTGACAAACTCCAAGCATTGATTAGGCAAAAATGAGTGGCCATCAGTCAGTATGTGGCCCAGAAGTTGATTGACAGCTGCCAGGGCGAATTGCAGAGGTCTTCGAAAAGAAAGGTCAACACTGCAAATATTGACTCTTTGCATAAACTTAATGTAATTGTCAATAAAAGCCTTTGACACTTATGAAATGCTTGTAATGTTACATCAGTATACCATAGCAACATCTGACAAAAAGGTCTAAAAACACTGAAGCAGCAAACTGTGTGAAAACCAATACTTGTGTCATTTTCAAAACTTTTGGCCATGACTGTATTTTTTTATTGCAATTTTGCATAACAGGTTGACATACTGGTACAAAAAATGTTTTTCTTTATAGTTCTCTCCAACACCCCGTGTAGAAATGCAACAAACATTTGTTATAAATATAACAGAAATACGCTTCATAATCCAGAAACAAATACTCTGATCTCTGCAGCTCTGTAGATTTCTCTGAGCGCCAATCAAGAGCATTTTGTAAAATCACCGCCTGCGTTGTTGAAGAAGGTTTCAAGGTCAGTATTTGCTATAAAACCTCCGTCCCTCTCTGCTTTAGCTGTGAAGGGAAGACCTAGAAATTGTTTTACAGCGTGACAAGTAAAGAAGAATTACCGATCTGCAGTCTGACATCCAGGGATCCCACAGTAATAAGAGCAAGTTGTTGATTTGAGAGCTCTCTTGTTCATCCTTCAGCCACAGGAGCGACTAATGTCAAGAGGGACAATCAACATTCTGAATTTAAGTCCAATCATACTCTTAACTGATAATGAGAGAGATGTAGGTGCAATAACGTGTATTAGTGATTAGAATTGTTCTAAATGTATGGATAAAACGGGAATTTTAACGAATATCAATTAGATGTGAACACTTTGCACCCCATTCATCATTTTGAGGGGCCTCGTACAACAAACAATTTTAAGCATGTTTATAAAATATCGATATATCTTAAGTTAAAGTCAACGAAAATAAACTTTCTTAAATAAAGATAAAGATGTTGGGCCTGATTCATTAAGGAATCTAAATGTGTCATATTTTGCATCAAACTGTGCTGTGCTTGTCCAGGAATGGACTAAACACCAACGAATGTACAAACATCCAATTCATATCCAAACGCAAAGGACTCTTCCGGCAGCCTACGATTTCATTGGCAGAATGGTAGAGGAAGGGGTGCATGTACATAGCCAATGTACAGAAAGGGGGTGTCAAGCTGGAGCGCACACAGCAGCGTCCGATTCAAGCTTTGGGTATCTCTCAGGTACGTGGTTTTTAGCTGCATCACTTACACCTGATAATGATCGGGTGTAAGTGCTGAGTGATAGTGATGATGGTCGCATCTGCAGGATGAAACATGTTTGCAATCAAGAGCAACTGTAAAAAGTTGTTTTATGTACAGTAAATATTAATCCTAACAAATGTATTTCATGGAGAAACATTTTTTTTATAGTGTTCTGTCATTAATAACTATATTATAACAGGTGACTTTAATTGAATTTTTCTCTGATGTGCGCTCTGCTGGGACTTTATATTCCACATATGTATTAGATGTATCCTGCTGGGTATTGTGACCTAGACCCGCATTAAATAAGAGATGTTTTTTCACATCCGCTTCTAGTTGAAAGCGGACGTCCGTATGCCTGAATTTGGTGGTAGTCAGCATATCGATGCCGAGTACCCCGACAACACTTACCACGACGTGATGATTCCGAAGGGCTCCTTCCCGACCATCAGCGATGACGACTGCTGTTGAAAGCGACTTAAACCAATCACGAAGAAGTAATAAGCCGTCTCCCCTTCATGACGTCATTCACCATCGCGACCGCATTATCGCTGCTGTTAATGGTGTAATGTAAGTATGCTCCTATGTACAATGAAGAAGACTCTGCAAACTACATTGTACATAGGCATACTTACATTACCCCATTAAGAACAGCGATAATCCCATCGCCATGGTGAATGACATCATGAAGGGGAGCCGGCTTGTTACTTCTTCGCGATTGGTTCAAGTCGCTTTCAACAGTAGTCGCCATTGCTGATCGTCGGTCAGAAGCTTTTCAAAATCATCATTTCGTGGTAAGTGTTGCGGATATGCCGCTTGAATTACATGCAATTTCTTTTAAAAACAAAACAAAACATACAATACTTATATTTTGCATGCCTAAATAAATCAGACCCGTTAAGTTAAAATAAGCAAGAAAGCAGCATAGTGTATATTATACTATAGGATGCTACAATTGTGTTTAAAAAAATTAGCAATAAGTAAAGGACGGGTATTGGTGGGAATAAGGGTCTTTTAGATGTGCAACTGAAAAATAACAGGAAGTGCTTAAAGGTGAAGGAGGAAGTAGGAGCACGGGGGAAATTTTGTTCTGTACTCAACAGTTTCAGCCGTGTTTTGCCAAAGTTAAGAGATAACTTTTGTGCTTGACTGACTTAGTCCATTTCTAATTTATTGTCAACATGTATTTATATTTGTATATATATATATATATATATCCTCAGCATCGCTGCTTGCAAAGTCATACACTAAAAATATCTTTTGATGTTGTGGTCTTCCTATGTAAGTAGGAGTGTTTGTAGTAGCCATGTATGAAGTGCAGAGCAGCACATTTTGTTCCTGGTGGGTATCCATTACCATGCAGTATGTATATCGATCCCAGCCCACTTCTCTGTGCCCACACCCTCCATCACTTCAGAAGTGGAGGTGCAATGTTTTCCATGTCTAGCCCCTCAAACTTGTTCTGAAACATCCTCCAAAACCACTTCTGGTGGCAATCAGCAAAATCTTGGTATTAAGCAGATGGTGGACTCTCAAATCTCTTGTAGAAAACCATTCTATCTGGTGGACCTCAGGCACCAATATATGTGTGTATCTAATGATGGCCGGGCGTGACCGTGGGCACACATTGCGGATGTCACCTGCTCTTAGCTCCTGAACATAATGGTCCTGATTCATTAAGGAAAGTAAAGCAAAATAAATGAGTAACTTTGAACCTGGGCAAAACCATGTTGTATTGGAGGGGGAGGTAAATTTAAAATGTGAGGACAGATATATAGTTGGGGTAGGGCATGTCCTAGATCAACTTTAAATGTTAGTGTAAAAATAAAGCTATCAAGTATTTGTGTTCTACATGAAAATATAGCCAGAATTTTCCTTGTGTGCAAAATTTAATAAAATAATAATAATAAACTCATCTGCACCCCTTGCATAGTAACATGGTTTTGTCCAGGAGAAAACTTACTTATTTTTTTATTTACTTTCCTTAATGAATCAGGTCCAATGTTAGCACAGTGCTTGTTCCAGTCTTGAGTCTTTATTTTCTGTTCTAGCCAACCACAACTGACCCGGCTTGTTTATCCAGGATTTTTAGTGACCGCGACCTCCGTTTTTTTATTGTTGTTGATCTTTAGCTGGTTCTAACGTTGGCCGTCACATGACTATAAATCTATGTTAATTGTCCTGATTATACTTTTACGTGTATCAGCCGCTGCTTGGTGAGGCCTGCCTGGAGGCAATGTGGGTATCAAGCAGCAAAGACCAACACTTCTTTGCCAGGGTTCCTGGTGAAGACCTGAAACTACCCATCTCAGGTCAAACAGCTCAAACTGCCGGCAGCACTGAGAGGCTAATGCAGAGTAGGTCACAAAAAGGATATAAATTACTCTTAAGAAAAGTGCAGATAAAATAACGTATTTTCACCTATACCATAGCTGAACACGGCTTGAGATGCGAATGTTAGGGCTAATGCTCCTGTATTGCTACACAGAGGTATTCTTAACCTGCAATTGACAAGCCAAAGTTAATATGTATAATGCTGTACCAGCAGTATGATGTATATGATCGATCAGAGCTCAAAGAAAAGAAACCACACGACCTGTCTGGTGTCCAAATTGAACTGCTTTATTTTTCAAAATGGCTTATTGTTATAATCATTATCTCGTCATAATCGCGTCAGTGTAAATCAACCAATTAATTATCAATGTACTATTTTGATATAAACATATATTGCAAGTATAACAGATACATCGAAACCAATAACAAGAGGAAATGGAATTTCTGCAGTATGGCAAAATAGGCATAAAATATGATTCTCGTAAACATGTTGATTTCTTGATATTTCTCAACATCCTTTGATTCTTCTTGCTTTTTGATCTGGAATGTTCTGTGGATAGCGCATTTCCAGACATTTACGGAAGTATAGATGCTTGCGATTGTCTGCTTTAGTCAAAGGAAATTGATACGCAATATCTGAGCTTTAGCTTAAAGAACACAAACTCTTTTTAGCTGATCTTGACAGATAACATTGCATATGTTAAAAGCATACATTAATACCTTAAAACTCATTGACTGATTAGCTTAATTTATGATTATAGCTTGTTGATTCATTATAGCTTAAGGGCCCTAAATAATAAGATAACTTTTCCATCATTTATATGAACCTAGACCCCACACGACCAGCTCCGTATTTGCGCCTGTTCTCTTTTTGGGTATGTGCAGTGCAAATTTTAAAAATTTACTTTGCACAAATTAGCTTCAGTGCAACTCAGCATCAGACCCAGAATACCTACAACTGGCCCTTGTTACAGACAGTAAGATCTCTAATGACACGTGGGAACACTTCAGTTTACATTGTTGAATGATGTTCAATATCCTTTTTCACTGTATAGAGTTTTGGTGCACAATGGATATTGAAAGTAAAATCCTGAGCACCCCTTAGTCCATATGGGCGATTAACTTGTCAGAAAACATTTTCTAAGATTTGATAATCACTCCTGTCAATCAAAATGCATTAAAAGCGCAGGATGGTGCTGGGAGTGTTCACAATGTTCTGACATTTACTGAAAAGATATCAATGTGTCCCTGGAAATTTACAGAGAATAACGGGTCAAGAGAATACTGATGCATTTGTCTGCCTAAAAGCTTCACATTGTGAAACTGTTACTGTACAGTAATAGCCTCCTATTCACTGAACCACATTTATACATTGTAAAATGCTTAGATAAGTAAAGTATTGTATTTGTAGCCCCCTTTCCTCATGGCTGCTGATAGTGTAGCAGTGTCGGGACATAGCTTGTTGTGGGGGGTTCTTCAGCCTCATGACCCCATATCAGGGCCAATCAGCATCCGTGCCCCTACCTCTGCTTCTTAGCATTCCATTGACTAGCTGAGACTCTCAGCATCGTTGGGTTTAGTTGGTGAACACATGAATAGGGCTCTAGCAACTGTCAGTATGAAGACAGATGATTGTGGAACATTGTATCACAGGTCACAGTTACATCGTTATAATGATTGGCGCCAGATCATCTCTCCATGAATTCCACTTTTTATTAACACCCTTCTGCAAAGACTTATAAGCTGCACTAAAATCACACAGTGCATTGATGTTGGACACCAAGACTGACACTTTATACCGTGGGAAAATCGCACATTGTCCTCTCCTATATAATGACCGGTGTGGCAGTATCATCATCATCAGCTATTTATATAGTGCCACTAATTCCGCAGCGCTGTACAGAGAACTCACTCACATCAGTCCCTGCCCCATTGGAGCTTACAGTCTAAATTCCCTAACATACACACACAGACAGACAGAGAGACTATGGTCAATTTTGATAGCAGACAACTAACATAGTAGTATGTTTTTGGAGTGTGGGAGGAAACCGGAGCACCCGGAGGAAACCCACACAAACACGGGAAGAACATACAAACTCCACACAGATAAAGCCATGGTCGGGAATCAAACCCATGACCCCAGTGCTGTGAGGCAGAAGTGCTAACCACTGAGCCACTGTGTATTATCTCCTGAACTCGCTGTCAAGCCGCTGACATTTAATTTCGAACGGATGCATAAATGTCTGGGAAAGCCGTTTTATATGCAGGTGGTCAATGGCAGATGCAAATAATGTACGATGATGATGACGGTTTCAGGCACAATCGAACTGCTTGCGATTGGCTGTTTGCGATTGCAACGCTGATTGGTGCTTTCTTCATCGCTTGTTAATATAATAGGTTTATGTTCTTGTTTAAATAAGTCTTTTTTTTTTTTTGGACACAAGACAAAGGGCTAGATTTACTAAGCTGTGGGTTTGAAAAAGTGGGGATGTTGCCTATAGCAACCAATCAGATTCTAGCTTTCATTTATTTAGTGCTTTCTACAAAATGACAGCTAGAATCTGATTGGTTGCTATAGGCAACATCCCCACTTTTTCAAACCCGCAGCTTAGTAAATCTAGCCCAAGGAGTTTTTTCAACTGTATCAGGGTTTTTTTAGGCATTATTGATGCCTAATAGTGAATGCATTTGTTGTACATAAAACAAATGCATTCAAAACCTGGGAGCAAGTAGGAAGTAAGTGTCTGTAACTGGGCCCTGATTAAACCAGATGCATATCCTACTGGTACCACCTGCATGGATCTTAAGATATGAAATAAATATGTTAATTTTATTAAAAAAGTAGAGATTTGTTTTACTCGCAACCACTCCGCCTTGTACTCCCTTCTTCCCAACATTCTGCAAGGTGACCACCCCCGGGCCACCCAAATTGTATAATGTCTGCCCATACCACGTTCATTAATAGCAAGGCTACGTCCTTATCGACAGGTTACACCCTTTTAATAGCTGAAAAACTGGACTGCTATAGGATTAAGTAGAGACACATACATAAAAAACAGAAAAGACATAATAAAATGATGTAATGATTTTAATTGAAAAAAAAAATCCACTGCTTTCTTTAAAGTCCATTACATAAAGTATATACTGTAAATGTAAATGACAATTGTATAGTATATATGAATATATGAATTTTGTTCTAGCATAGCCTAAAATACATTGTATCTACATTGTACAATACTGAACGTTTGAAGGCAAAAACTCTACTGAATTTATTGGTATTCTAAACTTTGTTGTGTTTTACATGTTTAATCAAATATTGTCTTAGCATCGTATGGACGTTCCAGTTTTCCTTTGCTTGGGGAGACACAAGTTACCTTAACCTATTTAAATGTGCCTTGCTGCCAGTATTAGAAACTGATGCCCAACATGGTGGTTCATAGCGTACCCAAGACTATAAAAAGGGGCCAAACTGTTACTTTCTACCCCATCCCCCTTCCCATATGTCTATTAGAAAGAATATAATGCACCTGTCATGCAATATTATTATAGCAAAGTGTAACTGCAATTTACTGTTATGAACAAACTACACAGGGAGGGTCTTCTGGGTATTCAGGGCTTCATCATCATCATCATCATCATCATCATCATCATTTATTTATATAGCGCCAGCAAATTCCAGAGCTCTTTACAATTGGGAACAAACATTAATAAGACAATACTGGGTAATACAGACAGACAGAGAGGTAAGAGAACCCTGCTCGCAAGCTTACAATCTATGGGACAATGGGAGTTTGAAACACAAGGGCATGTGCTACATCATATTGCACACTGGACCAGCTAGAATGCAAAGGTAAAAGTATTGAGTAGGCTCTGTGATCAGTCACATAGCAATGTTGGTCAGAGGGTTGTTGTGTTGTGTTAGCTGTGTAGAGGGTGGTAATAGGGTAACCTAGCGAGATTAAGATGCTGGTTGGGGAATATTATAAGCTTGTCTGAAGAGGTGGGTTTTCAGAGAACGCTTGAAGGTTTGAAGACCAGAGGAAAGTCTTACTGTGCGAGGGAGGGAATTCCACAAAGTGAGTGCAGACTGAAATTCATGTAGAGTGGATTTGAATGTACGCGGAGAAAGACGTACTCCTTACCCCCCATGACAGCATAGAGATGAGGCGTGACATTATTAGTATTAAATGCAAAAGTCACATTACCCAATCCGTACACAATAAAATAATAAAATAAAGTGTCATATACACAAAGAAGGATATTGTCTTGAGCATTATAAATAAATGTGAAAGTCGCACCATATAAAATATAATTAAATATTAACAAATCCACGCCCATTGTGAACCCCTTTAGAAGTTAATCTGTGCAGGAGTCCAAATGGAGATGACAAATGGAATATTCTGTTTTTGTGCGAATTTCATAGAATATGGCCAATTTTGATGTTTGCCCCACAAGGTTTATTGAATCCACCTTCACCCGCAAGAAACACTGTAAAACACAGGAGGAGAGAATGCTGTGGATGTGGAACCAAATTAGATGCTCTAAATTAAGCATTACACACCATAATTATGGTTATCTAAGGTGTAACATTGCATGTAGTAGATAACTTGTTGAAACGAGTGCAAGGGACCAAGACAAGGAAGTGACATTATGTCACTGAAGACCGTACAGATTCCTAATTATGATAACTTTGTTGTTTTATTCTTCGACATATGAATGAGGATTTAATCCAATGTTTTGGCACCATGGGGTGACTCTCTCTCCTGACGATGATTGCAGTCACCCCAGTACATACAGTACATATAGAATAGTATATAAACTGCATAATCAGACAGTAATCTGTTCTCTCATGTGCCAGTGCATCTTAAAGTGACAAGACAGAGACATAAACGTGGGAAGTAATACTGCTGCTCAAGTGTTAAATGTAGCAATGAACAAAATATATATGTATAAAATAAAATCTGTTCATGACCATCAGTGCATTTTTGCAGTTGCTCTCATAGCGTCAGGACTTGATTAGCCCAGGGACGGATGGAGCTACAGCACCTGTCCCCTTTCAGAAGTAGGCTCATAAGGGGGGCATTGTACTTCCTTCAGTGTGTGTGTGTGTGTGTGTGTGTGTGTGTGTGTGAGTGTGTGTGAGTGTGTGTGTGTGTGTGTGTGTGTGTGTGTGCTAAACAATTATTAGGAGGCTGTATGGTCCTGGAAGTGGAAGGGATGCGACAGAAGGAGGACAATACAACTTTTATTTTTGTCAATACCTCTCTGTCTTCTCTTCATCTGCTCTCTGTTTTCACCATTTTTCCAGCTTTGCTTGTTTATTTTTCCTGTACCCTGTTTTTCCCTCGTCAGTATCTTTCTTTTGTCATAAGATCACTTTGGGGTTGCCATGTTCTGGGTTAGACAACTGCACTTCAGACAGACCAGCCAAGGATATCACACCAGTCAATTGTTGTGATTTAACTAGCAGCAGCTAGTTTTATTCACCCTATTCAAAACAAACAAAGCATAATCAAGAGTTCCTAGCCTGTCTGGCTTCTAACTAGCCTGTCTGGATTTTTAATAATGCACAGGAACAACTTCGCTCAAATGAGGGACCTTGCGTCCCACACTTTTACAAAATACAGGACTTACTGGTCACCGTTGGCAGTATTTCTCAGGACGCATCTAATCTCCTCCCCAGGTCTGAGAGAGAGTGAGGAAACTGCCTATCAACTTTGTATCAGGACCTTGTAGGTGCAATACCTGATTACCAGTATCTTGCTAGCTGGTTGGAAAACTCAAAATGGGACTTATAAATGAAGCCCGCCCTTCTCTCTCCATTTATACCTCAGGCACACTAACCAGCTTTTCCTAAAGCTGAACACACTCTCTTGGAAGTTTTCCTAAACACATGCAATCTCACGGAGGCTTTAGAGCACATAAGACAGAAAGCCTGGGACATATATAGGTGTGATTTACCAATATTCCAGTGCTTCTGTCACACTTAATACTCTGCTTGAACTATTTATGCTAGATCAGAATGTGATTTAACCATGTCAGTTTGACTAATTCAAACTTGTGGTCGAACCAATCTGAAAAACAGTGAAAATAATCTCTGGTCGACCATCATGGTGCGTTCTTTAAGCTATAGCATCCTGAATTTGAGTTTCAAGCTTGAAGTTCGTTGCTCACAGGTAAAAGAGGTTGAACTAACCTACAATATGCAATGGTTCCAACAGGCTCAAGTTTAAATGGCTACATTGTATAGTGTTTATAATGTTTTTGTTCTATTTCATATAGTGAACATTACAATATTTGACTTGGGAGTCCACAGTTCACACGGACAACTTTACAAACACTATACAATGTAGCAATATAAACTGACACAAGTTCAAACTGTCTCAAATGGTCTAATGTATTCATCTTGCTCAAATTTAGCTCAAATATTTATTTAGACGCGCCACAGACGCTGTACCGCCGGATACAGAAGCAAGTAACAAATAGATGAGGTGATACAAGTAAGTAGCACAGATGAGTGTGAGTGATGCTATGAGGTGTCACACAGAGTGCAGGAAAAGAGACGTGACAGGAGATACCAGAAAAAAATAAAAGACAAATGAAGTCTATAATTTGGGGCACTCTGGGATATTAACTGAGAATTAAATAAAAAATAATTCTTTATTAATCATTTCTTAAAATATAAATCTGTCCTGATCACTAAAAACTAGCAAAATAAATTAAAAACACAGTGAAATAGTGATGTGAATGAAACATAGAGTGAACAAAGTATAATTTAAGAATTGCAGTATGACTGCCATGACCTTGTATTATAAGGTATATATAAACATTTATATTTCTATATCAAGTAATATCATTACTAATAATTAATTGCTGCTGTAGAAATATTTCCATTCCTAGGGTCATTCTCAATCAATAGCTTCCGTTTGTTATTTAGTCATATATGCAATGATAGATAGGGAGACCTCTATAGGTAATTGTGATCACTACGAGTTCAGTGTAATTTCTGTAGACAGGTCTTATTCGTTCATTAAGGGGTTTACTAGTAAGATCCCATAATGTGGCTCTGGTTTCTCACTATTTGAATAATACATAACACCTACAATGTATGTTTCGATAATGAGCGCGTTTCGCTTGTATAGCTTTATCAAGGCAACCGGAGAGTCTGTCAAACTGGCCTTATATAGCCTGCCGGCCAATCAATACGTCATTGTTCTTGTCCAATCAGATTCTCACAAGAGCCATCTATGACTCACACTCGTATTAGAGAATCAAGGTGGCCTGAGTAACGTTAATCCCGCCTCCCATGCATTTATATTGGTTCAGAGAGATGGGAGCGTTTATCTTAAAACGTATATCCTGATATAAACAAGAGGAACCTCTAAAAGGACACTTCTTTTAATAAATACATAGTTATCAAACAATCAATGCTCCAATTTACAATTAATCAGTAAAAAGGATAAATAAAACACCTAAAACATTAAAACACGTGCACACACGCATATAGTGGGGTTAACCAGGAGGTAAATGACCTATATGGTGAACACCAGATTATTGCACTAATGCCAAATAGAGTCCCGACCGTATACTGCAGTATTCCTATAATGTGTGTTGTTCCAATTTAAATACTTGCTGTTTGGTACCTTATTTGCGGTGGCCGGGTACCCAGCAATGCTGTAGATAGAGATTACACAGCTGTAGTCCGTGTCCGGCGTTGTGGAAGTGAAGAATACGCTTCTTCACTTCCACAACTGTGGACTATCTGGAGATTCACCTTGAAATATACCCACTGCCATTGAGATGATTAATTAGGACTTTATGCATATGGACTTTATATATATGATATTGCTATTAACTAAATGCGTGTGCGCACATGTTTTGATGTTTTGATGTTTGGTAAGCTCACCCCCACTGCAGACAGAGAGAAAACACAAAATGAAGACATTTTGGGGGGAGGACAAAGGAAGGGAGACTGCAGGAGGCCGCTTATATACAGAATATGTAACGGTTTGTTCATTTTCTGCTGTGCTTTTTTTTACTTATTGTTGTTATGTTTATACGTTTATATCCTGTATATCATGTACTCTGTAACATACAAAAAAACACGAGAAGTTTTCACCTGTACACCAGGGGTCTGATTCATGTCCGAATGTTCATTTGAGAGCCGTATCTTGCGTGAATTTGCTTTGCGCGCGCTTCTAAACTGAACTTATGCTAATGACTGCAATTACATACAATTCAACTGCGAATGCAAATTTCACGACTGCCTACAACTTAAATAGCAGAATGGGGAGGGAAGTGGTGGCCGAACATAGGCAAAGTACAATCAGGGCGTTCCCATGTAGATGTGGCTGATTCAAGTCTCATACAAATTAAGAAGTTCTAGATTTATGTACATCATTTATTTTTCTGTGAAAAGGATGATTTTTTTTATAAAGCACATATTGTTATTAATGATCGTATTTATTAGTTGTTTCTTTATTTGCTGAAATATATTTTATTCCATGCGTTCTGATGTGACTTTACACATATGCATTTGCCTATACTGCAGTATATTCTGTCATACAGCAAATAACGTTTAAGCAGAGCGTACTTACACTCCATAAAGCATCTGGAGATCTGCTCGGAGTCCCATACTCTTTTTTTAAACCGCAAGTTGCGTTCAGACTTAAATAACGCCCTGTGTTTCTGCTAAAGACCTTTACAAATAAAAATAATGGCATTTTAATAATAAACCATAGTTTGTGCTTTTCTGGTTAATGGTCAGTAAAATACCGTACCCCCCCCCCCCCCCCCCTAGCAGGGGCTTGCTGCCAGCGGCTGCACACTGTGCAGGTCCGTTCAGCAGTGACACAATCAGAGCAGCCGGGCAGCACACTGTCACTGCCGAGCGGACCTGCACATACTGTGCAGCCACCGGCAGCCTTAGAAATTAGAAAGGGGGCGGGGCCTAAATCGCCCCCCCCCCCCCTAAAATCTCCTGGGGTATAGCAATAGTCTGGATCCACCCCTGCGTACACTCTAACTGTCCAGATTCCAAGTGGATAGTCCCTATTTCAGGGAATTGTTCCGCTCAGCCATGAACTTATCCCAGCTTGAGTGATATTTCTCACTCTTCACTCACTTGATCCAGTAAGTGGTGCTCATTACATTGGAAGTAGAGATGCTCGTTCTCGGTTCCCCGAGAACCGAACAAACCTAAACTTAGCAAATCTGAGTAATGAGCTGGCTCGATACTGTCGCGCGCCCTCGGATTTGAAAACGAGGCAAAAACGTCGATGTTACGTCGACGGATCTCTGATCTCGCAAGTTTTGGAATCCTTTTTAAGATCCAACATAACGGTGGGTGGGAGACAGGGCGGTCCCAAGGACAATTCCATCTTGGGAGGGAGGGTGGTCCCAAGGACAATTCCATCTTGCACCATTTTTCTTTTCTGCCACTGCTGTGTGCCAATGTGTCCTAGATGTGCTAGGAACTGCCGTGTGTTTGTGTCATTGCTCTGTCGCTTACCATCCAGCCAGGTCGCTGCAGTATTTGGCCAACACTGTATGAAAATAATATTGAGACCTGTGAGGTGGTCAAAATTGACTGAAAATGAAATTAGTGTTATTGAGGTTAATAATAATATAGGGACAAAAAAAGAGCAAAATTATGTGATTTTAGCATATTTTAGGATTTTTTCTAAAAAATCTAACACCAAAACCAAAACACACGAGGGCGCTTTTGCCAAAACCCAAACACAAAGCTAATCCAGATCCAAAACTTAAACCAGTTCACGGGGGTCAGTGAGCATCTCTAATTGGAAGAGGAGAGGAAGATGGAGTGGATTGGTTGGTGGGCATCACTTTTTGGGCACCCTCTGTTGTGTTGGGCACACCCTCATGGCACTGTCCACATTCCTGTTCTCACAGTAGACACTTCACAAACTTCAGATCCAGGCACATGTGGCCCTTAATGAAGCACCGCGTAATACGGCGGATATACTGGGAGTGGCGATCATGTGCGCCTCAGCTCACCTCCGTATACCGAGTGCACTGTATACCTTATGCTAAGTCTCGCTCGATTATCTCCATGTTGTTTATTCTCAGGATAATTGGTTTCCTTATCAGCTCATTGCGTCTTTGAATGCTGTCTTCTTTTTTAATCCTGAAGGATTAGTAACATATATCACGCTGTGTATAGAGAGCAGCTGACTCTTTGTGTTAGAAGATGCAAATTCCTTTGAAGAATGAAAATATTTAGTTTTTTAATTGCAGTGAAATTAACATTAAACTGTCTTTGTATTGATCTTTCTCTATTTAATATTCTTTAATCTGTGGGATTATGTTATGCTTGTTTTATTTCACCCCCAGTCTAGCGACCTCAGCAGATTGCTAATTTACTCTCACATCTATTCGTTTTCATTTGCTGTTACTTTGACAGGAGTCACAGGACAAATATTGAACTGTATTGGTTTTTACCCAAACTATGCGAGGTTTCTGAGCTGTAGAAGGTTTTTCATTGTCCTGATAATTTGCTCTGATAAGTGCATTTAACAGAAAGAGATAGTTTGACACAAGCTTCTTGTGATTTTTTCTTATACTCATACTTGTCTATCTCAAAATATTGCCTTGTAGTTTTAAGCAGTCTTTTTGAACTCAAATGCTACTGTATTAATACTTTTAGTACTATGCACTGCATAGTTCCAGTTAACTAATACTCAGCCTTTGTATTTTTAGGAAACGCTTTTTTCATACAACTTAATTTCAGCCAGTATATGTTCTATGATAGGTAATGCCACCTGGTATACATCATACAATTAAAAGAAGGGGGAGAGGAAGGAGCATCAGAGTGATGAGTCATTATATTATATATACCCCAAGAAATATGCCAAATTGTCTGACATGTGGTACAACAGTTCTGGAATACTATTGCTGCATCAGGATACTCTCACTGGCTACAAGGGGAATGAATGCTACAATGAAGATTGGAACAGGAGTGTTCCGAAGTACAGACAGGTGCTGGTAGGCTAGAGTTTTGGAAAACCAGTCCAATATTATGTCTTGGTTACTTATTCTACAGTTTTGGAGGTCAGCGCCTCAGTGGGAAGGGAGAAAAGTAGGTGAGATGGATGGAGAAGATTTTAAACATTTAGGGGTAATGTATCAAGCTGAGAGTTTTCCGGTGGGTTTGAAAAGTGGAGATGTTGCCTATTGCAACCAATCAGATTCTAGCTGTCATTTTGTCGAATGTACTAAATAAATGATAGCTAGAATCTGATTGGTTTTTCAAACCCGCCGGACAACTCTCAGCTTGATACATTTACCCCGTAGTGTTAATATAATATTAAGAACAGTTAATCAGAGACCCAGATAAAAAAAATTTTACAATGGGAATGTTTGTAGGTATATATTTGTCTATTGCAAATATTAAGTTATATATGTGTGAAAATGGTTCCCCCTGCTGTAAATTATTAGTAGATACAAGTCATAGAAATCTGAGTCTTCCAACATCTGTAATCATTTACAGTATTTATTATGTCTTATAATATACATTTCTCAATGAACACTGATAATATTTACAGTATAGAGTTTATTGTACAATTAAGTAGATACACATAATGGTATCACCTCTTCCGTTACACCACGAGCCCTAATTCTAATCTAATTGTTGTGCTATAATCCTCTCACAATACAATAACGTGGGGGCACAGCAAGAGAAACACGTGGTCTCATTGGGGGTGACTAGTGGTGCGATTCAGCCGGTTCTCACCGGTTCGTCAGAACCGGTACCTAATTCTAGGCTCGGTTCGGCGAACCGGTGACTACACCATTTTCGTTGGTGAGGGGAGCAGCATATTGCCGCGCTTACCCAGCAGTAAAAATTATTGAAAACTTCTTCCCCAGCAACAAAACCTCTGTTTATAGCGCACTCCACAGTGATTGCAGTTATGTGCAATAACCTTTTAATGTAAATGTTATTCTAGGTTTTCAATATTTTTTACAATGTAAATGCTTTATTAATGCTTCATTCATTGTATATAGAAGCAATGTAAGGAGTCAGAATCTTGTTGGCATTGCCATATTATAGAAGAGGGTCCTGGCATCTCCAAGTTATTTGTCTTTTTTTGGCATTTCCTTGGAAGTTGGTCCCTTTCCACATTATTCACCGTCCATCTCTTCCACCAGGGTCCTGGATGACTCGCCATTGTTTCAGCCGCTGGTCTCAGGCACTTCAACTTCCTTTCCAGGAACACGGTTGCTGTCTTCGCAGGTTTATATATATCTCTGTGTGGGTGACTACGTGCTTTCTCAAGGCACTTACGTATTTTCTTATAGTCTGATGTAACCAACTCGTCACCCACGTAGTCATGTACTGCTAATATGAATCTAACTAGTACCCCATTGTCCATAAATAAGCAGAGGCCTTGCACTGCTTCCATGAGCAGGGGTTTGAGAAGATGTTTCCTGGCCAGGGCACTATAGATCTCATGTCTCCAATCACTGCCTCCATCCAGTGCTGTGGCCTTGCAGCCTAGATGTTGCATGCACATGGAGAGGCCGACAGCTGCAGCCAATGATATGTCTGCATTGGAGCTGTGCAGCAGGACCATCAATGTCAGGCACTGCTCCTTCACTGTGGCAGTGATATGGCTGCAGGAATAGACCCTGTACCTGCGCACAATATCATCATACAACATGACATGATGGCCTGCAGGTTGATGTCCTCATTGTCCTACTTCAGGTACCTCAGGATGTAATGAAGCAGCTTGTCAAATTTGTGCCATTTCATCTACAGTAAACTTTCACCTTTATTAGAGAGGGTTTTTTTTCTTCATAAAGGTACAAGCTTTTTATTTAAATTTTTGTTTCCCTGACTTAAAACCACTATGCACTGGCCAGTGGCAACAACAATGTCATCCCTCCTGTTTCTGTGTGAGCTATGGCACAGTAGAATGTCACTGGACACTTATAAGAACACTGATAGCCCTATTATTACAATTTCTATTTCAGCACTGAACCCTGCCACCTCTCCTGTTTCTGAGTGAGCTATGGTACAGTAAAATGTAACTACAGATTTAAATCAAGCCAGCAAGCCCTATAATTTCTATTTCAGCAATGACAATTAGCAATGGAGCTCTCCTCTTTGTGTGTATCCTATATAACACCGTACAATTTCACTGCAAATTCAGAAGAAAACCTGCCAGGCCTAGTATTTGTATTTCAGCAATGACACTTAGCAATGGAGCACTCCTCTTTGTGTGTGTGTGTAACCTATATAACACCGTACAATTCAACTGCAAATTCAGAAGAAAAGCCTGCCAGCCCTAGTATTTGTATTTCAGCAATGAGAATTAGCAATGGACCAATGAAGCTCTCCTCTTTGTGTGTTACCTATATAACACAGTAGAATGTGACTGCAGAATTACACCAAGCCTGCCAGCCCTAGGATTTGTATTTCACCAATGACAATTAGCAATGGAGCTCTCTTGAATGTCACTGTAGACCTTGTTGAACATTGCTACCCCTCCTTTTTCTATTCTACCTATGTTGCTACCCAACTGCTCTACAGACTGCACTACCCCTTCTGTGTCCCTCTTTGAAATGGAGTTAGATCGCTGTGGAGGGCGGTACTTATAGATTTCAAAACTCCCGAGATCCGACGACGTAACAATGACGTTTTGCCTCGTTTTCAATTCCATAAAAGCGCGAAAGTACCGAGCCAGCTCGGCTCGGTACTCGGATCTGTTAAGTTCAGGTGTGTTTGGTTCTCGGGGAACCGAGCCTGAGCATCTCTACTATCAGCATACGGCAAGTGCCAAATATGCACAGTGTTTCTGCATCCATATTCAAGAAGAGACATTTCTTCAGATTCGCTTATAGTTGAAAACCGACATGTTATTTAAAACATGAAACACAATTTACGTTCGTTTTATGTGTCTTTTTGAATCAGGCCCCATGTGTGCAGAATAAGAAGATATTGTGTGCATTACAGGCAGGTGCAGAAAAAGAGACCCGTTACCGTACAGCCGCTGGTATGTACAAAATAAGAATAAATACTGAAAATTAAATTAAGAATATAGAGAAGGAGAAGTGCTACTATGCAAATATCCATATGAATAGAATAAACATTTGTTTTAAGATAAATATTACAGCTCAACATATAATGTAGTTTAGTTCTGCAGAACAATGGCCTTAATTCCATAACTGGAAACTTTGTTATATTGAAAAAGTGAGATTTTAAATACAATTCAAAATGCAATTATGTGTCTCTAGCTGCTTCACTTACTGAGAGGGGTCTTCAATGACGGGAGTTATGTATTTAGAGGAAGTTCAGAATTCCTCACGGTGATGGGACAGGGGAGTCTATGGAGGATCTGGTAGGAGAGGAGGGAGTGGACAATTTCAAACGAGGGGCTTTTTGCTTTGGAAGGTCATGGAGGACGTGGGGGAGTTCAAGGACATACTAGCCAACAGTCCCAATTTCTACAGGAAAGTCCTGAATTTAAAGGCCAAATGGGGCGTGGCATCATGTGACACAGACAAATTGTGACATGGTTTGGGAATATCAGGGGCATGGACTTAGTCTGAACTATTTATCTTAACCTCTTTCAGGGTTCCCCCCTCTATTTCTGTTAATAATATTACCCTCCTTTATGTTCCACAAGTCCGATGCCTTGGGGTCATCCTTGACTCCTCCTTCTCCTTCAATCCTCTATCACAAATCACCCTACGAGTTGAGTTATCAGAACCTGTTGCTGGTGAGAGCATCACCTATACCAACCCCCTTTCCCATAGAACCAGATATGTTCGTCGGTACTCAGTTGTCCCCAGGACTTATTCTCGAGTAGTGATAACTCAACTCCGGTAGGTAGGTACCACAGAGGACTTGACAGTGGGATGCTGAACAGAGATACTGTATTTATGGTAAGGGTGCAGGTTACTTCTGGACCTGATTAAGCAGGAACACTGAGTTAGCAACAGGATGCTGTACCAACCTCCACCAGTATAACAGATTGGCAGTGTGGAGTAGAGGATGGTGTAATACCAGCTGTGGCTTGTGAGAGATGGAGCTAGAGAGCAGCACAGTGTCAGGGAAAATGCTGGAGCAAGATAGATCTGTAAATCTGTACTGTGAAACACTGCTGACACAGGTGAGTCTGATGGAGCGGATATCTGACATCACGATCCAGCGGCTGGGAGGTGATCTCTCAGTCAAAAAGACAGAGCCTGAATCCAGGCAGAGGTCAGGGCCACGTGCAAACAGGCAAGGTCTGAATTTAGGCAGAGGTCGGGGTCACGAGCAAACAAGCAGAGGTCACAACTGGTATCAATCAGGAGAACCGGCAGAGTAATCACAGAAACAGGAGCACAGTGAAGCAAGTTTTTGAATGCTATAACCGGCAGAGTGAAGCTGACAGCTATTTAAACCAGTAGTAGCCAATCAGGGCAGATTGAACTGCAGATGAGAGGAGTTCAGGTGATCACACTCAGGCTGAAAATAACACTGCAGCAACCAAAAAGAAAACAGCACTTACCGGCTGTTCCTAACAACCTCACATTCTGTCCCTCTCAAATTCCTGCTACTTCCACCTCAAGAATATATCCAAGATATGGCCCTCACCAGGGAAGCCAGCAAAATTCTTATTCACTCTCTTGCAATCTCTCGCCATGATTACTGTAACTGCCTTCTGTTTAGCCTACCTGACTCTCACCTTACTCCTCTTAAGTCTGCCCTCAATGCTGCTGCCCACCTCACTGTTCTTTCCCGCCACTCTATCTCTTCTGTCCCCGTCCATCAGCCTCAACATTGGCTCCACATGGCCTGTAGAATTAAATTTAAACACTTCTCACTCGCTACAAAGTTCTTAATCCATCCCCCCAACACACATCTCCAACCTCATCTCTACCTACACTCCTTGCTGCCCCTCACTACGTCACTTATCATTTCTTCCCACTCCCACCTCCAGGACTTTACCCAAGCTGCTCCCAAGCTGTGGAGCGATCTCCCACTCTCTGTCAAGTTAGCATCTACTCTCCAAGGCTTCAATCATGCCCTTAAGACTCATTTGTTTATTCATGTCTATGAACCTTTCTCCTAACTCCTTTGTCCCAACTTTCACCCGCAGTCGGTACCATTCTATTTGTATCTCCCCCTTTCCTTTAGGATGTAAGCTCTCAGGATCAGGGCCCTCTTTCCTTGTGTGCTCCTTCTACTATTCCATCACCCTCTGTACCTCTTGGCCTGTTTTCCTAGCCCTGTTTTCTTAAGCTCAGGCCTACTTCTCTCTGATTTCTACCATCACTCTCACTCACTCTCCCCTCTAATCCTACAGCAGCCCCAGTATTACACAGCCTAGACCACCTTCCTCAGGCTGGTCAGTACTGGACTGATGTCTCTATTGGGGGTTGCCGTTCTTTTATCATGGCAGAACCACCCCCCAGTAAATACTGGTAGAGTATTGATAGACTATTGAAGGCCACCGTTGCTTTTTAAACAGTAATGTGATTGTCCCATTCCCAGGTAAGTGTTATATACTCACCAAATTTTTATAAACTAGAAACAATTCATGAATTGACCGAATTGATTGACTCTTAGAGAACCTGATCCAGCTGTGACGAGAGCTGCGTTCTTCATAGGGGAAAATTTCCACACATTGGTTGGACACATAAAACAGTCAGTTTGATTTAGAGAAAAACAATAATTAGTTTAAATGAATAGTACACCCACACACGTACACAGAGCTTTTGACAGTGACAGTGATTGGCAGAAAAGAGGAGCCCTCACAAACCCATTATATACAAGATCTCTAAGGTACCGATCCACCCCCCCCCCCTTGTTCAGAGTTCATCCACAGAGCTCTGTCATAGGCAGTAACTGCAGGTCTCGGGTTGGGGAGGGGGGGGGGCACAGCCCTGGCTCTCGGTGACATTACAGCAGCTGTTACATCTTATAGGATTTTCTTTCTGTGGGATTTTACTAAACAAACATTTGTTGTTGGCTTCAACTATTTAGGTGAAACGACTGTACAAGAATGCAGCTACATGGTTCTATGTGTATATGTGATCAGTCATTTAATAAGTGTCTCACATTTCCTCATTCATCAAACACAATGATAATCCAGTACACTCACATTTTATTCTTGCAGTAAAATCAACTATGATGGTAGAAGCCAGAGTTAGGGTCAGGCATAGAGGACACCTGCACTGGGCTCCCGTGGTCGTGGGGCTCTCTGGAGCAGAATGTGGCTTGCTTTAGTCATAGATTTTATATTATTAGGAGTGTACATAACACTGGTACCACAGGAGGCTCTAGACCTCTACCGTGAGTGTGATGTCCCTGTTGTAGGGCTTAAATATGTATATATCAGGCTACATAATCCACCTGTTACTGCCATCTAGGTCCTTCTAGGTCTCAAATAAGATGAAACATTTATAGTAAGCTTTTCCAACTTGATAATTCTGTAAATAGAGCTGTGACGACAAAAGTATAATTTAACGATAAGTAACAAGTTCAAACTGATTGGTAAAACATTTACCTAGATCTATCATTGACCATGAAATTTCACATGTTTCCTTGGGGGAATCTTGCCTTAAGTATTCCAAATCTTATTCCAGCCACCACACACAGCCGTCGTCCCTGACAATAAATTCCACAAAATGTAAATTTACAAACGCAGTGAGGGAAAGTGAGAAAGTTTTGACACCCGTCAATCAAGCTTAGCGCTTACAAGGCTTGTGGCAATCGATCCCGGACAAGCCGACCATTCTAATAAGATTTGAATTGTGTTAGATTTGTGCTAGAATTTGTGAGAATTGGGATTTTGCTCTAATATTATTGCAATCCTGACAAATATAGAGAAGTCTGTATGCCAGAAATATGTTGTGAGCTGCATCTGGGATGTGTCAGTGCCAAATTCTGTGAGGTGAGGAGAGCCGCGTCGATGTGACATGACCTGTTTCAAATCAGGAGAAATAAATACAACACCTAAAATTAAACAATTGATATTGATTTTGTGCAAAAGTATTTACCTGGCATCGTGCATTGGTCCATGCAAAGCAAACAAAATGTCTTACCTCTGACTCCCACTGTCGCTTCCTATCCCTCTCAGGCCAATTTGGTTCCCCTTCCCCTACAGAATCCCTTAGAGAAAGGCCCTCTCGCACTACACTGCTCCCTATGTATTCATAATACTCCCTCTCCTTCTAGCTTTCAGCGAACTGACAAAGGTTTTCAAATCATTTTGCTGACTGTGAACCCTGATCTTCAGCCAAATTTTCTGAAACAACCAAAACAATCTGCCCATCTCTAGGTGTAATCAAGGAATAACCCGCCAGAAGTGGTGAGTTTGCCCAAACAGGTGTGTGAATGGCATGCTTGTTAACAAATATTTAAGGGTGAAATTATTTCATGCATCTTAATACTGGATAAGAGCGCAATTTTGGGGCCTGCCCATCACATGAGCGTTACAGCCACAAAACTACGCTGAGATATTTATGAGGCCGTCTGTATCCTGTATCGAATGAGGAATGTTTTCCATTAAACACATTCAGAGAAGCTACAAAATTAAATTCTAGGTTTTGTTATTTTTTGCCCCTATTTTTAAAGATCCACTTTTATGAGAACATATTTAAGATATCTTATTGACACATCAGTGCGTTATCAAAGGTTTATATTTATATAAAAAAAGGGTTCATTTTTTTCCATTTTGTCACAATATTTATTGGTCCCAGAACATTTTATTACACGGCTTGTGCTGGTATTTTATGAGCTGTTTGATGTTTCCCATATGGCTGTGTGAGAGACAGGATGATACAGTATCAGGCTATGTTCCTGTTAGTTGAGCATCCGATGCTACAAGAACACTCTAAGTTGTGTTGTCTGTCTTGCAGCGACATCTTGTGGAAGTGGTGAGAACTGCAGCTTTCGGTGTGAGCCTTTAGTAATATAAAAATCTGATGTATCCAGCAGCCGTTGTCTGCTTAAGGAGCTTAACAGACAAAGTGACTCGGCCTTCAGACAGCCCGGATAGGAATAAAAACATAAATATATAAACAGATCTGATTTTTGCAATCAGGATTCCTCCACCTTACTGGTAGAATGCAAACTCATTATAAAGCTCTAACTTCCAGGGACAGTGTTGGTCCCTAATTTTCAATATTTAATAAAAAAAAATCTGTGTGTTAGATGCCATTCTTGCTATCTCTTTGTAATTGCTAGGCCATATAGGTTGATTTATTGTAGCAAAGAATGTAAAATACAAAAATAATCATTATAATCAAGATCAGTAAAGGACATGATGGAATTTAAGGTTCCCCAAGGTCCACTGAGACTGTCCTGTGCATGACGGGGAAATTCTGGAACTCACCAACAATGTGTCGCTAGAAATTATTTTAATATAACAATTTCACACCGCCTTTAAGTGGTTGGGCATGCTAGCACTTGTAGTACTACAAACGAATAGTGCAGGGGTGTTTTTCTTTTCTTTTTTTTTCTTTCATTCTTTATTAAAAATAAAGAAAAGTATTAAGTATTAAGATACATGAAACTCAAATAGTGTGTTAGAAAGCAGCCACATTAAGATAAAAGCACATCGAGATACGTTTTAAGGGTTGAAGCTGACGTACACTAGATGCATCAATCATCACCATCGACTTGAAAATGATGACTAACGGTTTAATTGTGTGTAAAACAAATTTATTTTATTTTTATTTTATTTTTATTATTTTTTATTATTTTTACCCTTTTAATTTCAAGAAAGGGTTTTTTGTGTGTACTTTTTAAAAAAAAACCACATTTTAGCAAGGTGCACTACAGGTGCCAGCAGGCGCTGGTTGCCAGGGCATGTTAGCAGTTATAATTTCTCAAATGCTAGCATGCCCTGGCAGCCATGAGTAGGGGTTTCCTTTTTTTTTTAGGTCCTATTCCCCTAGAGAATTCAGCCCGTTGCAGATTGGCTTAGGGCTAGTTAGTGCTATGGCAGGGAGACCCCAAGCTGTGTATTTCCCTGCTATAGTGCCAATAGCCCTGGCACAGCCGAGTGCTGGCATTGGCTGGTATTGGACCCCAGGCTTTTTGGCCCTGGATTTTGCCAATACCAGCCTAGGATTGCAGCACTAGAATGGGTTTTATTGTACCTACACAGTATATTAAAGCACATTTTGCACTTACATCCAAGCTCCTCAATTGGAACGGTTATTATATATGGAAAGGTGATTATGACAAATGAGGCTGAATAGGACGAATGCACTTAAAGGGCGACAGGGTTTGTAGTAAGCTGTACAATTACCTGAAGGTGTTAACATGGGTTGGCCCGACCAATGTGTAATCCAGTGGGAGGGACCTTGATTGTTATAGGAGGCTGCACTTCCTGTTCTGGTTCATTCCACAGCACGAGATCCCACCCACCCACTCCTTTGGTATGGTATGTCCGGTTATGTTGCGGTAGGAAGGCACTGCGTTCAGCGGCTGATTTGTGGGCGCACTGGTAGTTGTCGTAGGTCACTGCCCCCCGTTGAGGCACCAGTAACTCCCTTTTTGGCCCTTCGGTGAGGAGGGTCCCTGTTCGACTCGGTGAGGGAGGGGAGAGTGAGTTTTTAAAGGGGCAGTCACTCTGACGCCAACTCAGCGCAAAGTTATGTTGGGATTTGTTCCCCGTGTTGGTGGACGTACGGCGGTTTGCGCCAGTCCACACGTGATAGTGTTTGTCAGCTTGAGAGTTGTTTCGCAGTGCCCTTTCTCCGCCACCATAGGTTTAGTTAAAAATTAAAATCATAATAAAAGTTCTGGCAATTTTTAATAACTTATACAAGTCTCCGTGTGTTTATTTGCATGCAAAGGTTTTAGAATTATAAGGTTGATGTAAGGTTTACGAAACATACACGGTGAGCCCTTTAATAATTAATAACTAGAGATTTAAGTAGGGAAGCATTGAAGATGTTGACAGAAAGCAATTTGATTAACTTGTTTAATTATTAAATTATATGAATCTTGCAAATTTTACAGAAGGTTCTTTTACTCCTCCTTGAGTCGCAAACCTGGACTTTGTCTCTAGGTGTTAGCTGGGGAGCAGATCTTCCACTCTTATAAAGCCAGTTTCAAACCCCTGAGTTCCTGATCTCCAATTGGATCATTATTTTCTGCCAGAAAGACTTTCTTTAAGAAAACTCCCCAGGGATTGTGGTTTTATACAACTCATGTTTTATTGCTTTGGGACAGAGCAGCTATAAAAATAATTACAGATAAAACAAAGAAGTGGTGATAAGGATCTGGATGTTATTTTTGCAGCACTGGAGGAGAAGAGTAATTTCTGACAAAATGGTATAATAATTACACAAACCAAGACATTTTTTTGCGGCTTTGAGACCTGCGGGCTGAGGCCACTTGAAAATAGTGGAAACAATTTCATGATCAATCTGAAGGGTAAAAAATGGAATTTGACGTTGCTAAAAAATATATATTTAGCCTTTGAGTCGTAGATATTATTGTACAGTTTCAGCCTGTACCCTGTGAGTGAGAAGAGTGCATTAAAATGTTGTCTAAGGAGCCAATGACAAAATGATACAAAAGGTCCTAAGACAGAGTTTTGAAGGTGGTCTGCACCCTGAGAGAGACGACCACCTAATCTCACATGGCAGCCCCCAAATGCCATAACATCACAGTACACCTCTTTAGATCTTCAAGGTCCTGGATTTTTAAAGTAGTCATCTGAAGAAATCCATATTGAATATGTTAAAGACAACAATGGGGTTTTAATGTGAGAATGTCAGGTTCTTAAATCAAAGCAAATCGCAAGGAAGCAGTCATAGGTGATTACTCACAAATGCAGAAGTAGTAACAAATGTGCCTACAGGGGAGAAGAACTGGGAGAGGACTTTCTTTTTTTGTGCTTAGTAGGTTTTGGACTTGGATCTCCAAATGGTACCGAGGATCAAAGGGAAGCACGAAACACTTCCAAACGTAGACTTTGCAGGTCGTACAGATCCAGCACAGATTAACCCATAAAAGAAAGAAAATATATATATGGAGTATAAACTAACTTTAAGGTGAACATTATCAAATCAGTTCTGATCTCCAATCCTCTGTGTGACTGTGATACATTTTGCAATTATTTATTTTAGCTTCCTTAAGATCTTTGCATCTATTGTGTATCTCAAACAAAAAGAAACATATAGGGTTAGTGGGTTAGGGATATTATTGTCGACCTAATGTTGTCAACTTTCTGAATGTCAACCAGCCGTCAACCGCATACCCATCCGAGAGTACCATGGCAGCGCTATTAACAAAACTTTCCAACAGATCGCTGCTGATATAATTCCAGGAAGTGGTGTAACTCACAATCATGAGACCCAATAGCAGGAGACCTATTAATGCTACCAATTTGCCTCCGTAGGCCCCAGCTGTGCTCTTCTGAGTATACATAGGGGCCGGCATAACGCAGTGAAGATCGGTATTATTACGATTTAGAGGATTTCTAGAACAAGGGGTCGCACTGTGGAATTAAAGGAAGATTGAGAGGTAACATTAGAAAGAACCATTACACTTATACAGAAATGATGATAACCGCATGGATTAGTCTTCCATTAGGTGTGGTGGGATCCCAGGTAGTAAAACAATCCAAAAATACATGTGACAGATATATTCATTTTAAGACTTAGATTGACAAACCTGCCCCCAATGAGGAAGTACTTAGCATTTGCTGGACTCATCTCTTGGATACGGCTGTCTTCTGCTGGTGACTTTATTTGGCAGAAAGGACCTTCTATTTATTCGCTCCGAGAGTCACTTCAAGATAAGCTTTTATAAGTTGTGTTGATGTACGTGTGATTACACCTTTGTTATTAGAAAATGTTTTAATTATATTACACAATGTTGGCCTGATTAATCAAGGAGCGTAAATGGCGATATGTTATGCCTCTTGCGCACAGTTACTCTGTATCTTACTCTGTAACATCCAAATCATCTTCGAGTGCAAAGGACCCTTACAAGAGGCTACAATTTCAGGAGTGGAACGCGCAGGTGACTAGACGTCTGCACGTAGTCTATGTACAGTAAGGACGTGCCAAGCTGAAGCGCACACAGCAGCGTCTGATTCAAGCTTTAAGCATCTCAAAGGTACGTGTTTTTCATTTGCAACACCTGCACCAGCTACAGGTATAGTCAGGTATAGTCTAAGTGCCGTGATAGTGATGACAGCTGTATAGGCATCTAGAACATGTCTTTATAATCAGTATTTTATGGGAGGGGGGAAAAAAACACTTTTTTTTATTTTATAATGTTTTGTCATTAATGAACTTATTAACTTATTAACAGGTGACATTAATTGAATTTTTTTTTCTGTGTGTTCTTTTGGGACTTTATATTCCACATATGTTTTGGACGTATCCTGCAGTGTGATGTCTGTTAGAGCAGAGCGGACCTAGACCCGTATTCATCACCTGATGTATCTTCACATCCGCTCCTTGTTGAATACATAGGTGCGTATACCCGATGTGTGCGTGTTTTTAAAAAAATGCACATTACATTTGTTTAGTGTTTGTTAATTAATCAGGCTCTGTCTGTGCTTATTTCTGTGGAGGCTGCAAAAAAGGGTCCTCTGCTGTTTTGGTTTCTGGTGGGAAATACCTTAGTCAACCCCAAATGTATATGAAGAGATCCTGTAACGGGATCAGAAGGTCTGTTTGTGTCCCAGACAAACTCCTAATGTTATAAGTTCTAATAATAATTATTATTATAATTATTGATGTTATAATGTTATAATTTTAAATATAAGCCCCTATATGGAACGAGGCCACTCACAATCAGCTGTATCTTATCATGGTACAATCATTTCAGTTAATTCACCATTGTTCACTCCTTATTCTTGTTCACAGTTTTATCTTTAATCGAGGAGACAAAACTTATTACTAAGGACAATTGTTACCCTGAGAGAGAGAGAGAGAAACATTGAAAAGATTTTCCCCTTTTTTGGTGCTTGTCGACGTTATAATTCTGTATATGTTTCTATGTTTCTATGAAATCAAAGAGTTTCTCAATGTAATCAATGAATTTGCAAGATTGTATTTTTTTTAGCATTATTGAGCAATTCCGTATAAATTATCCTAATTTTTGTAAAGATGGGAGGAGGTTGTTCTGGTCAGAAATAAAGAGAAGTTTTCTACTTCCTGAAAAGATGTCGGAAGAGGGGAAATCAGATTGCCAAATATTTTAAATAAATCTCTATCTTCAAGTAATTAGAACTCCATATTTTTAGCTGCTCTGTTGTAAACTAATCTGATTGCAGCATTTTTGCAATATGATGTCAGAACAGATGAAAATTTGCAGCTATACATTCTCGAGACCTAAACTTACACATGGGGCTTTTCTAAGAAAAAATATCTGGATTAACCCTTTATGGCAAATCTAGTTCACACTGGAAGATATATAGACGATATATATTTTGGGGGTTTTGGGACCTGTTCACTATTTCATCCTTAGTCACAATACTTTGGTTTAAAGTTCACAAGCACTTTTAGTTCATCAAAAATTAACCTTCTGGGTGTCGCTCTGTCCATTGAGGGCAATAAGGTGGTGACTGAGACATAACAAGTTGATTATAATGATTTTTGAATCATACCAGTTCCCATCTGTAGGTTGGAAAGACAAAAAACAGAGAGTTTTTAACAAACAAACCAATTCAGTACTTCCCGCTTTGAGATTAAGGTTCCCCAGATAGAATTCAAAGAAAGTATTTAGAGGTTAGAGAGGTGGATAGAGCGCTTCTGTGGATGACAAGTTTAATAAGAGGCATATTAATGGCTCTTTTATTTTGTAAGACAATATAATTCTTATTCAAAACAAAACAAAAATATTTTGAAAAGGAACTCTTTGTTTTTTGGAATTTGATGCAGTTTTTAAACCGTGTATAGTGAATGGTAGCATAGTAACATAGTAACATAGTAACATAGTAACATAGTTGATGATGTTGAAAAAAGACACCAGTCCATCAAGTTCAACCTATTTTGGATCTCCTGCGATCCTGCACTTATATTTGAAATTGATCCAGAGTAAGCAACCGCCAATCTGTTTCAATTGTGAAAATCCCCCCAGACCCAATATTTCAGTCCTATTTTTACCCTATATCCACTACTATCCTGCATTTTAATTAAAGGTCGTATCCCTGGATACACTTTTTTGCTAAAAATGTATCTAACCCTTTCTTAAACATATCTATTGAATCTGCCATCACAACCTTCCCTGGCAGTGAATTCCATATCTTGACTGCCCTTACTGTAAAGAACCCCTTCCTTTGCTGGTTGTGAAATTTCTTCTCCTCTAACCTTAGGGGATGACCGCGTGTCCTGTGTATGGTCCTTGGGGTAAAAAGTTCCCATGAAAGGTCTGCATTAAACCTTAATGTATTTATACATAGTAATCATAGTAATCATATCTCCTCTTAGATGCCTCTTTTCTAAAGTAAACATGCCTAAACTGGCTAACCTTTCCTCATAACTTAACTTGGTCCGAAAGTAGTTTGTAGAAGAGAACAGACTCTCAAAAATAAACTGGTGCCTACATGTTTGTAAAAATGTGAGACAATTAACAAATAATCTGCTGATTCTGATTGGTTGCCAGAAAAACTAAAAGCTTTTTTTTTTAGGTGCAATAGCGATAGATGTATTGCCACCCAATTTGTCCACCATAAAATAACTGATTTGTATTCTTTTTTTCACTAAAGACAGGTTACCCCATTCCAAATTGTATGAATGTCCAGTGAACTTTTGCAATTTTATTTGATAGAATGTGTGTGTGGGTGTTAGATTTTTGAAGAGGAATGTTTTAAAACAGAACAAAATGTACAGTCTCTCTTGCCGTACACAGAGTCAGTACGGTGAGTTTAAAGGTATTAAAATTTAGGCATTGAGTAGATCAGACCGGCACAAAGAGGGGATGATTGATACACCTCTGTGAAAGAAAAGGTGTTCAGGATATTTTAGTTGAGAACATTAGTCTTATAGTCTTCATGATTCTAATATATATTTATATATATATATATATATATATATATATGTATATATATATATCATCCTTTATATTGAATACATTTTAAATGTCTGTATAGAAACATTGAGGTCATTATTAAAAGATTGTGGGAAACAGATTGTGCCCATTGGTCTTTTTGTTGTCTATAATAGTGGAGTATAATAATTATCCCTGTTAGGAAACTGTTGTCTGATCAAATTTTAACATCCAATATTTTGAGCATCTGTTTGGGAATTTAGGATTCATTGGGGGGTATTCAATTGTTCCTCCGGGCGCCGCCGGAACGAGCGCGTTAAAACTATTACCGTTTATACGGTAATTACTCGCTGAATTTCATCTCGCAGCTCCCTGAGCAGCGAGATGAAATTCAGCGAGTAAACTACCGTATTAACGGTTTTTAAGTGCAAGTTTACCGTATAAACGGTAATAGTTTTAACGCGCTCGTTCCGGCAGCGCCCGGAGGAACAATTGAATACCCCCCATTGTGTTGTTATATAGATATATACTGATCCGATGGACATCTGTATTTTGTTTTGATTTAGGAAAAGACTGGGTGGAATAAAAATTATGTTATTATTATTATTATTATTATTATTATTATTATTATTATTATTATTAATAACCTTTGTTTATAGGTCTGCAGCACCGTACAGAGGACAAACAACAAGACAGTACAGGGTATAACAGTGCAAAACAGTAAACAAATAACACTACAACTCTCAGCACAGCTACTGGGGTACAAGGGGTATATTCAGCGCAGGCTGAGACCTGTGCCCATTAGTGTGGGTTAGATCCACTGAAAGAGGAGCACAGACAACGGGGGAGTGGAGTCAATGGGCAGAGAGCCCAAGGAGGAGGTGCACTGTGTAACTGGTGAGCAAAGTTATAGGTACTGAGAAGAGGAGGTAAGAGAGCCCTGATCACTGGAGCTTACAATCTAAAGGGAAAGGGACAGACAAACGGATGACACATCTGGTGAGCTAATGTAAGGGGATCTGAGGGCAAGAAGGTAGAGTGAGGGAGATGGAGGATGACAGAGGGTGAGATACTACATGGTGACATGGTTATGTGGAGCACTGGTAGCCTTTTCTAAACAGGTGGATTTTCAGTAATTGTTTGAAACTGTACAGGGTAGGGGATAGTGTTATAGAATGTGTAAGATCATTTCACAGGTGGGGGGCAGCTCGGGATACTGTAATTCTCCATGGGCCACTCTCTAAGGAATATGTGAACACTCCATGTAAATTCCATGGAAAAGTTTTGTTAAGATTGTTCATTTCTAGGTGTGATCACCTATTGTAACAATTTTTTGGGTCAGTGAAGTCTGTCTGTAGCAACTTTTGATGTCTTAAACAAGAGTCCATTAAAATTAGTGTTGTTCAGTACAACAAAAGTTTAAACAGGTCTCCTATCTCTTTGCAGGTCACCTGGTACCATGTAGGGAATTGAAGTCTGGGCTTCCAAAGTTTAAGGCTGTCCGTGACCTATTCGGTGATGACAAATGTGATGAATTCTACTCTACCTCTTGCAGAGGCGGAACTAGTGAGCTGTGGGCCCCGGTGCAGGGAAGTGGGGAGAAGGGAACCGGGGCCTGCAGCTCGCTAGGTCCGACACTCTGCATCTAAACCCATGGTCCCCGGTGCACCGCACCTGCCACACCAATGGTAGTTCCGCCACTGACCTCTTGTCCTCCATATGAAGGTTCTGTTTTGTGAGCTGACTTCAGACCCCGATCCGGCTGGCTAACCTCAATGCATAATACAAAGGCCCAATAGTCATCTTCATATAGAAATAACACTTAAATAATAACTGTTCATTGATGAAACTACATTATTAAAATTTCTGCATTCTACTAATTAATAGTATCAGCTCTGAAACATCTCATTTGAACAAACTCCTTCTCCAGCATTGTATAATATTACTTCACTCCCAGCTCCTGTTTGTATACAAATCAAAGTTTTTGGCAGATATTATCATAAAAAAGACTTTGACATCTCCAGATTAGCTTATCTTATAGTAGCTTCAGTTCAAGCCCCCTCCTCTTCTAAATTGTTAACACACATCCAGCAATGAAGAGAATATCATCATTGACCAACCGATGCGGAAATGGAGAGATCAGAAAAGATAACAAAACAACTATCTTGTCCACAAAGTGACTCTATAGTTTATTGTTCTACATTATATCTCGGCCAAATGTACATGTCCGTTATAAGAAAATATATTTTCCTGATTTTAAGAGCACAATATTTGACTGTAGCTTTAATAAAGAACTCCAGTATAGATAAACAGATCAACAAACATCTGTCACGTGTGTGTGTATAAGAATACATTTCATCACCTGTACTCTGGTATTTGTACCCTAACAGTGTGGAGACAGGACCACGAGGAAACAATTGATGGCTGTTAATGAAACGGCAGTACTGGACCGGGCCATCTTTCCCATTGGGCACGCCTGGCAAGTGCCCTGTGGCCCTAAGAGCAAGGGGGTCCCATAGGCAGGGCTTGTAAGTATAAGAAGAAGTCCTGGAGGAAATAAAAGGTACCTTTTTGCAGTCACGTGGTGGCGATCTGGCTCCCTCTGTGTTCCCCTCCTCCGTGCTGCGCTCACACTGAATGTCGAGTGTCATCACGCTCAACATTTTCTGTGAGGAGCGCGGCACGGAGGAGCCACGATGCAAGGGAGAAGAAAGCGAGGATTCGTGGAAGAAAGAAAACAAAAAAGAAGAAAAAAGAAGAGAAGAAGGAGTTGCAATTGGAGAAGAAGGTGATAGAAAGGTAAGTGAAAAGGGGGATTCGATTTCTTAGATGCTGTACACCATCTGACTGCCAATCCAATATGATGTGTGTGATCACCATTAGCATCTACTCAGCATTTTGCCCACTGCTAATGCCCAGTAGCTCCACCTTGCATCTGTTGTCACACACAATACATGCTTTACACTTTTCACATCCTTGTCATATCCCCAGCCCCACACGGAAGAGATTAAATGTGTGATCCTGCTATCTGGTGTCGAAGTCGTATAATTGGATGAACGAAAGTATATTGGTTAATATTGTTTTACCGTGCGATTGCAATCAGTATGCCACGTAACACATGGCATGGCGCGATCACATGGTAAAATATGCACACACACTCGCACTCTAACATTTAGTTATTTATATATTTCCTATAATAATGGTTCCATTCCCCAGTGATTTATGAGCAAATGTATTTAAGTTATAGTTATATATATATTTAAATATATGTTTTAAGATTATATGTACACTTTAGTGATATTTAAGGTTCAGGTTGCAGGAACTATGTCATGTTTAGTATCATTTTAATCCCCTATTCATCAGCAGTTGTCCGGTTCATTCACCGAAGAGATCGCACATTGCATACTCTAGTTAGCGATGTTAGGGAATAAATGTTTAAAGTGATACAAACTGTAAAATGCAAATAGACTAGTCGAAACTGGATTCTTGGCGGGAAAAACGGAGCACATCTCCTGGAGAGATGATCCCCACCTTTGGATATTTTGGTTTGAACTGGCCTATGACCTGCAGTACAATGGACCTTCCTGAAGGCTTGACCAATAGAAGCAAGCCACATCATCTGCATTGTTTTCTCTGTAACACTGAGTGTATATAATACAGCTTTGCTGGCACTGGTTTCAGTCATTATCTGACCAAAGTGTTCTGGAGTGAAGTACTGTAAGCTGGTACCAGTGGAGTTCAGCTAGCGCTGGCGAGCGCAGCGGTATGTATATATCTTTGGTATCGGCTGTATTGTATTATAATTATGTATAGAACTGCTAACTTTTGCATCTGCTAAATAAATCATTTTGTGCTGTGGAAACACAAATCGCTTAGACAATGCTTATTGGAAAACGATAGAATTACTTTAATGCTGGATTTGGATACTTTAAAGGCAAAGCATAGAGCAAGAACAGCTGCCAGCTGAATGGCACAGTCTATGTGCCGTTCTTTCTACCAAGACGTCCATCTCTCTTTGGGCTTCTTGTCTGCAAAGATTTGGCTATAACAAAACATATTACATTAAACTTCCTTTTTATTTTTCTAGCACATTAAAAAAAAGACTTTAGAGACCTATTATACAATGAAATCCTGTCTGTTAAAGGAATAGAGAGAATTGTGATTGAGTGTAATCTACATTCATATAACGTTTAAGTGGAATAATCGTAGTAGTACAGCATGTTTTAATTTTAATCTTTAAACACTGATTTTGTTGCAGCAACAATAAATATCAGCCTAAATTTATTGCTATTTTAAATTTGTATTCCTGTGATTGGTTGTGTAGGTAGGGGCCCCAGTGCACTGCTTTGCCCGGGGGCCCATAATGTTGTTAAGATGGCCCTGGTACTGGATGAGTTGCATTTACATTCAAGTGGTTAAGAGGTAAAGCCGGGTAATTACACAGGTGAATGAGGTCAAGCCGGATCAGTACACAAGAAAGCAGCAGGAAAAGCAAGGCGATGAGAATCAGGATACATATAAGCAAAGAAACTGGAACACAATTGCCAGCATTGTTGAGTTGTTAAGGGATTCCTTTTATAATGTCTTTAGTAGCTTGTTAATGATGTCAATACACAGTGTGTAAGAATTGGAGATAGTCGCCCGGGAATCCTCACTCAGCGCTGTCGGGTGATGACAGAGAGCTCCAGACCCGGATGGATGGGCAAGTCAGAAGGAGCAACTTGCCCGAACACGTGAGTCATATTTTGGTTGTGCAAGGGAGGGAGGGGAGGGGGGGAGAGTGGCCCTGATAGTTGGGAAAAACATCCACGGAACTAATATCACCTAATAGTGAACTGCTTTAATTTTTTTATGGTGGACTTTGCAAAATAGCTTTTCCAGGGTCTGGTCCTACTTAGGGTAAGGAATGTGTATTTCAAGTACCACTGGCTCAGTAGGCTGCTCTTACTCAGAGAACTACCTTACCCATCATGCCTTGCTCTAGATTTCTTTTTCGGAAGACAGATGTTTGATGCAGAACTAAATTATACTGGGGGGCATCAGTTGCGCACGCAGGGGGGGTTTCTGAGTCTCCAGAAACCCCTCCCCCTGCGCTAACTAAGTGGTCGCTATAGCTGCACTGTCCTATACAGCAGCCGCGGCGCTGTAAAAGAAGCGTCCGCAGCGGTGCTGTAGTGTATACAGCACCGCCGCTGACGCTTTTTAGACAGCGCCGCGGCTGCTGTATAGGACAGCGCTGAAGAAACGCAGCTCTCGCGGGGGGTGGTGTTTATTTGGGGGGTGGGGGGGACCCCCCACCCCCGACATTTCTCCGTTCACCCCTGGGGCATATACTACTGAGGTTCACTATTGCATGGCAGCGTACAGTTGCTTCAGCTCAAGTTCTGGGATCTATTATGAGCCACATGCTCTCAGGAAAGCAGTGACCCCACTTGGAATATTCTTTTTCCTTTAAATAGCAAGTTAAGTACCTTTCAGCCATGCATCTATCATCTTTCTTACCTAATCTCCTACAAATCATTATCTCGTTTCAAAAGCTCAGTGTCACTTACTGGACTGTGAGTGCCTCTGCGCTGGTGCGTGGTTCTCTAGCCTTCCTGCCGGCGCCTGTCCTGAGCCGCGGCGCAGCAATCAAGAACTTATGACCTTTTGCTTTTAATCTAATTGGTGGATCGGGCACCTCTCCCTGTTTAAGGCACCTGTGCTCATTACCTCGTTGCCTGATCTTGATTCTCATTCCCTGTGAGTCTCTGAAGGTATCTCCTGTGTTCTGCTAGTGTCCTCAGCTTCCTGCTGATTACCTGCTCTACTCATCGGTGGTTCCCATACCCGCTACAGATTCCTGTATCCTGCTCGTGTCCTCAGCTGGCTTCTGGATTACCTGCTCTGCTCACCTGGGGTTCCCATACCCGCTACAGTCTCCTGTATCCTGCTCGTGTCCTCAGCTGTCTGCTGGATTACCTGCTCTGCTCACATGCAGTTCCCATACCCGCTACAGCCGTTCAGCGCTCCCTCTGTACCTGCATATACTCGTGGACAAGCTTCTCTACTCATCAGCGGTATGCTTACTTGTTATTGACTATCAGCTGTACCTTGCATATCCGCCTAGGACAAGCTTCTCTACTCAGCAGCGGTATCCATACCCGCTATAGACTATTTGTTGTTACGCTGCATATAAGTTTGGAACAAGCTTCTCTACTCAGCAGAGATATGCATACTTGTGATTGACTATCAGTTATTATTCCGCATATCCACTCTGTGCAAACCTCTCTACTCAGCAGCTATATACATATCTGTTTGGAACAAGTTCCTCTGTACTCTCAGTGTCTTCATACCGTTATTGACTCTTTTCATGCCTCCACTCATCCGCACCTGAACTACTCCTCACTTACTAGCAGTGGTACAACTTGCTATACGCAGACCACTAACTTCCCCGCTACCTACCTGAACCTGGACAAGTCTTCTCATCACAGCAGTGGTACAACTTGCTGAACGCAGACCACTGACTTCCCCGCTACCTACCTGCACCTGGACAAGTCTTTTCTTCACAGCAGTGGTACAACTTGCTATCCGCAGACCACTGACTCTCCTGTTACCTTCCTTCACCTGCTCACATCCACCCTGGTCTCCGTGGTTCAAACCTGCCTTTCCACTATAGATGCAAGTCGCTGACTCATCTACCAATATAGCTGCAAGTCGCTGACTCATCTACCAATATAGCTGCAAGTCGCTGACTCATTTACCAGTATAGCTGCAAGTCACTGACTATCATCAATTCCATTGGCATCCTCTCTCCATCTGCTGTTATATATGTTCCACTATTCACCCTACTGCCAGAGGACCGCTGTGCAAACTCCGCCTCTCTGGTAAGCATAGTCAACTGGTGAAATCCTGGGCAAGACTCCTAGTGCCCGTGACACTCAGAATGAGTCTAGCAACAAAAATACCTACCAGACATAGTAAGTTTGCTACACATCACAGACTCATAGATCTTGTCATGTCATGTCATGGCAGAGGGGGGAGAAGGAGGATGTCACATGGCAGACAGAGCTCAGAGGAGTGTTTCAAAGCACCTCTGCTTGCTAAATCATGTGTCAGGTGACTGTGGTTGCCATGGTGGTCCAGAATCATAAACATTATCAGCACCCTGATAAAAGAAAAGAAGGGAGAATTGCAAATACCAAACTCTTCTTATAACTCACCAGAGTGTTTCATATTTAAAATAAAACACACCTGATTGTTCATGGAATTGCTGCTTTAATTCTCACACATTTGGATTAAAAAATAAATCTATAATATTTGAGTCAGATTTTCCTTTAATTTGAATTAGCAAAGAATTATATACTCCCTATGTAGGGACAATCCCTTAAATATATCACAACAACCAGAATATATTAATTAATAAAATGGGTAACGTTTGAAACTTTCTGCAAATATTGAGACATTTGTTTACATATCTCCATCACCTCTGCTGTTCTCCAGATTATCAGATCAGAAACATCTTTCTACAAACTATTAATATTCTAATCCTTCCAGTATAAAACTTTTGAGTTGTAAAAGAACGACCTTCTCTATCTGTTAATTGCAAAATTTTGTCACTAGCAGTTTCCTGGAGCGTTATACTAAATGCCAGGATCTTGTCTCTTTCCTGTGTGGTATGTATATGGTTTATTGATCTTTGTGTATGTTGCAAACTCAAAAATACTTGTATTAGAAAAGACTTGTTACACATATTCACATCTTAAAGGAAAACTATGAGCATAGGATTGAAAGTGCTGTGATATATTTCACAGATCAGTTTACAAAATTCTTCATTTTGGAGTTTCCACAGAATATAATCCTTGGTGGAAAAAATGCAATGAGTCATTTACTTGCATAATTCAATTACTTTTTCTTGCTACAAGTTCTAAAAGGGGAAGGAAATAATGAAAACTGTAAACATACAAGAGAACAGGGCTTATCTTATAATAAATGGGTATTATGCACAGAGAACAGTTTATGTTAATTTTGAAAGAAAACACTTTTAACTTTGCAGAATTGTTTAAAATGAAAGGGGAATATATTTTAGGACTTAACAACTGAGTGAAACACTTTGATCACATCCGAGTAGCTTTTGTGCTAAATCAGAACTCTGTTCTGGGTCCATCGGAAAAAGACACATGTAAAAAAATGAAGGTTCAGTCAGATGCATTTCAAGATGTGTCTAGTTATACAATAGTGACATGCGCCAGGGTTATATTAGGTTATTGTAGATATGCGGCTTATCAGTGTTTGCAGTAAATGTGACAGACACATTGCTCTGTTTGTACATAATACAAAAATTAGATAATAGTGCCTGGAAAGTGTTATTAATAAACGTGTAAGTCGCAAATTACAATAGAAAATCTAATTAAAAATAAAAGACAAATGAGGTTAAACTTACTGAAATTATATTAAATACAATCTTCTGTTATTTTCGACCTTTAAAATCAAATGGGAGCCTTCTTTCCTACCACAGTCCAAATAGAATTATAAATTAAGTAATGCGAATAGACAGCCGCAACGTCATAGACTATAGCAGCGCCACTAAGGCATTAAGTACCAGTATCAGTGGGTGGGGTCAATTTGAAATCAAGCAGTCACAAGTGGCTCTGTAGCGCTGCTGATCACCACCATCATCATCATCATCACCCACACCATCACCATCATCATCATCATCACCATCATCACCACCATCATCACCATCACCACCACCATCACCATCATCACCATCATCATCACCCACACCATCACCATCATCACCCACACCATCATCATCATCACCCACACCATTATCATCATCATCACCTTCATCATCACCATCATCACCACCATCACCACCATCACCGTCCTCATCATCATCACCACCACCATCATCATCATCATCACCACTATCATCATCATCACCCACACCATCATCACCATCACCACCATCGTCACCATCACCATCACCATCATCATCACCATCATCATCATCATCACCATCATCACCATCATCACCATCACCATCATCATCACCACCATCATCATCATCACCCACACCATCATCATCATCACCATCATCACCATCATCATCACCATCATCACCATCACCATCATCACCATCATCACCATCATCACCATCATCATCATCATCACCACCATCATCACCGTCATCATCATCATCACCACCATCACCACCACCATCACCATCATCATCACCATCATCATCACCACTGCCGTCATCTTCATCACCATCATCAACATCATAACCATCATCATCATCGTCACCGTCATCATCATCATCATTATCACCATCACCATTATCATCACCACTATAACAATCATCAACATCACCATCATCACCATCATCACCATCATCATCATCACCATCATCATCATCATCATCACCACCATCACCATCATCATCACCATCACCACCACCATCATCATCACCATCATCATCACCACTGCCGTCATCTTCATCACCATCATCAACATCATAACCATCATCATCATCATCACGGTCATCATCATCATCACCACTACCATCACCATTATCATCACCACTATCACAATCATCAACATCACCACCATCACCATCATCATCATCACCATCATCATCATCATCATCATCACCATCATCAATATCATCACCATCAACATCACCATCATTTTCATCACCATCGTGAATTGTTGCCCCAGCTCTCCATAACCGGCAACAGATATGTCTCCTGACAGGCGTATAAGCATCTGCGTCCATGTCTACTTAAGCGGCAGTTATGTGAACACTCCCTTACTGTATTCAGACCAATTTTACCTGCCCTTCCCCCCATTCTGCCTCTCCAGTCATAAGGAGTCGTACGTGTCTGATTCGACTAGCTTTGTGTACCTCTATATGAGGCCCACCAAAGGTAAATCTGTTTCCTTTCACATGTATGCAGATGATACTTTTTAGTTGATTGCCCTTAATAATGTGCTGCAATTGAACAATAGATAACTCAGAATCAACTGGTTTTAGATGCTGATAAAGCCGTAACCATGCTATTTAGGACAAGTTTTAAACCTATAGATTTGGAGCAAAATCCAGTATTATTCAACAACAGTATCTGAATATAAGTGTCTGGGTGTATTGAATGATCGTGGCTAAAAATTGCGGGCTGTTGTTTATTGTACTCCACCTCAAACTTAGTAAATTAGATATACTACAACACAATCTCCTGTTTTGTTTTCCAATGTAACTGCAGCACCCACATTTGCAATACCTTATCAGAACTTGGTTGGATGTCCTTGGAGTCCAGACAAAGTATTCACTTTGCCTGTGAAACCTTCAAACATGTTTTAGACGCATTGCCCTATTATCTGTCCAGACGTGTGACTCTTGCAGCACACAGTACTTATCACCTTAGATCTACTTCAAGAAGATATTATTGCTTCCTAAATTGAACAGATAATCTGATTGTTCTAAATTTTCCATCCAAACAAGTCTGGAACAATCTACCAGAATATGATAAATCTGCATCCAGCCTAGGATATTTTCGCTTCCTATCATAAGCAATTGTAATACTTAATTGTGTTTTTGTGTAACCAGAAACATTGTACAGGGCATATTTGAAAATGAAAGCGAACTCTCAACATATTTCTTCCTGGTAGCACATTTTATAAATAAAACAATGAATCTGCCCATAAGAAGAAGCCTCCAAGGTCAAGAGGGGTGTTTACTGTTAACAGGACCACCAAGTGATCCCAGAACTGTGAGCTATCGCAGCAGTCATATCACTTTCTATAGAAAGTGTGTGGGCTGAGACTGAGATTTTATTAGCCTTAAGCTACAACCAACAGTCCACATAGGGAAGACAACAGCAATAAGCCACCAATTAGGAAGTTGCAAAAGTGAATATACCGAGAGAAGGGGGGGGGGGTAGTTTTACTTACAAAATGAGCACAATAATTCTCCCAAATATAATTTTGACATACATAACCTAAGTATTGGGAAAGCATCAACCTAGTTTCATGAACTTTCATGAACTTTGGAAAAGTAATGTATAGTAAGTAGTATTGAGCAGCTACCACTGCACCACATAGCACATAATAGAATATGGGAAGCATGGTGGATTTAGTGGTTAGCACTTCTGTTTCACAGCACTGGGGTCATGAGTTTGATTCCCGACCATTGCTTTATTTGTGTGGAGTTTGCATGGTGTTTGCGTGGGTTTCCTTTGGATGCTCCAGGTTCTTACCAAAAAATACTCCAAATACTGGTAGGTTAATTGGCTGCTGTCAAATTGACCCTAGTCTGTGTGTGTGTCTGTGTCTGTCTGTGTCTGTCTGTGTGTGTATGTTAGGGAATTTAGACTGTAAGCTCCAATGGGGCAGGAACTGATGTGAGTGAGTTCTATGTACAGCGCTGCGGAATTAGTGGCGCTATATAAGTAAATGATGATGATAATAAACAATGAATAGGTTCACATTTAGAAAAACAGTTTATAAATATATAGACAATACAATTTTACAGTCATGTAGCCATTCACCACAATTACATGTAATAGAATACATTTTTGGGTATGAACAGAAAGGGCCAAATTAAGAAATACCTCTTTAAGGTCTTTTGTCCAGAATATGAGCATGGATTCTGTTGAAGTAAGCTTAGTTCCTGCTATTATAAACCACATTGACTGATTTTATTGCTGGACTTGTTTTTGAACACACAAGAAGTTTTAGAGTTTTGTCCAGAATCGGCAGAACAGATAATTAACATTTGCTACAATAAACTGTATTTAATTTAAGCTAAGTGTAACACCCTTTTGGGATAGATGTGCTTAGGTGACACCCCAAAGGGATGTGGGATGAATGGAGTCACCTCTGGGGGAGTCCGCTGCGTAGTGGAGGGACTGGAGCAGTTAATTGTCCACTCTGTTGCCCAGGAAGACGGGAGTTGCTTTTTTGAGCTAGAGGGAGTTCCAAAGAGAGAATTAGGAGCCCAGAGAATGGTAGAGAGAAATAAGTCACTGAGATGCAGAGAGTATCAGTGAGAGATCAAAGGATCAGCCAAGCCGGGTGCTGTCCGCCTGATGTGCCAGGGAGCCGAGTGTGCAGAAACTAGATGTCCACTCCTAGAGCAGTGGCGGAACTACCATTGGTGCAGCATGTGCAGCGAGCTGTGGGCCCTGGTCCCCTCCTCCCCGCTTCCCTGCATAGGGGCCCTCAGCTCGCTAGTTCCGCTTCGGCCCTAGAGTCATTCTTATTGGTGCATATGTCAAGGATTGTCCCCCCGTGAGTATCGGGTGGAGCAGTGTGGAGTGGAACAGTGTGCAGACCGGTTAATGGAAGAAGTTCCCTACAGTGTCGGGAGATCAATGTGGATAGCAACACCCTGATAGTGCTGAAGCTGGTGAGAGGTTGAGACAGATGACAATTCCAGCTCTGGGGACAATTATGGGATTAGATGTAACTGTGATTACAGTAAACAAGATTTGTACAGAAGAAAAAACTATGTTTTAATATTGATCATTTGTTTAATCAGATTAATCCTCCGAAGCCCTTTCATTTTATGAATGTAATTGTACTGCTCTACCATGATTGTCAGCACCCCATGCAACTTTCACTTGTTATTAAACGAAACAGACAGTTGTTGTCAGCATTTATCCTTAACACTGCATATCTGTGTGTATCTAGCAAAATGAAAACATGAGGTATTAGTTAATATGTTGATCAAAACATTTAAGCCTGCTTCCCAACGTCAAGGGCACCTCATTATATGCAGGTCCTACACTAACCTATACGCTTTAAACAACAATAAAATGCGTTAAAATCAGATGCACTTACCTCCCAGGTACAGGGGTTTACATCTAGCAAAGGCTGGATTAAGAGCAGCACCCAAAGCAGCATTATATAGGCTTGATGGACAGGCACTAGAAAGGTAAAACCTCATTATTTATCATTGTTTGCACCCTTACTAATTGTTTCTTGACATCTTTCTCTCAGAGAAACGTATTGTTTCAGACACAATGTAACCGTAGCGAAAGACAAAAACCACAATCATCGGATGCACACGTGGTCCATAAAATTCCTTGATGCTGCTGTTAGGCTGACGGTCTGTTAACGAACTTACAGAACTAGTTGGCAGAGGTCTTCACCTATAGCAGCTGCCTTTCCCGTAGAGCTTTATGTGCTCACAGGTACTCGGATGCCCCCAGGACCTAACTCCAGCGTAGTTCAAGTTCGTCATACAATATCGCAGCGGCAGGCCAGAGGAGGCTGAGTAGATGGTAACGGATGGTCATACGTAAGCCGAGGTCCGGGGTCACAGGCAAGGTAGAATGGTCAGAAAACACGCCAAGGGTCAGGGTCACAGGCAAAACAGCGGAGTCCAAGATATAGGCAAAAGTGTCTGGGTCACAGGCAAGCGGGCAGGCAAGGCCCAAGGTACAGACAAAGGGTCACAACAGCAGGTCCAATCGACAAACAGGCAGAGTATCCACAGGAACTGGGACAAGCAGGAACAGAACAAGAGCAGGTCAGCAACAGGGTAAGTCCACGCTATAACCGGCAGGGAGGCTAAGCCCTCCCTGCCTTAAATACTAACACTGGCCAATCAGGGCTTTGCCCTGTAATAAACCACAGGCACCAGGTAATTAATTATTGGTAATTAATCAGCCCACAGGCTGTATAGGATTCAGTGCATGCGCCCGGCTGCCCAGTGTTGCCGGGGCGCACTTAATAGAACACTCAGCGTCCGCCCGTTGCCTTAGCAACAGTCGGCGGAGAACCTAGAATGGATGTCCCAGTCGTCATGGAGACGGCCGGGACGCTGGGGAGAGGAACAGTGAGTCGCGGTGGGGCCGCGGCTCCTTACAGCTGCATGGTATAAAAATATTCTCAGTTTTACACATAGAGATCAGTTTTTCACAAAGTTCTGCCCTTCATAAATGACCCCTTTTGGCAACTAGTCACGATCAGTCCAGTTCTCTCACATCTCTGGTTATTTACCACAAAACACAATTAGTGAATACGGGAAGTGATATATTGTGCTGTATAGAATTTCATCAACAGGAAGCAGATGTCATTGCGGTCACTGTGATTATACAAGACTCACAATCCGCTCATTTATTCTGTGTGTATAACAAAATACAAAAATTTCTCTAGTGCAGAATGGACAATATATAAAATATAAATACAAAAAATAATTAGAATACTGACGGTAAAACAATATAGTGAATTTCCAGCTAGAAGAATGGCTGCTATAAAATAAGAGATTTCCTATATATCTTTTCTGCAAAATCACTAAGTAACACCAAACAGCGCTCTAAATTCTAATCATAGAAAAATCAAAACAAGAGGGTAGAAATAAAGAATTTAAAAATGTTATAATAGACCACAAAATAAATAAAAAAAATTATAACTAATAAATCACATGTGAAGCATATTAATCATGAAGCAGATTTAATCAGAAAATTAAAGGTTACCAGTCATACTCCTGAACCCAAAACTGTTTAGTTATAGTAAAACACTACAAATCTTGGCAACAGACTCAGCAAACAGCTATCTCAGACTTCTCCTCTTGGTCCAATAGGTCGTAATTGATATAAGAATTTGGGGTCTCGTGTAGATTTGGATGCGTTTAAGCCCTGAATATACGCTGAGTGCAGAGGCGGAACTAGTGAGCTGTGAGCCCTGGTGCTGGGAAGCCGGGAAGAGGGAACTGTGGCCCTCAGCTCACTAGTTCCCCATGCAGCGGGCCCCATTATCCCCATGGGCCCCGGTGCACCGCAACTGCAGCACCAATGGTAGTTCCGCTATTGGCTGAGTGTCCATGTCTGATGCATTTATAAGAACACACCTTTCTGTACTCGTATTGTGGGACTGCGCAGTATGAAATAGCTGATGGAAAGTGTCAGCAGATTGAGTGCCATGGTCGGGTTAGACACACTTGCGCACCCACTTTGCAATGAAGGGTAAGAAAAGTAGATTTTATTTTGTACTGGGTCAAATTTTGCACCTCCCAAATGCACTTCTGTGGGAAGGCACATTTGCTGGTAAAAAATCATCATCACACAAAAGTGACAAATTATAAAGACCATTCTCTTTATAAATCCTAGAAAGAACATAACAGATAATCTCGATGTCCTGTACTGGTTGTTAGTTTCTAAATTCTTCTTGCACATTCATGTTGCAATTGCAGGAATTCCACATTATGTAATCTTGTAACTTCATTGCTGAATACAGGGAATTTGCAGATCCGTTCCAAGAATAGCAAATGAAACGTATAAAAGTGTGTTGCCCTGTTAGTTGTGGCATCAGTGACAGAAGTCAGTCGTTCAACATGGAGAAAGCTCTGACAATGTGCTTAGTACTGGGAGCTATTGCAGCTGCTGCTAGTGTGTCTGTACCCATGATGCAATGGACTGAAGATGACATCTCTGTCATGTCTATGATCAGCACTGACTACTACAACAAAGTTTCTGGAGAAAATGCTGTCTACGTGCTCCTTGGGAATAATTCTGAATATATAATGGTAAGTGACAGATTTCCAATATTTATATTTTATCTTTTGGTCTATAGATATTTTATATGTAAATAATCTGGTATCCTCAATTTTCCAGGATGAAGCCTCTCGTTATCACCAACTTCAGTTCACAGTAAAAGAAACTTTGTGTCAGAAAGCGGACAATGAAATTACAGAGGAATGTGCATTCAAAGCAGACGGTGTAAGTCCTGAGACACAATGTATCACCACCTAGACACAATGTATCACCACCTAGACAAAATGTATCACCACCTAAACACAATGTATTGCCACCTAGACACAATGTATCACCACCTAAACACAATGTATTACCACCTAGACACAATGTATCACCCCCTAGACACAATGCATCACCACCTAGACACAATGTATTTCCACCAGGGTATATAAAAAAATATATATAAAAGTAACAGGACTAGAAAGAAGCATGAAAAGTAAAATTTGGGGAGCAGAATACACAACTAACTCCTGACTATTCTTAAATCAAAAAACCTTTACCTTTGAATTCCTGTAATTTATTCTGGGAGTAATATTAGGAGCATAATGGGTAATATCAATACAGGTACCATTTAACAGACAGACACTATTTTGCATACTTAGGGTTTAGTTAAATGATAACATAATTTTGTATAAAAAAAAATGAAAGTAACTGAATATATATTAATTCTTATACTTATAGAGCATCTTACATTTCTTTACCAGAATGATTATGAGACAAAACCATTACAAAAGTATTTAAATAAATTAACATATTATGAAAAACAAGACAAAGTTTTATTTCTATTATATGATGGTACAGTTGTTAGTTTGTACATTATCTTATAACTCACTTGGGATAATATATTACACAGATCCCTTTATGTCCAGTTCAGAGTACTTTTATCTCTGCCAATCTATCAGCAGGGCAATGATAGGGTCTTTTATTGTCTAATTTGTTTAAGTTTAAACCACGAAAGCAGGTCGCACATATTGCAACAATGGCAGCAATATCAGGCAGTTCACCCACCATGCGTGTCCCCAATGCCGGATATAGATCCAGTCTGAATCATTCAGATCATTATCAGGAAATGGTGGAGATCAGGGGCGAAAGAGGGGGGGGGGGGGGGTCAATCACTAAAAATTACACAATATTTTATCTCATATACACTATATATTTAGTATTGTTGTCCTATTAATCCATTTAGTAACAGTTAGTTTACAATGACTTAATGAATTCTGTTCCTTTCTTCCAGGTGGTGAAATCCTGCACAGCCTCGTTCTTTGTTGATGAGGATCGAGATGTTGTTGTGGTTACATGTGACAACGTTCCACTAGATGTAAGTGTAATTATTCATGTTCATTCTGTTATTATTAGACATTCCTTACCGGAGGGTACACTGTGGATCCCTGAGATTAGTTTAAGTAGTCTAATTGTATCGGCTAAACTATTAACAAAACAATAATATCTCCAGGTTGAATAGTCCATCACAAACTACATAACATGTGGGACAGGTGCTTGCAGAAGACACATCTAAAAAGTGGGTCTAAATCAGATAACAGAGAAACAGGGGTTTATATAGGTGTATTCAGCAAGAGAGCGACTATAAGCTTATTTTCTGCCTCAGATATGACATTGTTACCAGACTTATGACTCACACATGGAACAGATGTAACAATCCTCGTTGGTGCACAGCCCAATACTAAAAAGCAGTTGCACATGAGCCCAATTTCCTTAAGTGATATTCACTTTCTAATTTATTTACTCTATGGGCTAGATTTACTAAGCTGCGGGTTTGAAAAAGTGGGGATGTTGCCTATAACAACCAATCAGAATCTACCTATCATTTACCTAGTGCATTCTAGAAAATGATAGCTAGAATCTGATTGGTTGCTATAGGCAACATCCCCACTTTTTCAAACCCGCAGCTTAGTAAATCTAGCCCTATGACTTTTCATTTCTATTCCTGGTCACTTCTTCCTAATTTCTGTGTGAGGGAGAGGACAGATTCAGCAGGAATTCTAGTGTGTATAAAGAGAGACTCCTTCCACTGTGAGTTTGGTGGAAAGGATGAAAAGTCATTATAAGATTTCCATTATTTTTTAATGCACCTTAAACTAGATAAATCCTTATTGGATGCTTCAAAAGCATAAATTTAGTTTTGTTTAAAGACAACAGGTACAAAGCTTTTGATAAAAACACAGTTTAAAATGACCTACTAAAAGCAGATTGGCTGCCTAAATAAGCCTTGGTAAACGTGAGGATATCTGTCATTTTCTTCTATTTGTTTAGCTCCTTCAGACACAATTCTTTTGCCTCTCTGTTATTTGCCCCATCCATTGTATCTGTAAAGCCTCCGGTGGTGCCAAATTGTACATTACTACAGCTCTCCTGGTTCAAACAGGCCGTGATATTGTCAATGTCCCCTCTCCACTTATATACAAATTTTACAGGACTAGGACACAGAGCAGAGCATTGTGGGACCAGTAAAAGCTTTGCAGAGCTGTTGAACTGAGCCAACAGATGCATTAGAAATTATATTTTATATTGGATTAGTGAAATACACTTAATATTAGATTTTACATTTTGGGCGGACTTTAAGCCCACATGCCTGTTTATTGTATCTGCAACATGACAACTTGCCAAATAGTGCATGTAATTTACCCCTAGAGTAAATTATATTATTAGCAATCAAACAGTAGCTTGTTTATTATATAAAAATGCAATATTTAATTCTGATTCTAGCTATTAATACTGACATATTCTTGATGAATATTGAAGTGATGACATCACTGCTTGCACAAATACTATTCCCATGTGTTTATACATATATTATCATCATGTTTGTACGTGTTTTTATGCAGCACACAAGAGTAAGGAGATCGAGCAGTAGAAGAAGCAGCAGAAGCGGAGGGAGTGGAGGGCGTGGAGGGCGTGGAGGGCGTGGAGGGCGTGGCGGTAGATCTGGATTTGGATCTTCCATTGCAGGTGTCAATACCAAAGGAAAGATCAGACTTGCTTAAATGGTGTTTTATTTTGGTGAATGTCTGTATTTTACATTTTCTGTGTGTATATTTTAATAAAATGTCATATTTTCAACAATCTGTTTTCATTATCTTACAATTACTGAAGATGCTGAGTTCTTTATTGCTCTATAACTGTAAGTTAAAAGACAGAGCATTGTGTATTATTCACAAGAGACACTAATATTGTACACAGACTGACTAGAATCACTTTTACAATTCTAAACATATTTTCACAAAAATTACATTTCCAATTCAACAACAGAAACCATATTAAACTCATGATAACAAAATAGCAATAATAAAAATATTGCGCAATAAGTATTATGGCCGATAATCACCTTATTATAGGGATTCATGGAGAAGTTTGTGCTTTTAATTTGTCCTCAATGAAAAAAAGAAAAAAAGAACAGATTAATATATATTTTAAGAGTGCAATGTATTTAGTATTAGTATTTATGATTATGAATCAGGCCCACAATCCCTGGGATTACCACCAATGCTTCTCTTATAGGCGTCTTGTGCTACATAGTTGCATAAATTCTTCTTCATTTAAAGTAACAGAGTGTGAAACAAAAGGAAAACATATTGTATTTTATAGACTAGTTCCAGGTGAAGGCTAAATATAGTGTTAACGGAACTTTAATGGAAACTACCGAGGAGGAAAGGGATCTAGGAGTCACTATTTCATGTGAATTAAAGGCATGTAAGTAATGTAACAAAGCAATGAGGAAGGCAAGTCAGATGCTTGGTATAGGGCAGTGTTTCTCAACTTCAGTCCTCAGGGCCCACTAACAGTGCAAGATTTCTAGGTGATCAGTGAAATAATTATACCACCTGCTACACTGTGTCAGTCAGTAATGAATACACCTGTGCTCCAGCAAGTAGATCATCATCATCATCATCATCATCATCATTTATTTATATAGCGCCACTGATTCCGCAGCGCTGTACAGAGAACTCATTCACATGTACTGCTAGGGGGTTCTGAGGACTGGAGTTGAGAAACACTGGTATAGGGAGAGGAATCAGTAGAAGAAAGAAAATAAAACAATTAGCAGATTAGAGTCAAGTTCCAGACAGTGTGTCTGTGTGGAACATGCAATTTATCCTGATAAGTAATTGCCCTGGTCCTTCTTATATCAGAATGGGAGCCAACAGGGGCAGGGTGAGGACACAGAACATAAACACTTGTAGTTCTGCAGTTTTATACAAAAGTACATTTTAGTTAGTGTGGCTGGATCACTTATAAATAACTTATTGTATAAATATATATAAATTATTAGCGCAGTGTGCCAATTTATAGCATTGCAAATTTACTGATTTTTGATACTGTATATTAGAAATGTACTGATATTTTTTTATATTGTGAGTATTTCAGTATAGGAAATGTATTGATTTCTAATGAATTATGCCAGGTCAGAGGAAGTCTGTTTTGCTAATAGCAGGAAATGGTAAGTAAAAACCTGCTTAGCCTGAAAGGCCAGCAGTAGGTCGTTATCTGTTGTCTCGTCTTGTTAGAGAGACAGGAACCTGTCTGAACAATGTAGACTCAGGATACAAGTAATGTAGAATATCACAGATTGCTGGGAATTTTAAATTAAAGTTGAAATTAATTTGCGTTAAATCAATGTGTAGAAAAATATCACATCCTGATGTTAAATCATCTGATCTGATATCAGACGCTTCAGTGCCTGGTCAGATAGGGGGGCTGGTTTACATCCTGCTAGTAGTTGTGTCAGAATCTGTATAAAAAGGAACTCTGTTTGACCATGTAGATTATACCATTTGTACTTCTGGAGATCGCTAGTACCTTAAACTAGTGAATGTAACTGTCTTTATTAGGACACTTGAGCTAATAAAACATCACTGCTTCAAGATAGACAACTACTTAGCTGTGGCAGTTCCTGTGATCTACAGATTAGACCAATCTAATCTGTTATCCTGCTGTTCTGAGGTTGGGACCCAGCATCCAGTACCAATGCTCTGCCCGCTACCTGCAGCTCTGGTCTGTGTGATAGGTCAGGGGGAACCATCCACAGCAACCCTGATCTGAAGGCAAATGGTCAGGGTTACCAGCCCAGGTGCCCAGCAAGGAGGTACACTAGCAGCGAGAGTTACTCAGAAGGACACGGTTCTAGGTGCCGCTGAGGAGCCTAGTGGTGGCAGAAAGCTTAAGCCCCTCCTACTGCAGTTAGAGGGCACATTTGGGATAAATGAACCAGGGACGATGGCAAAGCAAAGCAAGCCGGTCTCCTGCAAACAACATAAAGGGTGGCATAGGAGGTCCATCCTGCCACAGTTAGTATATGCATGCCCCTTGTTTGTGTATTTTTTTGTTTTTGTTACAATGGTGACAATGTGTCTATAATTGCAGTTCCCCATATAACATGCACCTGGATTGGGTCTCATTGAATGTAAATGCTGAATCCCAGTTCCCAGCATCTCCAAGGATGTGTAAAAACTCATTATAAATATGGGAATAAGCTTATGATTATATTGAGAAACTTCCCTCTATGTATCATTAGACTGACATTTAGACATAAACTCTTATGTGTATTAATATGTGTATTGTAAGTGGACCAACATTGACTTGCGTTATCATCTGCCAAACACTTCAACTCCTCCTCCTGTGCGTCAAGCAGCCAGATCTCTTCCACATTGGTCACCGACGTGTGTGGTCAGATTGGACACTGATCCTCACACTTGCTGCTTGGGTTTAGTGGCAGCATTACCCCGTGGGCGGCAGAGTAATTACTTTTGCTTTAATCCAGAAAGGATGATAGGGAGGTGTCAGTCACTATAAATAATAGAAATACTTATTTGATATATGTTTTATTTTGTTGTCCTATGAAACCAATTCGTAACATTTAATATGATAATTATATCCTGAATTATTTCCTTGCCAGGTGGTTAAATCCTGCACAGCCTCTGTCTTCATTGATGAGGATCTAATTTTATTTTTTGTTTACATGTGACGATATTCATCTAGATGTAAGTGATTCAAATTATTCATTGTTTATTCAGCTATTAATAGACGTTCCTTACCAGAGTGAATGCTGTAGAACTCTGAGCATATTTCAAATGTTCTTATCTCTTGGCAAAAAAATATATTATCTGCACATTAAATAGTACATCACAATGTATATCATGTATAATAGTTGCCTGCAGGAGACACACTTTACGCTGACATAGAGGTTATTTAGGTGAATTCTGCAAGAGGATGACTATAAACCTATTCACTCTCTTGCCAGTGTTACCAGAGTTACCACAGATGTGGCAGATAATGAACAGATGTAACAATCCTCATTGATTTACAGACTCTGGTACTTAATTATACTGCAACATAGTAACACACAATATTTTGTGGCAGCATACAGGCTGCACAGAACACACTGACTGTATGGTGTGACCATAGTCTGGTGTTATTCCGCAGCTGGTTCACACTCTCCCACAGCCAGTTCCATCTTCTTTATGCTGAACTGTGTCTCCTTTCCCTCTTGTCCCTGTGCTGACACTTCTCTGTGTCTTTCTCTCCTTTCTCCCTTTTGTTACAAGCTTCAGGCTTCTTTTATTATTTTCTTTTTTGGAACATTTTCTCTATCTCTTGCTGGCTGCGTTTCCTTCTCTTACTCTAATAATTCATCACTGGAATGACCTCACGTCCTACTCCCCTACTCCTCCTGCATTCCCTTGTTCTATTCAGTTGAATTTGGCAGTAACATGTACACCTAGTGGCTGTTCAGAGCCCTATTCTATAGAATAAAAATCCCAAAGCAACCAGCAAACCTCCTTGCCTTGCGTTATGTACCTGTTGAATCAATAAAAATTGTACCCCTGTTATTATTTCCTTAATAAACTGAGCCCCTTAATATATAATTAATTCATGGTACCTTTAGTAATAAATAATGAATTTGTGCCCCTTTATACTTAAATAAAATCCATAGAACCCCCTTTTTGTTACAACTCTGAAAGATACCTGTGCCAATCCCAATTAACACTAGCAGATGAGCGGCGTTCTAACAGATTCCCCGGTGTTCACCAAGAACTGACTCCAGGCAGGATGGACTTTGCTGCCAGTACCTGCAGGTCGCGGCACTCTGGACTGCCTCAGGATGTAACACAAGGCCCAAAGAGGCAGACGAAGAATTCCTGGAAGAAAGCTGAGGGCGCTACAAGAAGTGAAATCAGGAACACACAGTAACCAACACAAAAGGTCAGGCAGATTTGTAACTGGTACATGGGTGGTCCAGCAGAGAGTAGTCAGACAGGCTAGGATCTGGTACACAGGTTTTCCGGCAGAATAGTCTGACAGGCTAGGATCTGGTACATTGGTAAACAGGTTATCAGGAGGGTAGTCAGACAAGCCAAGTTCGGTACACAGGCAGCACATAGTTAGACAGGCCGAAATGGTACACAGATTCAGCAGAAAGCACCACACAAGGAGCAGCGAAGGGGAGTCAGACGGACAGCAACCAAGTAGCACTGACACTGAGCAAGTGTCAACATTTTATAGAAGCAAATTTTAAAAAACCCACTACTCGGAAGTGCCGATTGCGGAACGGAGGAGACAGTGGTGGAACATGGAAAAGTCGTTACACTTTTATAATGAAAAAATCATTATTGTCTCCTTTATTAATTAAGATATGATTTCCAGTGTTAATAACAGATACCTATCATCCTCTTTTTTGGATCTGACATTATCCATAGGTAAATTTTTTAAAAAAAACAACAGCAAAGCAGACTGCTTACTAGGAACTCCAGAAGCAAATGAGTTAAAGTCAGGTCAGTGCATCTACTTTTTAAACAAAGACAAAAATTTGAAGAGCTTTCTATGCCTCAGCATGACAAAATGGTTAAATAATCTGTTACTTGATTATTAAAACACGCCCACCGCACCAGGGGTGTGAATCCTAACCACATTCTACCCAACCAGAATGACTTTGATATACTCAGTATACACTTTATATTAGAGCAATAATTTTTGGTTTGAAGATCAACATTATCTACAGATTCAAGGCACCACCATGGGAACCAGGTTTGTGTAAAGCTACGGCAGTCTCTTCCTGAGTTGATAGAAGGAAAATTCCACCTTGCCCAATGCAGTTTTGGCACAGACCTGGTCCCATGGAGACTCTACATTGATTACATGATTTTGATCTAGAAATTCTTGCTAGACTCAATTACCAAATTTCTAACATAGCAATCAGAATTGTCAGTTTACCAATATAGTCTGCAGCAATATGGCCATTTTCACTTATTTCGGAGGTCACAGTCACCCACAAGAAATATAATTAAATCTTAGTTATGATTCAATGGCAATACAGCTCTGTCCAAATCAACTTTTTTTTAGATAACCAGAACACCAAAGGGTATATCAATAACATCAATAGGTACAGTCAGCTCTTGCAGGCAAGAGGAAATGTTTTGTCACAGATGTAGTTTGCAAGCTTGTTAGCAGGGCCGGCTTGTGTACTCGTAGCATCTGTTCCTTGTTGGTTGCAATACCCCTCACCCATCAGGTGCCTCATGCCATATGCACCCCTATGATTATTACCTTGTGTATAGTGAGGGCGTGACAGCATGTTCTCCTCTTGGGTGTGTGGTCAGCTTTTTTTCAAATAATTCATGATTATTTATAACTGGGTGTTTAAATGGATATTGTGCCTCTTTTGCATGCAACAAATACACTGGCTGCTTTTGCACACTAATAGCAGACAGTTTTTTTTTTATTGCTGTGATTTACATTTTAGTAAGACTGTACCCTCTCCTAATTCGAAATCTGTCCCCTTATTTTAAATTTGTCTCCCCTGAAGCACAACATGATTTTGCAAAGTACAAAGTTGCACCTTTTAGCTGAATTCACGCCTAAGGCTGGGTATCATTAGCGATTTTACCAACCACTCAAAGTCCTGATCACCATGCCGATACATGTGTACACACTAAAGAAATAAGAGGCATGTCTTAAAGGGCACTCTGTGACCTGTGTCACATATATTAAAATTGATATCTTTATTAAACCAATTTAAAGTAGGAGTATTCCTAATATTGTCCTGATTATTACCAATAGCGAAATAGTTAAAACAAAAGTGGTAAAAGTTATAGAACTAAAACAAATTGTATTCATAAAATGACTGCTCTGCCAACAGGCCTCACTGTGTATATTGAGTAAGCCATTTGGTGATTTGTATGGGCACCAATGTATAGCTTATTAACACCAATTAAATATGTTCTCATGCTATTCTAAACTTATTTTTATGCAATAAAGGAATATATAGTGACAAGCTCTATAATCTATGTCATTGATTTATTCAGTACACTAACTGTGATCAGAGAAAATCAAAATAAATCATCATGATAATATAATTTTAGAGACGTCCTCAGATTGAAAGGAGATGTTAGAAACCTTTTGATATCTAATAAGTAAATTGATATCTATTGTTCCTCTTTTAAACAAATTGGCACCTAGACTAACATCATTAGTGGTGGATAAGGGTTAGGGTACTAACTACAATTCAGGGAGAAGGTGTAGGAACTGATTGTGTGGAGTTAATTTGTAATTCTGCCTCTACTAAACATAGCTTGTTTGATAATAGCAGTCTCTCGCTCTAACTATGCTAGCTGGCTACAAGAAGCACTCATAAATTATCATTGCGAGTCTACCAGACCTCATAGAAAAATTAATATTCCTCACTCCACCTCCCCTAATATATTCTAATACAGCCCCCCCCCATATTGTAATCCATTTGAATATTGTAGGAACAGCATCGAATCAGACAGTCAATTAATACACAGGCGAGGCGAATGCCGGCACACTGTTTTGCTTACTCGTTTTTTCCAGGCAAGCCGAATGAGTGAACTGACGTTTCTTTTATAGAGTAAATGCAACCGCTTAACAGTGCCATAACTGATTAAGCAATTTAATTCCTAGCCAGCATGAACATGTCACAGAATGATTGATATGAGAGTGGACCAATCAGGGAGTGAGAAATACACTCACCCTTTCATTATTATTGCCTTATGATACTGAATATCAAATGGTATCTATAAAACAAAGTGCAAATCTCTAGTTAATGTAGGTTCTCCCTTCCAAATAAATTATAAAAAATACAATATTTAAATAAACATGTTAAATAGAACTTTGTTAAAAAAAAAATAATAATTAATATTAATATATTAGTGAAACACACTGTGAGACCAGTGAAAATAAAATAAAAAATAAAAAATCAAATCTATATTACCAATATCAAGAAAAGTATAAGATTAGGTAATAAGTACTGTATATAATTATTGTTAGTAACTAAAGGCATATCTATAATGAAGAAATATATATATAAATTAAAAATAACCCTATACCACTACCAAGTGTGTGATATAAATAAAATATATAATAAAAGATGAACTGTGAGATAAGAAGAGATGCACAACTAGTATCCCTATTAATACATTAGTGATAGTATATAACTAATTAATTTGGGAAAATAATAATAAACAATGTAATGAAACATAATATGATAAATCATACTGTTAATTTAAAAAGGACAAATCCCATTCACGTGATTAGAGATGAGTATAATAAAAAACTAAAGTAAAAAAATTAAATCCGGGGACTAATATGTAATAGTGGTGATAAAAATATAATAATTAAAGACATTAGAAAAAATAATATCTGATCATTCCATTGCAATATAGTTAATATAATATAAATTAAAAATAATTAATAAATATTCAAATATTAAAGCCACAATTTGCACATTTATAGGGTTTAATAGAAATATAGCATGTTAGAAGTCCTATCTTAGGTCTTAATGACCATTTTTAAATTAAGACCGTGTAATTTGTTTTATCAGTTAAACCTTTCAGTTCAAGACTGTTCATTAAAAAAAAAAATTAGACTCCTTTTTCAAAAGTTCATGTTGTAAATTACCACCCCTAAAGATACTTGTTCCATCACAAAAGCTTTAAGTGTATCCGGGTTATTGTGGTGGTGCCACTGTAGTGAGTGGTTTAAGTTTCTCCTTATCATTGTGGACATTCTTGATATTGTTGACATGTTCTAATAAGCGTATTTTGAATGGTCTTGTTGTCATGCCTATATAATGCAGACTGCAAGGACAAGTCAAACAATAAATAACCCCTGCAGAGCTACAGTTTACAAACTAGTTACTTTTCCAAGTTTTGGAATACCTATACACATATTGATACGTCTGAATCATACACTTATAGTCTTTGCATCTGCCACATTTATGAAATCCAAAAACAGGGGCTCTACACCCTTGTTGGTGGGGGGAGGAGCAGGGTAGTAAAAACAAAAATAGATATACTCACCTGGTTGAGGCGCCGGCATCCCTCCTCCTTCCTCTCTGCTCTGTTAGCACTGAATGACAAGCGTGACATCATCAAGTCATGCCTGTCATTCAGAGATAGGCACAGTAAGGAAAAAAGGGGGGGGGAGAGAGGCACAGCATGAGAAAATAGGGGGGAGAGGTACAGCATGACAAAAAAGGGAGGAGAGGCACAGTATGAAAAAAAAGGGGGGGAGGCATAGTATGAGGAAAAAGGGGGGGAGAGAGGCACAATAGTGGGGAATATTAATTTAAGATGGGGTGGTTTGGGCGCTACTGAATGTAGGGGTGAGTTTAGGGAGAATGAGGTTCTTTTATTAAATGTGCCTATGAATTATTTATTGGCAGTGACGGTTGCGGGAAATAGGTATATTTCTGAAATGTAAATACTATTAATTTATTGCTGGAGCTGTTTGTAGGGAGGGAAATAGGTTTATTTATTAAATGTGAATACTATTATTTTAATGTTGGGGCTGGAGGAAGGCCTAAATATAACTCGTGGGTGGTACTGATTTAACGCCGGGTCTGGTTGTAATTTTCTAAATGTACCCATTTTTATTTCCAAATAGGGCCCCCCAACTTTCCAGGATCCAGACAAGCCACAACTAGAGAAACCTGCAGCACAGATGGTGAAAGTGAGAAGAACAGATAGGAGAGAGCAGCAGAGTCTGTGAAATCTTGTGATTCTAGTGGAACAATCCCAATTTTTGGTGACCGTTCAATGGTGTACACAACAATGCAGGTTTTTTGTCTGTAGGAGGGTGGCGTGGCCATGCCCAATGATGCATAGCCATGCCCCCAATTGTATCAACACACCCATTAGCAATTGCATGTATTTGCATGTACTTTGAGTTTAAAAATGCTTATATGGTTTATAACATTCCACCATGTGTTACCATTTAGTTAAGAATAAGTCCAGTTCATAAATTCCAGTCATTATCCCCTTGGATCTTCGAATACTTGAGCTGAAAACAGCAAGTAGTAGGACAACCGGAGACCCCTTGTGCTGTTCATTGGGCCGTAGGGTTCTCAGGACTTCACCAGTGTTTTTTTGGGAAAGAGCAGCCGTTACCTGTGCTATTTGAGATTTCTTCTTTTATATACATCTGTGGCTGTTCGATACATAGAGATTACATGTGACTTATACCTAGGATCACGCATGGTTGCCAGAAGGTAGTGAAAGCTGTTTTTGCACAAGTTTAATGAGTTGTATGATGTGTCTCAGTCTGGCACTGTCTAAACCCCCTTCCTTGTTACTATGTATTTCAAGCATACATTCAAAAGAATTTTCCAGTGTTGTGAAGTAAGGTACCAAGTCATGTAATGCCAGTATACTTAGCTATAAAACTAAGGCCATGAATATTAATGTGAGGATACCAACCTTAGCTGGGATGGCAGTTACCCTCTGTGGGATTCAACTCACTCGGGTAGACCAGAATATATGCAAATAAGGCTTTATTACGACAGCACAACACCCTCAAGACGTTCACAAGATACAGGGTAAATGGTAGCATGTATCCTCCAGCAGCCTCTTGCAGTCAGCACTCCAAAGTAATAATCTCAGTCTCTTTCAGAATATTGTCCTCCCACTATATTACCACTTCAGAGTAGAAAAACAGTTACGGTGTCGCCCAGCCTGGGTTACTGGCTCACACAGGCCCTCTCCTGGTAGGGTTTCCTCCAGCGGCACCACCATGCCTGGCCCAGAGTCCTTTTCGCTGATGTCTTGTAAACCAGAATCCTCCAAGCTAGAATACCTCTCTTGGCATTCTGCTCTCTTTTATTCTTGGCTGTATACACAGATAGTAGGGTCAAATGTCTCAATCCTCCCTCTTTCAGCAGGACTATCTGTTACCTTGATTTTACAGTAGAATGGCTTGACTCAATTAGCTGTTTGACTGGATACACTAAACAAAAGGTTACCATATTACATCAGGAAATGACACTTCACACTTTCGTGAAACAACAAGACATTCGACACATTGTTTCTGCAATATTACACAATCTAAGTCTGTGATACATTTTGGTACAATAACATTTATATTGATATATTTTAATACATTTCCCAATGCTATTTCAGCCAGTATATTACTCTGGAGGCACATTGCATATCATCTAGAAGTTTTAACCTAATTAACTCTCACATTACCTGTTGACCTAGCTAATTAACATGGGTTGCCAGCTAGTTAACTCAGACATTGTTCTGATTACAAACCAAATCTAAGCTGCACCTCATAACAATGGACATTTGAGACAAATGGTAATTATCTTAGAAAGCAAAAGCAAAATGACTTCTGCTGTCCTGTTATTTTCACACAGTATGGCAATATTCTTTCTATTTCTAATACATACAAGATTGCAGGTAATAGCAAAGGCAAAATGTACCTAATAACATGAAATAATAATACACATAATACACCGATGCTCTGGTGTATATACTTAGACTGGGCCATGGATTGAAAAGTACATTAAACGTGAGAAACGGGTGATAAATAAAAAGTACTCAGTCCATTAGCGCCCCGTTTCTTGACAATTAACATTGATATGGATAATCAATTCACACAGAATGGAAGTTGAATTAAAGCTGGTTATAAAATAGTAGTGGGATGTGTAACAGTTAACGAGCTACAGTGTATGTATATATATATATTGACAAATTAAGTTGTTTTTCTGCCTTTTAGACAGTGTTGGTCAAGGTGTTTGGGGAAACATGTCTAAAATATATTACAATAGCGCAAGATATTTAAACAGAAATGTGCCCTCCGTTGTTCATATCAGGAAACAGGGAAGCTGTGGTACAGTAAGTTAACGACAGATAAGATGTGGAAAGGTCTACTTGGATTTATGCCTATATCTGGGAGATCATGGGAGATGTTGAGAGATCCTGATATGTGGAGTGATATTATTAGTCTAAAGTCTTATATGATGCTTTATCTAGTTATTATTTTTGTGGTTAAAGGGCATAAAATGCTTGCAAAGGTAATATGAAATTACCATTGTTCTATATGAATTGAATGGTCTGTATTGCACATACATAATACATTGAGAATATTCTAAAGAGACTTCATTTTTTGGGGATTATTTCTGAATACTGCCAAATCAACATTTTTAAGTATTACATATATGACTTATTTTTTGGTGAAAAAAAGAAATAATTTAGAACCTAATAGCCACGCGTCAATATGTGCCCTTGTAGCTCCTTGTCTCTGTTGCAATCCTTGTCCGTTCCTGATTGCCGAAAGGCAAAGGAGTCATGTGCACTCCCTGGCCACACAGCTACCAGGTCACGAGTCTGGAGAGATGGGTCACATATAGTCTGGACAGTTATCAAGTGGATAAATTGTAGCATTCCCACCCAACGGGACCAAGGCTACATGAGTCCCATCTACTGCACCTATGACATGTGGAAAGCCTACTATGGTCACAAACTGCCGCTTTATGGGCACAAGGGACTCCTCATCGAGTGGCAAATGTATGAATTGCCTGAGCTGCAACAGGAACCTCCGCAGAACAACCTTCAGCACATGACTAAAGGACTTCTGGGACATCCCAGCCACAACTCCCACAGTGGTCCAGAATGACCCTGTGGCACAAAAGTGAAATACTGCCAATAGTTTGTTTAATGGCAGTACTGCTGTCGGGATGTGGCGCATTGGCCCCAGGTCACTCTGCACAATGCGCAGGGTGTCCAGGATGATACAAGGCGGGAGGCGATAGCGACGGACCGCCTCAGCCTCAGACATCCCAAAGCAGCTGACACGTGGCCTGAAGACATGCTCCCGAACAGGCAACCGTGGACTAGTTGCTGGTTTTGGAGGGGTTGACGGCTGTTGCCCTCCTTCGCTGCCACCTGTGCCTCGGCCAGTTCTAAGAAATGTTATATTTCAGAAAGAAGGATGCAGGGGTTAAAAAAAATACATTACCTCATGACTTTGACACTTTCATGCCTGTTTGCACATTAAAGATTTACAATATACATACACCTACAAGTGGGTTTGCAAGACTCATAATGGGGCTGTAAAAGAAAAAATATATATAATTAACAAATAAAACAGGAAGCACAATTATGCATTGTGTCACATAACTAGGCCATAACATGAAGCAAAGTAAGAAAAACAAACACAAAAGTGGCACATTACTATACATGTATGAGCAAACCAAAGCACAAACAACAGTAATAATAAAAAAAAATACAAATTATGGTACTAGTAAACAGCCATATTTAAAATTAAAAGAAAACAAACCAAACCTTGTTAATAGCTTGTAGCTCTCTAAGAATTGTACTGGACAGAATGCAGACACTCGCAGATCCACACACGCTCTAAGCGGACTTATTATAGCTGTGTTTAATAAGCAGAGAGTATGCAGGTGTTTGGAAAACATACCGCACAATGACATCCCGAGCCGGTTTACTTTTGTGTCTGTTGGTGAGTGACCGCAGGTATTTAAACTAGACCTCTGGCAATTGCATAATGTACACCAAAAACTACTCCGCTACGCATGGTCAGCTGACCCTGACTTGGACGTCACTGAACAGGAACGCCCTCATTGTGAAATGACACCCTTTTAACCCCCCTGTTCACACCCCAAAACCATAGCCCGTAGTAAGTGCCCATTGCGTTTGCAAACGTGCGAACCTGTGTTTGCTGGTGGGTGAGTGATCCTGTTGTGGGCATGCGCAGAACGGATTTTCGTTCCATACGCACAAAAAACAGAGATCCGTCCCTTAATGACTCGGGTCCACAGAGTGAGGTATTTTTCGAAAAGGTTCTGTCTTTCATTAATGACCACTGCTTGTTTACCAGTCAAGATCAGTCCAGTTCTCTCACATCTCCAGTTATTTACCACAAAACACAATTAGTGAATACAGAGAAGTGACATACTGGGCTGTATAGAATTTCATGTGCAAGAAGCAGATGTGGTAACTGTGATTATACAAGAATCCCAATCCGGTTGTTTATTGTTCACTCAGTGTGTATGAACAGGAACGTATATATATATATATATATATATATATATATATATATATATATATATTTATTATCATATACAGGACTTTTTTGGGCTTCAGCCACTTTGTGGAATTCCCCTACTACGCACAATAAGACTTTCCTCTAGTCTTCAAATCTTCAAACGTTCTCTGAAAACCCACCTCTGCAGACAAGCTTATAATATTCCTCTACCACGCTATTACCCTCCCTAGGTTACCCTTTTACCACCCTTTACTCAGCTAACACAAGACAACAACTTTCTTACTGACATTGCTGTGTGACTGATCACACAGCCCACTAAATACTTTGTAACCTTTGCAGTCTAGCTGGACCAATATGCAATATGATGTAGCGTTTACCCTCGTGTATCAAACTCCAATTGTTCTATAGATTGTAGGCTTGCGAACAGGGCCCTCTTACCTTTATGCCTGAATGTATTACCAAGTATTGTTTGCTCCCAATTGTAAAGCGCGTGATGGAATCTGCTGGCGCTATGTAAATAAATGTTGATGTTGAGATAGATATATATATATATATATATATATATATATATATATATATATATGCAGAAATCTCATTTTAAGTTTCAGGAGTCATTCCAGCAAATTCTATTACTCAGCATAACAATTTTAATTTTGCAACATCAATTTTGAGTGAAGTTACTTTGTCATGAATATAACTCAAGAATTTACTATAAAACTTTGAAAGCTGCCATATTAAATCATAATACGCTGTGCAGTGGAACGACATTAACTTATTTCACTTAAGGAAAATAAGATTCTGGGAATGACATTAGGAATAGATAAGACTATACTTGTCACTATGTGAATATCTGTGATCCAGATGATGCACCTGAATTGAAGGAGAGCAATGATATCTATATGGAGCTCAGACAGGTTTCAGTTATCTGATTGATAATAATAATAATAATAATAATAATAATAATATCAGCTGTAGACACTTAGATGAACTGAAGTAAAACTAGAGCAGACTGAATGTGAAAGAACTGGAGTAGACATCTACATAAGAGGTAAGAACATATCCATTACTCCATCTTCAAGATTGGCCTCTGGAAGTCTTATAGTAATTGGGCAATTCTACACAGAGTTTCGTCACATTTCACATTTCAGATCCTTAATGAACAAGACAGAGCTCAGTGATTACTGGAGAAAAAAAACCACACATTTGAAAATAAATTATACTTATTCTCTGAAGGGTCTCATTACATCTAAAGTCTGTCAAATGAATACATTTTGCAAATAATCATTATCCTCTTCAGACTACCCAACTCTTTACAAGTCAGTATTAATCAAACCATTCTACAAGAGCGTGGTCTTCAAAACACAATGGTGGATATAAAGCTCTTCCAGCATGAAATCACAATTATCAATATCAGAGTTCACCAAGATTCCTCCTCAGTCCCAGGCAGATTAAATTCTAAACCCAATGGTCATACACAAGTCTCAAAATGTTATGGTGTCTCCATGTATTTGCGGTCTGTGTAAGAGAGATATAATTAAAATCTACAGAGTAGGGAGCCTGATAAAGATCTGGCAGAAGCTTGGTCAACAGGTTCAGCAAATGGCTATCTCAGACTTCTCTTCTTGGCCCAAGAAGTCTTAATCAATATAAGAATTTGGGGGCTCATGTAGAGTTGGATGCATTTAGAACCTGAAAATACACAGAGGGCCTGAGTCATTAAGGTATGGTATCTGCCGCCTTTGTGCGCAACGTCCACAAAAATCACAGTGCGCAGAACCAGACGATACAAAAACAGAACGCAGCCACGTGCAAGTCAGCTTCGCGCGCATAAGACATTTAGTACAACCTACGATCTTGGGGAGGGAAAGGGGTGGGGAATAGGCGGATGCATTTACTGAATGTACAGTAATGGCGGTCCTATTCAGCTGTATCCAAGTCACACTCAGACGCACACAGAAGCACTCTAGTTTTCTGCCGTATCTCTTGCTCCGGCTACAGGTCAGATCTAAGTGCCAATAACTATTGCTGACTGCTGTGTATGCAGCTAGAACAGGTGTCTGTAGTGAGGAGCAACTGTAAAAATGTCTGTCATGTACAGTAGACATTAAAAGCACCCTAATAAATGTTATTTAAGCATATGTCAAAAAATAAGATTACGCTCCTTGTTGACTTCAGGGGTGCACAGAGCGGAGTTACGTGCAGTTTAAAACAAACACACAATGCGCTCAGTATGCTGCCTTAATGACTCAGGCACAGAGTGTCCATGTGTGATGCCTTTACAAGAACACACTTTTCTGTACTCAGTTTGTGGGACTGCATCACTTTGAAATGTCTGATGGGAGCAGTCAGCAGATTGAGTGCATGCCTTGCCATGGTCGGGTTAGGCACACCTGCGCACCCACTTTGCACTAAAAGGTCAAATTTAGATTTTTATTTTGTAATGGGTCAAATTTAACACCTCCCAGATGCACTTCTGTGGGATAGCACATTTGCTGGTATAAAATCATCATCACACACAGGTGACACATTACAAAGACAGTTCTATTTATGATGCCTGGAAAGAACATAACAGATAATCTCTATGTCCTGTACTTGTTGTTAGTTTCTAAATTCTTCTTGCACATTCATGGTGCAATTGCAGAGATTTCATCACTATGTAATCTCGTAACTTCATTGCTGAATACAGGGAATGTGCAGATCTGTTCCAAGAATAGCAAATGAACTGTATAAAAGTGTGTTGTCCTGTTAGTTGTGGCATCAGCGACAGAAGTCAGTCGTTCAACATGGAGAAAGCTCTAACAATGTGCTTAGTACTGGGAGCTATCGCAGTCGCTGCTAGTGTGTCTGTACCCACAATGCAATGGACTGAAGATGACATCTCTGTCATGTCTATGATCAGCACTGATTACTACAACAAAGTTTCTAGAGAAAATGCCGTCTACGCGCTCCTTGGGAATAATTCTGAATATATAATGGTAAGTCACAGATTTCCAATATTTATATTTTATCTTTTGTTCTACAGATATTTTATTACATTTTTATACGTATATAATCTGGTTTCCTCCATTTTCCTGTTTGAAGGATGAAGCCTCTCGTTGTCATCAACTTCAGTTCACAGTAAAAGAAACTTTGTGTCAGAAAGCGGACAACGAAATTACAGAGGAATGTGCATTCAGAGCAGACGGTGTAAGTCCTGAGACACAATGTATCACTACCTAGACACAATGTATCACCACCTAGAAACAATGTGTCACCCCCTAGACACAATGTATCACCATCTAGGCACACTGTATCACCATCTAGACACACTGCATCACCTCCTAGACACCATGTATCACTACCAGGGTATATACTTTATAAGTTACAAGACTAGAAAGAAATATGAAGTGGAAAATTTCAGCTCCTGACTATTTTGAAATCACAAAACTTTTACCTATGAATTCCTGCATTTTCTTCTGGGAAAAATATTGGGAGCATAATTAGTAATATCACTACAGGTATCATTAAACAGACAGACATTAGTATGCATACTTATTAACTACATAGGATATAGTATAATATCATTTTGTACAGTGGTCGAAGTGGAAATTTAGAAGTGGTGGCATGAAAAATGTAATAGGATTATATGTGAATGGAATTTAATAGTTTTACAATGAGGGCAGTAGGAGAAGTGGTGGTATGACATACCCCTGTATACCCCCACCTCCACCACTGAATATATATATATATATATATATATATATATATATATACATAAATATATAATGTAAGGGACTGGAATGTGATAGTGTTACAATGAAGGCAGTAGGAGAAGTGGCGGTATGACTTACGCCTGTATACCCCCACTTCCACCACTGAATATATATATATATATATATATATATATATATATATATACATAAATATATAATGTAAGGGACTGGAATGTGATAGTGTTACAATGAAGGCAGTAGGAGAAGTGGCGGTATGACATACCCCCGGTTACCCCCACTTCCACCACTGATTTTGGTTACAAGAAAGTGAAAGTAACTGAAGATATATTAAGTCTTCTACATAAAAAAACACACTTTAATATGCTTGCCTAATTATGAATGATTTAGTTAGAAACAAAACCATGATAAAAGTATTTAAATAATTGAACATATTTTGAAAATCACGACAAAGATTTATTTCTATTTTTTATTTTATTTTATTTATGTATATTTAGTATTGTTTGCTCATGAATACATTTAGTAACTATTACAATGACTTAATGAATTATTTTCCTTTCTTCCAGGTGGTGAAATCCTGCACAGCCTCGTTCTTTGTTGATGAGGATCGAGATGTTGTTGTGGTAACATGTGACAACGTTCCTCTAGATGTAAGTGTAATTATTCATGTTTATTCTGTTATTATTAGACATTCCTTACCGGAGGGTACACTGTGGATCCCTGAGATTAGTTTAAGTAGTCTAATTGTATCTGCTAAACTCTTGGCAAAACAATAATATCTCCAGATTGAGTAATCCATCACAAACTATATAACACTTGTGACAGGTGCCTGTATGAGACACCTAAACACCAATAGGTTTATTCAAACTCACTACCCCAACCTTCAAATGTCTTAGATTTTCTTCTACATATAATAAACTAAAACAACGACACGGACACCAGTTTTAATTTTTGACGAACTAAGGTCAGTTTAATTAATTGAATCAAGAATGGTGGCAACGAAAGTGGATGCAGGCTATCTCCACTCAACACTCAAATACCTTATACAACACCTTAAAGGAACGGCCAGCCGGCCAATCCATCCATTGAGCAACCTTACAGCGTCAGAAAGACTCCAACCCCTCTGGCCTCACGGATGCGCTTACTAACAAGATACCAGGACACCTGCAGAGATGACCCCCTAAAGAGACAAGATCGAAGGGAGGAAGACTCCTGCGGCCAACAATAAACATTTTTTGCGCCCTGTATTACCCGCTGCCTGCACAGTTTTCCAGCCTAATGTGCCTCTTCTGAATGCAAGGAAGAAAAGAAGGTTAGTAGACACAATATCAACAACAGTAAAACTTAATTAAGCAACAATGTTCCTGAGAGAATGTGACCACTTCCTGTTACTCTGTGCTAAAGCCTCCTATGAACACGCCGTCCCTTTGTCTCCTCATTCGCCGATCCACAGTTCTTTAACCATATAAGGTAAGTATCTTATGTTTACAAAAAACCTGGTGTTTAAATATCCTCAACCCTATTCAGGTCTTCGTCCCCCATTAAAAGTGTATCTAGAAGAGATTACAGAGAAACAGGGGTTTATATAGGTGAATTCAGCAGGAGACCGACTAGAGGATTATTTTCTGTGTCTCAGATATGACATTGTTACCAGACTTATGACTCACATGAGGAACAGATGTAACAATCCTCGTCGGTGCAGATTCAGCAGGAATTCTAGTATAAGGAGAGACTCCTTCTACTGTGGCATCGATGTCAAGGATGAAAAGTCATTATAAGCTTTGCATTATTTTTTAATACACCTTAATCCTTATTGGATGCTTTAAAAGCACCAATGTTATTTAGTTTAAAGACAACAAGTATATTGTAAAGGTTTTAATAAAAATACATGTTAAAATTACCTACTAAAAGCAGATTGGCTGCCTAGATAATCCTTGGTAATCGTGAGGATATCTGTAATCTTCTTCCATTTGTTTAGCTCATTCTATCTAATAATACAGAAGTTTCTTAATGAATATTGAAATGATTACATCACTGTTTGCACAATTAATATTCACATGCGTATATATATATATATATATATATATATTAGCATATTGTTTGTATGTATTCTTATTTCTTATGCAGCACACAAGAGAAAAGAGATCGAGCAAGAAAAGTAGCAAACGCGGTGGGCGTGGTGGAAAGGGCGGTATAAAAATCGGATCTGGCTCTGCCATCGCTGGTGTCGGTAAAAAATGAAATACCAGACTTGCCTAAATGTTCTTATATTCTGGTGAATGTCTTTATTTTACAAATTTTTTTATGTGTAATTTAATAAAATGTATTATTTCAGCAATCTGTTTTCATTATATTACAATTACTGAAGATGCTGAGTTCCTTATTGCTCTATAACTCTGTTAAAAGACAGAGCATTGTGTATTATTCACAGGAGACACTAATATTGTACACAGACTGACTATGAATACATTCACAATTCTAAATATATGCAAAGTTTCACAAAAGTTACATTTCCACTTCAGAAACTGAAACAATATTAAACTCATGATAACAAAATAGCAATAACAAAAATACTACCCAATAAATATTGTGGTCGAATTTCACCTTATTCATAGGGATTCATGCAGAAATGTGTTTTTCAATTTGTCCTCAATTAAAAAAGGGAAAAAGAACAAATTAGTGTATGTATGTTTAAAAAAAGTTAACTAAAAAAGTTAAAGATCTGTATTTATGCGGTTAAAGGTGAAATATTTACCCATCTATCAGTGCACCTATCATATCTTATATTGAGTGAGAGCTGCCATGATGAGTTAGTGTCAGCAGTCCTGTAGGATATGTACAGCAACAGTATACAGTATAGTGAGAGCATGCTGTTTCCATGGTGATTGCGTGCCTGATTTGACCAGACATTTATGAATACATTTGGACGAAATTATGAAAGGAGGGTACAGAGGAAATCTTTTAAAGTATGTAAAAATATATTATTATAAATCTATTGATCGTCATCTATATAAATTTTCCCAAGCACCAGGTTTGCCCCAACTTTCTGGTTCATCCATATTTAATCCTCCTTCCACTTATTCAAGAACAGGTTCACTTAACTTGGAGCAAAAGTAGTGCCCATTGCTGTTCCTTGTTCTTTTAGGTACCATTGGCCGTCACACCATCACTTGTTATGCTCTAATATGAATCCTATTCCACTTAGTATGAATTCAATCTGTTTGTGCTGTAAAATGCCCTCTTCTGTCAGGAAATGCTCTGAACTTTGAATGCCTTCTTCATTAATAATGATTTTACGGAGTATGTCACGTTGCTAGAGGCTAAACACAAGTCATCTGCCCATGAGACCTCTTCTTCTCAAGTTCTGGGGACTAATATGAACCATATGCTTTCCAGAAAGCGTAAGTGAATAGGAGGAATGGTGCAGCCAGGAATAAAGAGGTGTATGAAATAAATTACAGCAGCAATCCCACATAGAATATTTTTTATTCTTTAAATAGCATTTAATTACCTGTTAATAATGCATCTTTATTAACTGTCCTTCTACAAATTAATATTGACTTTTTAAAATCTCTCTGACAAACAAAAATGTCTGACAAGCACAGTCAGTTTGATAGTCTGATGCACAGACACAGGTTCTCAGCATGTCATGTGATGGCAGAGGGGGGAGAAAGGGGTTGTCACGTGTGCTGAGGTCTCTCTGCGCATTACAGCATGTGTCATGTGACTGTGGTTGCCATGGTAGTCTAGAATAAGAAATCATTACTATCAGCCTGAAGAAAAAAAACAAGGGAAAATGGTAAATACCAACATTCTTCTTATTGTCTGTCACAGTGATTTATGTTTTAAAAACAACACACCTGATTGTTCATAGGATTGCTGCTCTAAATCTCATACGTTAGACTTAAAATCAAAGATCTATAATAATTAAGTCAAATTCTCCTTTAATTTGAATTAACAAACAATGATATCATCCCTATGTAGGGACAATCCCTAAAATATCCCACAATAATCACAATGTGTTAAGCCGGCGGTTCCCAAAGTGTGCGCCGCGGCTCCCAGGGGTGCCGCGGCGCTTTCACTGGGGTGCCGCAAGCCAGCCATAGGAAAAAACAAAGAACACATAAACTTACCAATCCGCGCCGCGCCGGGACCCAGCAGACTCCTCTCTCCCGCAGCTGTCACTGAATATCGACGTCAGTGACAGCTGCGGAAGAGAGGAGTCTGCTGGGTCCCGGCGCCGCGCGGATTGGTAAATTTATGTGTTCTTTGTTTTTTCCTATAGCTGGCTCACAGCAGAGGAGTGAGAGGGAACGTGACAGCGGGGCAGACAGCGGGCAGACAGAGGGGCAAAGGAGGGTGACAGCGGGCAGACAGAGGGGCAGACAGCGGGCAGACAGAGGGGCAAAGGAGGGTGACAGCGGGCAGACAGAGGGGCAAAGGAGGGTGACAGCGGGCAGACAGAGGGGCAAAGGAGGGTGACAGCGGGGCAGACAGAGGGGCAGACAGCGGGCAGACAGAGGGGCAAAGGAGGGTGACAGCGGGGCATACAGAGGGGCAAAGGAGGGTGACAGAGGGGCAGAGGAGTGTGACAGAGGGGCAGACAGAGGGGCAGAGGAGGGTGACAGCAGGGCAGACAGCGGGGCAGAGGAGGGGGACATCGTGAGAGGGGCAGTGGAGGAGGGACATCGTGAGAGGGGCAGAGGAGGGGGACATCGTGAGAGGGGCAGTGGAGGGGGACACAGCGTGACAGGGGCAGTGGAGGGGGACACAGCCTGAGAGGGGCAGTGGAGGGGGACACAGCCTGAGAGGGGCAGTGGAGGGGGACACAGCGTGACAGGGGCAGTGGAGGGGGACACAGCGTGACAGGGGCAGTGGAGGGGGACACAGCGTGACAGGGGCAGTGGAGGGGGACACAGCCTGAGAGGGGCAGTGGAGGGGGACACAGCCTGAGAGGGGCAGTGGAGGGGGACACAGCGTGACAGGGGCAGTGGAGGGGGACACAGCGTGACAGGGGCAGTGGAGGGGGACACAGCCTGAGAGGGGCAGTGGAGGGGGACACAGCCTGAGAGGGGCAGTGGAGGGGGACACAGCCTGAGAGGGGCAGTGGAGGGGGACACAGCCTGAGAGGGGCAGTGGAGGGGGACACAGCCTGAGAGGGGCAGTGGAGGGGGACACAGCGTGAGAGAGGGCAGAGGAGGGGACAGCGTGAGAGAGGACAGAGGAATGGGGGACATCATGAGAGATGGCAGAGGAGGGGGACATCATGAGAGAGGGCAGAGGAGGGGGACATCATGAGAGAGGGCAGAGGAGGGGGGACAGCGTGACAGAGAGCAGAGGAGGGGGGACAGCCTGAGAGGGGCAGTGGAGGGGGACACAGCCTGAGAGGGGCAGTGGAGGGAGACACAGCATGACAGGGGCAGTGGAGGGGGACACAGCGTGACAGGGGCAGTGGAGGGGGACACAGCCTGAGAGGGGCAATGGAGGGGGACACAGCCTGAGAGGGGCAGCGGAGGGGGACACAGCCTGAGAGGGGCAGTGGAGGGGGACACAGCGTGAGAGAGGGCAGAGGAGGGGACAGCGTGAGAGAGGACAGAGGAATGGGGGACATCATGAGAGATGGCAGAGGAGGGGGACATCATGAGAGAGGGCAGAGGAGGGGGGACAGCGTGACAGAGAGCAGAGGAGGGGGGACAGCGTGACAGAGGGGGCAGTGTGTCTGGATGCAGAGGGGGCAGTGTGTCTGGATTCAGAGGGGGCAGTGTGTCTGGATGCAGAGGGGGCAGAGTGCCTGAGGGCAGAGTGTCTGGATGCAGAGGGGGCAGAGTACCTGAGGGCAGAGTGTCTGGATGCAGAGGGGGCATTTTTGCATACAACTAAATAAGTATTTCTGTCCTGACCTAAATACTTATTACATTTTTTTGACCCAACTACTTCTAAAACAGGACTGCTCAATAATTATTTTGGAGGGGTGCCTTGAAAAAATTTGGAGACTCTAAGGGTGCCGTGAACTGCCAAAGTTTGGGAACCACTGTGTTAAGCAATAAAATTGGTCACATTTTAAACTTACTGGAAATGTTGAGACAATATGTTTACACATCTCCATCACCTCTAATGTCCACCAGCTTCTCAGATCAGTAACATCTCTCTACAAACTATTAATATTCTAATCCTTCCGGTATAAATCTATTGCACTGTAAAAGACTTTCTCCATTTGTTAATTAGAAACATTTCTCATGTCGCAGTTACCTGGAGTGTTATATACTAAATGGCAGGGTATAATATCTTCTCTGTGTTGTATGTATATGGTTTATTGAATTTTGTTTACGTTGCACACTTAAACATACTTATTTAGAAAATGTGCTTGTTTTAGAAAAGATTTGTTGCACATATCAACATCTTAAAAGACAACTTCTAGGAGCAGAGACGATTAAAAGTGCTGTGATACATTTCTCAGCTCAGTCTGCAAATCGCTCTACTTTGTTTTGAGTTTCCACTAAATATTTTCCTTAGAGATATAATGAAATGAGTCATCTTTCTGCAGCATTTCTACTTGCATCATTTTTGTTTATTCAATTAACATTTATTGTTCCAAATTCTAAGATGGGAAGGAATGAATGAAAATTGCAAACATACAAAATAACAGGGCTTATATGTGTGTATGCACGTGATTGTATTATCATGACTATACAAAGGGTCCAGTTTATGTTAAACATGAAGAAAAACACTTTCAACTTTGCAGTATTGTTTAATATAAACGTGGCTGTGCAGTTTATGGTACTGTGTCTCAAACTGACCTTGACAAATTAATTACACTACAACACTATCTCTTATTTTGTTTTCCAACTACAGCACCCAACATTGTAGAACTTACCATTTTATAGTAAATTATTGTTTTGGTTATTTAAGCATAATGGGCCTGAGTCATTAAGTATAGTAAGGCAAAAAAATAGGAGTAATTGTTCTACAGGGACAAACCATGTGACAATGCAAGGGGTGCAAATTAGTTTATTATTTTGCACATAAGATAAATACTGGCTGTTTTTTGTTCTACCACACAAATACTTGATAGCTTTATTTTTACATTGAAATATAGAGTTGATCTAGGACATGCCCTACTCCAAATATAAATCTGTCCCCACATTTTAAATTTATCTCCCCCTCCAATGCAATATGGTTTTGCCCAGGTGCAAAGTTATTCCTTTTTCATGCTTTGCTCTCTTTAATGTCTCTGGCCCAATGAGTTCAGCTGATCACAGTCATTTAGTTTGCAGTCAGACAAAAATTGCTGACTCCACCCCATAGCAACTCTAATAAAACTGCCAATCAGGTTGTCCAATCCTCCCCGTTCCTTGTGGCATCTCCTTATTTGTCTGTGCGTTTGTGGCGTCTTTTCCTCTCTGTTGTGGGGTGTGTTGCTAAAGAGCATTGAGCCAATCAATGCCAAGGTGTATGTGCCTCAGGTAATTCACATATCCACCGAACAAAAGCTGTGGGCCTCAATGCCACTCCGGGCACCACAGAAGAAAAAAAATATTTCTTAAAATTGATCACTTACTTAATCAGATAAATGCTCCAGAGCTTTTTTGTTTTATGAACTGTTCTTGTACTGCTCAACCATGACCGAGTCAGCCCCCATGCAACTTCCACTTCTTACTAAACCTGCATTTGCAGAGCTACCAGTCCGTGTTCTTAGGCCCCGATTGTGGGAAAAGAGGCCAACTGGCCCAGGGTGGAGAGTAAGAGGATCCACTAAGGGTAGGCGTCTGAGTGCACATACAACACCTCAAAGACAGACACAGTCTTTATTATTTATCTCTAGGTAATATTCTCTCAGAGAAACTTTAGCATTTCAGTCACAAGACAGAAAAAATAGAAACCACAATCATCCGATGTTCTTGTTGTCCATAAATGGGCTTGACATGGGTATGGCATGAAAATATGCTCACAGATAGAGAGGTGCTACGCAGAGTTTTGCCCTTCATGAATGACCCCTGTTTGTGTACAAATCACAATCAGACCAGTTCTTTTAAACTCTAGTTATTTACCACAAAACACAATTAGTGAATACCCAGAAGTGATAATTTGTGCTGCAGAGAATTTCATCCACGGGAAGCAGATGTGGTCACTGTGATTATACAACAATCACATCCGGTCGTTTATTCTGTGTGTATAAACAGGAACTTATATATATATAAATGTATTTATTTTTTCCAGGGAAAATACACGTACCTGACATGGGAGATACCTACTGACTTAACTATAGTAACACATTCTATTCTTTAGTGAGGGATATAATAGTGAGGGAAGGAGGGAAGTCTTGTGAGGGACTTAAGTTGCCAAAAATCAACATTATTGATAGTATTATGCAGGCTACATGCTGCATTACCACTGCAAAGATATTGATCCAGGTTTAGCACAGCAGAATGTATGTATTATTATATCCCGACTCACAATGAATTCCTTTCTGACCAATGGTTAAATCCTGCACAGCTTCTTTCTCTGCTGATGAGGATCGAAATGTCGTTGTGGTTACATGTGACAACATTCATCTAGATCAGTATCTGTTCGTCGGCAGGTGGGTTAGGCAGCAAGCCTCCCGAATCTGATGAGGCAGAGGGAAGTAAAACCATTTTCACTACCCCTGCCAAAAAACTCCGGATGGCGTGTACGTTAGGTCATGTGGGCGCCACAGACCACTGCTGATTGTATTTTTTCTGTCAGTTGAAATGGAGGACACAGTTTCTGTCTCATGAACAGATTCTCTACAAATGTCCTCTATTGCTGGTAGTAAAAAGGGGAAAAGAACCCATAAATGGGCTGTATGTTCCTCTTCTTCTTCCTCTTCACCTGGGACATTCATTTATAGAATTTTTAAAAATTCCTGTCAGAGAATTTAGAACTACTCAGTCGTCAGATTCTGAGGTAGAAACAATTCCAAATGAGAGTGCCAAGTCATTCTCCTGCTCAGGGAGTCCACAGGCACCAAAGAAAACATTAAGTAATAAAAATAAAATGAGCCCCAGGGAAGCCTGCTCAGGTGATATTCCCGCTTTCCCTGAGCTAGCACAATACCTCTGTCCATAGCTGGCAGCATGAGGGACCAGCAGTCAGTATATGGGGTCACCCACCAGGCAAAATTCATAAGTCTCCCTCCGTTGATTGGGAATCAGAGAACATTACAAGAACCTCGACCTCATCCCAGAACGGGGAATTTAGTAACATACAAATGCCAAGGGTGACATTAGTGGGAAAAACCCCTTCAACATAATTATATCCACACACTGGGCCCTAAAATGCAATTCAGAGGTCCACAAATTTGCACATCTGGCTTTTAGAGCAACACTTATCAGGGAGGGTGAGATGGTACTGCGCACCTATACAGGGTTGTTAGATGTACCGGCATTATTTGCCCCGGACATTGACCCAACTTTAAGATAAAGTACAAAGATGGATCAGTAAGCGCTAGATATAAGTCACATAGATAACGGCAATCCCAATGAATACCAACAGTCATAATAAAAGTCTTTCTATTTTTCTTCTCCTTTTCTCTTCACCGTCTCGCAATCATCAGCATGAGGACCGACAAAGTAAAGAAATATATATATAATAGTGAAGTAAATCACAACAGAAACATTCTGTAATATCCAATGGAATGCCTCACCAGGTGGGGAAAGAAAGTCACCCAAAACTCAAATCTCAGTGAAATGACAATAGATGTGAGTTCAATCACCATATGTTCTTACAACCCCCAGTGGTATTATGCTTACATCAATCTCGAACAATAAAGGTATTTATCACATCTCTCTTGAGTAGATTCCCACAGCATTTCGTCTTGTGCCTTCTCTGTATCCTTCTTTCAGGACAGGTCACACTCAAAAAACAAAAACTCAATCTTGGTGCATTACTTTAAAACAATTTATCAAAAATGAAAATAAAAATATAAAAATATAAAACAAATGTAGCAATTGCCCCTACCAGATGGTACAGGAGATACAGCGTGTAGAAAAGGAGGAGATAACTCCAACATATGTAGATCTCACAATACTCCAGCAGCAGGGGTACAATCTATTCACTAACGCGTTTCGATCCTCCCCTGGGATCTTTTTCATGGTGTATCTATGTCTCTCCCAGGATGGCTATATATACTACTCAAGTACCAATCCCAGGATAGGACTTGTTATACATATTGAATGCATACAAATAAATCTTAACATATTCCTAATAGGAAATAACATTGATACATAATGACAATATGAATATGCACATATAATGCCACATATAAATACAAGTTAAAAATAGGTTACCATGGTAACCGTTTATGCTTCAGAATTCCCGCACAAAATCCTAAAATAGAAACCCATATATTATATCATTCTTTCGTCTAATTCTATTTCTCCTACTTTTTTCACACCAGGGTCTAGATATAAATACTCATGAATTCTCATATAATTGAAGTTTATACCTATATCGGATATATATCGGATCGCATGGTTACCATAGCGACCATTTTATACTTCCGCTTAAGTTGATTTACTATAGGGTTCTCAAATTATCTTGGCAACACTTTAAACATATATCCTCCTACTCACAATCATTGTCCTTTATCTATTAAATTTCCGGTCCCTCTACATCTCGCACCCCGGCGATTATTCTCAGTGTCTCTCCACCTCCGTGCACCGGGGCATCTCTGGCGTCTTCCTTCTTGTTCCCTATCTCTCTCCTCTGTTCCTTGCTGGTACTCTTCTCCACTGTTGATATCTTCTTCACCCTGGTGTACCTGTTGAGAAAGATTTTCCCTACGCTCCCTAGACATCCTGATATATATATATATATATAGACCAGGCGGTTTCTGCAGAGTCAGACCAGGTTAATCTATCTGGACAACTTTTTTTTAACATGTCCGTAAGCTCTAGTGGCGAAGTGGCTTACGAACCGCCTGTAGTAACCTACTAAGCCTAAAAAGGTTCTTAACTGCGACTTTTTTTCTGGTCTTGCCCAATTTTTGACTGCCTCCACTTTGTCTAACTGGGGTTTTACATGCCCTCGACCGACAATGTACCCCAAATATTTGGCTTCTCTCATGGCTATGGCACATTTCTCTGGGTTAGCTGTTAACCCTGCTGACCTTAATGAAGCTAAGACCGCCTCAACTTTGGCTAAATGTGATCCCCAGTCTGGGGTATAAATCACTATATCGTCCAAGTAAGTGGCTGCATAAACTGTGTGAGGTCGTAGCAATTTATTCATGGCCCTTTGGAAGGGGGCAGGTGCCCCATGCAACCCAAAGGGTAGGACTTTATATTGATAGAGACCATCAGGGGTGGAAAATGCAGTCTTTGGCATGGCTGTGGAAGTCAGGGGAACTTGCCAATAACCCTTTGTTAGATCAAGGGTTGTTAAATAATTGCTACCAGCAAGATTTTCCACTAGTTCATCCACACGTGGCATTGGATAGGCATCAAACTGCGACATACTGTTTAGGCGCCTAAAGTCATTGCAGAACCTAATTGTCCCATTGGGTTTCGGGCCAAGCACAATGGGACTATTCCATTCACTAGTGGACTCTTCAATCACATCTAACTGGAGCATCTTCTCGACCTCCTTTCTTACGTCCACCCGTCTGGCTTCTGGAATACGATACGGCTTCTGCTTTTACAATGACTCCTGGCGCAGTGACAATGTCGTGTTCGATTAAGGTAGTGCGCCCAGGAATGGAAGAGAAGACATCCCTGCTCCGGCCAATCATTTCTTCAGTTTGTTGTGGTGACCGAGTATAATGGGACTTCCTTCCCTTACCTTGTCCTCCAGACACGAGTCAGGTTCTTTTTTGGTCGGATATCCGGTGGTCAGGAGATAAATTCTTCAATGAAAGAGACAAGGATTGGTCAAATAACTTGGGTTTATTAATAATGCGGTAAAGATAATTTTGGTAAGCCACCGCGCCACTGACCCCTTCAACTCAATGGTAATGACAAAATATTAATTTGATCAACATAGAGCACAATAGCATTTAACATATAATAATAAATCAATTTTCAGGTAAATCACTTAACATTAATATTCAACTAAAACATTTGGTGCACCAATATTATCCCTGGTAACGTTACCATATTTTACACTCAGTCCTGGGTTGAACTGTGCACAGGAATTTAGTAGAAGTGCTGCACGTGGTTGGGGCCCATAAATTACTTTTTCACGCCAAATAAACTGATGATCTTTTGTATTACACAGTCTCTTTTGTGTGTATTCACAGACCTCTCTATTCTCTCTCCTCTCACACTGTTCTCAGTACATAGCTCAGTCTGTTTAGTGGGATGTCACAGATCTCTATACTGCTTATTTGTTTTCAGTACTTTCCTTTTTACTCACACCTCTCTTTGGCTCACTCCTTATCTTCTTCTCTTCTTACACTTACTTCACTTTTAATCTGCTTATATATCACTTTGTCCGATTTTCATTCTGTTCCTATTTTTCTCTCTCAGTCTATGCAGACACAGGGATCTCTCTCCCTCAGAGGTCTAGAACTATCCTCTTCCCACTGCCTTCTGGGAGTTCACAGTTATTACCAAAGTCAGTGGACTTGTTGCTATGCCACACACTCCTCCTTCCTGTTACTCCCGGCAACCACCAACCACTCCCAACTGTCACTTCTCCCTCAAGAATTTTTTTTTTTTAAAATCTTTATAAACACTTTTAACAATTAACAAATTAAATGAACAAATTAAAAACATATAGATACACCCCAGGGTACTCAGATTTTGGGGCACCACAGTTGTCTCTGCTGAATGGACAAAGCTGGCTCTATGGGCACTTCAGACTTTTCAATGGCAGTACTCACTACCTGAGGAGAGGTTTCTCTAAATGCCTCCTTTTGTTACAATATATATATATATATATATATATATATATATATATATATATATATATAACATATATATATATCTGAAAGAAATACTAATAACTATAATGCAAGTAGCTATTTAAAAATAATTATATAGCTTTCTTTAATAGCTATGCAAAATCTATTGGAATTTTGATATCTGAAATTATTTATTAATTTAAAACAGCATTAAATTTTTCGACTTCGACAGAGGTATCAGGTTGAACTTTAGCGTGATGTTTTTCTGTTTCCAATCTGCCTTCTCTCGTTGCTCCACTGATCCACAAAACCAGCCACATAGAGGTTTTACAGGAGGAGGGGGGCCGAGTACAAGAAACTGTGCACACGAAAAAGCATTATGTGTTTGCAAAATGATTCTTACTGCACCATGTTAGAGAAACTGTAATCCAGCCGCCTAGTGATGCTCCTGGATTCATAATTTCATTCTGATGGGGAGTCTAAAGAGGGGGAGTCTAAAGAGACCAACATTTATTTTACACCGCTACTGATAAGGTTACATTTGCATATTCAATTACAATCTGGATTTTGGCTTCTCTAAGCTGGATATAATACAATGATCTGTTTCTGTTTTCTGTGTATACAGATACTCACACTAACCTTTTTGCTAAAAGATATGTTTTTTTTTTCTTTATGAAAGTTATATATATTTGTTTATCAGCTCATTGGAATGCAGTGCTTCAGGCTAAGTTATTATTTCCTTTTTAGAAATAGTAAACTTGGGGGAATATCCAGTTCAATAGGTAATTTCTGTGGCAAATAAACTGACTGACCACAATATAAACACAGGGCCTGATTCAAGTCCAACTTGCACTCAACATGGGGTTTTAAAAAAGAATACGGAACTTAACTGAAGTTCAAATCTGAGCGGATCTCAAGGATACTCACATGTATATGTAAATGTGTAATAGAAAGTCACATCAGACTACATGCAAAAAATTATTTTAGAAAATAAATTAAAAACTAAAATTACTATAATCACTAATAAATATGTTTTTTAGAAAAATGCATTTGTTTTACATTATATACATAAAACAAGATGTCCTTAATGTGTACTGTACATACAATGCGTTTTATAGTCTCTCTTACTTGCAAACACGTGTTCTGTGTTATCTAGTAGCACACATATTTGTAATTTTTTAATTGTTTAATACAAAGTTGTTGCCATGCCAGTCATCACTGTCAGTCGGCACTGACACCTGCACTGTAGCTGATGCAAATTATACGGCAGAAACAAATGCACTTGAGAAACTCCGGACTTGAATCGTCCACATCTGCATTGAAACGTCCTCGGCCCGCCCTTACTGTACATGACCTACATCCGTCTGCTCCCTCCATCCCCCGTTCTACTCTTTAAGGTATAGCCAGTTATAAGTGTCATTTGCATTCAGACATGAATTACATGCAACTTTCTTCATAAGTTCTGTTTCGGGACAAGCGCAGAGCGAATTCACATAAGATACAGAATGCAGATGGGTTTAGTATTAGTATTTAGGATTATGAATCAGGAACACAATCCCTGGGATTAGCACCAATGGTTCTCTTATAGGCATCTTGTGCTACATAGTTGCATAAATTCTTCTTCATCTAAAGTAACAGAATGGGACTCTGAGTGAAAACAAATAGTATTTTATAGACTAGTTCCCGGTAAAGGCTAAATATAGTGTTAACAGAACTTTAATGGAAACTACTGAGGAGGAAAGGGATCTAGGAGTCACTATTTCAGGTGACATAAAGGCAGGTAAGTAATGTAACAAAGCAATGAGGAAGGTAAGTCAGATGATTGGTTGTATAGGGAGAGGAATCAGTAGCAGAAAGAAAGAAGTAATAATACCACTGTATAGGTCATTGGTACGGCCTCATCTAGATTACTGTGTTCAGTTCTGGAGACCATATCTCCAGAAGGATATAAATATATTACAGACTGTACAAAGAAGGGCAACTAAAATGATGCATGGCCTACAGCACAAAACTTACCCGGAACGACTAAAAGATCTTATTATGTATAATTTGGAGCAGAGAAGGGAAAGAGGGGACATGATAGAAACTTTCATATATATCAAGGGTTATAACAAGGTGCAGTAGGGAAACATTCTACAAAGGAAGAGAAGTATTAGAACACGAGGACATGTACTGACACTGGGGAGAAGAGAAGTATTAGAACACGAGGACATGTACTGACACTGGGGGGAAGAGAAGTATTAGAACACGAGGACATGCACTGACACTGGGGGGAAGAGAAGTATTAGAACACAAGGACATGTACTGACACTGGGGGGAAGAGAAGTATTAGAACACAAGGACATGCACTGACACTGGGGGGAAGAGAAGTATTAGAACACAAGGACATGCACTGACACTGGGGGGAAGGAGGTTCAGAGAAAATGTGAGGAAAAACTACTTCACAGAAAGGGTAGTGGATAAGTGGAATAGCCTCCCATCAGAGGTGGTAGAGGCTAATACAGTACAGCAATCTAAACATGCTTGGGATAGACATAAGGATATCTTTATAAAGAATAAAGGATCAAATAGGGTTGGAGATTACAAACGGTTAAAATATGAGCAGACTAGTATTACTAAGTGATTCTTATGTGCCATGAAATTCTATGTTTCTATTAATGTGTCTGTTTAAAATATGCAGCATTTCCTGAAAAGTAATTTGCGCTGCTCTTTCTTATATCTTCTAATAGCCATGAAAGTGAGGAGACATCAGGGCTGTCTTTATTGCATGCCCCATGTTCGTGTATTTTTTTGTTTTCATTACAATGGTGACAATGGGTCTTTAATTGCAGTTCCCCATATAACATGCACCTGGATGGGGACCCATTGAATGTAAATGCTGAATTCCAGTTCCCAGCATCTCCAAGGATGTGTAAAAACTAATTTTGCAGGAAGATAAATATTGATGACAAAGGTGGACATAATCCATCCATAGCTCACAATGTTGCGCCATTGAACAATTCCTCTTGATGTTGTGTAATGCATTCAATTTGCATGGAAAATGAGCAGAAAAAGATGTGGCCCAGGACCCGTATTCAGTTAAAAGGGGGGTTACTGGTAATACGAGGGCAATCTTCTCCCGAATGCTCCTGCTCCTCGATCTGTACTTCGAAACAGCCAGATTTCTGTGGCCAGATTGGACAATGATTCTGGTGTTTGTTGCTTGGGATAAGTGGAAGGATTGATCTGTGGGTTGCTGGTTAGTTATTATTGCTTTTATTCAGAAAAGGAAATTGTAGAGATCAAGGGTGACTGGGAGGTGTCAATCACTAAAAATAACAAATTACACTTTTTTATATATTTTGTTTTGTTGTCTAATGACTCCATATATTAACGTTTGATATGATAATTATATTCTGACTCACATTGAATTCGTAACATGCTGGGCAGCACCAGGTAAAAGGGGGGTTACTGGTATGGTGAGTATACAACCCATGTAATATATAAAGCTCAGATAATAAGATTAGATAATAAAAATTACACAGAATAAGAGGAATAGTACTGTATAGCTTCTCTATAGTGTCCTTGTTGTACTACTGGGAAGAATACAGCACAGTTATATCATGTCGGAAATTTATTATACATTGTTTACACTCTGAAGTTTATAAAGTAGTTAAGGAATAATCTCTGCATTCTGTGTTTATATTAGATTCTAAATCCTTCCCGTAACTTCATGTCGTAATTACAGAGAAGTAATCATTATATGATGTTTTCCTGCTGGATGCAATGTTAATGAACATTCTTCCCAGGAATAGTGAGTGAAGCCTATAAAAACTGTTGTACTGTGAGACATTGTATCAGTCAGAGACACAAGTCAGTGGTCCAACATGGAGAAACCTCTGACAATGTGGTTAGTACTGGGAGCGATCACAGTCGCTGCTAGTGTGTCTGTACCCACGATGCAATGGACTGAAGATGACATCTCTGTCATGTCTCTGATCATCACTAGGTACTACAACAAAGTTTCTGGAGAAAATGCCGTCTATAGGCTCTTTGGGAATGATTCTGAATATATAATGGTAAGTGACTAGTTTTCAATACTTGCAATCTTATCTTTATCACTTGAACACCAGAAATTTATGAGAAATGTGCAGGATTTACATTTTATTGCATTTTTATATGTATCTATTATCCTCTGTTTTTTTGTTTGTAGGATGACGTTACCACCACAACAGAAAACAGCGCTGATGACTGATACACACAATCAATATACAACCATCCATGGGTAATAAATATATATAAACACTTTATTAAAAATGAACCATTGATATGGGTCAATATATCCAGTGTAATGTTCAGCCTCAGATTGACTATCTTAAGAGCCGGATTGGGGTATGGAAGCAGCTGCCATTGTCGGTCACAGGTAGAATTAATTTGATCAAAATGATAATTCAACCAAAGTTTTTGTATGTTTTACAGCAGTCACCGGTATATATCCCCCATAGCATATTTCGCTACATTGAACGTCTCATGGCCTCTTTGGTGTGGGCAGGCAAGAGTTAAGCTTACCACCTTATATCGTTCCCGAGGATCAGGGGGCCTGGCTTTGCCAAATCTACGGCTTTATTATTTTGCCTCCCAGTTGACACATATTGAGGTATGGTTCCGGTCGCGGATGGGTGTAGATTTGCATGACTTTTTAGTTTCTGAGACAGGCTCTAATCATATGCGTGTGCAGTTTCTTCTGGCTGGAAGAAAGGCTGTGAGGGACCCCCCTTTGTTAGTACAGGCCATGAAAATTTGGCGACTGTCATCCCAGCTTGGGAATGGATTGGACTTGGACCCGTGCACTCCACTTCGGGATAATTTGGATTTTGGAGAATTGATTAGGATGGAGGGAGCTGGAGCTTGGCGAATTTATAACATAATACATATTGGACAACTGTATGAGAGTGGAATATTATATTCATTTGAGCAACTTCAGAGTTTATATGAGATACCTAGGGGTTACTTTTATAGATATTTGCAGTTAAGACATGCTCTGGCCTCGCAGTTTCGGGAAGCTGCCCCGAGCTTTAGTGTGGATTCATTAAGGGTGCAACTCTCAAGGTTGGGCCAAAGGCGGCAAATTTCATTTTTGTATTCAATATTGATGGAAGGATCGGGTGAAGGGGGCTTGCCGGAGCTGCGATGCAGGTGGGAGGGTGATCTGGGGCGTTTAGTGACAAAGCATGGAATGTGGTGTTATGTAGCCCGAAAGAGGTCACTGCATCAATCAAATTTCGCCAGGTCCAGTTCTTTCTGTTACACAGAGCATATCTCACCCCTCTTCGGCTTTCTAAATTTGATGGGGGTCAGAGGGTTCTGTGTCCCAGGTGTAGGAGCGAGAAAGGGGACTTTTGGCATATGATTTGGGAATGTCCGCTGGTCTCATCATTTTGGGGAAAGGTGGAGGATTGTATTAAAAGACTGGAGGTGGGAGTAGTGGCCTTGACTCCAAAACTCTGTATGTTTGGCTTAGGCTTGAGCAAGAAAACCCGTAGACTTATTAGACTGCTTATCAACACACTACTCATGTTAGCAAAGGTGGTGATAGCTAGGAAATGGATGGCACCTGAAGGTCCGACTTTGAATAACTGGATCGACCTTGTTAATGATACAGTCGGCCATGAAAGATTCATGTACACTAGCAGGAACCTAGTGGATAAGTACGAGAGAATATGGTACAGATGGAGGATATCCCCATATGTCACGGAAGGATTGAGGGAGGTGGAGCTCTCCTAATGTAATGCTTGGGGCAGACATCCAGCCACTTAGTAATATGTCATTAAAGTCAACGATTATATTCTGTATTATCAAAAATGTATTATTATTTTACTGTATCTTGAAAATGTGGAAGGTGTGCATACCTTGGCTTGAAAATCTGAATGTCAATGCTTTTTTTTTTTGATCCTATTGTGTATGTGTATTTTATGATACCTGTATCACTGTGTGGGATATAGTTGGGGGTTTAGCCTTCTGTTATGGGCTTTCTTTTTTGTTGTAGTGTTTAGAATGTTAAGAAAAGATAAAAAATACAATAAAGTCTTACCTGATTTAAAAAAAAAAATGAACCATAAAATATGCAACACTGGCCAGTGGATAACAACTAGACATATAAAAAATCAGATCAACCGACTGTGTTGACCATCAATAAGGCTGATGAACCATCAAATCGATCACTTCTGAAGAGAACCAGCTAAATGTCCCACATCGTAAAGATACTATTGTCCAATGACCCCGTACAAGGTCATGAAGTGGAGCTTCAAAATAAGTGTGGCCACACTGGTGGTGGAAAGTGTACGTCACCGCGATGATGGTGAACCCCACTTCAATGCTTCTTACACATGTAGTATGGAGGAGAATATGCCATAAATGCCACAATGAGAAAACCGCCACTCCTGAATGGAAATCAAAGTCGCTAAGCTGCTTGAGCAGTAAGCGCAATACAGACCTGGTCCGATACTCAGTCCCGTATTGTGGTCTGTATGCGCACGCACCTCATACCCAGACGAACTCCGGGACCTCCGTGGTAAATATGTAGGTGAAGACGGCAATTCGTGTAAGTAGTGGAATAGCAGCTAACACAATCGTGGCACCAAATATATAGTGATAATATGGCTCAAAAAAGGCAACCTCCAAGAATCCACTAGGGATATGAGCTGGGTCATGGAATAGTGCTATCCAGCGGCTCAATGAACATCCAAATCACCTGACGCGTTTCATCACCTGCCTGGTGATTTCTTCAGAGGAAGTGCTCTGTTGTGCTCCAATGCCTCTTTAAGTATCCTTGATACAATTACTCAGTCTGTAGCTGGTTCATAACGGGCACTTTGTACCTATACCATACTTGTAGTGGGATACATAAATATGGTTGGTTCAATTGAAAACATTCAAATATCTTATATACAAGGAAATACCGAATAATTATAATTCATATAGAGCAAAAACAAAGCACTATTAGAGAAAACAATACATATCAAAACATATATATATATATATAGAAATTATCATAATGATCATACCATCCTCCCCACATAGAGCATATTGGATAAATTAGGACTCAGAGAAAACACCTTAGAGTCCTAAATTCTCACACTGATACCTCAACTACACATATATATATATGCAAATATAGTATTATACAAACACAGATCTAAGTCAATCTAGATAAAGCGAACACTAATAATCTGACCTAAGTAGACAGTAATAATAGGTGGTATAATTAATACAGAAATATTAAAAAAAATAAAAATAAAAAAATTACAACCTATAGATTGAAGCAGAGGTAGCCACCCGGATGACTTAAAAAAGTGCTGAAAACACACATAAGGAAATATGGGTGTATATATCGGTCAAGAGATAGGGTAAGTCCTACAAATATCATATTCACGAGCTTACTTATGATATTTGTAGGACTTACCCTATCTCTTGACCGATATATACACCCATATTTCCTTATGTGTGTTTTCAGCACTTTTTTAAGTCATCCGGGTGGCTACCTCTGCTTCAATCTATAGGTTGTAATTTTTTTATTTTTATTTTTTTTAATATTTCTGTATTAATTATACCACCTATTATTACTGTCTACTCAGGTCAGATTATTAGTGTTCGCTTTATCTAGATTGACTTAGATCTGTGTTTGTATAATACTATATTTGCATATATATATATATGTGTAGTTGAGGTATCAGTGTGAGAATTTAGGACTCTAAGGTGTTTTCTCTGAGTCCTAATTTATCCAATATGCTCTATGTGGGGAGGATGGTATGATCATTATGATAATTTCTATATATATATATGTTTTGATATGTATTGTTTTCTCTAATAGTGCTTTGTTTTTGCTCTATATGAATTATAATTATTCGGTATTTCCTTGTATATAAGATATTTGAATGTTTTCAATTGAACCAACCATATTTATGTATCCCACTACAAGTATGGTATAGGTACAAAGTGCCCGTTATGAACCAGCTGCAGACTGAGTAATTGTATCAAGGATACTTAAAGAGGCATTGGAGCACAACAGAGCACTTCCTCTGAAGAAATCACCAGACAGGTGATGAAACGCGTCAGGTGATTTGGATGTTCACTGAGCCGCTGGATATCACTATTCCATGACCCAGCTCATATCCCTAGTGGATTCTTGGAGGTTGCCTTTTTTGAGCCATATTATCGCTATATATTTGGTGCCACGATTGTGTTAGCTGCTATTCCACTACTTACACGAATTGCCGTCTTCACCTACATATTTACCACGGAGGTCCCGGAGTTCGTCTGGGTATGAGGTGCGTGCGCATACAGACCACAATACGGGACTGAGTATCGGACCAGGTCTGTATTGCGCTTACTGCTCAAGCAGCTTAGCGACTTTGATTTCCATTCAGGAGTGGCGGTTTTCTCATTGTGGCATTTATGGCATATTCTCCTCCATACTACATGTGTAAGAAGCATTGAAGTGGGGTTCACCATCATCGCGGTGACGTACACTTTCCACCACCAGTGTGGCCACACTTATTTTGAAGCTCCACTTCATGACCTTGTACGGGGTCATTGGACAATAGTATCTTTACGATGTGGGACATTTAGCTGGTTCTCTTCAGAAGTGATCGATTTGATGGTTCATCAGCCTTATTGATGGTCAACACAGTCGGTTGATCTGATTTTTTATATGTCTAGTTGTTATCCACTGGCCAGTGTTGCATATTTTATGGTTCATTTTTAATAAAGTGTTTATATATATTTATTACCCACGGATGGTTGTATATTGATTGTGTGTATCAGTCATCAGCGCTGTTTTCTGTTGTGTTGTATTTTTTATATTTGAGATCTCATTGATCTCTTCAGCTGCAGATACTGATTCACACTTGATCTCCATTTTTTGCATCATCTCTCCGTGCGCCAGGTTTTTCTTGTTGTTTTGACGTTACCACCAGCTTGAATTCACTCTAAAAGAAACTTTGTGTCAAAATTCAAACTATGAATTTATAGAGGAATGTGCATTCAAAGAAGATGGTGTAAGTTCTGAGACACAATGTATCAACACCAGGGTATACTTTAACATTGAGCAATTTGTTTGGACTAGACAGGCAGAATGAGAAAAATTGAGGCACATCAGCAAATCTAGCTCCTGACAAGGGGCAAATCTTTATCCCCAAAACATTGTATTTATCTTTGTATTCTGCATTATAAATATGGAAATAAGCTTATAAGTGTATTGAGTAATTTCACTCCATGTATCATTAGATATACATTTAGACACAAACTCTTATGTGTATTAATAAGTGTGTTGGAATTGGACCAACATCGACCTGTGTTATCTTCCAAACACTCCAACACCTCAGTCTGTGCGTCAAACAGCCAGATCTCTTCCACATTGGCCAAAGATTGGACACTGATTCTCACGTTTGCTGCTTGGGTCTAGAGGCAGCATTACCCAATGGGTGGCAGATTAATTACTAATTAATTGCTTTATTCCAGACAAGGAAATGTTGGAGATCAGGGGTGATAGGGAGATGTCACTAAAAATAAACAAATAATAAAAATACTTATTTGATATATGTTTTACTTTGTTGTCCCATGAAACCAATATGTAATATTTAACATTTAATATTGTAATTATATCCTGACGCAATGAATTCTTTTCCTTGCCAGGTGGTTAAATCCTGCGCAGCCTCTTCCTTCATTGAGAAGGATCGACATTGTGCTTTGTTTACATGTGACGATATTCATCTAGATGTAAGTGATTTCAATTACTCATTTTGTATTCACTTATTAATAGACGTTCCTTACCAGAGTGAAGTCTGTGGATCCCTGAGCATATTTTAAATGTTCTTATCTCTGTGTATGTTAAAATCTTGGCAAAATAATATTATCTCCACATCAAATAGTACATCACAGTGTATATCATGTGTAATAGTTGCCTACAGGAGACACACTTTACACTGACATTGAGGTTATTTAGATGAATTCTGCAAGAAGATGACTATAAACCTATTCACTCTCTTGCCAGTGTTACCAGAGTTACCACAGATGTGTGTCAGATAATGAACAGATGTAACAATCCTCATTGATTTACAGACTCTGGTACTTAATTATACTGCAACATAGTAACACACAAGATTTGGTAGCAGCGTACAGGCTGCACAGAACACACTGACTGTATGGTGTTACCAGAGTCTCGTGTTATTCCCCAGCTGGTTCATCTTCTTTATGCTGAACTGTGTCTCCTTTCCCTCTTGTCCCTGTGCTGACCGTTCTCTGTATCTTCCCTTCCTTTCTACAACTCGCGTTATCTCCCTTATGCTTCAGGCTTCTTTTATTTATGTTTTGGCATTTCTCATTCTCTTATATCCTGTCTTGGAATCTTTTCTCTATCTCTTTCAGGCAGCTTTTCTTACAGTGAGTGATAGGTCTCATCACAGACCGCCAATGCGGAGCTAGAATAGCGAACCGTTGCCTAGCAAAGGGGGCGCGCCACTGCGCCTGCTCAGGACGTTCAGACGGCTGAGGGAAGCAGCTTCTCTGTTGCCTGGCAGCAGAGCTCCCTCAGCCGGAAGTGGCAGGTAGCTGTCCCTGTTTTATGGCCGTGATGCTGGGACGGTGACTGACATCATAATTTTTAGGAAGTTTATAAAACCAAATCAAATGATAAAATGTGCTAAGATAAGTAAGATAAAACAAGATCGTGGGATCATACACACTTTTGCAATATCTCACCAAACGGTCATTTATTGTGTGATCTTCATGATAATTGCATCAGTGTGTACCCAGCTTTACGCCAATGTGTCTCCAATGACAATGGGCCCATCTACTATCTATAGAAAGAAACAAATTAGTGGGTTCAACAAAAGAAAACACAATCATGGAGACAGAGCACAAACAGGGAAAACTAGGGAACATGGGGGGGAGGGTGAGCTGAACACAGCACAATATTAAAATGTTATTACACATGATCCCTATTTATTCTACAATGACTTGCTGAGATAACTCTGCTTCAGGTGAGCATGTCTACTTAATGAACAGGCAGGCAATTAGAACTATCTCTATGCATCAACATGACAAAATAGTTAATTAATCATATCTTTTACTTTTTTTTGTTATCACACACTCACAGCACCAGAGGTGGGGATCCCAACCACATTCTACCCAACCAGAATGACTTTGATATACTCAGTATACACTTAGTATTAGAGCAATAATTTTATTTTTGATGATCAACATTACCTACAGATTCAAGGCACCCCCATGGGGACCAAGCTTGTGTAAAGCTATGCCAATCTCTTCATGACTTGGTAGAAGAAAAATTTTACCTGGCACAGACCTGGTCCCATTGAGACATTACATTGATTACAACATTTTGATCTAGAAAGACTTCCTAGACTCAATTGCCAAATTTTTGACACAACAATCAAAACTGTCAGTTTACCACCACAGTCTGCAGCAATACGGCCATTTTTTATTATTTCGGAGGTCACAGTCACACAAAAAAATATAAATAAATCTTAATTATGATTCAATGGATTGCAATACTGCGCTTTCCAAATCAACTTTTTGTTGATAACCATAACTCCAAAGGGCGTGCATCAATAGGTATAGTCAGCTCTTGCAGGCAAGTGGAAATGTTTTGCCACAGACGTAGTTTGCAAGCTTGTTACCAGAGCCGGCTTGTGTACTCTGAGCCTCCTAGGCATCCCCTCTTTGTCAGGTCCAATAACCCCCATTCCACATCAGGTGCCCCACCTCTACGCTTATTACCTTGTGTTCAGTGGGGGTGGGGCAACATGTTTTCATCTCAGGAATGTGGGGCATCATACCTGACATTAGGTCAAGTCAGTTTTTTTTTAATAATTCATGTTTATTTAGAACTGGGTATTTAAATTGATTTTGTGCCTCTGGTGCATGCAGGGAAAACACAGGCTGCCTTTGCACAGAAACAGTAGACAATTTATTTTTAGTGTAAAGACACTTTTTACACTTGTTTAAATGTAAGTGTAAACTGAATAATTATTAGAAGCTTATCTGATTTAATGCTGCTACTCCTCCACGTCTAGAGTAAGACTTTTAAGTATCATCAAGCAGAAAACACCAACATGGTGTATTATATTTATAATATCACTTTAATGGTTAAAGCATAGGTATTGCACATACTTTGCATTAAAAATAAAAACGCTTATCTGGTTTATAACATTTCACCATGTGCTACCACTTAGTTAAGAATAAGTGCAGTCCAGAAATTCCAGTCATTATCCATTTGCTTCCTCCAATACTTCAGCTGAAAACAGCCAGTAGTATGCCGATCGGAGACCCCTTATACATTTCATCCGGCCGCAGGACTCTCAGGACTTCACCGGTGTTTTCTGGCCAGAAGTGGCACATTGGGAGTAGTAGTTGAAGGAGCGGCCGCTACATGAGCCATTTGAGTTTCTTGCATTTATTTACATCTGTGTCTGCTGGATACATAGACATTACAGGATGCTAAGCGGTGATTTTGTGTATATAATCCGCACAAATACAGCTCTGCACATATCCAAACACTGACCATACACCACAGAACGCAGCCACGTTCAATTCATCTTCAAGCACAAGAGACACTTACTACAGTCTATGATTTCAGGGAGGGAACAGGGCAGGGAAGGGGAGTTTGCCTGTAGTTAATGTACAGTTAGGGTGTGACAAACTTGAACGCATGGAGCAGCGTCTGATTCAACTCTGGGCATCTCTCAGGTATGTTATTTTCAGCCGTATCACTTGCACCAGCTACAGGTCTAGTCTAAGTGCCAATTACTAGTGATGACGGCTGTGTATACAGCTAGAACATGTGTCTGCAATTAGAAGCAACTGTAAAAATGTATTTTGCATGCAGTAGACATTCATGACATCCTAATAAATGTATTTGATGGGGAAAAATGGAAATAAACACATTTTTTTATTTTATTTTATTAATGTTTTGACATTAATGACTATGGGCCTGATTCATTAAGGGAAGGAAAGCAAAACTAAATGAGTAACTTTGCACCTTGAAAAAACCCTGTTGCGTTGGAGGAGGAGTCAAATTTAAAATATGATGGCAGATTTATAGTTGGGTAGAGCTTGTCCTAGATCCACTTAAATGTTAGTGTAGAAATAAATCTGTCAAATATGTGTGTACAACATGGAAAAACAGCCAGTATTTAATGTATGTGCAAAATAATACATTATCTTGCACCCCTTGATTTATGCTTTGTCCAGGAGAAAATGTACTCCTTGTTTTGCCTTACTTTCCTTAACGACTCAGGCTCTATGTGCATCACTATGTACCTATTAAGTGAATGCTATGTGATGGATTTCAAATGTTTTTTGGACACTATTATTTGAGTTTAACACATTAACCTCTTTGCTGCACTTGCTGGAATCCAACCCCAGCAGACTGTTGTGGTTACTGAGGTGAGGACAGCTTGCTTGCAGCAATCATGAATGTAGTACACAAATGACTTAAATATGGGGTCACGCATGGTTGCCAAAAGGTAGTGAAAGCGGATTTTGCACTAGTTTAATGAGTTGAATGATGTCACTCAGACTGGCACCGTCTATACCCCCTTCCCTTGTTACTATATATTTATGTAGTTTGCAAGGTACCAAGTCATGGTGGCATAGCGCATTATATGTGTGTTGCAGCGTTTGCAGAACACTGCATGCATTTACCAGATGCTGCATGGACCCCTTTATGGACCTGCATTAACCTATTACTTTTGAGAAAACTTTGGCCCACCAAGTATTTGTGCAGAGTTTGGAAGCTCACTGAATGGTAAGGCAGAGAAAGCCTCCAATATCAGAAATGAAGAATCCTGAGAACCGATTGCTTCATAGTGAAGCCAGCGACACATAATATAGTCTGCCTGTGACTGGCCTGTTGTCTGCCAGTATAGACTGAGAGTGAAGAGTTTGTTCACGTATCTGTAATTAAGTGGATAGTTGTAACAATTGCTTTTTTAAGGGACATCATGACTTTGTCTTTAACCTCCCTTTACAGTTGTGGAATTGCTGTATCAGAGAAATAGTTTTAAGACAGAATTTGTAGAATGGACACGTGACAGCAAATAATGTGCAAAAATGTGATGAATTGATGGCACACATTGGATACAGATCCAATGCTAACATAGCAGCCATGGCTCTAGAGATATGCTGTGTAATAGAATGTTCTTGGTTATATTTGGTTCCTTTTGCAAAGGATTGTTTCACAGTAAGTTGATGTTTATCAGTTGACATGACCCCCTGACTTCCAGACAATGCTTAGTCTTACAATTATGCAGTATTTGCTGATGAAATCAGATATTTACCAATACATCCGCTAGGTGATGGTGAGAAATGTCAGATGTACAACTACTGGAGATGTACAACTAGACCAGGGGTCAGCAACCCCCGGCACGCAGCCCCCTGAGTCCTGGCACACCGTCCGACCATCCTAAATGACAGCCGGAGAAGGGCTGAACTGCTGCATAAGCGCAGAAGTTTAGCTCTTCTCCGGCTGTCATTTATTCCTTCCCCAACTCTTAGTGTCGGGGAAGGAATAAATGACAGTCAGAGAAGAGCTGAACTGAATCTAAAAAATATTTGGAGGCACTTTGAAGTATGAAGAGAATTGGGGGCATTACTGTGGCATAAAAGGTATTGGGGGCATTACTGTGGCATACTATGTATTTCTGGGGGCAACTGTGGCATACTATGTGTTTCTGGGGGCAACTGTGGCACATTATGTGTTTCTGGGGGCAACTGTGGCATACTATGTATTTCTGGGGGCAACTGTGGCCTACTATGTATTTCTGGGGGCAACTGTGGCCTACTATGTATTTCTGGGGGCAACTGTGGCATACTATGTATTTCTGGGGGCAACTGTGGCAAACTATGTATTTCTGGGGGCAACTGTGGCAAACTATGTATTTCTGGGGGCAACTGTGGCATACTATGTGTTTCTGGGGGCAACTGTGGCATACTATGTATTTCTGGGGGCAACTGTGGCAAACTATGTGTTTCTGGGGGCAACTGTGGCATACTATGTGTTTCTGGGGGCAACTGTGGCATACTATGTGTTTCTGAGGGGCAACTGTGGCATACTATGTATTTATGGGGGCAACTGTGGCATACTATGTATTTATGGGGGCAACTGTGGCATACTATGTATTTATGGGGGCAACTGTGGCATACTATGAATTTCTGAGGGGCAACTGTGGCATACTATGTATTTATGGGGGCAACTGTGGCATACTATGTATTTATGGGGGCAACTGTGGCATATTATATAACTAGGAAGGATCGCGCTCTCTATAATGTTTAGACAAGAGCTGCACCAGCTGAGGGTATCCCTCCCTCCAGAAACAGTACTAAAATAAGCAATTAGCTGAGCGCTCATTGGCTAGGGTATTCAATCCATTAATGTAGGATGATGCCAGTGGGAACATGGATTTATAAGTTGCACAATTTAATGACATAAAAACAAGATACAAAAATGCAGAATTCCCTAAGATGGTTAAAAATCACAATCAAAGACACAATTAACAATAACCGTTATAGGTCTAGGCTGAAGACTTGTAGAATACACGAAAGGACATTAAAAACGATAAAAACAATAACATTCCAAAGATGAACAGTATATTGTGTCCGTGAAAAAAGAGAGCCTCCAGAAAAGCCTCATGGAATGGATCTAATCAAGAAATACCAATAACCAGTCCAGATTGGGTTAATAAAAACTATGCAGACCGGACCCGTTACTACCCAAGTGCAGGGCAAGGGTCTAACATATGTCCTCCTCAGTAAGTGTCCAAAAAGATATACAGTGTGAAAATAAAAATACGATAATCCGTGATGTTGAAATCAGATAGAGTATACTTGCTGTTATAATCTCTTTGAGGTCTAGCAGCGCAGCAGGGAGGATAATAAACCTCCTCGTGTTGTATATTGCAGGGGTGCAGACTAAACGTCTGTTTGGAATGCCGTGGTAGATGTCGGTAATGATGACGTCGAAAAGGGGCGTGTACCAACGCGTTTCGTCCTGTCCGGACCATCCTAAATGACAGCCGGAGAAGAGCTGAACTGCTGCATAAGCGCAGCAGTTTAACTCTTCTCCGGCTGTCATTTATTCCTTCCCCAACTCTTAGTGTCTGGGAAGGAATAAATGACAGTCAGAGAAGAGCTGAACTGAATCTAAAAAATATTTGGAGGCACTTTGAAGTATGAAGAAAATTGGGGGCATTACTGTGGCATAAAAGGTATTGGGGGCATTACTGTGGCATACTATGTATTTCTGGGGGCAACTGTGGCATACTATGTATTTCTGGGGGCAACTGTGGCAAACTATGTGTTTCTGGGGGCAACTGTGGCATACTATGTATTTATGGGGGCAACTGTGGCATACTATGTATTTCTGGGGGCAACTGTGGCATACTATGAATTTCTGAGGGGCAACTGTGGCATACTATGTATTTATGGGGCAACTGTGGCATACTATGTATTTCTGGGGGCAACTGTGGCATACTATGTGTCTCTGGTGGCAACTGTGGCAAAGTATGAATTGGGGGCACAACTATGTGGCATGATGTGAACTGGGGCACTATTGTGCGGCATAACGTTTTTTTGCTGGTACCTTACTGTTAATATAATATTAGCCTCATAAAATGAGACATAATTATATATATATAGCCGCAGAGAGGGGAGGGGGCGGCTACAAATTGCCCTGGGCTGCTTGGTGGCCCAAGTCCTCCTGACCTGAGACCTATCTTTGGAAAAAAAATATATATTTTAAAAGTACTTTTTTTTTTATTTATTTCATTGAGTGCAGGCGGGGATGGATAGTGGCTAAATCCCCTTCAGCTCAGGTACCTTCAGACGCCAGGTCATGTGACTGCAGTGGTCACATGGTACTCAGCGGGCTGCTGGATATCTTTCCATGCTGTGCAGTGGAGAATAAGGTAAAAAGAAGGTGTGCTGGAGAGGGGGCATTTGTGACTAAAGGTGATGGAGAGGGGATATGTGTGACTAAAGGTGCTGGGCAGAGGGGGGGGGCAAGTGTGATTAAAGCATGTGGGCAGAGTGGACATATGTGAGCAAAGCTGCTGAGCAAGGGGGCATGTGTGAGTAATGCATTTTTCTGTAAGAGGGTGGCCTGGTGCATTTCACCTGCTAGAAATGCCCCCAATGATGTACTGCCACACCCCCAATTGGGGGCACAACATTTATCTTACCATGCTTGACTATAAGGGGCCATGAATTTCTCTAGGCAGCCCTGTATGTATGTATGTATGTATATATATATATATATATATATATACCCATCTGCCACTCCTGGGTTTGACTAGATTTTAGCCGGCACTCTGATAGAAAAAGGTTGCCAACCCCTGAACTAGACTTTTCTCAGGATTACTTGAAGGGACAGTTATTTCTTCAACCTCAGTGTTCTTCTGATTTATTTGATGTCTCGTTTGGAGGTGACCGACCTAACATTTGAGCTAAGAGGTGATGCATTAGAAGTTTAAACATTGTTTGACCAATACTAGTAATAAGTAGTCATGTTTCCTTACTTTAGATTTTGGGTATGAGAGGTCGGATATTTTCTTTTTTTTATTGACATACACAATTATTTCATTTCCCCTTAAAGCCTGAAAGAGCTGCTGCTTTGGACTTGGGAGAGATCATGAAGTGTTTCTGGAGGATCCTGTCTGAGACTTTGTTAGATACATTTTTTCACTGGTAAAAGTATCATTGCCACCTCTAATACCATACCTCCCAACTGTCCCCACTTAGGCGGGACAGTGCCGATTTGAGGGCTCTGCCCCGCCTTCCCGATGGCGACAGCGTTGTCCCACTTTTCGGGCAATTTGGGAGGTATGTGAGCTGCTGTTAGTGTGCTACTACGTGCGCGCCCTGCTCCTGGAGGAGAAAGTGATCATCATTGTTCCAGTGTCCAGCTCACCTTAATACATAGTCTCCATGTCCTTAGTCTTCTGCTATACAAATTCCCGGGGAGGGTGGCCACACCACCGGGATGATACAGACAGGGCCATCTTTTCCATTGGGCACGATGGGCAGCTGCCCGGGGGCCCCACAGGCAAGGGGGCCCCATAGGCACGGCTCTTTATGAGAATAAATAATCCTGTAAAAGAAAAAAACCTGCAAAAAAGACCTACAAGGGTCACTGAGCAAGTACATATATCTATCTCTATCTCTATATATCTATATCTATATCTGTATCTGTATACATCTATATATCTATATCTATATTTATATCTAGGGGCCCCAGTGCACTGCTTTGCCCGGGGGCCCATAATGTTGTTAAGATGGCCCTGGATACAGACACACCCCCGTGATGACACGGGCATGCCCCCTTTAGTCGACTTTCAGGCTTTGAGATCTTTCAGTGCTGGTGGGTATGTAATAGTAGGTTGCTTCTGTTCAATAGCTTGATCCATGACAGCAGTAAAGCAGTACCAGTAAAAGCAGTAACAGTAACAGCAGTAAAGCAGTAACAGGATTAAAGCAGTAACAGCAGTAACAGCAGTAACAGTAACAGCAGTAAAGCAGTAACAGGAGTAAAGCAGTAACAGTAACAGTAACATCAATAAAGCAGTAACAGTAACATCAGTAAAGCAGTAATAGTAACAGCAGTAAAGCAGTAACAGGAGTAAAGCAGTAACAGTAACATCAGTAAAGCAGTAACAGTAACAGCAGTAAAGCAGTAACAGGAGTAAAGCAGTAACAGTAACATCAGCAAAGCAGTAACAGTAACATCAGTAAAGCAGTAACAGTAACAGCAGTAAAGCAGTAACAGGAGTAAAGCAGTAACAGTGACAACAGTAACAGCAGTAACAGCAGTAAAGCAGTAACAGTAACAGTAATATAGCAGTGCACTATGACAGACATAAAAACATCCCACCCACACACAATGTACCCATATAATACTTGTATGTGATATAATATATCAGAACCTGTACTACTCATCTCTACTGATAACTACTCAGGTCCAGTGGTGCCTTGTTGCTGTACCCTACTATATCTCTCCTGATTCAAACAGACAGTGATATCATCAGTGCCTCTCCCTGTGTACCGCCTTGTATGTGTACATGATGCATGCGGGAGAAGAATACAGAGCGTTATGGGGCAACTGCAGACTCTATAGCTCTGCGGGGGGGCAGACAGTGCACTGCGGATAAATAAGAAATCACATTTATTATTCACATTGTAAAGTCTACCTAATACTAGGTTTTGAGTTTCAGGTGGATTTCTTCTGTAAACCTGCATGTGTCATCCAGCCTGTTTATTGTAGCCATAAATTGGTAAATATTACGATTAATAATACATCCTTGGCATATGTTGTATGCAAGTTTTTGGTGATGAAATATTTATTAATATAATGATTATTATTAGTACAATGAAAATACCGCCCTGCTCACCCACTATGTGCTGTCAGTGAATTGCGCCTCCCCCCATCGGCTATCACCACCTCACACTCCAGTCTTCCCCACATTTGGAGCTCCCTGTCCCGCCCAATCAGACTGACCCACAACTTTGAATCTTTCAAACGCTCCCTCAACACTCACATTTTCACACTTATCAGCCCTGCCCCATCCTAAGACAATTCCCTCTTCCCGCTCCACCTGCCCCTTTCACTCCGCCTCTATCATCTCCATTTACTACCCTAATCCTCTTAATGTTACTCTGACAAGTCTGATCTTCTCACCTCCTATCTCCTCATCCTCTGTGTTATGTTTCCTTAGTTCTAGTTGTATCTTATTATGTTGCTGCTTTCTCTATAGTCTCTTGTATAGATTTCCCCTGATTCTATTGTCTCTCTTGTCCCTTATTTATTTGTATTTATTTTCTGTTCATTTTTTTTTATTGTGTGGCGCTGCGGATTGTGCAGCCCTATATAAGTACGATAAGATGATGATGATTATATAAAAATAGGTTTAAAGATGAATAATTTTGCACAGTTCACAAATATCTGAAGTAGCTTCTAATATCCTTATAATCTAGAGTAATCATCACCGATTGATTGCAAGAATATTATTTAAATGAAGTTATTTATATACTGGCATCATTTTTATATGTATTTTTCTTTCTTTTTTGCAGCAGAGAAGGTTGAAAAGATCAAACAGTGGACAAAGTGGTGGTAGTAATAGTGGTGGTAGTAATAGTGGTGGTAGTAATAGTGGTGGTAGTAAACGTGGTGGCCGTAACCGAGGTGGTGGTAGGAGACCAGGATCTGAGTCTCTAATTGCAAAAATAAACCCCAAATGAGACAATTTTTCTGAGAGAGGGAAATATTTGAACATCTGCTGTTGCTTAAATTGCTAATATTTCTGCAGTATTCTTATTGACATGTTCTGTAGCAGGGGCGGGCTGGGGGGCAGGGGGTCCGCACACTCAGACTGCTATTAGGGCCGGGGGGGGGGGGTAGGCCGGCCGCCCCCCACCCCTGGGTGCAATATAAGCTATGTCATCAGATGCGGCCGCATCCCGTTTCTTGTGATGCGGCCGCCTGTGTGCCCCCCGGGCTTCCCTCTCCCAGCCCGCGCCTGTTCTGTAGTATCATAAGATGTCATTCTTCAACTTTCATTAGATCACAATTACTGAAGATGTGGAGTTACTTATTGCTCTATATAATTCAGATAGAGGACAAGACATCATGTCTTATTCACAAGACGCTTATATAAAATGCACAATGTCTGACTATGATACACTAACAATCCTAAATATACGCAAACTTCACAAATATAACCTGCAACAGTTATAGAAATATAAGATATAAGAAATAATACCGTTATCATGAAAGTCTGTGGCAGAAATAATAAAAATGTTACCCAATAAATATTGTGACTGATTTCTGGAGAAATATACCTTTACTTTTCCTTGAGTTAAAAACCCAAAATGAATGTATATTTAAAAAAAGTTGAAGACCTGTAGTGAGGTTGTTAAAGGTGACATATTTACCCATCTATCAGTGCACCTATCATGTCTTATATTGAATGGGAGCTGCCATGATTATTTAGTGTCACGGCCGTGTACCGCAACACTACACAGAACAGTGGGAGGAAAGCCGTTTCCATGGTGATAGCTTATCTGGTTTGGCCAAATATATAGGAAGAAATAGGAAGAAATCATGAATGGAGGGGACAGAGGACGTCTTTTAAAATAAGTTCATACGCAATGGGGGCTATATGTAAAATATGCTTTAGTTATACGTCAAGCTGAAAAGAAGGCATATAAAGTGGTTTGCCTAGAGTTTGCGAACCTGGGAAACCTGCAACAGGGGAGTCTAACATTTATATTGGGAATATAATTGGCGTTAAAGCGGAGGTAATGACAAATGTGGGAGTTAGGAATACTACATTCCTTTTCAGGCTCATTGAGAGCTGACAAGGGCTTTCTTTTGGTCATAGAGCATCCTCAACATGGTTTTAAAAGTTGTCTCCTATGCCTACAATCAAATAACTGCCCACCATTATTGGTGTCTATCTACAGTCCAAAAACTACACAATCATTACTGACCTCCACCTATCATTCAGCAACAGCCCCAAAATTATTGACCTGCACCTATATTGCAAAAACCTATCATTCTTCAGCTTTCATTAGATCACAATTACTGAAGATGCAGAGTTACTTATTGTTCTATAATTCAGCTAGAGGACAAGACATCATGTATTATATTGAATGCGAGCTGCCATGATTATTTATGAGCTAGTATCAGCAGCACTGTACGGCAACACTTCACAATGCAGTGGGAGGAAAGCTGTTTCTTTGACGATAGCTTACTCGGGTTGGTTAAATATATAAGAAGAAATCATATAGGAATAAAAAATTTTCTTATATATTTAACAAAATAGGATTTTTTAAAAAATAAGTTAATATGCAATGCGGACTATAAACAGATCAGCCACAACATTGAAACCACCTGACTAATACTATGTAGATCCTCTTCGTGCCACAAAAACAGCTCTGACCCATCGAGGCATGGACTCCACAAGACCTCTGAAGGTGTCCTGTTGTATCTGGCACATCCCACAGTTGCTTCATCGAATTGAGATCTGGGGAAATTGGAGGCCAAGTCAACACCTTGGACTCTTTCATGTTCCTCAAACCATTCCAGATCAATTTTTGCAGTGTGGCAGGGTGCATTATCCTGCTGAAAGAGGCCGCTGCCATCAGAGAATACCATTGCCATTAAGGGGTGTACTTGGTCTACAACAATGTTTAGGTAGGTAGTATGTGTCAAAGTAATATCCACATGAATGCCAGAACCCAAGGTTTCCTAGCAGAACATTGCCCAGAGCATCACACTACCTCTGCTAGCTTGCTTTCTTCCCATAGTGCATCCTGATGCCATCTCTTCCCCAGGTAAACGACTCACCCGGCCATCCACATGCTTCAGAACTGGACCATTGCTCCATGATCCAGTTCTGATGCTTATGTGTCCATTTTAAGCACCTTGGGTCAGGGGTCAGCATGTGCTACAGTAACTCTTCTGTGGGATGGAGCAGATGGGCTAGCCTTTGCTCCCCACATGCATCAATGAGCCTTGGGCACCCATGACCCTGTTGGAGGCTCACTGGTTGTCCTTCCTTGAACCACTTTTGGTTAGTACTAACCCCAGCATACCAGAAACACCCCACAGGACCTCCCGTTTTGGAGATGCTCTGACCCAGTCGTCTAGACATCACAATTTGACCCTTGTCAAAATTTATCAGAGTCTTACACTTGCCCATTTTTCCTGCATCCCACACATTAACTTCAAGAACTGACTGTTCACTTGATGGCCAATATCTCCCACCCCCTGACAGGTGCCATTGAACAAGATAATCAATGTTATTCGCTTGCCAGTGGTTTTAATGTTGTGGTTGATCAGTGTATGTAAAAGATGGTTTAATTATACGCCAAGCTGAGAAGAAGGCAAAAAAAGGATTTGTGCAGAGTTTGAGGAACGCCACTGGGCAGATTAAACCTACAACTGGGAATTTAACAGTTATACTGAAAATGTAATGGGCGTTATAGTTGGGGGTATGACAGATGTAGGAGTTAGGAATACTATATTCCTTTCCAGAGCCCCTGAAATGATTGTAAAACATTGTCCTCATGCAGGTAACCCAGGTACAATACACCACTCCTGAGCTCTGCGGAGGGTGGATAGGTCAGACATAAGGGAAACGTAAATACATGTCCTGGTCTGTGATATAATATAACCTGAGCAACATCCTATGGACCCACATTTCTTTCCAGACTGACAATTTCTGTATAAGGAGAGTGGAAGTGAGCTGGGTCTGTGTAGGGGGATGACAAGATGTGACAATCGTCACCAGGAGTGATAGGTCGTACAGTCAGACATTGCAGTAATATAATTGAATGTCTGGAAGAACCACTGCTCACGAATTCCAGGGGTTTTACATACAGTGACAATTAAGACTAGGCTGTCCAATTTTCCAGACAAAATAGAGGGAGAGACACAGTGCATTGGACTGAAGATTTAAATATAGTGGGAATATTGCTTTAGAAGCAGATGTAACTCTGATGGGACAGGACGAGCCCTGAAAACTTTTTAAATATTTTACAACCTCTCAGAACAAAAGTATAAGTAAATTGATTTTATTACTAAATAAATTGGCAAATTGAGATTTAATGGAAGATATAAATCATGTGACATTTCCTGGCTAAATAATAAATCACAGTGTATGGTATTTATAGATTGGTGCTTTATATACAAGGATGTACATAATTCTACATATAATGTGAATCATGAAGGAGTATAGGATACTCTGATGAAATACATATTCTAAATTCATAAAACTATACTTTATAAATTTAGACATATGGGGGAACCAGCACTAATAGACAGTTACATATAGACAATTAATGTATATATACTATGTGACCAAAGATAAAATGAAAAATAGTTTACTTCAGTTACTGACTGAATGTTAAACAGAAAAACATAGCACAATATAAATCAAAAAAACAATTCAAAAGGTAATCAAAACAAAACAAAGCACAAATAGACCAAACTCCAATTTAGGGCACAGATTGATGAAAATTCCCATAAAGTCCTAAAAGTCTTAATGGTAAATCATGGATGAAAGATTCCACACATGTAACATCTCCATTTTCCGCTAGAACGTCCCAATTGATGATGTCTCAAAGGGTAAGGCAAAAAAATGATTAAGAGAACAAATACTAAGTTCTGCGTATTAACTCCATTTTGATACATATAATGAGTCACAACTGTATTTAATTATCTGTTTATGTCTTATATTGCTGGTAGCAGCAAACCTTTAAAATGTGCAGAAATAGGATGGTGGATGTTTTAAAATGTGCAATTGGCCTCCTTGGATTAGAACACATCAGATAAGTAATGGGCTTGATAGATGGTCTAAAGACTCCTACTCTTCTGGTCTCCTACAGTACCAGGTAATAAATACCCTATCTTAATCAGGCTGGGTACTAACCTGGCTCACCCCGTTTTTCTTCCAAGATCAGAAGGGTTTGGGCTGGTGGTAAAGTGGTTTGACCGTAGGTCCCAGAGGCGAGTCTTCACCTCCCTTTTGCCTCTAAATGCATCCTTGGATCTCAAAATCAATGTGTAATCCATTGGGGGCCAATGTTTGTAGCTCAAAAATGTGTTTAATTTCTTCCTTGTTAATTTTCTTCATGAAATCACCTCCTCCTCAGTCTCTATTGACTGTTTTGATAGCTATGAAGGATAAAAAGGTTGGATCTTGATTGTGTTTTAACATGTAATGTTGTGAGACACTATGTGTCTCCAAGCCTTTCTTGATGTTCCTTGTATGTTTGCTAAGGCGTACAGATAATGATCTAATTGTCTTTCCTATATATTGTAAACAACAGGGACATTCAAGGAGTTAAATGACGTCCTTGGTGTCACAAATCTTTGATAGTATATGGATTATCTGTTTTGATAGATTTATATTGTTGAATGGGTTTAGTGCTTCTCTGTCTATGATTCTTACATGTGATGCACCTACCGCAAGAATAGAATCCTGTAGGTTGGTGTTGGGAGGTAAGTGAAGATTGTGTTTGATTGTTTGGGGCAAAGCAGCTGCTAACCAATTGGGTCTTTTGATTAGGTGCCTTTCTAAAGACCGTTTTTGGTTTATTTGATAATGTGGCTTTCAAATCTGGCTCTTGTAGTAAAATGCCCCAATGTTTTTTGACTATATTCCTGACTTTGAATGACGAGTCATGGTAACCCGTAATAAAGTATATGTTTTCTGGACTTTTACTGGACTCATGGTTATCTGATTCTTGTAGGTCTTTTTAAATTGGTGGTTTCTATAAATGTCTTGTCTACTGTTTCTGGATTATATCTTTTTTCTAGAAATTGGTTTCTAAGTTGTAGACCGGTATGTAAGACACAGCAATTAGACACTAATGAGACATCCCTTGAGGAAGTCACAGGAGATACACTGCAGCAGGAAACAGGAAGTAGGAGGTAGCGAGCGTTCCATTGTGAAACGCACGCCATCACCCTATCGCACATGAGGTTTTCGTAACCAATGGCATAACCAAGTCTCAGCTACCTTATCAGAATCACCATACACGGAAACCCAGCCTCTGCTTCAGCTATACCGCAAGTACTCTGGGCAGCATTGTGCCTAAAATCTTTGTTTGTTTATATTTTGGGACCTTTTTTTTGCCTTACCCTTTGAGACATCTTCAATAGGGACTTACTAGCGGAATATGGAGATGTCACATATGTGGAATCTTTCATCAAGGATTTATCATTAAGACTTTTAGGACTTTATTGGAATTTTCACCAATCTGTGCCCTAAACTGGGTTTTGGTCTGTTTGTGTTTTGTTTTGATTACGTTTTGAATTGCTTTTTTGATGTATATTGTGCTATGTTTTTCTGTTTAACATTCAGTGAGTAATTGAAGTTAAACTATTTTTCATTTTAAATTTGCTCGCATACTATATATACATTAATTGTCTATACTTAACTGTCTATTAGTGCTGGTTCTCCAGTATTTCTATATACCCAATACAGGTCTGGATCACCTTGTGTATTCAAAATTAGCAGCTTTGACAGGACACAAGTATAATCTATCTGGTCAGTGCGCAGTTCATTTGTTTCTGTTAATAAATTTACCTTTACATATTCATTGTACTATGAGAAAATAAGAGGGAGTCACAAATATCTAGATTTGATTTTAAAGGTTTAGCAGATACACCATTTCTATAAGATTAATATATATTATTAGTATATATTATAAATGTTGTTCATTTTTACATATTTACCCTTTGACACTACATAGTTGGTCTTTTTTCCCCCAGTTTATTACGCTATCACATATAGTATTAGCGCATAATAACCTCACATACTTGCTAGTATTTATTATTATATATTTATATTTAATCATAACTAGGAACCCTCACCTTCTATACAATGTATTTATTTATTTATTTATGATTTAGTGTTTTAAGGTCATAAATTTCAATCACACACAATTGCTTCACAATTCTCATAGGCATGTGTTGACTTAAGAAATCTTGTTTAGCAAATATGAGTAAAGAATACATTTATGGTGTGATGGAATAATAAATAAGGGATTTAACTATTTAAATAATAGTATGCAATAACAAGTCTAATAAAACATTGATCTTACACACTTTATATCATCATGCAAAAAATGATAAATAGGGGATGTTCAAAAAGGACAAAGTTATAAAAGAATGTGATCATTGAGGACATCACTTATGTATGTCCATTCTATCAAGTAATTTATAACCGAGGTCATTTTCTATCAGAATTAAACATAATTAAGCATAATTGCATATACATACATAACATCTAATCACCATTATTATTTTAATGTACATGATATTTTCTCTAGAATCACATAATAATAATAAGTTTGTTATTAACCATAGAACAGTTCACATCAGAAAATTCTCTCTAGTATTTAGAAAGTTAAAGCATGGAGGATACACCCAGATGCTGATTGAAGAATGCTAATGTCAATCAAAATAAGTGGATGTCTGACTGGTTTAAGCCACTTTAAACAGATTTTTTTGAGCAGCAAATTTAGTCCCCTGAAAAAGTGTAAACGCCTAGTTAGGGGTGAATCTAATGATCTATGGCAAATATATCGATTATTTATTTTTCATTTGTGAAGGGAATTTCTGTATCTAGATTTGATGATCTTAACACCAATCACTATAATTTAAAATTCACTAAATCCTTTCAACAAACATATATTCATTTTCTTGATGTTGCTCCTTCAGTCAGTGCTGATTTCATAAATACAAATACCTTTCCCAAAAAGGTTAATTGTCATAACTTTCTCAATTACCAAAATAACCCTCATAAGGTTTGGGAAAACAGTATTTCAACAGTGCAACTTTTAAGAGTCAGGAGAAACTATTCATCTAAAGAACTATTTCACAAACAAGCAACTGACTTACTCCAATCATGTGATTTGGAGGAGGAGTGTTATAGTTGTAATGACAAGTGAGGCTTTTAGGGTGAACACCCTTTTAGGGGGCGACAGGGTTTGTAACAGGCTGAACACTTACTTGAAGGGTTAACATCGGGTGGGGCCCGACCAATGGTAGCTCCTGTGGGAGGGTCCTGGGTTGAATATAGCAGACGGCACTTCCTGGTTTGCCTCACTCTTCAGCAAGAGATCCCACCCACCCACTCCTTGGTTAATGTACTTTATGGTACACATTGGGCGTAGGAAAGCACTGCGTTCAGCGGCTGATTAGTGGGCGCAAAGGTAGTTGGCCGCAGGTCACTGTCCCCTTAGAGGCAACGGTAACTCTTTTTGGTCCTTCGGTGAAGAGGGTCCCTGTCCGGCTCGGTGAGGGAGGGCAGCGTGAGTTTAGAAGGGGGCAGTCACTCTGACGCCAATTCAGTGCATGATAGTTTGGGATGTGTTCCCCATGGTTAGGGGATGTACGGTGGATTGCGCCAGTTTCCATATTATCTGATTATATCAACTTGGGAGCTGTACCGCAGTTCTCTTTCTCCTCCACCATAGGTTTAGTTTAATAATAATTTAATAATAAAATGTCCTCCATTTTTAGCAACTTATACATGACTCCGTGTGTTTATTTTATATAAATGGTTAAGAATTTTAAGGTTGTTGTGAAGTTTATGAGACATACACAGTGAGCCCTTTAATGAATTTTGTGTTATAAAACAAACCTCCACTTGCTGTTTCCTATTTGTTTGTAGCAGATGTCCCAGACAGCTGTCTAGTTTCCTGTCTTGTATAAGTTTTTTAAAAAAGAGATTAACACTATAACAATACACATAGTACAGTAGTTGTTGCAGTATCCATTGCAGCTGTAATATCTGGATGTTTCGTTGATGCTACATGAACATTACCCCCCGTGATTGTGTGTATGTCTCAATTTTCTTCTCCATTTTAACATTAGTTAGACTGTCCCCATCGGTGTTGATGCACCTTTCATTTCCATCATTCTGAAAGGTCAGATAAGTAGCCCCTTGTCTTTATTTTTAGTTATTACTTCACAAACTAATTTAACCTACAAAATATTTCAGTCTTTCTAATGTCACTTTAATGGGCTTGTTTCTGTGTTTTTGAGACCTAACTATAACAACTTGACTTACACACAAATCTTTGTTTTGAATGTGTGTATTATAACCATAGTGTGGGTTTCCTGCATCTTAATATACTATATTATTTGCAGGTTCATTCTTTGTTTAAATATATAAAGTCTCAAGATGCTGAAGGGGAGAACCAGAGATGCTCAACCCCTTAGCCACACAAACGGCAGATTTCTGCTTGGCAATCTATGACACCAAGAGGAGAAATCTGGTATATGGTGTTTTCCCCAGGACCTACCGGTTATTACCAGTTTGACAGTTTTCAGAAATAATCCAAAAAACGAAGTCACTTCAGAATATGCTCAAATTATTTTGTTTGCGCAATACAGACCATTCAATTCATATAGAACAATGGTAATTTCATATTACTTTTGCAAGCATTTTATGCCCTAAAAGCACAAACTAATATGTAGATAAGGCATATAAGACTTTAGACCAATTATATCAGGATCTCTCGATATCTCCCATCATCCCCCAGATATAGGCAAAAATCCAAGTAGAACTTGCCACATCTTGCCTGCCGTTGACTTACTGTACCACAGCTTCCCTGTTTCCTGATATGAACAAAGGAGGGCACATTTCTGTTTAAATACCTTGCGCTATTGTAATATATTTTAGACATGTTTCCCCATACACCTTGACCAACACTGTCTGAAAAGCAGAAACACAACTTAATTTGTCAATATATATATATATGCACTGTAGCTCGTTAACTCTTACATCCTACTACTATTTTATAACCAGCTTTTAATTCATTTTCTGTGCATTGATTATCCATATCACAGGGGATTGTTGCTCCTGCTAGACTGACTTAAAATAAAAAAAGTATGAGCAAAAGTCTGAGTAGACATAAGGAACTTCTGTTCCCTGGTTCCTAAATCCGTTGTGTGCCAGCCAGAGAGAGGTAACATCAGAACTCAGCTACTAATTTCTCTTATAGTAGAACCCAGAGATCAAGAATGATTTAGGATTGAAACTATGCTGATAGTACCCCAGAGATTACTAAAATCTGTTCTCAATGTATCTACTCCATTACTTGTGCCTACAGAGATCAGTATGGTGACCTTGTTAAATGCAACATGTTATTTGTAGTGACAATTTGATTTCTTGAAGGATGTTTATACTTTTCTCATTGACTATCTGCGTTAACAAATCTTGCGCTCAATTTGTAGCCACCCTGGCAACATTGGGTTCCGTCAAGTGTCAGTCCTTGGGCTCTTCAGTGCTTATTTGTTTTTTAGAGGGTGATCAACCAGAAGAGGATGATCAACATCTAATAATTACAACCAGGCCACCCCCAGAGTTGAAATAAACAAGGGCTCTACCTAGACATTATGGTGAGATTGTGACCTGGGAAACAAATGAGCCCACCCGGAGGTGGTAACCAGACTACTTGTGGGAGCCCTGTATGATAGACATGGGGTCCACTAAACCTCATGCCTGTTACAGAGTAGCCATTGAGCTAGCCAACCTGATCTTGCTTATGTAATGTTGGAGTGACCCACAACATAGGGTCCTGGACCGTTACTTATCCTTGGGCTACTCTGTGCTGAGCTGCATGCCCTTAGTAAATGGGGCAAAACAAAAGATTGTCCCCCCTACTAATTACAATATATGACCTTAATGACAAGAAAAACATAATCCAAGATTCACAAGCACTGAAAAAATAATAGCAACCTGGCAGCATTGTATAGAGCTGAAGAAACTTGTGGCATCACTGCTTTCGTAGATCTAGGTGCAGGCTGAGACTTTTAGTTCCACATCAACCAAAGTCCTCAGATTGGTGGTGTTCTAGACAATACTGGATCAGAAACATATGACTAATTAGCTATTATGGAACTGCAAGTCCAAACATTTTGCTTATGCTTCCTATACTTAAGGTAAGTTAAGGGAGCCCCTATATATATATATATATACATATATATATATATATATATATATATATGTAAAAAAAAAGTGATTATATATATAATCGCGTTTTTTTTTACATACATATATATTTTTTTTACACACACACTATTTATATATATATATATATATATATATATATATATATATATATATTTTTTAGGGGCTCGGTACACTGCATTGCCCGGGGGCCCATAAAGTAGTTAAGGTGGCCCTGCTCCTGGAGAGCTGCAGGTTGGCCAGGCCTGAGTTACAGACTTCTCTAATAACTGATGTTAGGAATCGCTAATTCCTATTATAACCAATAAGTGGCGCTCCTCCACATGGCCCTTAGTTACCACTTTATTGGACAAAAAAAAATAATTTTCTTTCTTCATGCAGCATAATCCAAATAGAAAAAAATATCTGAAAAAAATAACAACACGCACATTAACGCTGACATTGAAGTGATCGCTGCTGGATGCCGGCACAAGCATTTTCTTACATTGTCGATTCACCTTCAGCCTGGTGATGTGGAGTGTCAGGGACTTCCGGCTGTTATCACTTTGCATCAGTCAGTACTGATGTGTAGGTGTGTCTTGTTTAATAAAGTTTTTGTTTTAATTTTTGTAAAGTTTATTTTAAAATTGTGTTTTGTTTTGTTTTTTTTTGTTTTTTTGGTATAATGGATTGTGTCCCAGAGCTCATATACTGGGACCACAAAGCAGCTACTGCAGAGGTCCCAATCTTGTTCATCACCCCATCCCCACAGCCGGTGGTGTACCTAGGAAACAATTAATTGAAGCATATTTTACATATAACCCACATTGCGTATAAACTTATTTTAAAAGATGTCCTCTGTCCCCTCCATTCATGATTTCTTCTTATTTCTTAATATATATATTTGGCCAAACCAGATAAGCTATCACCATGGAAACGGCTTTCCTCCCACTGTTCTGTGTAGTGTTGCGGTACACGGCCACTGACACTAATCATGGCAGCTCCCATTCAATATAATACATGATAGGCGCACTGATAGATGGGTAAATATGTCACCTTTTACAGGTCTTTATCTTAACAGTTAACTTTAATTTTTCCTGAATTAAAAACGTTTGGGTGTCTGGTTTTTTTGGGGGATTTTTAATTCAAGAAAAATTAAAGTCACAAATCCCTATCAATAAAGAGATCCTCAGTCACAATATTTATTGGGAAATGATTTTATTATTGCTGACACAGAATTTCATGAATACAATTTTTGTATTGAGAAGTGGGAAAGGTAACATTTGCAGGTTACTTTTGCAATATTTTGCATATATTCATGATTGTAAATGCATTCATAGCCAGACATTGACTTTGTGAGTAATATCAGAGTCTCTTGTGCATGTACTGTCCTGTAACTGAATGACAGAGTAAAACGTAACTCACCTTCAGTAATAGTGATGTAATGAAAACAGATTGCTGAAGAATGATATTTTATGAAATTATGTGTACAAGAAATGTAAAAGACACACTCAAAAATATAACAAATTTAAACATTTTTTTCCTTATTGACTTTGACCCAGGAACGTTGGAGGACAGAGCTATATGTAGGTCTAATGCCATTGCTACTACCATGACTAATGCCACCACCACGCCTACTGCCACCACCACGCCTACTGCCACCACCACGACTACTGCCGCCTCCATGCCTACTGCCACCACCATGACTAATGCTACTACCACGACTAATGCCACCACCACGCCTACTGCCACCACCATGCCTACTGCCACCACCATGCCTACTGCCACCACCACGACTAATGCCACCACCACGACTAACGCCACCACCACGACTACTGCCGCCTCCATGACTGATGCCACCACGACTTCCGCCACGACTGCCACCGCGACTGCCGCCACCCTTTGATCTCCTCACCCTTGTGTGCTGAATAAAAATACATATAAAAATGTTGTAAATATATGTATAAGTTCATGCAAATAATATTTGTGCAATCAGAGAGTGATAATGACTTCAAAATTCTTTAGGAAAACATCAATAATTATTAAAATACAATGTACAAATAAAATAAATGTTAAGATAGAGCTGTCCGGTATTTTTGTGCTATATGCAAAAGCATTATTATAATTATTATTATTTATTTATAAGAGGCAATAAAGGATCTGCAGCACCGTACAGTGCGGGTAGAGCAGACAACAACAAACGACAGACAGCGTACATAGTACAAAGCATATGACAGTTACATTGTACAGCAGAACAACTGCTAGTTACACAATAAATAAAAACCGAAACTCGTTGCCATTTACAGAGGAGAGGGGGTAGTACAGAGAAGGGAAGGGGACAAAACGGGAAGAGCATACCAGTATGGAGCAGGCCTGTGAACAGGAAATAGTTAAAGAGAGAAAGGCGCTTCTTAAATTAATGAAATGTGTACAAGTGAATAAGATCATTTGAGAAAGCAGCCAACGACCAATGAGACCAATTTCAACATTTGAAGTCTTAAAGACTGGTGGGCAACACAGGAAGTGGGAATGAGAAGAGGTAATCAGTGGGGAGGTGAGGCTGGATGCTGGCATAGCAGAGGGTAGGAGGGACTGAAGAGGGAAATGAAGTTAGAGATGTAGAGGTGAGAGGAGTGTCTGAGGACTTACAGATGGAGGCCAATTTCCTTCATCACATGCTAACTTAAGGAACATTGAATATAGCTGCAACTGTTGGCCTGTGATGACTCAATCAGCCCCGTTATGTATGAACTTCTCGCTATTTGTTCACATTACAAAAACTACGGACGTAAATTTTAATTTTATTCCTTTTCTCCTCCTTTAAACCTAACACTTGACGTATCAGCAGATTGAAAAGTATCTTATAATAAATGTTTTTTTTCTATTCTATATTGGTGTTCCATTAAGTTTTTCCTCACTATTTCCAGCTGATTACAAGTTTGTAAAGTAAAGAACTAAAACAACAACATCCCCCTTCTACCACACAACCCACCACAACCCTCGCTGTGCAGTAGCGCCCATGCCACCTTACACTCATGTGTTAAAGCCGACCCACACCTCTCACCCTTCTCAAGCAGGTATGTCATCCCCTTCGCTCGCCCAAATATTTTCACTACCCCCACAATTAGTCATGATCTGTCATTCATGTCATCCTCACCCACTCCCAGCCATCAACTCTGCCGTGTTAAAACAAACCCTCACCCATCATCTCCCTCTCAAACCATGCCCTGCCCCATCCCATGCCCCAGCACCCATTCTATCATATTCCGCTCTTAAATACTAAAACTACCACGAGCTTACTCAAGAAAAATGTAACTATTTTCTCCGATTTTTCTTATGAACAACATTCTGCTCAGTCCTCTTTTCAGAACCAGTAATTTGAGAGCTGTTGTTATTATGTCATGTGATGGAAAGAGTTAAACTGCGTTAGTCTATCTTTGCATTTTTTCACACTGTGCATGCTCAAATAGTGAATGTATAGAACTGCATTTATCCAAAACTGAGATATTTTGCCACTTACGACTCCTTATGGCTGAAGAGGGGTGATGGGGAGAGAAAGAGGTGTCGTCATGTAAGCAATGTACAATAATAGCGTGTTTGAACAATAGCATACAGATTCAGACTATGGCCTAGTCCCTGCAGATGAAAATGTAATTTCCTATTTGTGCTCTGTCTCCATGTGTGCGTTTTCTTTCATGGTGCCCACTAAATTGTTTCTATAGTGGATGGGGCTGCGGCCATCAGTGATGGTGATTGAGCAAATTGAGGTAAGGGACAACCAGCTCAGCCAGAATAATATTTGGTCCAAAAACATCAGATGTTACATAACATGAGATTGCTGATTGCTTTGTGGTTTTATTCTACAGAACAGAAATCCTGAGAAGGCTCTCTGGGCACCGTTGTTCCAGAAACTACATAGGGAGGGGAGCAAGGGTATGAGGGGGATACCATTGAGGTGGGGAGGTGATGATGGAGAGATTCTAGTAGAGAAGGAAAAGCTGCCAGAAACAGACAGAGAAAAGTAAATGAAAAAAGGAAACACGAGCGAGAATAAGCCAAAATACAAATACAAGAATCTTAAAGTATGTAAACATCACAGAGATAAAACAATGTTGTAGAAAGGAGGGAACGATGCAGAGATGGCAGAGACAAGAGGGAAAGGAGACTCAGGAGTACGTGAAGAAGATAGAACAGTGCGGAGCAGCTCTGTCAAAGAGTCTCCTGCAACTATCACAGAAGATAAAGGTTGATGGACTACTTAATCCGGAGATATTAATTTTTGCCAAGAGTATAACAGATTCAAGACTTAGAACATTTGAACAAATCTCAGTGAGACACAGCGTTCACTCCGGTAAGTAATGTCTATTAATAACTAAATAAACAATAAAGAATTGAAGTCACTTACATCTAGAGGAACGTTGTGACATGTAACCACAACGATATCTCGATCCTCCTCAACAAAGAAAGAGGCTGTGCAGGATTTAACCACCTGGAATAATAGGAAATAATCCATTGTTAGCCAGGATATAATTACTAAATGGATTCATGGGATAACAACAAAATATCTATCAAATTAGAAAGTTTTGTTTGTATTCATAGTGACTGCTACCCTCCCATCAGCCCTGATCTCCACCATTTTCTTATCCGGACAGAAGCAAAATGAATTACGTTGGCCACCTATGGGTCAATCCAGCCACTCACCCCAAGCAGCAAGGAAAAGATTTGAGGCACTGGTTGAGGGGGGGGGGATGTTTGGAAGATGATCGCCCACACAGGTTCACTTCCCATATACATAATAATATACATAACTGTTTGTGTCTGTCTATCTATTGATACATATAGTGACACTACTCAGTATGCTCATAGGACTATTCCCATCACTTTAATGCAGAATTCATGGATAAATACAATATTTGGGGGCATAAGATTTGCCTCTTGTCAGGAGCTAGAGGTGCTGACTGCGCCTCCATTTCTCTCCTTCATCTGTCTGTGTAGTCTAAACAACTTACATAACTTTAATGTATACCCTGATATACATACATGTATATTTACATATATACATTGGGCCTGAGTCATTAAGCATAAAAAATGAGTAACTTTGCACCTGGGCAAAACCATGTCGCATTGGAGGTGGAGGTAGATTTAAAATGTGGGGACAGATTTATAGTTGAGGTAGGGTATGTCCTAGATCAACTTTATATTTCAGTGTGAGAATAAAGCTATCATGTATTTGTGTGCTACATGAAACAAACAGCCAGTATTTTCCTTATATACAAAAAAATAAACTAATTTGCACCCCATGCATTGTAACATGGGGCCTGATTCATTAAGGATCTTAAATGAAGAGAATTCTTATTTCAGTCCTCTGGACAAAACCATGTTACAATGCAAGGGGTGCAAATTAGTATTTTGTTTTGCACATAAGTTAAATACTGACTGTTTTTTCATGTAGCACACAAATACTTGATAGCTTATTTGTACACTGAAATTTAAAGTTGATATTTGTGTGCTACATGAAAAAACAGTCAGCATTTAACTTATGTGCAAAACAGAAAACTAATTTGCACCCCTTGCATTGTAACATGGTTTTGTCCAGGAGAATGAAATAAGGATCCTCTTCATTTAAGATCCTTAATGAATCAGGCCCATGATTTGTCCAGGAGAAAACGTACTCTTTTTTTGCCTTAATGACTCAGGAAAATTGTGTTTCAGGACTTACACCGTTTTCTGTGAATCCACATTCATCTGTAATTCTACTGTTTGGCTTCTGACACAAAGTTTCTTTTATAGTGAATTGAAACTGGTGGTAACGAGAGGCTTCATCCTACAAATAGTAAAAATAGAGGATGTCAGATGCATATACAAAAAGCAATAAAATATAACCCTCCAAATGTTTCATGAATGACTGGTGTTTCGAGGGGAAAAGATAAGATGTAAATATTGAAAATTAGTCACTTACCATTATATATTCAGAATTATTCCCAAAAAGCCTATAGACAGCATTTTCTCCAGAAACTTTGTTGTAGTAGTCAGAGATGTCATCTTCAGTCCATTGCATCATGGGTACAGACACACTAGCAGCGACTGCTATCGCTCCCAGTACTAAGCACATTGTCAGAGACTTCTCCATGTTGGATGAATGACTTGTGTCTCTGACTGATACAATGTCTCACAGTACAACATGTTTTATAGGCTTCACTCACTAGTTTTGGAAAGAATCTTCCTGCGCATTGTATCCAGCTGGAAAACATCAAGTAATTAATATTTATTTGCCATTACAACATGAAGTTACAGGAAGAATTTAGAAACTAAACAGAACACAGAGATTTTTTCTTGCGTACATGATAGTGTAAACAATTTATAATATATTACTGACATAATATAACTGTGCTGTAGTATTCCCAGCAGTACAAACAGAGACACAAGATGTGTTAAAAAAGACACTTCTATTTTTCCCTGCAGATAAGCTGCACAGTTCTATTCCTCTTATTATGTGTAATAGTTGTAATTCTTATTACCTAATCATATTCTCTGGGCTTCGTAAGTTAAATGAGTTGGGTACTCCTCATTACCAATAACCCTCCTTTTACCAGAATAATGGTGTCAGCTCACACGTTATCTTATTTCCATGCAAGTCAAGTGCATTACCCGCCATCCATAGGTCTATGTCAGGAAGTTGTTTCACCGAGCTCTGTTGTGAGTTATGGACGGACTAAGTCCACCGGTGCCCAGAGCTACAGAGCACTTATCTTCCTGCTCGAACATTACACATCCATGAAGATGCTGCTTTCATCATCATCATTGTCATCATCGTCATCATTTATTTATTTATATAGTTACATTCAATGGGACACATGTCAGGTGCATGTTATTTCATTGCAATAAAAATATACCCAAACATCCAACATGCAATAACGACAGCCGAGATGTCCACTCACTCTCAAGACTTTTTTTTAAATATAAGGAGGATAAGCCATGCACGCTAAAAGACCATTATATGCCCCAATTTGTAGAGGAACCAACTAGGAACCGGACTATACTGGACCTAGTAATAATAAATAATGTAGACGTAATATCAAATATTCAAGTCAGGGAACACTTTGGAAGCAGTGATCACAATATGGTCTCATTTGAAAATAGTTTCCAGAAGCAACGGTATAAAGGATCAACTAGGACTGTAGACTTTAGAAAGGCAAATTTTAATATGCTAAAGGAGTCTATAAAGTGCATAGACTGGGACATGGTTTTTGAAGGAAAAAATACGAAAGTGGGCTTTAAAATGTTGCTGGAAACATACACGTATAAGTTCATTCATATGGGAAATAAATGTAAAAGAATTAAGTCTGTACAGCGCTGCAGAATTAGTAGCGCTATATAAATAGCTGATGATGATCATGATGAAGTCTAAACCAATGTAGCTAAATTAAAAAGTAGGGGAAGAGATGCAAAGGAAGAAGCGTGCATTTAAATTGTTAAGTCTGAAGGGTCTGAGGAGTCCTTCTGTAGGTACAAGGAATGTAATAAAACATGCAAAAAGGAAATTAGATTGGCTAAATTAGAAAATGAAAAAACAAGTTGCAATAGAAAGTAAGATAAACCCCAAAAAGTCTTTTAAGTAAATAAATGGCAAAAGAATTAAAAAAGATAATATAGGATCCCTAAGAACTGAGATGGGTGAATTGATAAATGACACTAAGGAAAAAGCAGAGATATTAAACACTTTCTTTTCTTCAGTATTTACTAGAGAGGAACAAATGATAGGAATAATACATAAAAATGTAAATGAAACCGTACCATTAATTAATACTTGGTTGACAGAGGAAGAAGTCCAAAGGCGACTGAAAAATATTAAGATAAATAAAGCTCCAGGTCCAGATGGCATACACCCATGGGTTCTTATGGAGATAAGGTCAGAAATAGCTATACCACTATTCTTAATTTTCATAAATTCAATCTCATCAGGCTCAGTACCAAGGGATTGATGTTGTTTAAAAAGGGGATGAGATCACAACCAGGGAATTATAGACCTGACATCAATAGAGGGGAAACTACTGGAAGGTATATTAAGGGATAGTATTCAGGATTACTTGGTGCACAATAAGATTATTAGTGGGGATCAGCATGGATTTGTGAGGGATAGGTCATTTCAAACTAATCTAATTGGCTTCTACAAGGAAGTTAGTGGAAACTTAGACCAGGGCAGGACAGTAGATGTGGTCTACTTAGATTTTGCAGAGGCCTTTGATACAGTGCCACACAAGAGGTTAGTTTACAAAATAAGGGAACTGGGTCTAGGAAACAACATTTGTACTTGGATCAAAAACTGGTTAGAGAATAGGGAACAGAGAGTTGTGATAAATGGAACATTTTCTAATTGGTAAAAAAATTTAAGTGGAGTACCTCAAGGTTCCGTGCTGGGGCCACTCATTTTTAATATAATTATTAATGACCTTGGTCATTGATGGTTTAGAGAGTAAAGTTTATATTTTTGCAGATGACACTAAACTCTGTAAGGTAATAAAATCAGAGCAAGATGTAGCTTCTCTACAGAGGGACTTAAATAAATTGGAGGATTGGGCAGCCAAATGGAATATGAGGTTTAACATAGATAAATGTAAGGTTATGCATTCAGGGATCAAAAACAAGAACGCAATCTATAAATTAAATGGAATTATTTTAGGAGAATCTATAATGGAAAAGGATTTGGGAGTGTTCATAGACAGTTGACTTAGCCATAGTGCTCAATGTCAAGCAGCAGCTGCAAGGGCAAATAAAGTATTGGCATGCATAAAAAGGGGCATAGATGCAAGGGAAGACAGCGTAATTTTACCACTGTATAAATCATTGGTAAGACCTCATCTTGAATATGCAGTACAGTTCTGGGAACCACTCTATAAAAATAATCATTTGGAACTAGAAAGGGTTCAGAGAAGGGCGACAAAATTGATAAAGGGTATGGAGTCATTAAGTTATGAGGAAAGGTTAGCCAGTTTAGGCATGTTTACTTTAGAAAAGAGGCGTCTAAGAGAAGATGTGATTACTATGTACAAATACATTAAGGTTCATTTCAGAGAACTTTCATGGGAACTTTTTACCCCATGGACTATACACAGGACACGCGGTCAGCCCCTAAGGTTAATGGAGAGGAAATTTCACAACCAGCAAAGGAAGGGGTTCTTTACAGTAAGGGCAGTCAAGATATGGAATTCACCGCCAGGGATGGTTTGAGTTGGCAGATTAAATAGATATATTTAAGAAAGGGTTAGACAAATTTTTAGCAGAAACCTGTATCCAGGGATAGAACCATTAATTAAAATGAAGGATAGTAGTAGATATAGGGTAAAAATAGGACTGCAATATTGGGTCTGGGAGGATTTTCACAATTGAAACAGATGGGCGGCTGCTTACTCTGGATAAATTTCAAATATAAGTGAGGGATCGCAGGAGATGTAAAATAGGTTCAACTTGATGGACTGGTGTCTTTTTTCAACCTCATCAACTATGTTACTATGTATTTTAAACAATGAAAGTTGAAATTAATGTGGCCCTAAAGTGTTAGCAGGCTGGACTTTGATGTTTTCACTCTTTCCTTCGTGTGCACTGAAAATGCAATAGGAGGTGCAGATTTATTTTCAAGGAAGTGTTTCCAAAAGAGTAATATTGGCGTGCAGCTTTGTACGAGGCAGCTAAATAGGGGCAGTTGTGCAAATTGCAAAGCTCTGCACATTAGCATGTTTCCACTTTCGTAAATGACCATTAAAATTCACAAAATAAAGATATCCAGAAAAATGATACTAATTGAAAAGTATTTTTTGTAAGTCTGTGTGATGTTGAATACTTTCGTGTTAAAAAAGACAAAAGTATTATAGGAGTGATACCTTTATTGGCTAACCAAAAGACATTTTTATATTGGCTAGCTTTCAGAGCACAGAGGCCCCTTCATCAGGCTCGTTTTACAAATGAATGACTGAGAAAAGGACACAACATTTAAGGGATGTTACATCAAGCAATTTGTACAGGAGGGAAAGGAATACATCATTAAGATAAGCTAAAGTGATAAAACGGAGGTTTTTGTTATGGATGGAAGATTCAACAGAACGAACGTATCACACGATCTTCCAGTCATTCACAATACATAAAATGCAATCACCCCACTGTGATTCTAGTAAGTCAAATGTCCGCACCAAAGGTAAAAGGAACAGAAACTCTCACAGTAGATGGAACGCATAATGCCCGGAATATAGTCGACTGAAACAGCTCTGAATTTTACACAAAATGATCCTCAGTTCCCACAGTGCTACACACCAACATGTTTCTACTTTATAAGTCTTTGTCAGCACGATATATATACACACTTCACTTAATTAGTCTTCGTACTTACAGCTGCACCCACCATATAATTTAAAACTTTATAAACAAACATAATGAATCTATTGCATTATAAATACAATTTATATTCACAGATGTACTTCCAATTAGAAAGATAAAAGGTTAAAAATACATCAAATTCATTTGTATCCCGACCGTCATAAGTAAACAAACCTGGGCCTGATTCATTAAAAAAAGTAAATTAGCAATTTTGCCCTTGGCAAAACCATGTTGCATTGGAAAGGGGGTAAATGTAAAATGTGAGGACAGATTTATAGGTGGGGTAGGGCATGTCCTAGATCAATATTACATTTCAGTGTAAAAATAAAGCTGCCAAATATTTGTGTGCTACATGAAAAAACAGCCAGTATTTAACTTATGTGCAAAATAATCAACTAATTTGCACCCTTTGCACTTTAATATGGTTTTGGCCTGGAGAAAGCTTACTCATTTTTTTGCCTTACTCTCCTTAATGAATCAGGCCCACCTGTGTTCTAGCAAACTGACAGCTACACTGTGAATGAATCACTGCTCTAGAGCTGTTAGCTTTAGAGCAAACTAAGCTGTTTGCTCAGTTTATACAATAAACACGTCAAATGAGCACTTTCATACGCATGCAAAGATGGAATTTAAAATAAAAACAAACCTCTAAAGAAAAGACTAACAAATCCACTCCAATCCAATCCCATTGATTAACCAGATCACATCCAAAGGCAAAAGTGGGAGAGTATCTGATCTAAATTACCCTTATGTCTTGCACCCACTTCCATGTTCTCTGAGGTAGCCATTTGAGTGTTACTGGGTGATGGTAGATTACTCAGAAGAGGCAAGGTAATGATGGATATTGGATCAAGGAGGAACTTTACTTGACTTCCCAACTTGCTTTTTTTGCGTGGTGTTTTTGCCTTTTCCTATTCAAAAGTTGAGAGGGTGAACAACATGCATTTCAGGATGGGGCGCTGCTACATTAGCGCATGTTACAAGATGTTGGCTGCTGAACACAGTCCCTCATTTTGATTGGCTTAAAAAGCCATGTCAACTCTCTCCGGTGCTTGGCTAGGCCATATCAGATGTTAGAGGAAGAAAGACTGATGTCTTTTACAAGGGCTGCAGTAGAAAGTTGTAATCTTTAATTTTGTTTAGATAGATGCTATAGTCCAGGAGGCCACAAGGTGACAGCAGATCAGTTGTAGAGAAGATAACTAGAGCAATACTCAATATAATTCAGGTGATATTGTGTTGGAGATGAATATATGCTTTAAGTTACAACTTGCGCTAGATAATCAGAAAGCCTTTAAAAGTACAGCTTTTCTATTCTGACTCCCTGTATTCAGAGCAGATTGATAGCTCTCTCCCAGTTTCTTATGATCTCCATAGGGGAGACCTCTGGGGTAAAATACGGTGATATGGGACTGCTTATTTTGCTGGCTCCAAATTCAAGGAGTCTCCAATGTAAGGTTGGGGTTATGTGTGAGGGCTACCTGAGCAGTTGGAGTATGTGACTCACCAACACCTTCTTGCTCATCTGGGCCTTCCACACACTTCAGAGGTTTAATGATGTCAGCAGGAGCTCTCTCTGCTATCTTCATCCAGTTTGTAGGTAACTGAGACACTTGTTTGGTGGTGGTTTTGTCTTTATGGACAAGGGTCTCCTTCCTTGGCTGCAGAACCATGATGTTGCAGCTGCCAATCTGAGAGGAGTCAGGGGGTCCTTGGAGGAAAGTGATGCTTGAATATAAGCAGGGGTAGCTGAGTAAGTTCCTTTAACATCTTATTGGGATAAGCTTGATTATTGTAACATTGTCCTCACTGGTCTCCCCCGCTCTCACCTCGACCCTTTTCGTTTCGTATTTAATGTGGCCACGAGACTCATCTTCCTTTCACGCTGCTCTTCTCCTGCCTCCCCTTTCTGCCTGGCCTAACCCTGGCTTCCCTTACCCTACAGAATTATTTTGAAGTTCCACACCATCAAGAACAAGGACCTCTCCCACACAACTGCCCCTTATCTGTCCACACTCCCTTCCAATCCCTGTGCTTGGCCAATGACCACCGCCTCTCCTCCTTTTTGATCACCTCATCCCATTTCCGAATCCAAGATTTCTTCCAAGTTGCCCCTCTCCACTGGAATGACCTCCAATGCTCCATCCGAATGTCCCCTAACTGGTGCTTCTTCAAACGGGCTCTAAAAACTCAGCTCTCACTTCCCAGCCCTTACTCGCTCCTCCTGCGCTTGATCCCCTCTTCTGACTCCCCTTGTGCTTGCTATCTGTTTGCCCTCCCTTTAGGATGTAAGCTCTTACGAGCAGGGCCCTCCTCCCTCCAGTCTCTATACCAGTTCCACTGCTTCAACTTCTTTGTAATTGCTATGCCTGGAGCTTCTGAAGTCTTGGTTTACTTGCTTTTTGTTCTGTATTGTTTTATCCAGTATGGTAAACTATTTGTATTGTGTACAGTGCTGTGGAAGTCTTGTGATGCCCTATAAATAAACAATAATAATAATAATAACACAGCGCTGAGTCTTCGTCTGCAGGAACAAAGAGGGTTAGGCTTCGGGGTCAGTTTCAGGAATCCAGCAGAAGCTCACCATGGGTGGTACTGTGAAGTGGGTCCAGAGAAGTGTTATGGAGCAATAGAGGGTTCAGCGGGTACCATTTGGAGTTCTTATGGCATTTTTAAGCTTTGTGGAGATGGGGGTTTCTCCATTGGTTGAAGATTTATTATTTCAGCTACAGGAGCCTCAGAGAATTGCTTCTTAACAATCTGGCAGTCGGGCCACTACCCCCTGTCTTGATAATTTATATTAGTGTCAGTGGTCCATGATGTACAGCAATGCTACACAATATAGTTGGAGTAAAACTGTTTCCATGGTGATAGCTTACTCAATTTGGCCACAAATTTAAGATTACTTACTACATTTCAATGTCAAATTGAAGGGATAGAAAAATTCTGCAAACCAGTGCTTGAAGTGGGCCAGTGAGTGCTGTTATGACACACCGGCACTTCCCAGTTTCTCAGAAGGATGCATGGACGTCTTCTGATGCAGCAGATACCATTACACCACTTGGAGAAGCAGAGGAAGATGGGGGAACACAGTGACACAAGGTGGGGCTGTGGAGTGATAAAAGTGGTGCGGTGGCAACTATTCCATGAAACATGCACAGCTTACGGCAGACTATTCATTTTTTGATCCACCAGGGCTCCCTTAGTTTACTTTGTAGTTTACTTTTTTTTATCATGGCAATGGGATGCTGGCACAGCAGAAGGTAAGAGGAATTTAGGAAGGGCCCAGAACTCCTGAAGGATCCTACTGGAAACTTGACCAATACTTGAATACAGAGCAGGGATTCATCACCTGTTACATTCTGCCTTGTTAAAGAGGAAACCTCTGTACAATACAACCAGGAAGTTTTAGGCCAACGTGTCTGTATAATACATGTAGCAAGAGATTGGAAGAGAGTTGTTTTGCGGTTTGCAAACCACACGACACATCACCAGTATTTTCACCTAAAAATTGCAGCAATCAGGAGCGGCCTTTTTTTTTTATCAACATGAGACAAAGCTCCTGATTGGCTGCCTAGCCATTAAGTAGGCGGGCATAGCAGCGTTTAACTCGTTTGGCAGCAGGGAGCTCATTGGAAGCTGAGTTTGTTTTGTCTACGTGTTTTTTTTTATTTTCATATGGATGATGTTGGATCAAAAAAAAGAAGAAGATTCCAGGTAATCATTTATTAGGGTTAGGGTTAAATACACTACAGAAAATATTATGAGTCACCAAAAATGTATTAACACAACAGTATTAGAACATTAATTACATCAAGAAGGCGCAGTTATTTTGCTATTTAGAGGAATGGGGGCAATATTAATTAATTATTATCATCATCAACATCAACATTTATTTATATAGCGCCAGCAGATTCCGTAGCGCTTTACAATTGGGAACAAACCTTAAAAAGACAATACTGGGTAATACAGACAGAGAGGTAATTATTTCTATCAATTCACATGGTTGTTTTATTATTATAGGAATGGGGGTAGAATTATTTTATTACACATAAGAACTGGGGAAAAATTACTTTATTACACATAGGAATGGAGACACATAGGAATGTAATCCATATTGTTCCCACAATATCGATTACATGTTGTTCCCCAAACATGTAATCCATATTGGGGGAACAATATGGATTACATGTATTACTGGGCAAGCACCTAGTGCTTGTAACACTACAAGTGTCAGCAGGCACTGCTACCCATGTGCATGCTGGGACTGAAAGTTCAAAGGCCAACATTCAAGAATCTTACAGCATCAAGGGTAAAATTGGAGGCTTCTCATCTCGGTTTTACCAGGCAGTTTGGAATAGGTTTATGGGTTTTCAAACCTCCAGACATATTAGATTTGTTTTGAGTTTAAGAAAATCTGCAGGTTTGAGCTAAAAACCACACCCAATGTGTGAAAACCGCAAGACAACCCAGACTAAATGTACCTGTTAATATTTGTATCTATTGAAACAACATTAATGGATGCTTGCATTACAGTTTAATAGAATTTACATATATGACACTTGTGTTGAAGCCTAAAACAGGGCCCATGGCTTTGGCCAAGTTTGGTTGATTATCTTATAACTGTTATGATGTCATTTTCAAAATGCTAAAATGCTAAATTTTTGCATCTCTTTTTTGTGTGACGGTTCTGCAGGAGATGTCAGAATTAATAACAGTTGATCTGGGATCTTGTCATTGGCCCAGCCACTGCAAGTCAAAGTGATCCAAGATAGAGAAGCACATGCATTGTAATCAGTACCAAAACTTTCATATAAATGAATGCCCAACGATGCGTTACTGCAGGTCCTGTACACAGATTGTGGAGCTTAGTTATTGCACAGTGCATGTGGTGCAATTGAGGTATTTTTTCCTCTTTTCATTGCACAGATTTTAAATAATACTAAGTTCCCCTTCCAGATATTACAACAGTTTGTTGTCTATTAGATATTATGTTGTGACCATACAATCCTCTCTGTACATCATCTATTGACATCTGGTTTGTTTATATTTCATTTTTGCTCAGTAAATAAATGAGTAAAAGTTCTTCAGTAGAAAGAAAAGACAAAAGGGAAAGCAGAGAGACCCTTATACCAATGACAGTGAAAATCCCAGGACCAGAAAGTGTAAGCTCTCTGGCCAACGTGTGTACGGATATTACTGTAATTTATGTAAATAATTTGTGCAGCAGGAAAGATGGAATAAAAGTGATGTAATAAAAGTGGTTCCCGTTCATTGTGTCAACTGTAATTTCACTGTGCTACTCTACCTGCCACAGCTCCACATTCTACTTACACTAGTTTGCATTAACCCTGTATGTGCAGGGACACCTGTCTGTATAACATTGGGGCGGATGCAGAGTTGGATGCAAAACAGGAGTAATCTACTCTTAAAAGAACAGCATGGAAAGCGAGTGTATTTCCCCTCATATGTAGGGCCATACATATCTCGCATCTCGATATGCGCCTGCCTCTTCATGAGTAGCACATGCACATGGTTTATAATAAGTCACCATCATCAGTAAGTATTTGCACCCACCCGATTCCAGGTGCAAAACATGCGCCTCCTAAAAGGGGTTGTGTGGCTTATTCAGGTCCGCATGAGATGCATCTGCACAAACACGACTTTAGTGTACTCAGCCTGTATTTGCACGCCCCCTTCCCCCTCGTCCTGCCTCTCCAGACGCAGACAGGTGTAAGTACCAGAATCATGCAAATCTGCATAGGAGCTGTGAGAAGATAGACCTCCTATGCTAACCTGTCCTTGGTGCTGGGCACTATTTGGGCTCACCTTGCCACAATCCCCTTTCTTTAGTTCAAATGCACCACTCCTGTTTCAATAGGAGGAGCCTGCTGCCACCACTAGGCTCCTACACCGGCACCTAGAACCGCTTCCTTCCAGGGGCCGATCTAGAAAAATGCTGTACCTGGGGCGAGATAGGGGGGGCACGATTTAGGCCCCGCCCCTTTCTAACATCTTAGGCTGCTGATGGCTGCACACTATGTGCAGGTCCGTCCAGCCGTGACAGGCAGGGACAGTGTGCTGCCCGGCTGCTCTGATTGTGACTGTCCCTGCCTGTCACGGCTGGACGGACCTGCACATACTGTGCAGCCGTCGGCAGCAAGTGTCTGCTAGGGGGGGCGATCGCCCAGTTCGCCCCCCCCTGGATCCGCCACTGCTTCCTTCTGGGTATCTTTCGCTGCTGGTGTACCTCCTCACTGGGCACCTGTGCTGGTACCCCTACACTCTTTGTTTAGATAAGGGTTGCTGTCTATCTTTCCCTCTGGCCTATCATACTGGCCAGAGCTGCTGGTAGCGTGCAGAGAGTTGGACTGGAATGCTGGTTCCCAACCTCAGAACAGCCGGATAGCGAATTAGATTGGTCTAATCTGTAGGTCACAGGAATTGCTGCACGTAAGTAGACATCAAAGCAGGATCTTGAAGCAATGAAGTTTTATTAGCTCAAGCAGTCCTAATAAGGGCAGTTATACACTAGTTTGAAGTAGTAGTGATACCCAGCAAGTACAGATGGAATAATGATACATTACATCGTTAAACAGTGCTCCTTTTATATACATTCTGACACACATGTTAGTAGGGTATAACACTGAGATATTACATCAGATATTTAGTATCAGGATGCAATATGTTCATCAAACGTGGATTGCAATATAATGCAAAGTTAACAAAATTTACACAAATCAGTGATATTCTAAATCACATTGTTCAGAGGTTTCTTTTCACTTTAACAAGGCAGGATAACAGATAACGACTCCTTGCTCTGCTTTCAGGGTAAAATGACATGTTGGTCACTTCACATGAAAATAATTAATTAGCATGAGGCTTCCTTTTGAAAAGTTACAAAAATTCTCCATGACGACCGGGGCGTCACTTCCGGTTTCTCGGGCCCAACTGTTGCCAAGGCAACGGCCGGACCCCGAGTATAGCAAGCGGTGCGCCCCGGCAAGTGAGGCAGTCGGGCGCATGTGCTAAGATAGCCTGCGGGCTAATTAATCCTAGTGAAGCTACCTGTGATGCAGTTCAGGGCTAAGCCCTGATTGGCCAAAGTCTGTATTTAAGGCAGGGAGGGCTTAGCCTCCCTGCCGGTTATAGCGTTCAGTTGCTGTAAGCTAGCCTGCTCCTCTGCCTTCTTGGTGATTAACCTTTGGATTTGACTACCCGTGTATGACCCCTGCCTGGACTTTGACCCTGCCTGTTTGCCAGTGACCCTTGACCTTTCAGCCTGTAACTTGTATCTTGCTACCGTGCCTGTGACCCCGACCTTCGGCCTGTTTACTGGATCTGCTATCTGCTGCCGGCCCTTGACCCTTGCTTGGACTCCACTACGCTTACCTGGGTTCTCCCCAGCCGCTACACACTTCACGACCCTCTGTCAGTCTGCGGCCAAGTCTGTCCCCACCACTAGGGGCTCCAGTGAACACCCGACTGGCAGAGCAGACTCCGGGTTGTGTTGTATCGGCAGGAGGGGTTCCTAACAGTAGAGATGTTCAAAAATATTTGAAACTAGTTATTGAACTGGTTCAAAAAGTTGCAATAAATTCTCAAGTTTGAACTAAATGTGGGTAAAGCAAACGGGTTTGACCATGTTCAAGCTTCTTTGAGCTTGATTGGCTATATTGTACGTCAGGTTTAGCTCTTTTCCACAAGAATGATAGACTCAAACCTTGTACTCATACACAGTAATATTCACTGTTCGAATTAACAAAAAAAAGATAAAATTTTTATAAAATGTAGTCATCTAAACTGGAAGAAGTATGGACATTCAAATTCAAAACTGCTCAAACATGGTTGAATCCATAAATTTTCTAATCTGTTTTAATGACTATTAACTGCAAGCATTAAACAGTAAAGTTATACAATTCACACTATGGTGTTCAATAACAAAAAAAACCTATATTTTTATTATAATTTATTATTATTATTATTATTATTATTATTATTATTATTATTATTATTATTATTATTATTATTATTATCTTTTAATTATAAGGCACCACAAATGGTCCTCAGCGCCGTACATGACATATACAGAAAGCAGTGATCCATAACACATAACATGATACATGAAGAACAAAATACAAAGACCAGACATACTGAATGAATACAAATACAGGTAAGATGGTAATGTAGATCAAATTAAATGAGGGACAGTGAGAGAGGGTGATGATAGTAATCAGCGGGAATTAGGCCTAAGGTCAAGAAAACAGGACTAGGGAAGCAGGCCAAGGGGTACAGAGGTGATGGAATACTAGAAGGAGAGAGGGCCCTGCTCGTTAGAGCTTACATCTAAAAGAAAAGGGGGAGACACAAATAGCCTGATACTGACTAGGGGAGTTGGGGTGAATGTCCGGACAAGGGTGTTAGGAAGAAGGCTGATAGTTGAATAAAGAGAAGAATCTTAAGGGCACGCTAGAAGCCTTTGAGCAGGGTCTGTGCAGGCAGTATACAATGCAGGAGGTGGAGGATATCACAGCTCACAGATGATTGTTGAATGTTGTCCTCATGTAGCAGTGCTTCCAGGTAGAATGTTTCCCTCTTGTTCACCTCTTGTCCATCTCTTGTGATCAATTTATTGAATTACCCACCACTAATCACAAACTACAAAGAAAGTAATAAAATTCTTAAACAAACAAATAGAGCGTAAGCATACCATATATCTAATAGATAATATTGCACATCTGATCTCTTTAGAGATAACTGGTGCAGTGAGATATTTACCTGAGGATGAAAACAGAGGAAAAATAAATATATTAGCAAATTCTTATGCACTCTTGGCTGACGTAGAAAATAACTATTATGTAACTCTTATTATCTATGCTATAATTTGCCAATAGACTTGTAAAAAGTCCTCACTTAGAAGAAATCCTCACTTGCTAACATAGCCTAACACCTAATAATTTCCAAATTATTTTGACCAGAAGATCATCGATCGAACCAGGATGGTGGGACTGAATTCCGGATAGGCTCAACTAATTTGAGCATCTTTTGTCTTTACTGGTTTTTCTCCATACAATGTCCTAAGAACACACCCACACATCCTGCCTACAAGAAGTTTTTAAGATATCTTGGGTTTATTTATTATTATTAATGGGGGATCTATACAGATCTATACCAGGGATGTGAGACAGAATAGGATTGCAGAGATTGATCATGTAATGATAACTCTAGTTGGTATGTCACATATTGTATTTTTAAAAATGATTTTATCATTTCCTATGCATTTAAATGGAGAATAAAAACAGCAAATTTATTGAATGAAAAATATAAAATCTCCATCACAGTTATGTATTGCACAAAAAAAACCACACGAAAATGGACATTTAAGGTATTATTATTATTATTATTATTATTATTATTAATAATAATAATCTTTATTTATAGAGTGCCACAAGATATCCGCTGCACCGAACAGAATACAGACAGTGACCATATAGGGTAAATCCACACAGAACAATAAATAAAAAGTACCAGGACTTCAAAACATAGCATATACATTGAGGATGGCGCAGAAGAATAAGTAGAGAGACAGGTGGCAAAAGGGCACTGCTCATGGGAGCTTACATCCTAAAGGGAGGGCAAACAGACAGCAGTCACAATAAGGAGTCAGAGGGGATCAATCGCAAAAGAAGCGAGTGGCGGGACAGGGGAAGAGGGAGGTGAGGAAATCAGGCATAGAGAGCAGGTTAGGTGGTTGGTTGCTAGACTTTGAGAAACAGATGAGTTTTACTTGACTGTTTGAAGATGCACAACTTAGGGCACAGTTGTATGGAGCGTGGAAGATCGTTCCAGTGGAGGGGCAGCCTGGGAGAAATCTTGGATTCTGGAGTAGGATGAGGTGATCAGAGTGGAGGAGAGATAACGGCCATTGGCCGATCGCATGAAATAGGATGGGTTGTGAGTAAAGAGAAGGTTGGAGATGTAAAGGGCAGTGGAGTGGAGAGGGCCTTGTAGGTGAGGGTGAGGAGTTCCAAAAGGATTCTGTAGAGGAAGGAAAGTCAGTGTAATGCAAGGCAGAGAGGGGAGGCAGAAGAGGAGTGGTGGGAGAGGAAGATGAGTCTCACAGCAGTGATAAGTATAGACCTGAGGGGGGCAAGTTGGGAAAGGGGTAGGACAGTGAGAGGAAGGTTAAAGTAATCAAGACTGGAAATGATGAGTACGTGGATAATGGTTTTAGTGGCATCCTGAGATAGGAAGGGCCGAATGAAGGCGATGTTGCAGAGTTGGAAGCGACATGATTGAACGAGAGATTGAATGTGGGGGGCAAAGGAGAGGGAGCAGTCAAGGGTGAGACCCAGGCAGTGAAGTTGGGGAACAGATGAGATTGTGGTATTGGGTGGCAGAGGAAGATTTTCTGCTCCATAATGGTTTCCCCAAGCCTAAGAATCCCACAGAGCTTAATATCTAGCGCCCTAAACTACACAGGACTAGTACTGTGCCCCTTTCATTGGATGCTCTGGTGAATGGATCACCATTGTGTGGCCAAGCCCCTTCTTTGGTGATCTCCATGGCCACCTTGCTGGCAGCAACTTCAGGTCTACTTGAAGTTGTTCTAACTGATCCGGATTCAAAAATTCACATTCCAACTTTTGCAGGCGGTATTGAGGCTCTTGAAAGTTTGTTCAGGTAGAATGTCTATTTACCCCATCCATAGACTGACGCCCTGGGGCCTGATTCATTAAGGATCTTAAATAAACAGGTATCTTATTTCAGTCTATTGGACAAAACCATGTTACAATCCACGGGGTGCAAACTAGTTTTCTGTTTTGCACATAAGTTAAATACTGACTGTTTTTTCATGTAGCACACAAATATCAACTTTAAATTTCAGTGTACAAATAAGCTCACAAGTATTTGTGTGTTACATGAAAAAACAGTCAGTATTTAACTTGTGTGCAAAACAGAAAACTAGTTTGCACCCCTTGCATTGTAACATGGTTTTGTCCAGGAGACTGAAATAAGATACCTCTTCATTTAAGATCCTTAATGAATCAGGCCCCTAGTTTGGAGATATAATCGTACCTTGAGGGCAAAGCTTAAATTGTCCCAATGGAGAAGAATGAGGACAAATTTGTACCCTTGCAGTTTGGGAAGTTACCTGTGTTTCTAAAAGCTTTTCACCATCTTAACTTCTAGGAAGCTTCTGAACATTATTTATCCTTTGCAGGAGTCAAAGGGGAACATCCTTTCAGAGAGAAAATTTTTTATCAATATGTTTTGTATATGTGCAACCGCTTGGATGCAATATGTCAGTTGGCTCGAGAGAACTTAAAAAATTCTCAGAGAGACTGTACAACAGGAATGCCCAGTTCTGTGTAGTTGCTCCGGGAGATACGATATTATTATAGCTATCACCCACTCAGGAAAGCAAATTGTCGGGCAAGTGCCAGGGTCCCTTCAAGATCTTGCACAAAGCAGTGGAAGTAAATTACGGAAGTGCTCAGCCAGAGGCGGGCTGGACCGGGGGCAGGGGGGCAGCGGGCACCCTGGCCGCTCGGTCTAACGGCTGATCGGGGCCGGCCGCCTCCCCCCATTCCCCCCCATGAATGAAATAAATTATCAATATCACTGGCGGCCGCATCAGCGCACGTGTGTCACGTGATGCGGCCGCCTGTGCGCCCCCCGGGCCGAAAACTGCCAGCCCGCGCCTGGGCTCAGCCCACAGCTAGAAAAGGAAAGCAAATATTTTACTTTAATAACTTAAAGGAGTGGAAAGATCAGGCTCTATTTGTACATCTGATTATGGGTGATGTTGATTAATGGGAAACCAGGTGTTGAAATCCCTCAAGAGACAGCCTCTCCCAGGTCTAGAAGAGCCTTTAATTGCCTTGTTTAAAGAAAATGTGATAAAGGTGAAAAAGGAAATCCAAGACATGTTAAAGAGAATTATTGTAGAGTTCGTGGTTGGTCTGGAAGTATGTGGCAGGGTAGAAATCTGCCACATGTGAGCATGGTCAAAATCATTAAGGAGTCTGATAGCTCATCACTTCTGCTCATAACTTGGGGTTGGGGTTCTGTCCTTTATCAGGCCCAACCTGAATTGATCTACTAGGAGGAGAGAGTGTTCCTTTGAAGTTCTGTAAAACCTCTGTCAGGCTTAGTGCTGCTTATTAGGCCTGGACACCCAGACTACCATCACCACCTAAGGTATTTGCTGCTGCATCGTTGCATGCCTTTCCTATGCTGCATCGTTGCATGCCTTGCACCTGCGGCTGCATCGTTGTATGCATTGCACATGCTGCATCGTTGCATGCCTTGCACCGTTGCATGCCCTGCACCTGCTGCTGTATAGTTGCATGTCTTGCCTCTACTGCGTCGTTGCATGCCTTGCGTCTGCTGCATTGTTGCATACTTTGCATCTGCTGCATCACGGCATGCCTTGCACATGCTGCTGTATCGTCGCATGCCGTATACCTGCTGCATCGTTGCATGCCCTGCACCTGCTGCATGGTTGCATGCCCTGCACCTGCTGCTGTATCGCTGCATGTCTTGCCTCTACTTCATCGGCGCATGCCTTGCACCTGCTGCATTGTTGCATACCTTGCATCGCTGCATGCCTTGCACCTGCTGCTGTATCGTTGTATGCCTTATACCTGCTGCATCGTTGCATGCCTTGCACCCGCTGCATCGTTGCATGCCTTGCACCTGCTGCATCGTTGCATACCTTGCATCGCTGCATGCCTTGCACCTGCTGCTGTATCGTTGTATGCCTTATACCTGCTGCATCGTTGCATGCCTTGCACCTGCTGCTGTATCGTTGCATGCCTTGCACCTGCTGCTGTATCGTTGCATGCCTTGCACCTGCTGCTGCATCGTTGCATGCCTTGCACCTGCTGCTGCATCGTTGCATGCCTTGCACCTGCTTCTTTTTATTTCTTGCACTTTTGACAGTAGAAGACAAGCTCAGATCTTGTTTGTCTCCTCATCACTGACATGACAGTGTCCACTGTAATTACCTAGGTTGCAGCAAACTGTAATGATCCACGATGGAGGAGAACTGCTCTCCTGTGTTTTTTAATGTTTTGATTTCCCTAGACAACAGACCACACAACATATAGGACAGGACCTCGGTTATTTATGGAGCATTACTCTACTCAGCAACAGACTTTATTATAAATGAACGCCCAACAATTGCTTCACTTGCTCTACAGGTCCTGAAACCAGATTGTGGAACTTGGTTATTGCACATTTACGTGGTGCAATTAGAGTTGTTTTTTCCTATCTTCAATGCACAGTTCTTGGGTGAGAGTAAGTTCCTCTTACAGATATAACAGCAGTGTGTTGTTTATTGCGTATATTATGTTCTGACCATAAGATCCTCTAAACACAAACTATATTTAAAAGGAAATTACATTTGGTTTATGTTCTATTTTGTAAACAATTGCTTAATAAATTTATGTGCAAAAGTTATTTTGTTGAGATAAAACTCATTCCTCATCATATCATCAGTGGCTGCAACTATATTCTGTGCCTGACCCAGTGTGTGCTTAGGACTGGATAAATATCCTTGTATAGAGTAAGCTGTTATTAGGACTTCCATGGGACTCCAGGGACGCTCGGAGTGTATGAACACACTCTATTAACTTGTATATAGAAGTAGAGTGAGTGTCAAGTTCCTTGAATATGTTGAGGGTAAACTCTGTGAATGGTACGCAACTCTGGAAACACATAAAGGGCTAGATTTACTAAACTGCGGGTTTGAAAACGTGGGGATGTTGCCTCTAGCAACCAATCAGATTCTAACTGTCATTTTGTAGAAGGTACTAAATAAATGAAAGCTAGGATCTGATTGGTTGCTATAGGCAACATCCCCACTTTTTCAAACCCGCAGCTTAGTAAATTTAGCCCAAAGTCTCTTAATAAGACTATAATCTCCCATAAATTGCTGAAAACCTTTTTAAAGTGTGTTATGTCTGAAACACTATTGGACAAATGTGACGCCATTCTTTCATAAGAAATTTCATCAGTTGATATTTTGTAAACGTTGGTGGAAAACGCAGACTAAAGAACTGCTTCAGGATGTCTTACCACAAGTGTCTTGGACGTTCCCATCAGACCAGAGACACTGAGAGGACCGTTACTGGTATGAAGATAAAACTATTTCACAATAACTTAATGTCATGGACGGAGCCGTCACACTGCCATCCTGATTCCTGGTTGTTTTTTTTAATGGCAGGAAAATATTATCTGCTACATTCATCTGGCATAGAATATACAGAGACTATGAACATTTTGGTGAAAGGCAAACATGGGATGTTGCCTCCACCAGCTCTTGTCCCTGAGATTTCTATTTTGACATCAGCCTATCCACTGCTTCACGTAATCGGATGAGCAGTATTTGTCCCTTTAACTATTATTATATTTTATTATAAATTATCATCACATCCAGCAACGCTGTAAACTAAACATTGGTTACAAAACAGGAGTATAAAAAGAGTCAGGGGTGATGATGGAAGAACAGAAGATAATGTTGTCCTGCGCTCTGTAAATGTACTAGTGAGGTGAGTGCTCTCAGGGGCTCGCACGGTCCTCTTCCCCTCACTCTACTCTGGAGAATGGCAGAATCTTTCACTTTCCTATTTTTAACCCTACTCAGTGAGTCCTGCTCCCCTTTGTGAGTAACTTTGCTAGAACCATTCTCCCACAGAAGGAGGTCCTGTCAGCTCACTAATGTCACCAAGATGGCTGTGAAGATCACCAAAGAAGGGAAGTCCCAAGAATGGTAAATGCCCAAATATGCCTATCAGTGATCAATTTAGAGAAGGGAGTGCTTGGGTTGTATGGATTGGGGCTCTGGTGAATCTCTATAACAAATAAAATAGTATATTTCCATTAATATCTTTCGACAAAGTAGTCATTTACAATCTAACAATAAATATAATTTCAAGGAAGTCAAGTACAGTTTCTGGAACAAGTTGATCCCAAAGATGCCCAATTTATTTATATTGACTCTCACCTACATATCCCATGTCCTCAACTTCCTACTATCACATTGTTCAAATCCAGCTGCCCTGAGTTTGCCTCACCTTGAAGTCAATCAATACTTTACCATAACAATTGACTCCACATTCGCACCATCTAGGCTTCTCTTTCCGGTTCCACCTCCGCTTTTAAATCGGTCCCGAGAATTAATCTGGGTACACGCTAGCGGGTTTTTAGACGATTATTGTGTCAATCACCCGATAAATGACTGTTTGGCCTGACATTGAAGTATTGTGTACACTGCAATGATGAGCGATTATCTGTGACACTCCGCTCCCCGGATATCTCCACCCGAGCCTCAAGACACTGACTCTCACCCTAAACCTTTTCATGGTGCTGGCAGTCAGCCACGGTTTGCACTGTGATTACTTCACCTGTGTTTTTAGTCAGTTCAGCCATTGGTCATAAGATATATTATATATATTATAACACTCCTCCTGTCACCTATTCATTGCTGGTTCTTCAAGTCTATACCTGGTCTGCTTCAGCTCCCGCTTCCCGTTATTATCTATGCCGCTGTGATCAACGCCCGCTATCTACCTTACATGCACCGCTGACAACTGCTGATTCGTTCCACATCCCTGTGGTAAGCTGTGGCTCATCGTTTGCTGCATACCTGGACTCTGCTGATCTCTGCCCACCTGTTCTACTCATTCGTGGTAATCGCTGTGATCATCGCCCGCTATCTACTCTGCACGCACCGCTGACAATTGCTGATTACTTCCGCATTCCTGTGGTAAGCTGTGGCTCATCGTTTGCTGCATATCGGAACACAGTTGATCTCCGCTCATCTGGTCCATTCGTTACTGGTAGCTGCTGTGATCAACTCTCACTATTTACTCTGCCTACATCACAGTCCTCCGCTAATTCCTTCCACAACCATGTGGTGATAGTTGTGGATCATCATCTGCAGTACACTCTGCACTCCTTTGAACTTTGCATCTATGTTCCATTCCTTAATGGTACTTGCTGGGATCAACGCTCTCTATGTATTCTGTCTGCACTGCTGAACTCCGCTTACTGTTTCTACTCTCTCATATAACAGCCGTGGTCCATCATCTGCAGTATACTCTGCACTACATTGAACTTTGCATCTATGTTCCACTGTTAGTGGTAATTGCTATTATCACCATCTGCTATTTGAACTGAATCTCTCTGTATGCTGCCCAAACCTGTTCTCCAATCTGTCTCACCGGGAACTTCCCTGGAGGGCTGCAACCTGTGAGGCGGAAGAAGCTGAAGTCCAAATTCCCTTGCGGGAATCCCTGGTGAATACCTTCCATCTTGTTAGAGTCCGCACGTCTAGGGAAGTCTAGTCAATACCAAGTGAGACAGCAGGATCTCCCTCATTTCTTCATGTGCAAACCTGACATTATCATTTCAAAGTTCATCGTATTGTTTGATTTGATTTTTAAATCGAACTAAAAATCTTGTTCAATGATTGAATGATGTTCCAGTTCTGCAGTGTCTACGCACTCACGATCAGGATCTCCATAGAGTTTACAGAGTTACGATCTTTTCAGCCCATGGTTATGACAGATGAAGAACACAGACTTGAAGGTAAATGTTGCAAAACATGTATAGTGTGGCCTTTTTTTCCCAAGTTGTTGATAAAATTGTTATAGATAGCACATCCAAATGTCCAACTATAATGTTTTGTATATCTGATAAGCAGAAAATGCAAAAAATGCAATGTGGGATCCTGACCCCTACACAACAATTATCTCTGTCCACCACTATGCGTTGTCACCTTAAACAAGGCCAAGTGCTTGGAAATTCAATATGTACCTGGCATTAGTGCAAGCAAATTCTCAAACATTAGAGTTTCACAGTGAGCAATGCATGAACCCATTAAACCACTGTGTTGCAGATTGTTAGATTGTTAGAGGAGTAGAAAGCAGATTACCCAGAGACCCAGAGCTCTGAGAGCTGAAGATTGACCTAATTATAGTCAAGGAGTTGAAGAATGAAGACAACACTGTCCAGAGAGTAGATTACACCTCTGAGAGCCGCAGAGTGACCTCATTATAGTTAAGGAGCAGATGGGTAGAGATGACATTACCCTCAGTCTACTCTACAGCTCTGAGATCCACAGAATGACCCTATTATAATATTGGGAGTAAAATGAAAACAAAAAAAAAAGTCTGAGAGCCACAGAGGAATCTCAGCACTATACAGGGTGTAGAATTTTTCTACCTGATATTAAACAATGAGATGCCAAATTTGTAAGACGTTATCATATACATTGGAAAGTGGCAGGTTCTCTTTATGAGATAATATAACAAAAACTCTTATGAAATATGTAGCAAACCTCCTGCAATCATCATGGGTGACCGCAATGTTAGATTTCATTTACATCGCGACTTCGCTAGGGGCAAGTTATGCGTCGTCTATGGCGGGTTTTATGCAACCATTGGATTGCCGTGCAAGAAAGAAGATGGAAAGAAAACCCAGCGCTTCTCAGGATGAGTACGGCTCCGCATAGGGGTGTAAACACACAATTTTTAGAGTAATTTGTTCCCATTTTGCCAACAATTTTGCATCAGACTCAAAGCCTGTTTGAATCATATTTTAAAAGTGTTTTTTGTTTGTAATAATAATGTGAAAGCAATGGAGCAATTCACAGTTTTGTAAATGAAAACACATCCTGCAGAAAATGGTTTTAGAGAAGGAGGAAGTTGTAGAAGGAATAAAAGGAGGAGAGCAGAGTCTGAGAGAGGATTCATCTAACAGAGCACAAGATGAGGAGCTGGTGGCTGTCTCTGCTCGTACTCTCTGCGGTCACGTTGGACCTCGGTCTCTCCCAGTCTCCAGAACGCGAAAAACTGATAGCAGAAGCTATAAAATGTTTTAATAAGGAGGAAAATGTACCAAATCTATATAAATTCCTGAATGATGTCCCAGCTACACGTCAGGAGGTACCGTATCTGTTCGATTGCTGTTTAATCTTTCAAGTGCTAAATATATGCACAATATATTGCAGCAAAGCTGTCACACATCTAGGGCCTAATTCATTAAGGATCTTAACTTAAGAAACTTCTTATTTCAGTCTCCTGGACAAAATACTGACTGTTTTTTCATGTAACACACAAATATCAACTTTACATTTCAGTGTACAAATAAGCTATCAGTATTCGTGTGCTACATGAAAAAACAGTTAGTATTTAACTTATGTGCAAAACAGAATACTAATTTGCACCCCTTGCATTGTAACAAGGTTTTTTCAAAGAGACTGAAATAAGAAGTTTTTTAAGTTAAGATCCTTAATGAATCAGGCTCCTAGTGCTTTATAAACCTCTAAACCTTGTCGCACAGGTCAATGTTATCACAACACATATATATGAGGGAACGTCAGCCTACCCAGTAGTGAATTTATAGAGAGATCTCTGTATTATACTGTACACATTGCAATGAGGAAAAATGATTTATCAGTATTTGAACAAATGACAAATTCTATACATTTGCATGATATATTGAGTCTTAAGTGGATTTTTTTATTTAATCATTAATAAAAGATTTATAATCTGATTTGTCAAGAAGAAACCTATTAGCTATATATCATGAGAAATTCACTGATCTCTTACTTAGTAACAATAAAAGGAAACATTTTAAAAGCATCATTCTGTTTCCTGTATTTAAACGAGGCAAATGCAAAACAATTGATCAAGTTTGATCAAGTTGAAAAACTCTGCAGTAACACATGTAAAACTGTATAGGGGATGGGGAAACTAACAAGAATAATATCTAATGCATTTTAGAAATATTAAAACACTTGTGAAGCACACGTAATAAGGACCAGTGGGTATCAGGTCTTATTTTTGCATTTGAAGAGCTCAAGTGTTTACATTTACAAAAACTCTCTTTTTAGGATAAGAACAAATCTCAGACATTGAAATTCGAAATAAAAGAGACTGTGTGTCCCAAATCTGCAAAGAGGGATCTAGGACAATGTGACTATAAACCAGATGGGGTGAGTTTTATCCCACAATATTTATTTGAGAAGGTAAACAAAAAATTTATTCTCTCATGTAGTCAGTCAGGACAGACGTTGTTGTGAGCAATTTTCTGAGATAATACATGCACCAATATTATTTGGAAATTGAAGTAAAACAACATTCTACCATGATGCGCATTTCCAGATAATACATTCATAAAATCTGTGCCAGTGTTTTCTATAATGGTACTTTATCGATACATTTATTAATCTCAACTGTGTTTTGTGATCAGTGAATGTTGTAATATGTCTTGGCTCTGTTACGGGTACTATTTGTATTATGTGTTTGATATGACAGCCCTTGAAAAAAATGCTGGTAAGGTATGGCCGTTGGGCACTGAAAACATCCTTCTTCTGAGATACTCTGAATATCAGGTTGGTTTTATATAATGATCGAGCCAATGCAACATTGTGCTGTTTGTGTTGTGCGGTTTCTCTACATATTTTGTGTCTCCACCTTCCGCTGTCTCTCCTGGATTCGCCCGTGACGCACCACCGGTAGATGCACAGAGATTCTATCCACCAAAGACTGATTTATTATTGCGGCTGCTGCTGCCTTGCAATAACAACTCAAACTTTTCCGTCCAGCTGCTGCAATTGTTATTTTGCTTCCTTATATATCAAGAGTTCCCCACACCTCTTAGATTATAAACTCATTTGGTCAGGCCAGCTTTACCTTCTGTTTCATGCAATTTATGTATTATTATTATTGTACATTTGTAAGGTAGGGAAAACAGGATATACATAAAATAGGGACATACAGACAAAATAAATGCAGACATGACAACAATGGGTATAGAGGACCCTGCTTATTAGAGAGCTTACATTGTAAGTGGAAGAGGCCACAGCTGAAACAAGAGGAGTGAGTGTGGCTCAGAGTGCAGATTGGGATAGTTGTGAGGGTGCATTAGTGTGAATAGTGTTATCAGGGATAAGGTCACCTCTAAAATAATTTTTTCAAAGAGCGTCTAAAGATTTGAAGGCTGTGGGAAAGTCTGATTGGGAATTCCATAAGTGGGGAGCAGCACGGGAGAAGTCTTGTAGGCGGGAGTGAGAGGTGGTTACCAGAGGTGAGACAAGGTGCAGATCAGAGGTAGATCTAAGAGGGTGGGAGGAAGAATATTTTGATATGGGATTTGAGATGTATGAAGGGGTGGTTTTGTTGAGGGCTTTGGAGGTCAGGGTGAGTAATCAGAATTTGATTCTGGAGGACACATGGAGCCAATGTAGGGATTTGTAAAGTGGTGCAGTAGATGTGGAGCGGTGAGAGAGGAAGATCAGTCTTGTTGCAGCATTTAGAATGGATTGAAGTGTGGATATATTTGTGTGTATATATATATATATATACATATGAACACCAATCAGCCACAACATTAAAACCACGAAACCACTGACAAGTCTAGTGAATAACACAGATATCTGGTTACAGTGGCACCTGTGAAGGGGTGGGATATATTAGGCACCAAGTGAACAGTCAGTTCTTGAAGTTGATGTGTTGGAAGAAGCAAAAATGAGCACACGTAAAGATCTGACCGACTTTGACAAGGACCAAATTGTGATTTCTAAACAACCGGGTCAGAGCGTCTCCAAAACGGCGGGTCTTGTGCAGTGTTCCCGGTGTGCAGTGGTTAGTACCTACCAAAAGTAATTGAAGGAAGGACAAGCAGTGAGCCAGCGACAGGGTCATGGGCGCCCAAGGCTCATCGATGGGGGAGCAAAGGCGCCTGTCTGGTCCAACCCCACGGAAGAGCTACTGCAGCACAAATTGCTAAAAAAGTTAATGCTGGTTATGATAGAAAGGTGTGAAAACGCACAGTGCATGACAGCTTGCTGCGTATGGGGCTGTGTAGCTGCTGACTGGTCATAGTACCCATGCTGACCCCTGTCCACCACCGAAATTACCTACAATAGGCATGTGAGGGCCAAAGCTGGGCCATGGAGCAATGTAAGAAGGTGGCCCGATTTGATGAATCACATTTTCTTTTACATCATGTGGACGGCCGGGTGCGTGTGCCTTATTTACTTGGGGAAGAGATGGCACCAGGATGCCCTATGGGAAGAAGGCAGCCGGCGGAGGCAGTGTGATGCTCTGGGCAATGTTTGCTGGGAAACCTTGGGTCTTGGCATTCATGTGGATGTTACTTTGACACATACCACCTAGCTAAATATTGTTGCAGACCAAGTACACCCCTTCATGGCAGCGATATTCCTGATGGCAGTGGCCACTTTCAGCAGGATAATGCACCATGCTACACTGAAAATATTTTTCCGGAATGGTTTGAGGAACAGGACAAATAGTTCAAGGTGTTGACTTGGCCTCCAAATTCCCCAGACCTCAATAAGATCTTGCATCTGTGGGATGTGCTGGAAAACAAATCAAAGCCATGGAGGCCTCCACCTCGCAGCTTACAGAACTTAAAGAGTCTGCTGCTGATGTATTGGTGCCAGATACCACAGGACACCTTCAGAGGTCTTGTGGAGTCCATGCCTCGATGGGTCAGAGCTATTTTGGTGACACACAGGGGACGTGCACAATATAAGGCAGCTGGCTTTAATATTGTAGCTGATCGGTAGATAAATGAATAGATAGATAGATAGATAGATAGATAGATAGATAGATAGATAGATAGATAGAAACAACAAACAACACTGACCTTTCAACCCAGAACCAATTCCAACTTTTTTTTCTCTACATGATGGATGCTGAGCGATAAAAGGATATGGAAGCTGCCACCTGTTTCAAGCACTTTTGCGAACCATTAACCATCTAGCTTTTGAAATCAAAGTCACCAGGGTTTCAATCTTTCTCGAACTAGTTCTGGCAACATTAACAGTAAAACACGTAGAATGTAAGATAAATTATTTTTATGTTCTCTTTTCAAGCAGTTAATGTACAGGTTTGGATGAGTGACAGGCCCACTTTGCCCACTTTGTTCATTTTTCTTTACTGGGTTTTGCAGGAGACAAAGCTTTGTACTCTCCCCTTGGCTGAGAAGGACAAAGATGTGGTAAAATGTTCCAGTCTACCCAAGGTAACATTAATGGTCATTTACGAAAGTGCAAAACTGTGGACCCATAACTTTTGCAAACGTTTTATTTATTAAAATAAAACAGCCTCATTTATCATTTTATTAAGCAGCTAAATGCAAAGGGATTCTTTTTTTCTGATTTAGTCATCTATGACATAGTCCAAATGGAGCTGAAATACACAACCATGGATGACATATGTAGTACTGTGAGCCGACAAGCGTTATGTCCTCTAAGTGTAGTGTTAAGTTCCGAGTATAAAGTATCGTTGTTTCTGACTCATCCATATGCTGCCATTTACAATTCAGTGCAGTACAGTAACAGGGCATGATTCTAACTAAGTGTAATATTAAGATATATACATGATGCGTTTTCCATGCCTATTGTATCTGACACCAAAATGACAAATAACTGAATGGAGCCAGGCAACTCAATGGTTATCAATTTAATATGAGATTTGGGTTTAAAAGTTTACATCACTTCATTTATTTATCAATTTAGAATTAAAGCATAACATCTGATATACATTTATTAGTTTAAATAATGTAGGTATGATCTTAAAAGCCATGCTGTGCTGGTTAGAATTACTGTTTCAACCTTTGTTTATATTACAGATATTAATTGGTTGATTATTTTCACATTTCCCATAATTTCTGACTCTATGCAACTAACTATAGTCATATCAATTGACTAGTTAAATAAAAAATAAACACTTTTGTGGCTTTTATGTACACAAGGTAAATGACAAGGAGGAAGGTTTTAATAGTATTTGGAATGATTCCTGAAAACACTTTTATATTTTTACTGTAAAAGCAAGCATAGACAGTGTCCCACAGTATTATCTTACCTCATTATGGAAAAGGAATGTAATATAGTAATAATAATATAATCAGACTTTATATAAAACTATACAAACACTATATTCTAAACATTTGATAACAGCAATTATCAACTACAAGAAATAATAACCTAATACACTAAAATGTGTTCACAAGTTCTCTCCATCTGATTGTATTATTTTGGACATATTAAATTAATTCAAATTAATGAATTTATTTTTTTGAGTCAGATAAGCATATTAAGAAATGACTGATACACTGTAATACTGTATTCCAGCGACAGTTATCTAGTGAAATAAATGTGAATCCATCTATATGACAGACACTTTTCTAAACTGAGAGTTTGTGGACATAATTTTACTTCAATGTCTCTAAACTCTAAATCAGACCCTCTATTCATAGAAGAGCTTTCAGGAGCCATGCTCATGTCATTTACCTGAGCACATAAAAGCCACAGTAGTATTTGTTTACAAATTAACTATTTGCATGGATTTACATGACAATAATAATAATGAGAAGTATTGAGTTGCGTTGCATTAATTTGACATTAAAATATTTATATAACAGTTATATGAATTCATTCTCAAGAAACCTAATCTTGACCCCACCTCTCTCTCCAACTATCGCCCCATATCTCTTCTCCCCTTTGTCTCCAAAATACTTGAGAGACTCGTCTGCAGCCGCCTCTCCACCTTCCTCTCTGAGCACTCCCTCCTTGACCCTCTCCAATCTGGCTTCCGCCCTCTCCACTCCACCGAAACTGCCCTGGCCACAGTCTCCAATGATCTCCTTTCTGCTAAGGCCAGGGGCCACTTCTCCCTTCTCATTCTCTTGGATCTCTCAGCGGCCTTTGACACCGTTGACCACCCACTCCTGCTCCACACCCTTTAATCCTTTGACCTCTCTGGCTCCGTCCTGTCCTGGTTCACCTCTTACCTTGCTGACCGTTCCTTCTCGGTCACCACCTCTGGATCTCTCTCCCCCCCTCCTCCCTTCCAGTAGGGGTCCCCCAAGGCTCTGTTCTCGGACCCCTACTGTTCTCTCTTTACACCTCTTCCCTGGGCAAACTCATCAGCTCCTTTGGTCTCAAGTACCACCTTTATGCGGATGACACCCAACTCTACCTTTCCTCTCCTGATCTCTCTCCCTCCCTCCTCTCCAGGGTGTCCGACTGCCTCTCTGCCATCTCCTCCTGGATGTCCTCTAAATTTCTCAAACTTAATCTTGCGAAAACCGAACTAATTGTCTTTCCTCCTGCTCATTCCCCCTGCCCTTCCAACCTCTCTATCACTGTACTCAACTCCTCTCTTTCCCCTGTTCCTCAAATTCGCTGCCTCGGTGTCATCCTCGACTCCTCTCTCTCCTTTGCCCCTCACATTCTCTCACTTGCTAAATCTTGCCGCTTCCAGCTGCGCAACATCGCGCGCATTCGGCCCTTCCTTTCCCAAGATGCCACTAAAGCTCTTGTCCACTCTCTTATCATCTCCCGCTTAGACTACTGCAACCTCCTCCTTACTGGCATCCCCCGCTCTCATCTCGCCCCCCTTTGCTCCGTTCTCAATGCTGCTGCTCGGCTTATTTTCCTTTCTCGCCGCTCCTCCTCTGTCTCCCCCCTCTACCAATCCCTTCACTGGCTCCCCTTCCCCTACAGAATCGTGTTTAAGCTCCTTACACTTACCTTCAAGGCCCTCTCCAACTCCACCGCTCCCTACATCTCCAGCCTCATCTCCATCCATGCTCCATCCCGCCCTCTGCGTTCGGCCAATGACCGTCGCCTCTCTTCCCCCCTGGTCACCTCCTCCCACGCTCGCATCCAAGACTTCTCCCGTGCTGCCCCACTCCACTGGAACCAGCTCCCCCGCTCCATCAGAACTTCACCCAACTTGTCCAGCTTCAAACGGGCCTTAAAAACCCACCTCTTCCTTATAGCCTTCCAGTCCCCCACTTAACTGCCCTCCTTCCTGTCTCCCACCTACCTTCCTCCTCATCGCTCTCCTCTCCCCCCCTCCCCTCCGTCTTTGCCTCCACTCTCCCCCTCTCCTCCTCCTACCCTTGCGTCTCTGTCCGTCCTACCCTCCCCTTAGATTGTACGCTCCTTCGAGCAGGGCCTCCTCTCCTCCTGTTCTCCACCACCTTAACTCTGCTCTCCAGCTCCTTGTCTCTTCCGTGAGGCCCTTCTACCCCTCTAGCTACCCCGCTGGGGCTCTCGCCTGTCATCTAGCTGTACTTTGAGCTTCTGAGTTACTGTGCTTTTTGTTAACTGTTCCGTGATGTCTCACCCTGTACTGTATTTCTGTCTGTCCCTGTACGGCGCTACGGATACCTAGTGGCGCCCTATAAATAAATAATAATAATAAATAATAATAATAATATGGCTTTTTGAGAGATAAACATGTACAGTAGTCATGTAAAATGTGTCATACACATAACATAAAACTTAGATAGAAAGCATACTAGAATATTTTAATAAACTCTATTGTAGATGATGGCAAATAGATGTGTCTGGAGCAAAGATGCATCATAGGCATAATACAGCATTACAAAATTTGTTACAGTTTTCCTGAATTCAGTCTATTATCCTTTACCTATCAGATACAGTAGGTATGGAAAATGCATCCTACATATAATATAAATATAAGGTTACATTGTTAGATTATACTACACTATTTTGTAGCTACTGACATATGGAGCACAAATATGCTTCATACTTTGAGCATAACACTAAATTTTGGTAGATGACATAAGGCTTGTTTGGTTCCATCCAGTTCTTTGACATTTAGATGTCAGATATAGTAGGTATGGAAAATGCATCATGCGCACAACTTAACAAAACTATCAGGAAGAAAATAAACTGTAATATTGTACTACCCTGTATTGTGGATACCCAGCTTCATTAATTAAACATAATGTTTCTTTAATAAGGCTTAAGATTCAATATTTTAGCATTATTTTCTTGCCAGACTAATAATATCAGAGAAATGAAAAAAAAAGAGATCATTCCTTTCTCGATTAGCAAAAAAAGTAACCTAGAAATTTTACATGGATTGGTTGTTAAAAAAAGATCTTTTTCTTTCAGTTACTTGTTATCACAATAGAAAATATGCTTTTTCATGAATACCACATGTTCTTTTAATGCACACTAGACCACTATGGTATAGTTAATACACCTAGTAATCTCTTTATTTTTTTTCAGCCCCCAAGAAGAGGGAGACCTGGATCGGGAAGTATTATTGGTTTTCTGATAGTTTCTGACCGCTCTGGCAGTTGATATGACATAAGTAAAATACATTTCCCGCAAGCAATTGACATCTCAGCTTCCCCTTTGTGCTTTATGATGAAATAATTCACAAGGCAACACTCTGCTAATCGAGAGAGAATTAAATGTTACATGAAGCAATAAAATGACACCTCTTGGTTATTAGTTGTTGGGTTTTGTGATCTGATTATTAAAGAGTGGAAGCATGTTTCACCCTTAAGATAAGTTTCTTCCATTTCAAAAGATAATCTGCACCAAGAGAAATAATTTTTATCCAAATGAAAAGCAGAGGCAGCCCTTTTATGAGCTAAACCAATATTTAATAAATAATGAAGCCTATTAATTAATTGGGAACCTGCAATATTCAGTGGGCGGCATATTGTTCAGTTGTGCATTTAAAAATAGTTTGTATTTATTCTTTAACCAAAATATTGCACTGTCCCGCCCATGCTGTCGAACATGTCATCGTCTAATAATAATTAGGCACCATGGAAACAACCATGTACAATAGTTGGACACACCCCGTGATATATAGCTGGGAATTCTCCTTTGCATGTACCTGGGCACGCCACTGGAATGTTGATGGGAACACCAATGGGCATGTAGCTTGCAATACCAAGGGGCACCTTGAAGGGCAGACCACTTATCTTTTATGGGCACATTCCTGGGCACATAACTTATTATTTTATTTGGCACATTAAACCCAGCTGAGTATAATGGTATATTACATCTTGTTATGCATATTACAGTTTGTTGGAAATGTTACTTGGTCTCTATCAATATTGTGCTGTATATTGTTGCCAAGCAGCTGTAATTCTAAATGTCAAACATTGGATTGTATGCACTGTCTACACTTCTTGTTGCTAGATGATGACAACACAATTTTGCTTGTATACTAAAGACACAATTTTAATTTTAGCTGTAAATTAGGCCTAATGTGTCCACTTAATACATAACAACACCATTTCCACCCAGCACTCCAAAAGTATTTATTTTTTAAATAATCTTTCTTGATGGAATACTGTGTATGTAGCCTACAAACAACTCAAATATAGCAAAGGTCAATAAAGCTATGTATCATCATCAACAACAACATTTATTTATACAGTGACAGCAAATTCAGTAATACTTTACAATTGGGAACACAGAAATAAACAATACTGGGTAATACAGACAGAGCGGTAAGAGTGCCCTGCTCGCAAGCTTACAATCTATAGGACAATGGGAGGCTGCTATATGAGGGTAAGTGCTACATATTGCATATTGATCTATATAGAATGCAGAGTACTTAGTGGGCTATATTATACAGTTACTCAGCAACGTTGGTCAGGAAGTCAGAGGATTGTAGTCTTATGTGAATTGTGTAAATGGTGATAATAGGGTAACCTAGGGAAGTCAAGAGAGTGGTTGAGGAATATTATAAGCTTGCCGGAAGAGGCGGATTTTCAGTGAACGCTTGAAGGTTTATAGACCAGAGGAAAGTTTTATTGTGTAAGGGAGGGAATTCCACAAAGTCAAGGATCACACCTAGGCAGTGAGCTTATGGGATGAGATTTATGGTCATGTCATCAACAGAAATAGAAATGTCAGGTAGCTAACTTCTGCTGGCTGGTGGGAATATTATTAACTTGAAAGATTGAGTTTGCATTGGCGTAAGGACATCCAAGATGAAATGGCAGAAAGACCGTCAGTAACGCGGAACAACACTGATGGTGAGAAATCCAGAGAGAATAGATACATTTCCGCATAGAAATTATACTGAAATCCAAAGGAGCTTATTAGTTTTCCAAGAGAAGTGGTGTAGATAGAGAATAGCCGAGGACCTAGCACTGAGCCTTGTGCTCCTCCAACTGATAAGGGAACGGAGCAAAGATGGATCCAGAAAAATTAACACTGAAAGATCGATTAAATAGATAGGATGAGAGCCAGGATAGGACAGTGTCTTGAATACCTAGGGATTATAGCGTTTGTATAACGAGAGAATGGTAAACAGTGTCAAATGCAGCAGAGACATCCAGGAAAATTAGAAGAGAGTAATGGCCTTTAGTTTTAGCTGTGATCAAATCATTGGCAACCTTGGTCAGTGCATTCTCTGTGGAGTGTTGAGACCGAAAGTTTGACTGAAGAGGATCCAATAGGTTGTTTGCAGAAAGAAAGCGTGTGAGGGTACTGAAGGCAATTTTCTCTAGAAGCTTTGAGGAGAATGGGAGCTGAGAGATGCTACGGTAAGGGAGTTTGGGTCAGAATTTAGTTTTTTTTTCAGAATAGAAGTAATCACTGAGTGTTTGAATAATAAAGGAAAGTTACCAGTAGAGAGAGAGATTACAGATTTTAGTGCTGGGAAGGAATTGAGCAGAATGTTAGAGGAGGAAGATGATACCATTTCTAGTCTGATCTTATCAATCTTGTCCTTGAAGTGAAGTAGGAAGCAAGATCCTGGACATAGAGAGTTTGGGATGGAAGGGTTGAGATTAGAAGGTTGAGCAGAGATGAGGGACTGGAAGTAGGATTGTTTAGCAGTGTCCAGAGCATTTCAATAGGAGTGGTAAATAGCTGTGTATGTGAAGAAATCATTACAAGTACGAGATTTACGCCAATGACTTTCTGCTTTATGAGAAGATTTTTGAAGATTTCATGTTACTTTAGTGTGCCATGGCTGACACTGAAGTCGACGCGGAGTATGAAGAGTTGCTGAAGCCACTTGATCAAGGGCTATTGTTAGGGTTTGGTAAAAATGAGGTGCTGCCCTATCAGGGGAGGAGAAGGTAGAAATTGGGGAGAGAAGGTGTTGGAGAGAGGTGGAAAGCCCTTGAAATTTAATAGAGATCAGATTTCTGCGGGTACGAAGAGGCTTGGGAGAGTTAGACAGCAGGGAGGTTAAAGAACTGGGGGTGAGCGAGTAGCTGATAAGGTTTTGATCCGAGAGGGGGAAAGGTGTGTTAGGGAAATCAGAAAGTGAGCATAGTCTAGAGAAAATAAGATCAAGGCAGCGGCCATCTCAATGAGTCATGAATTCATCTCACTGGGAGAGGCCGAGGGAGGAGGTTAGAGAGAGTAGGTTGGAAGCAGGTTTGGAGCGTGGATTAGCAATGGGGATTTTAAAATCACCCAATGATGATGGTGGGGATGTTGGAAGATAAGAAGTGAGGAAGCCATGCAAGAGAAATGTTCAAGAATTTTCTGGTGTGGTCCAGGGGGTGATAGATCACAGTAACACGCATAGAGAAAGGATTAACAGTCAAAATAGTGTGTACTTCAAATGATGTGAATGTGAGTGATGGGACAGTTGGTAGAACTGCGAATTTGTGCTGTGGGGAGAGAAGTAATCTAACCCCACCTCCTTGTCTGCCTCCTGGTCTGGGGGTGTGGGTGAAATGGAGACCACTATGTGAAAGGGCTGAAGGTGAGGCAGTGTCTGATTGTATAAGCTAGGATTCTGTTATTGTAAGAAGGTTATGGTTGTTTTAGAGGAAGAGCTCATGTATGGAGTTAAGCTTGGTACAAACAAAGTGTGCATTCCAAAGGGCACATTTAAAGTATTTTGTAAGAGATGGGAGACTAGTGATGTGTTTAAGGTTTGCTGGACTTTGGTAGTGTTCTGATATATGTGTGTGGGAGAAGTGAGGGGGACCTGGATTAGGTGATATATCACCAGCTAATTGAAGGAGAGAGAGAGAGAAAGATGATTGTAAGATGTGTGACTATTTAATTTCTGGTGTCAGGACGAGGCTGTTCCAGTTAGTGAATATAAATAGGAAAAATGTTCTGAGTGTTAAATAAAGGGGAGTGGGGTAGTGAGAGGACAGTGTGGACAAAGGTGTGTTTTGCAGGAATAGTGAAGGATGATATTGTTCTAGAGATAATACCATGAAAGGAGATTACAAAAGGCAATTTGTTAAACATTCGGGTTTCAGATTCAAAGCAAGAAACTGAAGGAAATAAAAAGAAATACCTAGTTACTATGTCCTCTGTAGTTAGAGAAGAAGTGCAGAGTCAGGCTGTAGTAGATGTATCTTATTTCTGGATGTCTTCAAATGTTGTTCGATGTTTGTTCAACTGTGTTGTTTAACTGAATTTTCTAAACACTTTGTGACAAAAACACCTAGTGCAGAAATCACACGTCTGCCCCCCACAGAATGCACAACACACACAGTATAAAATTATTTGACATATCCCATAAGCTAAGTGTTCATTATTCCACAGTACTGTACTTTGTGTTATAAATAAAAGATGTTCCAAGCATTAAACTAACATTTAACACAATATGACTATGTTCCTGCAAAGCAGTTGGCAATTCAAGGAAACACATTGCATTGTGTCTCAATGTATTCTTCAAAGGGTAATACTGAAATTACATGAATAAATTTTTCTGCCACTAGTTGGCACCTGTCACATCTGAGGTGTGTACCACCATAAACACAGGTGAGTGGGTTAGTGTGCTTTACCCTCTAGCACGCCCCTTTCTTTTGCTAGATATGCTTATCGATACTCGGTCTCCCCAGGTCTTCAGTTAGATATGTTTATGGCAAGTGTCAGAGCACAGGGAACTAATGGTACCAGAAGGATAAGATCCCAGGTCCTGACAATATAATGTTTGTGGAAATTGTAAAAGAAGACTTTCACAGCCAGGACAGTCAGATCTGGGATGTAAGTCAAACAAGGCAGGTTCGGTATTCAGGTAGTCAGAGGGTATTGCCAGGATGCAGAAGGGCACAATAATCTGGTAAAGGTAAAAGTCACAAAGGTCATTATATATAGGAAAGGAATTAGAGATTGCATTGGAGATTTGCACACCTTGTTATACAAAGGTGCATTGCTGGTCATTGAGTACTTCACCTCAGATGCACAAACATTACCGATCTCTACATTATCTTGCTTCCAATAGTCAGCATGGCCAAATGTCAGGATGTGTCTGTTCAAGCAGGTGCAAATGCACATTCTGCCGTATTTCCATACACTTAGAGACTGTTCCAAACTATTAAATCTTAAGAACTCTACAACTGCACAAAATCAGCATAACACTGATCACCCACAACATTAAAACCACCAACAAGTGAAGTGAATAACATTGATTATCTCATTATAATGGTACCTGTCTAGGGGTGGTATATATTGGGCAGCAAGTGAACTTTCAGTTTTTGAAGTTGATGTGTTGGAAGCAAGAAAAATTGGCAAGTGTAAGAATCTGAGCAACTCAAACAAGGGCCAAATTGTGATGTCTAGATGTCTGGGTCAGAGCATCTCCAAAACGTCCGGTCTTGTGGGGTGTTCCTGGTATGCTGGGGTTAGTACCTACCAAAATTGGTCCAAGAAGGGACAACTGGTGACCTAGCAACAGGGTCATGGGCGCTCCAAGGCTCATTGATGCGCTTGGGGAGTGAAGGCGCCCGTCTGGTCCAATCCCACAGTAGAGCTACTGTAGCACACATTGCTGAAAAAGTTATTGCTGGGTATGATAGAAAGGTGTCAGAACACACATCGCATCCCTTTGTGGGGAAGAGATGGCACCAGGATGCACTATGGGAAGAAGGCAGCCGGCGGAGGCAGTGTGATGCTTTGGGCATTGGCTTGCTGGGAAACCTTGGGTCCTGGCATTCATGTGGATGTTACTTTGACCTGTATCACCTACCTAAACATTGTTACTGACCAGGTGCACCACATCATGGCAACGGTATTCCCTGTTGGAAGTGGTCTCTTTCAGCAGGATAATGCGCCCTAAAACGCTGCAAACATTGTTCAAGAATGGTTTGAGGAACATGACAAAGAGTTCAAGGTGTTGACTTTCTCTCCAAATTCCCCAGACCTCAATCCGATCGAGCATCTGTGGGATGTGCTGGAAAAATAAGTCCGAGCCATGGAGGCCTCCACCTCACAACTTCCAGCACTTAAAGGATCTGCTGCTAACGTCTTGGTGCCAGATACCACAGGACACCTTCAGAGGTCTTGTGGAGTCAATGACTTGACAGGTCAGAGCTGTTTTGCAGCACGACGGGGACCTAGACAATATTAGGCAGGTGGTTTTATTGTTGTGGCTGATTGGTGTATCAATGAATGCAATGAGAGAGGGAATTAGGGACATAGGCAACCTGCTACCCCAGGTAAAGACTGTTACAGGACCCTCACAGAATCATACGATCCATGTCAGATGAATGAAAGTTTGCAGCACAAGCATACTATGAGTTTTCAATCAAATTACTATGTACACATCCTGGTGTAATTAATGAATCGTCTGTGCTCTGCACTGAGGTAACTGTTAGTCACTTGGAGATTAGAGAGATCTACAAGTGATTGGCAGCTATCTCCACTCTGATAACAAATGCTGCACTGTGTAATAAAAATAAATTAGTATTTAAAAAATGAACGCAATGCCCCAAATCCTCAACCTAGCATTAGACAGTCTAAGCTGGTTTCCCCTATGACAGGGACACCTCGAGATTGGGGTCCCATTGCTATAGCGAAAACCATCAGGCTGGTTTGATGCATTAATGTATTTGTTTGCAAACACAAGTCGAGGAGGTTTCTGGGAAGGATATAGATTTCCTGAAAATGCTGAACCAAATTTAAGGTCTGTGGGTTTATTTTACCTGAGCAGATTGCTTGAGGATTCCTATTTATCTTGCTATAGGTCAGTGCATTCTTCATTTATTGCACACAAGACGGAAAGGACACAATCAGCCATCATAAGTCCCCCGTGAGTTGTCATTGCCTAGAATGCCACTCAGTATGGTCAATGGATGTAGACAGTACTTAGTCAGTATGATTAACTATTTCCTTGAAAAGCTGTGGTGTGGCTGCATCTTAAAAATAATGCCTACTGGGGTCTACCACTTAGGCCCTGCACGTTCCATCAACATCCGAGTTGAGTAGAAGAGTATTTTCCACCTCTGAGAGCCGCAAAGTGGCCTCATTATAATGAAGGAGCAGATGGGTAGAGGTGACATTACCCTAAGACTACTCTACAGCTCAGAGAGACACAGAATGACTTTATTATAATATCAGCAGTAAAATTTTCCTCCGGGTGCTCCAGTTTTCTCCCACACTCCAAAAACATACTGGTAGGTTAATTGGCTGCTATCAAAAATTGACCCTAGTCTCTCTCTCTCTGTCTGTGTCTGTGTGTGAGTGTGTGTGTGAGTGTGTGTCTATATTAGGGAATTGAGACTGTAAGCTCCAATGGGGCAGGGACTGATGTGAATGAGTTCTCTGTACAGCGCTGCTAAATCAGTGGCGCTATATAAATAAATGATGATGATGATGATGATGATGAAAATGAGGGAAAGGAGACCTCCCTGAGACAATTCTGCAATTCTGAGAACCATAGAGTAATCTCCGTGCTATACAGGGAGTAAAATGTTCGTGCCCTGCTCCTAAACAAAATGTCAATGCTCTAATGTGAAATTAGATAAATATAAAAGTGTCAGGTCCTCTTTAAAAGCTAATATAATAAATGCTTGTGATATATGTAGCAAACCTCCTGTAATCATGGTGGGTGACCGCAATGTTATATTTCCATGATAAATGATGAAACGTGCTGTCCTTCCAGGAAGACATTTATTCCATGTCATAAATGAATAAGAGGAAGTGAAAAGCAATAAAAGAAGAGACGAGAGTGACAACACTGGTAGTTTCCTCTATTAGAGCGCAACACAAGGAGTGGGTGGCAGCCACAGTTCTTACTCTCTGCAGTCACATTAGACATCTCTCTCTCTCTCTATCTCCATGATCTGACATCCAGGGTGAAATATCTATAAGAGAGGTTGCTGAACTGTGCAATCATAAGGACTATGGGGCATATTTAAGAAAGCACGATAGTGCTTTTAACGGGTCATTAAGGTGTCTCCGTGTCCTCCGCAAATTTATTAAGGGTGCATCGCAGCAGATATCATGGATATCTGCTGCTTTGCATTCCTCTTCGTTTTTGGGAGCAGTCACCATTCAACAGAATGGTGACTGCTCCTGGCCGCAATCTAACAAGTCCCGAAAAAACATTTTTTTCGGGAACTTGTCATGTTAATGTACCAGCTGAAGCTGGCGTACATCATCGGGATGGAAGAAATCTAATGCTGTCAGCTCTGCTCCGAAGAGCAGAGCTGGACAGCGCATGTGTGGAGGGATCACATGATCCCTCCCTGTCACTCACCGCACTCTCTGCAACTATCGTTGCAGAGACAGAGAGGGGATCTGTGTGCTCATGTCCAGTTCTTGGAACTGGACATGCGCAATTGAAGAGTGAAGAGAAGACCCGGAGACAGCGCTTCCGAAGAGGGGGGTAAGTATGATTTTTTTTATCACTGAAACAGCAGTTTTTCGGAACTGCTGTTTCTGTGCAGGGCTGTACATAGATGTGAGAAATAGTTCAATCCTTATCATTGCGATAAGGATTGAAAACTACTTTTCACTTTATGTGAATATTGATAAATGTGCCCCTTTGAGCCTGATTCATTAAGGAAAGTTAAGCAAAAATATGCAAGTAAGGCAAAACCATGTTGCATTGGAGGGGGAGGTAAATTTAAAATGTGATGGCAGATTTATATTTGGGGTAGGGCATGTCCTAGATTAACTTTAAATTCAGTATACAAATAAGCTATCAAGTATTTGTGTGCTATATGAAAAAACAGACAGTATGTTCCTTATGTGCAAAATAATAAACTAATTTGCACCCCTTGCAGTGCAACATGGTTTTGTCCAGGAAACTTGAGTAAAAAAACTCAAATTTTTGCTTAACTTTCCTTAATTAATCAGGTCCTATGTCAGAATATGCCAACTTTTTATTTAAATCCCCAAATGAAGTCCCAGCTAACTCATGTTGGTACAGTATGGACAGACACATTTTTATTTGATTTAATATTTCTCTTCACCCACTAGTAACTCAATGGGTTCCCTCCACCATCAACCAGCAGGTAGAACTTTACTCATCAGGTCCAACTCATCTATTATCTGAGCAGATAAATCTGATTATCATCCTATAAACATTGTTGTTACACTTCTGATTGGATGAGCAGCACAACGTCATTACTCACCCAATCATTGGTGCCACAAGCACCTGCACAATCCATTAATGCTCAATATTCTTCTAGAGAATCCTGCAGGGCTGAGACAGACTGAGCGGCTGAATGTTTGTTACCAATTGGGGAATGGAGAGATATTAAATAAAGTGTGAAAAGTTTGATTTTATCATTTAAATTTTCATAATTGATGTTGATGATTTGTACTGTCAAACATTTTGTATGCCAGAATAGTACTTTTTTCAGGAATATTAATAATATTAATAATAAAAATAATAATAGATTTTTCTCCTGTTGCAAACTAAATTGTAAAATAACATCTGAGTCAAAATTATGAAAATAGTGACTCTGCACAATGTGTTTATAAGCCAGATGGGGTGAGTACCTAATATAATACATCTATTTGAAATCATTAATAATTAATTGAGTCTTTATGTAATTAAATGTCATTATATTAAAAATTATTTGAATAATGCACTTCAACATATGAGTCACTGCGCCACAATAACTGTATTTGCAGCCTTTTAAGGTGTGTTTGAGAAGAGACAGAATGTTGATTTTCTTTTAATTTTTCTGTGCTATTTTTGCTCCCATTTTGCCAACTGTATCAGTCCCAAAGTCTGTGTTTTAGACACAGTTTGTGTTTGCAACTTTGCAAAGTGGAAATTAATTAGCAATTCAAAGTGTCTACGTGAAACACGATACTCATTACTTTATGGTATATTTCTGTGATTTGAATGCTGATTGTGTGTGATTCTTTGAAGTATTGTGGGTAGCAATGTTACTACTTTTACTTTTTCATTTTAACTTGTGGGAAAAAAGTCTGTTAGATACTTGTTTTAAAAGTGTGGTTTGTGTTTGTAATAATAAAGTGGAAGTAAAGGAGCAATTCACAGTTTCTACATAAAATCACATCCTGCAAAACATGATCTTAGAAAAGGAGGAAGATGTAGAAGGAATAAAAGGAGGAGAGCGGAGTCTGAGACAGGAGGAATCATCTAACAGAGCACAAGATGAGGAGCTGGTGGCTGTCTCTGCTCGTACTCTCTGCAGTCACGTTGGACATCGGTCTCTCCCAGTCTCCACAATGTGACATTCAGTATGAAATACGTGTAATAGAGGCCGTGAAAAGTTTCAATAGGGAGGAAAAGTTCCCATATTTATATAAACTGCTCAATGATGTCCCAGCTACACTCCTGCAGGTACAGTATTGGTTCACTTCCTGTTTAATCTTTCGGGGGCTAAAGATGTCCCTAATATATTGCAGCAAATCTGTCACACACTTGGAGATATTGTTATCAAACTGTGAGTTTACGGTAGGGTTGGAAAAGTGGAGATGTTGCCTATAGCAACCAATCAGATTCTAGTTGTCATTTTGTAGAATGTACTAAATAAATGATAACTAGGTATCTTAACTTGAGAAACCTCTTATTTCAGTCTCCTGGACAAAACCATGTTACAATGCAAGGGGTGCAAATGAGTGTTCTGTTTTGCACATAAGTTAAATACTGCCTGTTTTTTCATGTAGCACACAAATATCAACTTTAAATTTCAGTGTACAAATAAGCTATCAAGTATTTGTGTGCTACATGAAAAAACAGTCAGTATTTAACTTATGTGCAAAACAGAATACTCATTTGCACCCCTTGCATTGTAACATGGTTTTGTACAGGAGACTGAAATAAGAAGTTTCTCAAGTTAAGATCCTTAATGAATCAGGCCCTAGAATCTGATTGGTTGCTATAGGCAACATCTCCACTTTTCAAACCCGCCGGAAACTGGCAGCTTGATACATTTACCCTATACTGCTTTATACATCTCTAAACCTTACAGGACAAGTCAATATTATCATTACACATATTTATGAGGGGATGTTTTTATTCGATGCACAGCAGATTTCCTGTCTACTGAATGACACTATAGGACATCGCTCAGAACCTAAAATGGAAAATAGCTGAGAAAGGGCAACTTGTAGTTTGCAAAAAGATACAGTTCCCTAAATGTTACGTTTTCTCTCGGTATAGGTACATTAACAAATATATATGAATTTTATCCAATGGATTTTTATTTTAGGTCATCTTGCCCATTTGTTTTAGTTGCTTTATCCATCTCTATAAAATTATATGATGATGCTTAATCTCAAGGGAGTTTACGGATATTTTCTGCAGTATTGATACTGCATTTTAGGGGGAAAGTTACAAAGCTAAGGAAAGCAATTTCAAACTATCTCATACAAGGATATTACAGAGAGATTGCGGTAATATACCGCACACCTCATAATGAGGAAATATGATTTGTTAATATTCCGGTTTGTACAGACTTCAGCATTTCAAGGCCAGCGATTTAGTTTGCAAAAGACGAGCTGAAAAAAAAACTCAGCACAAATCTTAAACATGTTTTTTTTTTGTTACTGTGAATCATATAAAAGGTAACACTGAAATAACACGCTGGATACATACGTATAATATATTGATTTTTTTTTTTTAAACATTAATAAAAGATTTGGTCTGATTTGTCTAAACCAGAACAATTAGCTGTATATCACGAATTATCCAATAATGCAGAGGAAACACACTGATCTTTACTTAGTATCAATAAGTAGAAACATTTTGAAAGCCTTATTTAACGGAAAATGCAAAAAAAAAAAAAAAAAGTTCAAGTAGCTCTCTGAAAAACGCTATTGTAACACTAGTAAGAATTATTTCTAATTATTAGAAATATTAAAACACTTGTGGAGAACACTTAATAAAGACCAGTGGGTATCAGGTCGTATGTTTGCTTTTGAAGAGCTCAAGTATTTATATTAACAAAAACTCTCTTTTTAGGATAAGAACAAATTTCAGACATTGGAGTTCGAAATAAAGGAGACTGTGTGTCCCAAATCTGCAAAGAGGGATTCAGAACAATGTGACTATAACCCAGATGGGGTCAGTATTATTTCACAATATTTAGGCGCCGGTAAACAAAAGATTTATCTTCTCATGAAGTGGGATATGTTGTCAGTCAGGACACTGGAGAAAAACAAAAAAGATGCCAGTCATTGTTTCGTACAAACACCAATATTCTTATTTAGAAATTGAAGTAATACAACCTTCTAAGATGATACATTTTTCCAGCTGACACATTAAATACAATTGTGGGGTTTTTTGGTCATCTAAGTCTTTAAAAAAAGCGCTCCCCTAACCACATATTAACTTAAGAAACATTTGCTGAAGCTGCAGAAGTTTGACTTTTTTAAAGGATTTTTAAAGGACAGAGGACCTGATTCATTAAGGAAAGTAAGGCAAAAAAGTTTTCTCCTGGACAAACCATGTTACAATGCAAGGGGTGCAAATTAGTTTATTATTTTGCACCTAAGTTAAATACTGTCTGGTTTTTTTTTTTATGTAGGACACAAATACTTGATAGCTTTATTTTAACACTGAAATCACTTGCCCTACCCCAACTATAAATCTGTCCCCATCTTTTAAATATAGCTCCCCTTCCAATGCAACAAGGTTTTTCCGAGGTGCAAAATTACTAATTTTTTTGCTTTACTTTCATTAATGACTCAGGCCCAGAGTCTGCAAACCACATTATGTAATAAAATTTAATTATGTACAAAGCAAAAACACTTTATGATAGGTCACAGACTGCTGATATACTTGTCCTGTTGTTTCTGATTACTCTTCTTTTTTAAAGGAGACAGGGCATGTCTATCAGAAAGAAATATATATATATATATATTTATATATACTGGTATTTTCAATAATTGTATTATGTGTTTGATGTCAGCCCTTGATAATGGGGAGTAAATAAAACAGTTGTTGACACTGAAATCATCCTTTTTCTTGATAAGTATTGCGACTTTATGCTATATTTAATGGATTGAAATAATTTTAGGTATTTTTTGAAATTTATGGAGTGTTGGTTACCTGAGATTACTCTGAATATCTCACTGGACAAGTTTTACAAAATGTGTCAATGTCTTAATATGTTATAAATTTGAATAAATGTACAGAGGTTTTATTATATTGAGTGTTACAATGTTCTGCCATGATTGAATAAAAAGGTTTGTAGTCATTACTGTTAATTAATGGTATATACTAATTACATAAGGTGTTAAAACTGGCTACTACTAACTAGATATATTGTCCATACCATAGCATTATTTTTTTTTTCTCTGTCTAAGTTTTACATAATACTTTGTACTGAGCACCCAATGCAGTATTTTGCGGTTCCTCTATATATATATATATATATATATATATATATATATATAAAAACAAAAGTGTCAGAGACTTGCGCTAATGTGAAGAAACATTGAGACTAGGTACACTGAGGAAAACCACCAAATTTTTATTAGGTCAAATATATATGACAAGAAGTGAACCTTCAGCGCTAAATCTCCCCAATGGCAATTGGACCGAGATAATTCCCCAAGACATAGATGAAGAGATCTATCATATCATGTTGCATTATGGAGTAAACACAAAAGTACAAAAACATAGGTTAATAAAGTCTTGACATATATAGAATAAACACATTAAGAGCATGCAAGTCCCAAAGGAAAAGTAAACCCTTCTTCTAGGGTGCAGGATAGTGTATAAAACCTCTTCTTAAGTGTAAAATTCACACAGGATAAACGCCCTGAGGAAATCTGCTTACAGAATCGCTGAGGATATAGGTCACAGATTTCCCAGCTCTAAAACAAGTAAAGATGTGTCGTTATTCTGATAGTTAATGTGTAGTTGTGAATTATTGACAGATCCACTTTGGGTTTTGCAGGAGACTATGGTGTGCACCATTCATTTGGCTGAGAAGGACGAAGATGTGGTAAAATGTTCCATTCTATCCAAGGTAACATTAAAAGTTATTTACAAAAGCCCCAATGTGGGCCCAAAGCTTTTGAAAATATGTTTATTGAAATACAAAAGGAATCTTTTTCCTGATGTAGACATGAATGACATAATCCAAAGGGAAATAGAATACACATCCATGAATGACATAGTACTGATTTGAGTCGGCGAGCCTTTAAGTGTAGTGTTATGTTCTCAGTATGACACATTGTTATTTACAATACAATGTAGTACAGTAATACAATATGTTTTTTAATATATATGCATTTTCCATGCCTATTGTATCTGACAACAACATAACAAAGAACTCAATGGAGTGGGAGAAGCCTTATTTCATCTAAGTGAAATGTTATGTTCCATGTACGATGCATCTGTGCATTGCCCCATCCATATGGCAGCATCTATAATTTAGTGTAGTGCAATATTACAGTGTTTCTCAAGTGATTGTAATGATATTCAATAGAAGAAAGAAGAAAGCAAGTGCTGAAATGTACTGTAAAGGTGTAAAAGATGCTGAAAGTCACCATACATTGCATTTTTTCTTCCTACCGTATCTGACAGCTGAATGACAAAAAATTGAATGGAGCCGGACAAATCTTATGTCATATAGCTTAGTGTTAGTGCTTAGTGTTATGTTCTGTGCAACTGCAATACAGTGTAGTACAATTTTACCATTTCATCTACCTGAGTGTAGTGTTATATTATGCATATGAGGCATTTTCCATACTTACTATATCTGATATCTAAAGGACATAGGAATGAATGGAGCCTGAAAGCCCTATGCATCTATACGTTTAGTGTTATGTTATTCATATGATGCATCTTTTCAGTAGAAGTAAAATATAACGTAGTATAATATTACAGTATGTTATCTATCAAAGTCTTTTATTATGTTTATTATCATATGCGTATGACAGATTTCCATACATACTGTATCTGACAGTGTACTGTGTTATCTTTTAAAAATCCATATAACTGTGTAATATACATTTTTTTATTTAAAATAAAAACAAATCAATGATTTTCAATTTATTATGAGATTGGTTTAGAGTTTACATTACGGGATGCAGATTGCACTTACACTGTAATCATAAATCGTGTCCGAATCTACGGCCCACAGTTTACATGACAATGTCCCACAGAACTATTTTGGCTCATTATGGAAAATGCATGTAATATAGTATTAATAATATTATCTGAATTCATATAAAACTATCTATAAACGATATACTAAACATTTGATACAAGTAATTACCAAAAATAACAAATAATAATCTAACGCACTAAAAAGTTCACAAGTTCTCTCCATCCAATTGTATCCATATATTGTATAAATTGTCCATATGATTCAGATGAACACTTGATACACTGTAATACTGTATTGCACTGACAGTTGTCTAGTGAAAAATGTGAAAGCATCTATGTGACAGAAACATTTCTATACTGCAAGTTTGTGGACATAATTTTACTTCTATGTCTAAGTCTACAGTAACTCTAAATCAGACCCACTATTTATAAAATTGTTTTATGTCATTTACCTGATCGCGCAAAATCCACAGTAGTGTCACGAGCTGCGGCTCCACTACTGGCCGCTGTGGCATGCTTGTCTCCGCTGCCGGCGTCCCGGCTGTCACTATTACGACCGGGACATCACTTCCAGCTTCCTCGTCACGGTTGCCTAGGCAAAAACTGGGACGTTTGGGGGCTATGTAAGCTCAGCCTTCCTAGCTGATTGTCCCATTTGTATTACAGCCATCTGGCTAATTATGCAGCTGGGCACCCTGTATTCTTATTGGCCCTCAGTACAATTTAAAGCAGTGAGGACTGAGCCTTAGTACCGGTTATAGTGTTCTGATACCAGTTTGCTTTCCTGCTCCCGTACTGTCTGGGTGAATACCTTTGGATTGCTTTGCCATGTATGACCGTCTGCCTGTACCTGGACTTGAACCATTGCCTGTGGCCCTTACCCTGCTTGCACCTAACTTTTTCTGCCTGTGCTCTGTTAGGCCAGTCAGACATTATCATCTCTGTTCCAGTGCACAGACCTCTGGCCTGTCCCTACCCCGTGTATTACCTCCCATTCCTGAGTGCCACTGTGTGACCATAAACTTGTACTACACTGAGTGTATGACCTGGGGGCATCTGAGTACCTGTGAGCATAACCAGTCTCTACGGGAAAGGCGGCTGCTATAGGTGAAGAACTCTTCTACCTGTTCTATGAGTTTATGACACATTGGTGGCCATAACAAGTAGTATATGTTTTCAAATTAACTAATTGAATGCACTTGCATGACAATAATAATAATCATTGATCAATGATCAATAATGATCATTGAGTTATTTTTAGTGTGGCATTATAATATTTATATGACAGTTATATGGCTTTTGGATAGATAATTCTGCACACTTTAAATACAGGAGTCATGTAAAATGTGTCATACACATAACATAACACAAAACTCAGATGGAAAACATACTATAATATTTTACTAGACTGTATTGTAGTTGAGGGCATATGGATGTATATGGATGTGTACAGCATTACACAAGAAGTTGTATAGGGCTTTTCTGGCTCCATTCAGTTCACTGTACTTCAACTATCAGATACAATAGGTATGAAAAATGCATTATGCATTATACATATAATAAACATACATAGTTACACTGTAATATTGTTCTACACTGTATTGTAGATATTGACATATTAATGCAACCAGCACTAAGATGCTTCATACATTTAACATAACACTAAACATCGGTAGATGACATAAGGATTGTTTGACTCCATCCAGTTCGTTGACATTCAGCTGTCAGATACAGTAGGTATGAAAAATCCATTGTGTCCATAACATAACACAGCAAACATCATCATCATCATCATCACCATTTATTTATATAGCGACACTAATTCCGCAGCGCTGTACAGAGAACTCACTCACATCAGTCCCTGCCCCATTGGGGCTTACAGTCTAAATTCCCTAACACACACACAGGTAGACAAACACACATAGACAGACAGACTAGGGTCAATTTATTAGCAGCCAATTAACCTACCAGTATGTTTTTGGAGTGTGGGAGGAAACCGGAGCACCCGGAGGAAACCCACGCAAACACAGGGAGAACATACAAACTCCTCACAGGTAAGGTAGAAAACAGACCATAATATTGTAATACCCTGTATTGTAAAGCCCTGATCCTGGCTTATGGATATGGCAGGAGTAAAGATGTATTATACATGGAACATAACACTTCACTTATTTAGATGACATCAGGCTTGTCCAGCTTCTTTCAGTGTGGGACCAATTAGTGGCTGGGTACCTTAAGAAGCAGTTGTTTCTCTTTTGATTTTTTTATTTTGCATAATGCATTTTCCATGCCTAATATATCTGTCAGCTGAATGTCAAAAGAACTGGATGACACCAAAGACACCTTATGTCATTTACCGATGTCTAGTGTTATGTTCAATGTATGAGGCAGCTTTGTATTTTTGGGTTAAGCCCAATGGATGGACACTCCCTATGGTTACTTCAGGAATGTTTGATTTAGCTAAATGGTCAAAGAAGTGCACTCAGATAATTAAAAAAGACAGCTCAGCCAATAACACCTTGATATAGTAACACATAGGGCTAGATTTACTAAACTGCGTATTTGGAGATGTTGCCTATAGCGACCTATCAGATTCCTTCTGTCATTTATTAGCATTAGTACATTCTACAAAATGACAGCTAGAATCTGATTGGTTGCTATAGGCAACATCTCCACCTTTTCAAACCCGCAGTTTATTAAATATACCCCTAGTATGAAAATGGTGTTAGTGATTAGGTATGAACATATTAAGATGTTGAAATAAATTTTGTTTTGTGGCTATTTTTGGTTTCTAAGTAAGAGATGCTTTCTAAATGATGTTGTTAAGTGTCTGTAGTGGGGTAGTTGTGGAAAAGCAAAGTTCTGCAGATCTCTAGAGAAATCAAAAATCTAATAATTTGCAGAATATATCACTATATATGTAGATGGAACAGTGCACGGTGTCAATAAACTATTAATCTGCAGAATTTATCAATAGTAGATATAAGCAACATTTTCACAACTGTGCAGTTAAAACCTCAGCTGCAAAAATGTAGCACGTCTGGCCGGTGTGGTCCGGCCTTGGGTTCCTAGAATATCCGCAACCACACGACGCAGCAACAGTAATTCACTGGCATCATTCCAGCTTTAATCAAAGACTTAATTTCTGCAAAATGAGAATATACAAATACAGCTTGGAATGACATTTCACGGACTGGCTAAGCAATGGCGGAACTCAAAGATTGCATCACTGCAAATTTTCATCTCTGTGAAATGAAGTCTTGTGCCACAAAACTCAATGTATGAAATTTCAACACAAATCATCTTCACTTTCCAAGACAAGTTGGCCATTCCTTGCTGAGTACTGAGTAGGTGCACCAGCGGAGTAGAGCAAAAATTAGATTTCATATTGCAGAATTTGGTTTGGGAACATTGTTGGGGCGAACCTTGCTGGGGCGCATGGCCATTTTTAATCCAAATAAAATACATTTTATACTGGCCCAGAGTCAGCTGTCTCTGGGGTTTCTCATATACTTTAAATCTAATGATTTGTGCACCGTCCATTTCTAGGCTCTTTCACGAGCAATGTATTTAAAACTGATAATATTACAGTCCAGATTACCCCTCACTATCAGTATCAATTTAAACCAGAAATGACGCTGGACTGAGCAGTATTTTAGGAGAGAAACGTAAATGTTTTCTATGAAAAGAGGATGGATATAAAGTAGTAGGAGATTGAACGGTAATTTGACGTTTAGACTTTTGCACAGCGCAACTACTGAGAGTTTTCTACCTCCTAGAAAATTAATTTCCTCTTACATGGATTGGTTGTACAAAAAGATCTTTCTCTTCAGTTACATTTTAACAAAAATAAAAAATAAAAGGTATTGACGAATGCCACATGTCGTATTGAGGGAAACCAGGGCGATAGTTACACTAATACAATCTCTTTATTATCTTTTTCAGATTTTAAGAAGAAAAAGGAGACCTGGAGCAGGAAGTGTTATTGGTGTCGTGAAAATCTCTAAGAGCTATGGCCTTTGATATGACATAAATAAAAATACATTTCCCTCAAAAGATTGATAACTTAGCTTCCCGTTTGTGTTGTATAATGAAATATTTTACAGGTAACACTCTGAGAAATAATGAAATGCTACATAAATGAATAAAATTAAACTTCTTGGTTGTGAGTTACTGGATTTGCAATCTGTTAATTCAGCTGAATTTCTTTCATTTAAAAAAAATAAACTTCACCAAGTGAAACATTTTATACAGACATCAGAGGAAGCCGTGAGCTAAAACAATATTTAAGATATTGCCGTCTGTCAATTCTCTAGGAATCCACAATATCCAGCGGTTGATATATATTGTTAAGTTTTGCATTTAAAAAAATGTTTGTATTTATTTTCCCAACCTCTGTGATCAGGGTCAGGTCTGTCCAGTGTTCACTATATTGCACTGTCCCACCCATGCTGCCCAACATGTCACAAGCTTAATGCACGCGTGCCAGCAGCATTCACATAGTCCCCCCTAGGGCTTGGCATTCTCCCATAGTTTCATGATATTGGAAAGTGGGAATTGCCATTTCACCATGCACTGTCCATAACACCAGCAGGACCTGGGTGGGTATCTGACAGGCTGTGTAAGGATAATTAGGCACCCTAGAAACTACCATGTTCAGCAGTTGGTCACATCACTTGGTATATAGCTAGGCACGCTGCTTTGCATATAACTGGGCACACCACTGGCATGGTGACGGGCACACCAATGGGCATGCAGCTTGTCATTTCAAAGGGCATCATGAAGGGCGCATCACTTATCATCATGGGCACATCTCTATTATTATTATTATTTTTCTTTATTTTTTTTTTATATATTCATTGTTTTTAACTCCAGATTTCGAACCTGATTTAGGTCACTTGATATGGATTTGTGTCCATTTGTGCAACGTAAAAATGTGACCCTGTACTTTCATTTGACAATATCTGACACTGGTAGGAAGGGAGCAGAGGCCTTCGTGTGTAAGTTTAGTACAGTAGTGGGGTTTAGATACAAATGAACATTCCACAGGCCTGGAGCAAGATTCGCAGCTGATGATGATGATGACGACCGCATTTTTACACTGGTCATATCTATTCAGTAAGCGTCTGATTCATTAAGGAATATAAATGCCGCTATGTGCTGTATTTTGTGTACAATCGTTCTGTGTATGCCCAGAAACAAATCATGTGCCAGAGAATGCTGTAACGTCTAATTGTTCAATGTCACGAGCAGAACGGGCAGAGGACCAGGCGTATGCAGACAGCAGCATCCGATTCAAGCTTTGGGCATCACTAAGGTGCGTGATTTTCTATTGTATCATTTGCTCCAGCTACAGGTCTGGTGTAAGTGCGCGAGTGATAGTGATGACGACTGTCTATATATCTAGAACATGTGTCTGCAATCAGGCGCAACTATAAAAATGTATTTTATGTACAGTAGACATCAATAACATCATAATAACTGCAGTTTATGGTGGGGAAAATGAAAAAACCTTTTTAATGTTTTGTCTTTAAAAACGATGTGTCTGATTCATGAAGATACTTAATTTAAAGTAAAACTTACTCAATTTCTTGCTTAACTTTCTTAATGACTCAGACCCTATATATTATTAACAGGTGACATTAATTAAATATTTTTTTCCTGTGCTATCTTTTGTGACTTTATATTCCACATATGTATTGGACGTATCTCGCAGTGTATTGTCTGCTAGAGCAGAGCGGACCTAGACCCGTATTCAACATCAAAGTAGAGGCCTCAAAATGCAGCGCCAGAACGTATGTGAACAGGCACATTTTTGCATGTGTGCAAAAGTCACAATGTTTACTGCTTAATTCAAAATCAAACCCTTAATATTATTCTTCATTATTTTATTCCATTATTATTCTTGTATCTATCATTCCATCTTTTTACACACACTTTGCCATAACTATTTTTTACATTTACCCATTTCTGGTACTAGGTAATTTTACTTTCATTCTGTTCCATTTTACACATTTTAACCTTGGTATATCTATATGCTCCTGCCACCTACACCCCAACACGCTTTTTTCTACTATCCACCGTCTATTCTACTTACCAGCACTTCCCTCCGATACCCGGACAACATTCTCCATTTCACCTCTCACTCGTCTCTCATGATTCATATAATCTATTTACCACACTGCATCGTAATAACCTTGCACAATCTATTTCTCCTGCATCAAATTTATGGTTCTTGAATCTTGAGACTAGAGATGTTCACTGACCCCCGTGTTTTGGTTTTGGTTTTGGTTTTGGATCCCAATTCTTTTCTAAAATCCCAATTTTTTTTGCTAAAATCACACATTTTTATTTTTTTTCCCCCTCCATTATTATTAATCTCAATAACACTAATTTCAAGTCATTTGCAGTCAATTTTGACCACCTCACAGGTCACAATATTATTTTCATACACTTTCAAACAAAGACTGCAGATTTAGAAGACCAAGCCTGACAGACCTATTATTTCTATTTCAGCAATGACAATTAGCAATGGAGCAATGGAGCTCTCCTGAATGTCACTGGAGACTTTGAAGAACACTGCTACCCCTCCTCTTTCTATTCTATCTATGACGCTGCCCAACTGCTCTACAGACTACCAAGAACTGTGCTACCCCTTCTGTGTCCCTCTGTGAAATGGCGCTGGATCGCCGTAGAGGGCGGTACTTATAGAATCAAAAACTTGCAAGATCTGAAATCCGACGACGTAACAATGACGTTTTGCCCCGTTTTCAATTCCGAGGGCGCACAAAAGCACCGAGCTTGGTACTCGGATCTGCTAAGTTCGGGTGTGTTCGGTTCTCGGGGACTGAGCATCTCTACTTGAGACAAGTGTAACACAAATTACACCCTCAGAAATCAACATATACGAACACAATTTTATTTTTAACTGTAAATTATGCCCAAGGTGTCCAATTAAAGGATAACAGCAAACACCATTTCCACCCAGTACTCCACAAGTATTTATATTTGAAATCATCTTACTAGGTGGAATACAAACAACCCCACAATAACAAAGGTCAATAGAACTACCTACAGTATGTACGTTATGCCACATTGTGCTATGCACAGCACACACAGTGTGTCATTATTAGTCATACCAAACACGCTAAGGGGTCTATGCATCAAAAAATATGCATAACAACTAAATATGCATCACTGTTCATCGCAGTGATGCGTATTTATGCACTGCTTGAATGCATCATGCCGGGGCTCCGAAGTGACCCCTCTCCTGCGATCTAATTTTCGTCTTTATTGGCAGCCTAGCGCTGCCGGTGACAGGAGGAAGTGCTGTGCAACACTGTACCGGATTCTGCTAAGCCCAAGAGGCTTCAGCAGAATCCCACATGAAATGAGAGGTAATGCCATCCTGAGGCCGCGTAATCTGTCTGCGCAATGCAAAGCTTATCAAAGCTTCATGCATTGCCGAGCATCGCAGTCCCCACAGTAATCTGTGAGGAGTTTGTATGTTCTCCACGTGTTTGCGTGGGTTTCCTCCGGGTGCTCTGGTTTCTTCCCACACTCCAAAAAACATACTGGTAGGTTAATTGGCTGCTAACAAAATTGACCCTAGTCTGTGTGTGTGAGTTAGAGAATTTAGACTGTAAGCTCCAATGGGGCAGGGACTGATGTGAGTGAGTTCTCTGTACAGCGCTGCAGAATTAGTGGCGCTATATAAATAAATGGCAATGATGATGATGATAATCTATGGGGACTGCAATGCTGAACGGTATTTGCCTAAACGGAGATTTTTGTGAATTAAGCTAATACATAGACCCCTTAGTGTTCATTATTCCACAGTCCTGTGCTGGGTGTTATAAATACAGTGTATGTCTCATAATAAGTAGCAGGCCTATTGAATATACCAGTATATATCACTTAATTTGTTACACTTTAGCAACAATTTAACAGTACATGGAATGTAGCAAAATACACCTGAATGGTAACAATACATTACACTTAGGAGTAGCGGTTATGATATAAGAGTATCCTTTAACGGCTTCACATTCTATCCTGCCAGACTTGGCAGTAGTCTGATCTATTGTCAGCCTGCTTCTGGTGGGTACAGCATAGGATGCAGACCTATAATTTAAGGAGCAGGTTGCTAAGTCCTTCTTAGTACGTGGGTCAGTGAAGTCCGAAGGAGCAGTGGTCTCCAGTCGGTATTCCCCTCAAAATTAGGACACATTATTGTCCATTGCAACTGTCCTATTTACATTCTCCCTGGTTCCTATGATGGCGGGTCAAGGGGATAAGGCACACGTTCCCAGTAGTCGGCTGGAGCATCCTACTCTCAGGGGAGGAACTAGAAGAGGGGGGTGGTTCTAGAAAGTTGGAGCTCCCCTGCTGTCCTGAGTCCTTAAATTCTGGAGAGGCTGCCATGAAACATATGATGCACTTTTGACATCAAAAGGAGGATAATCCCACTAATTGTCTTTTAACGCAGCCTGTGCATGTAACCCTTTGGTGGATTTTCCACACCAGCATGTATAGAGAGATGGCCAAACTTGCGGTCCCAGGAGCCCAACCACCAACACAAGTCCCACAACCGCGGTGAGTGGAGAACTGATTTTTACAGTTAGATCTGTAAGACAAAGGATCAATTGCTCTAGAACCTTAGATTTATTTCTATTAAAACTTTAATTGTGTAGGTTTGCGCCAGTGATTTTTATCATTTGATTTAGTGACACAGATGTGGGAACATTTTAGGCAGTTTTTCCATTCTTATTTCCTTTATGGTATATTTCTGTGACTTGAATGCTGATTGTGTGCGATTCTTTGAAGTAATGTGGTTAGTATTGTTACTACATTTATTGTTTTCATTTTAACTTGTGGGAACAAAGTCTGTTAGAAAAATGTTTTAAACGTGTGGTTTGTGTTTGTAATAATGAAGAGGAAGTAATGGAGCAATTCACAGTTTCTACATAAAATCACATCCTGCAAAACGTGATCTTAGAAAAGGAGGAAGATGTAGAAGAAATAAAGGAGGAGGATTAATCTAATAGAGTGCAAGATGAGGGGCTGGTTGCTGTCTCTGCTCGTACTCTCTGCGGTCACATTAGACAGTTGTTTCTCTCAGTCTGCAAAATATGATATACGGATACTAGAGGCCGTAAAACTTTTCAATCGGAGGGAAAATGTCCCATATTTATATAAACCCCTGAATGATGTCTCAGGTAGACTCCTGGAGGTACAGTAACCCTTCAGTTCCTGTTTAATATTTTGGCTTTTGGGTGCTGAAAATATTCAAATAATATTCCAGAAAATCTCTCACACCAAGTGGTTTATAAAACCTCTAAGCCTACCTGCCATTGTGGGGCAGACTAATGTTACAATTACATATATATATGGGGGTACGTTTTATTTCCATGGATGCTCAGAATACTTTCTGTATTTTATGCTGCTAGAGCCAATTATTTTATAGAGAAAGTTCTACTTTGGGGAAAATGTAGAGCAGACTAGGTGTTGTGAAACTACAAGTCCCAGCTTGACCTGACAGCTATCAGCTGGTTATAATACTGGGACTTGCAGTTTTGTAGAGGTGACTAAAATAGGACCCATTCTCCAACAGCAAAGGCAAGCAAAGCAATGTCATCCTCTCTGCAGTGACAGAATCTATAGCGAGGTCTCTGTACAATACTGTGTAAACCATAAAAAGAGAAATTATTTTCCAATATTACTTCAGTAAAGTCCGAAAAATCTGAACAAATTTGTAACGTAATTTTTAAACTGCAAATACATAAAAAATGTCACAATTATAATTAAAATTCTACAAATGTGGATGATAACTTTTTAATGGCTTTTTAATTTTTATAACACAATATTTGTCATTTGATTTGTCAACTACAGAACTATTAACATTTATATATTGTAGCACAGGAAAATCAGTGATCTCTGCCCACCATCAATAACATCATCATTATTCCTGCATTTGAAGAGATCAGGGGGTATATTTACTAAACTCCGGGTTTGAAAAAGAGGAGGTGTTGCCTATAGCAACCAATCAGATTCTAGTTTTCATTTTCTAGAATGTACTAAATAAATAACAGCTAGAATCTGATTGGCTGCTATAGGCAACATCTCACTTTTTCAAACCCGCAGTTTAATAAATATACCTTCAAGTCTTTACATTTTACAAATACTTTCTTTTTAGGAGAAGGACAAATCTCAGATATTGAATCTAAGGATAAAAGAGACTGTGTGCCCAAAAGATGCGAGAAGGGATTTAGCACAATGTGGTTTTCAGAAACAAGGAGTAAGTATTACTTCACAATCTTCAGGAGAAGGTAAATAAAATACGTATCCTTCTCACAAAGAGCGATAATGATTAGTTTCAGAGATATTTGAAAGTCTCAGTTTCCTTACCGATATTTTTCTTTAAACAGAAATTTTTGTACCTTTGCAACATGAAGCGAATTTGTAATTTTTCCAGAATGATCTCCTATTTCTATATATAGTTTTCCATTTGCAAAATCAATCTGTGTGGATTTATTTATAAGTCAGGCATTTGCATATCAGGACTGAAACTTGTACCTGAGGGGAGGGTCACCTGATCACTAAATAAGACTCCCCGTCCCTCCATCCACCTTTAAAAACATTCAGAACAAGATAATCCTGACCTCAATAAGTATAACCCACACCTTGATTTACCTAAAACCCGCCCAAACCTGCTCACTTCTTTCTGACACTCCCTTCCCTGTAACCCTACGCATTTCAGAGTAAGAAAATTTGGACTATTTGGTGGTATGGTACAAAATAATTATCTAAATAGCTTCCCATAGCTTCCAACCCAGCTGTTTCCATACATCTCAATGATGTGCAGTATTTTGACATTTCTCCAGCGATCTAGTGATGGAGGAGGAAGAAGGGGAGGGGGGATTGAGCTGTGAACACGCAGGCTGAGAAGAACGGTGGTCTCCAATCTCTACATAATATTTTCTGTCTTTTCCTCTCATTTATTGACAGTTCCTTCTTGCTGAACAAACTTGAGGGGGAAGGGGCATTTTTAGCTAATACTGTTATCCATACCTGCAGGCAAAATTGGGAGAAAATCAACCCAGTATCCTGATCCCCCCAAATCACCAAACCACACCCGATTTCCAACGTATGCCAGTCCACTTCCACCATTGTATATTAACCCCGTATAACTCCCACTTCCAACACTGCTCTGTAGTCTATAAGCTTTGTAAATCACATAATAATTCGTCTTTAAATAACATAAATCTAATAAAATACAGGAAACCTAAATCACCTTGATCTCTTAATGCATTTTGTCACCAGACAAGTCATTTAGAAAAATCTACCGTTAGTAATACAGCCTGTTTAAAAGACTAATTGTAATTTACATTTATGCACGTACCGTGGTTGAGAAGACTTAGCTGTTAAAGGTGAGTGTAGAAGACAGATGTAACCACAGGAAATGTGACCATTGTGGATCTATTGCATCTATAGGAGGTGCAGCCGCTACAAGTCTGGAAGTGAGGGGGCACCGGTGCACGCGCCAGCCTTACACATGCACATGTGCTGGCAGAGAATAGACCTCAGGAGGGTGAACCGGAATTGCCAGGTCCTCTACTATGGTGTCTACCAATGCCGTGTTCCTCCCCTGAGTATAATATATGTTTATTTATCTGCTCAGACATCCAGTTAATGTGCTTTTGGGGTTAAATGATAAGTCAACTTTTATCCATTTTGCTTTATTGTATTTTGCAGAAGGTTCAGGCCTGCAGGGTGATGTTGGCACAGGAGGGCGCAGATGAGATAACATACCAGGTAAGACATTAACAGTCAGTTTTGAAAGTACACTTAACGTGTGGGCCCAGATAAAAATTATATGCAGAAAAAATATAGATTTTTAATGTCAACTGCATGTCAGGAAATACCATGTGGATCACATGCAACATCCCTTTAAAACCTCTATATAGCCTCACATGTCACCATATAGCCAGTATACCTCCATATAGCCTCACATGTCACCATATAGCCAGTATACCTCCATATAGCCTCACATGTCACCATATAGCCAGTATACCTCCATATAGCCTCACACACCACCACACTGCCAGTATACCTTCATACAACCTCATACATCATCACACATCCAGTATACTTCTATATTGACAAATTAGACAATGCATTGTTGCCTCCTGTGGCAAAGCCTATGCCGCGTTAGTCATCGGGATCTTACCAGAAACCCAGGACTTGAATCCTCCGCATCTGCGTCTGAACGCCTTCGACACTCACTTACTGTACATGACCTACCTTAGTCCGCCCCTCCCCTCCCCCATTCCGCCCCTCCAGTCGTAGGCAGTGCTCAGTCTCATTGGCGTTCAGACATTAATTACGTACAATTGCGTCCATTGGCGTAAGGTCCGTTTCTGAGCATGTGCAGAGTTATTTCACACAAGATCCACAACACAGATGGACAGACGTCCGATCATGAATCAGCCCTCAGTGTTCTCTGCCAGTACCAGTACCAGCCTAGGCTGGCAGCACAAGGGCTGGTTCTGCTTTATAGGGGGAGACACTCAGACTGAGCCGTAAATGTTTCTACTGCGCATATACAGTAAGGAAGATCACTTTATGTGCTTCTGAGGAGGACTTACGTCCGACTTTACATGACCCCCTCAGTGTTATTAACTTTTGTTCAGCTAAAACCATTTGTAGAAAGAGAAGAGAGATTAGTCCGGATTAGCTGCAAGTAATCTCCTAATTTAAGAAAGATATTTTGACCTTACATGGATTTGTCACGAAAAAAAATATGTTTCTCTTCCATTACAATTGATCATATAAATAAGATTAATTTCAGGAATACAGATTTTAATGTTCTATTTAATATACGTCAGGGCAATAATGTTAATATAATTTACCTTACGATCTCTTTATTCTCTCTTTCAGCTTTCAAGGAGACCTGGATCATATGAACTAACCCGGCGTCATCATGATGGAAATTTGTTACATGGGCGTTGAGCTGGTTATTATGACCCGGGCATATTTTATACCTGATTATTACATTTCAAGGATGATTTTAGAAGACTTTTAGTACATTTGGAATAATGAACTATTGAATGAGGCTATTTTTTTAAAAAAAAAAATCTGAGAAAATAGAGAAGGAACTTTTGTATTTCTACATAGTTTTTTTTAAAAAATCAACAAAATTGACAACGTTGGTGTTATTGCTAATACCTTAACAAAAAATTAACTTTTCATCTAAATTTATTCCGGTGACGTAAGAGATCTTTGAAAATTAAAACAATACAAAAACAAAATCAGTCTTACAACTATCAGTTTAACCCAGCTTATCACTACAATCGCTGCAACATCAAATCAGATGTTCCTGGCATATAAATATGTAACACGATTGGCCATAGTAGTGGTCTTACGATCTTTTATAGCTGGACACACTTGATATCTTTTTCTAACTCAATTCACTTTACTTTCTTTATTATAAACATGCTTTGACAAATTAACACTAGCCGCTATTCTTTCACTGATTTGTGAATTTGTATGTGTGAGAATTGTAACAATAATTTCATTGGTAAAGAAAATCCTCCAGCACTCTATCTCTGATTTAGTATATCCATTTTGATAGAAAATCTAAAAATATATCAAAAGAAGAAATAAAACATCACATACTAAAATGGCACAACACCGACATCAAGGTTGGGTCATACTAAGCTTTTTGGAGTTTACGCCCGTCTATTTCTCTGCGCCGATGCTGGCTGACTGGTGGTAGCGGGAAATGGGTAAGGAGGTTTGGCAACATCACATAACTAAGTAAAAAGATACATGTAATTTAAAACGCCCCAGGTCATTATGACCCAACCTCAATGACACCAGGTTAAAGGGAAAATCCTCAAGAGTTAGCTGAGTTTTAATGCAGTGCCCCTTGTGTTGTATTTTGATATGTTTTACAAGACAATCTTCAGCTAATTGAGAAAGAACCGAATGATACATAAACCAATAAAATTAAATATTTTTCATATTTGTTATTGGATCTCCAGTCTGTTGAATAAAAATGAAACCAATTATGTCCCCTTGGCTGAGTTTATTCTTTTGTGGTGTCTACAGATGGTGGAGGCAGCCATTTTGTGCGTTATACCAATATTTAATATAACAGTGGTGGGAATAGTGTTTGCATATGGACATCAGTTTTCGCATTTAAAAAATGCCTTTGCTTTCCTGACCTCTGTCTCGGGGTAGAGCCCATCCTTTATCTAGTAAGATGCCCTGCCACGGCAGTGCTGTAGAACATGCCACAGAGATAATGCAAGAGTTATGGCACTTTGTGGGCAATTTGAGGCCACTGGCATCCTCCTATCATTGTTAGGCATTTTGGCATGTAACTGGGCACACCTCTGGTCATGTAGCTTACATTACCATGTGACATCTTGCTGAGCACACCTGTGTGTCTTGCTGGGCACACTACTAAGTATCTTGCTGGGCACATCTCTGAACATATTACTTGGCATACTACTGGGCACATAACTGCGTTTTTTAAATGGCATGTTACATCTAGCCGGGTATATTGATATTTTACATCTTGTGTGACATATTACACCAGGCTTTGCTTATTGTTTCATATATTTCATTTTCTTTTCTTGATACATGGCATATAACATACTACATAAAAATTAAGAAGTGCATCCAATCCATTTAGACCCTAGGGTTCCACCATGTAATAATACTCATCAATGATTTTAAATTAAAACATTTTAATAAACATTAACACATATATAATATATACCTAAAAGAAAACACTAGTAGTATAAATGAGAACCAGGATGCTTGGCAACCCGGGGGTGCCAAAAAATCACGGGCAAGAGTCTTAATACAGATATCACATGATTAAATTGGCAACTATGTACTTTTGACTACTTTCTTTTAGCACCACCCGCATTCTTTGCCCTAGCCTTTTGGCTGAGCGAGAAAATTTTTACAACCAGCCCAGCCATTAGGCTGGGGCCGTACACACTCGGCACTATTTATTTTTCTTCACGCTTGTCACCTTCACTTTTATATTTTATATCACAAGTATGCCCTTTTGGGCTCCGTTCCCGAAGATCTAGGCGGAACTGTGTGGCCCTGAGGTTTCGGCCCCCCTGAAACTATTCCATATATATATTCTCTCATCAGCATCCATTTTAGGCAGTTTCAGTCAGCTTGCAGATAACTTTAAATACAGGAGTTTGGCTGGAACAAACTCTTCCTTTAGCCACTGCTATAACACCTCTCAATAGTAATATTACAATCCCGGTCAGAGGTTTTAATAACACAGATTGATGTCTCATTTAAATAACTTTATCATAGCAAAGCAAAAGAAACTTATCTGTCTTCATATGAGTCCTGCTAACATCTCATGGGCAGTGCAAATTAGGTCTTTTCCCATACTGCAAAGGTACCTCTTTCTGGGTTGGCTGCAAACATCCCTCAGGACAACAATTCAGCCATATCATTCAGTGGGTCTTGGTGGGAAGATCCGACATTAGCTCAGCCAGCAGTCACACACATCACTTCTCTCACTAGTCAATCCATTATTAGCTCCTCCCCTTTTCCCCAACAATCTTTTTTGTTTTGTTTTTCATGTTGGAGGTTTCCAGATCCCTGGTAATATCCCCCGCACAGACTTTGCTATTGCATCCAGTTTGGTGATTATTATTATCTATTACAGTTTTGAAGAACAAACTACAACCACCTAGTGGTTTCCTTATTCCCCTTGCATCTGAGAATCTCTACAGAACGTCTTTGGTCCTTGTACATTGACTCTATATTTCTGTATTACCTTTGTTACCTTTTTCTTATTACTATATTGCCCTCTGTTGTTTGAGATTAATATTGACGTTTGTGTGTCTTAGACACACTGCATATCAGACCTTGTTTAGCTTAATCTCTCTTTTGCCATCTAGTGGTCGATTTAGCTTTGCACAGCTTACAATTTAACTGTATTGAGAGCAAGAAAACTGCCATTGTTTGCTAATTTGGGGTCACTTGTGGATCATTAAAATGCAAAAGGATTTTTTAAATATAACTTTACTTGGGTGACCATGCTTTTCAAATGTTTGTCTCTATGTGATGAACAAGTTCATGAACAGATCTATTTTGTCAAAGACTACATCACATGACACTCCCTCTAGAATGGGTAAATCTAGACAGACCTCTAACAAGCCCCACTCATCCTCGCAGCCTCCCCTGATACTGATCACGACGCTGAGATAATGGATCAGGAAGATCAGGTGATGGTTCTAGCTCCCAATTATATTGCAGAAGTAGCCAAAGCCATCTATAAATTAATTATGCCTCAAATTGATAAAAAAATTGAAAACCTCCAGATAGCGCTTGATTCCTCATGTGCACATAAAGAGCCTGGTTCATTAAGGAAAGTAAAGCAAAAGAAAATGAGTACCTTTTCACCTTGGCAAAACCATGTTGCATTGGAGGGGAAGGTAAATTTAAAATGTGGGGACAGGTTTATAGTTGGGGTAAGGCATGTCCTAGATCAAATTTAAATTTCAGTGTACAAATATTGCTATCAAGTATCAAGTATTTATGTGCTACATGAAAAAACAGCCAGGATTTATCTTATGTATGCAAAATAATAAACTAATTTGCCTCCCTTGTAACATGGTTTTGTCCTGGAGAAAACATACAATTTGTTTGGTTTCCTCCAACACTCCAATAACATACTGGTAGGTTAATTGGCAGCTATCAATTGACCCTTGTCTCACTCTCTCTCTGTCTGTCTGAGTGTATGTTAGGGAATTTAGTCTGTAAGCTCCAATGGGGCAGGGACTGATGTGAGTGTGTTCTCTGTACAGAGCTGCAGAATTAGTGGTGCTATATAAAAATCTGATGATGATGATGATGATGATGAACCTATACTTCTAAACATCTCCATTTGTATAAAGGGAATGGAAAGGGATTTGGAGGGGTAGAAAGGTCTGATGCTGTCATATTGTAATGGACTTACCTTCTCCGCCGCTCCGGAAGCCGCACTTCCGCATCCAAGACCACGTGACCGCACCCGGAGGCGGTCACATGACCTCAACCTAGAGGCGGGGATTTTGAATCCCTGTCAGGATAAAAACCTCACTCTGACACTCGCTGAGTGTCAGAGCAACACTTACCTGTTCCTGGCTCCTGTGCTTCGTGGATTGCTGTGTCTTCCAGTCTCCTGTGTCTTCCTGTGTGCTGATCTCTGCCTGTTTGACTACTCTGGCTCTCCTATCCCTGTGTACCGACCCGGCTTGCTGACCATTCCTCTGTTCTTGTGACCCGTGTACTGAACCTGGCTTGTTGACTCCGAGTTGCCTCCTGATTCTGCCTGACTCCATTCCTGTGTACCGAACCGGCTTGTCTGACTCCGCAACCTCCGCTCCACTCCGCTGTACTACATCTTGGGGCGAACCTGAGGACCGCGACCTGCGACTCCTGGCAGCGAAGCCCATCCCGCCTTGCGGCGGTTCTTGGTGAACACCGGGGAGATCGTTAGACTCCGCACCTCAGGTAAGCCAGCGCTGATCAAGATTAGTAGAAGATGTATCCAGAATCTGTTACAGTTTGCTCTGACCATGGATGCCGCAGCTAAAGATCTGTTGGAGCATTTAGTGGGAAGGATGGAAAAGCAAGAGGCTAACCAAGAGCAACTTTTAAAATTCCTCAAAAGTCTATCTACCCGGTTGGATGTTGTCCAGAACACCCTAGTGGCTGGTGGACCACCTGGGCCGGCAGTGGCCCCTGAACCTCAGGCCATAGCAGCAGCTTCTTCCTCGCAGTTACGGATACCTAACCCACCCAAATTCGATGGGGACCCCAACTTTCTTGTCTTAAGGCCACCCAACGCTTCCTAGGATTCTCCAATTATTATCGTCAATTTATCAAAGGTTATTCTTCTCTTGTGGCTCCCATCACGGCATTGACCCATAAATCTGCTGATTCTAGAATATGATCCACTGAGGCTATCCAAGCCTTTATATTATTAAAGTCTCTCTTCTCATCTGCACCCATTTTTCAACAGCCGGATTGTTCACGTCCGTTTGTCCTGGAGGTAGATGCCTCTTCCGTTGGTACTGGCACCGTACTGTCACAGCGAAGCCCTTTTGGCAAACTTCATCCCTGCAGATTCTTTTCCCGTCGCTTGTTACCTGCTGAGAGGAATTATGGGATTGGCGACAAAGAGCTCCTGGCCATCAAGCTGGCTCTCTCCGAATGGAGACATCTACTAGAAGGGGCGCAATTTCCAATCACCATATATACCGACCACAAAAATTTGCTTTACTTACGTACTGCCCGATGTCTAAACCCTCTGCAAGCAAGGTGGTCCTTATTCTTCTCACGCTTTGATTTCAACATCACCTTTCACTCTGGATCCAAGAATACGAAGGCAGACGCCTTATCTCGCTCTTTTGATCCAGCTGATATGGAACCCTTAGAAGACAATAAATTCATTGTAGACCCCTGCCAAGTATTGGCAACTACACACCTGAACAAGGGTTGCCCTCCGGGCAAAACATTCATCTTGTCACGTCTACGCACTCAACTCCTTAGCTGGGCTCATCACTCTCTTTTCTCTGGGCATGCCGGCATCCGCAAGACCTGGGACTTGTTGTCCCGAAGTTACTGGTGGCCTTCTTTACTGGACGATGTGAGATTTGTTTCTGCTTGTTCCAAATGTGCCCAACACAAGACCTCTAGGAAAAAGCCTTATGGATGTTTGCTCCCATTACCCATTCCTGATTACCCGTGGTCACAGATCTCCATGGACTTTATCACAGACTTTCCTCCTTCCAAATCCTGTACTGTGGTGCTAGTGGTCACGGATCGCTTCTCTAAAACAGCCCACTTTATTGCTCTTAAAGGCCTTCCTTCTTCCTCCTCCTTAGCCGATATTTTTATTAAAGAAATATTTCGCCTCCATGGCTGTCCTCAACATATTGTTTCCGATCGTGGATCACAATTCATATCAAAGTTTTGGAGGTCTTTTTGCAATAAGTCCAGAATTAAGCTTGACTTTTCTTCCGCATATCATCCCCAGTCCAATGGGTCTACAGAGAGAACTAACCAAGAATTAGAGACGTTTCTAAGAATATTTATCTCAAGTAACCAAGATAACTGGGTGGACCTTCTCCCTTGGGCAGAGTTCGCCCATAACAACCATTTCCATGAGGCCATCTCTAACTCCCCCTTTTTTGTTCTTTATGGCTGCCATCCTAGACTGCCCACCTTCTCGCAAATCACATCTTCTGAAGTTCCGGCGGTGGACTCTCTGTTTTGTAACTTCTCCACTATTTGGGAACAGACCAAAATAAATTTAAAGAAAGCAACCACTCGTTCCAAAAAATTCTATGATAAAAGGAGGAGAGTGACCCCAAGTTTTCCAGTCGGTGACAGGGTATGGCTATCCACCCAAAACATTCGTCTAAAGGTTCCCAGTAAAAAATTTGCTCCTAAATTCATTGGCCCATTCTCTATTTCTGAGATTATTAATCCCGTAGCCTTTAGATTGAGTCTGCCTCCCTCTTTACGCATACCTAATGTTTTTCATGTCTCCTTGTTAAAACCTATGGTAACCAACAGATTCTCCACTTCATCTAGAACTCCTCCTCCTGTTGTGGATCGGGACCAAGTCGAATATGAGATTAAAACTTTCCTAGATTCTCGTAAAAAATTCAAGGTGCTATACAGTTCTTGGTGGATTGGAAGGGTTATGGCCCTGAGGAGCGCTCATGGGTAAGAGCCATTGATCTGCATGCTCCCCCGTCTACTTAAATTATTTCATTAAAAATTTCCCTCTAAACCCTATTAGGTGTTCGGAGTCCACCTTTATGGCAGGGGGTATTGTAACGGACTTACCTTCTCCGCCGCTCCGAAAGCCGCACTTCCTCATCCAAGACCACGTGACCGCACCCGGAGGCGGTCACATGACCACAACCTAGAGGCGGGGATTTTGAATCCCTGTCAGGATAAAAACCTCACTCTGACACTCGCTGAGTGTCAGAGCAACACTTACCTGTTCCTGGCTCCTGTGCTTCGTGGATTGCTGTGTCTTCCAGTCTCCTGTGTCTTCCTGTGTGCTGATCTCTGCCTGTTTGACTACTCTGGCTCTCCTATTCCTGTGTACCAACCCGGCTTGCTGACCATTCCTCTGTTCTTGTGACCCGTGTACCGAACCTGGCTTGTTGACTCCGAGTTGCCTCCTGATTCTGCCTGACTCCATTCCTGTGTACCGAACCGGCTTGTCTGACTCCGCAACCTCTGCTCCAGTCCGCTGTACTACATCTTGGGGCGAACCTGAGGACCGCGACCTGCGACTCCTGGCAGCGAAGCCCACCCCGCCTTGCGCGGGTTCTTGGTGAACACCGGGGAGATCGTTAGACTCCGCACCTCAGGTAAGCCAGCGCTGATCAAGATTAGTAGTAGAAGTATCCAGAATCTGTTACACATTTACAGTGAAAGCAGACCTCGTTAAAATGATAACTTCTCCTACTACCTTTAAACACTCCATGTCTTGCTCCTCCACATAAATGTAATGCAGATTAACAGTCTATTCTGAAAATTTATATGGACACGTAAGACGTATCGGTCTGATCAAATTACAACAAAGTAGATTGAACGAAGGTGTACATTTTCCAAATGTTAGAAATTATGACTATGCCTAATTGATACTCTATCTGAGGGACGGGCTCCATGGTAGCGACATTTAAACTCCATTGTTCCTGAAAAGTGAGTTTTTGGTGATCGTGAACCTAATCAGTTTCCTCCACCTGCCAGGAGATCACCCAGGAATTGCAGAATAATCCTTGTTGTGGACTACGAGAAAGGTTTGGAATGTCATTCATCACAAGGCTGGTCTTAACACACATAAATCGGTACAATTACCGCTATTGTTGAATCCTGATTTTAAGGATGGTGCGGCGGCCTACCCCTTCTTGATCTGGAAGGTGGGAGGAATGTGGACAATTGAAAGCCTAATAGATAAACCTGAGAAACGTACCCTAACATTTATAGAAGCAGTATCTAAATTTTCATGTGTAGAGGCCTTTCTACTAGCTTTTTTCAAAGTCCAACATTACGTAAGCTTTGTGATTAGAATACTCTTTGAATTAGATTGGAGCAATGCAGAGAATGGGTTCCTGAGTTCCCCAAATGTCAAAACTGGAGCCATTTCATTATACTATAATCAACTACCCCCATAGAACTCTCTTCATCTACAACAGGGATGGGCAGAGGGCTATCTATATTTCCCTCCATCACGAATAAAGATTTATTGTGGGCACTTGAACTGTCCTGTAAACTTCTCCACCGTAGTATAAGTGTGCAAATGTTCTTGAACATATTTCACGGACCTTAACTGTCTCCCCAAAAAAGGCGTAACAAAGGACTCAGAACCCCTTCTAGATGCAATAGATACTGACTTATTCCATTGTCTATGGCATTGTCCTTTGGTAAGTCAAGTACAATACCACAAAATAAATCTTAATGATAAATAAACATATGGAAATAGTGGGCCTCATATAGAGTTGGTGACCTTCAATTCAGTGGCATAAAAATACGCGCTTCCGTTCTGTGCATGTGTAGCAAAATGTGTTCAATTCTAGATTTGGGCTTGTCTCAGACATATGGCACTTTACAGAATAGGTGTCACTCACCGGACTGTGAGTGCTTCTTCCCGGACATTTAGGAACCGTGGCCGTCCTCCATCCTGAGGGACTGCGCATGCGCAGCCCTTTCTATACCTCCAGTGTATGTTCCTTTAACTTAATTGGCAGATCAGGCAACCTCCCTATATTAAGCACCTGTGGTCATCACCACATTGCCTGATCTTGGAGTCTCATTCCCCATGAGCCTCTGAAGGTGTTCCTGTGTTTCCTTGTTTATTCAGCCCTGCTGATTCCTGTGGTTTCCAAACCACTTCTACCTCTGTGGTTTCCAAACCACTTCTGCTACTGTGGTTCCCATACCACTTCTACCATCTACGGTATCATCGTGACTGTGAGCTGATTCCTATCCGCTGCCTCCGTGCACTACAGTCTTCTAATCACTTCAACTCTACCATGTATCATTGGGACTGTTAGCTGATGCCTATCCGCTGCCTCCGTGCATTACAGGCTTCAACCACATCCACTCACCTGTTCATGATTGTGACTGCCAGCTGATTCCTATCCGCTGCCTCCGTGCACTACAGGCTTCAACCTGCAACTCGTCTGTGTTTCATCATCGTGACTGTTTGGCTGATTCCTATCCGCTGTCTCCGTGCACTACAGTCTTCAACCTGCAACTCGTCTGTGTTTCATCATCGTGACTGCTAGCTGATTCCCATCCGCTGCCTCCGTGCACTACAGTCTTCAACCTGCAACCCGTCTGTGTTTCATCGTGACTGTTTAGCTGATTCCTATCCGCTGCCTCTGTGCGCTTCAGTCTTCAGTCCTTGTCAACTCTACCGTGTTTCCTTGAGTCTGCTGCCACTATTGCTACCCGCTACTCTCCGTGATCATCTGTTCCAGTTCAACTCTGCTCCGGTGTCCCATCGTTACTGCACCTGCTGGTTGCTATTGGTTACCTCCGTGTTCCCGCAGAGACCCGCTGCTGTTACTTCTCAGCGCTACTCATCCATCTACTGCTGATCCGCTCTCCACGCCTTCCTGTGTTCCCTGCTGGTCTACCTACCTGTGCGCTGCACCTGCTAGACTCCTGCTTCACCCATCCAGGGACTTGTATCCTGCTGGCCTCCTGCCCTTCAGGTATCTCTGCACTCCTGTCTGACTGCCTTCTCCTGAACCACGGTATGCATACTTCCCATTGACTGTGCTGTGTATTGCATACCTTGCTGGACTGTGTTGGTTCTCCTCTGGAGTGTACTATCCGCTGAGTCTATTGCCATCATTGACTGTGTTGGTTCTCCTCTGGAGTGTACTATCTGCTGACTCTACTGCCATCATTGACTGTGTTATCTCATGCCGGATTACTTCAAGAGACTTTCTATATTGGCAGTGTTGTTCAGTCATTTATACATTTATATTGTGCATATTACTGTGGATCAAAGTCAAGGTGCCCGTGTATATATTGTGTTGCAGTCTCTTCCCGTGCACCTCCTCACATATATATTCAGTGGTACAACTTGCTAGTGGCAGACCACTGACCCCTGTTTCCAGTTTCACCTGCTCCAGTATCCTCTCACATAGCAGTGGTACAACTTGCTAACGCAGACCACTGACTCCCCGGATACCTCCACTTGGATTCCATTCCTTCACTCAGACAGCGGTACAACTTGCTATCCGCAGACCGCTGACTCTCATCACCTCCTCGTTTCTGTTGGACATTCCTCCTCACTATAGCAGTGGTACAACTTGCTACCGCAGACCACTGACTACCTTCACGTGTCCTTTGTCCATACAGTTCCTCGTGTATTACTACCTCCATATTGCCAGTGCTCCTAGTCATAGACTTTCCTGAGCATCTCATCATCTGCTATTTCCTGTTCCGTGATCACCCTGCTACCAGAGTACCATATTACCACCTATACTGCTCTGGTAAGCCTATCACCTGGTGATCCCTGGGTAAAGACTCCTAGTGCCCGTGACAGTAAGATCAGGCCATGACAGACCCAGATACGGAACCTACTGCTAAAGAGATGCTGCAGCATCTGGTCAGCCGTGTGGAGCAACAGGATGCTCGCCAACAGCTGTTACTTCAATGTTACCAATCATTAACCTCCCAAGGAACATCTGGACAGACTGTTACAGCTAATATTGAAGCTCCTGTGCTTTCCTCCGTTTCCCCAGTGCCATCCCAGGTGTCTACAGCTCCTACGCTTCACCTGCCTACTCCGTCAAAATATGACGGGGACCCCAAAACTTGTAGAGGTTTTCTTAACCAATGTTCAGTCCATTTTGAACTCCAACCTCAAAATTTTTCTACCCATCGTTCCAGAGTGGCCTATCTTATCTCATTGTTTTCGGGACAAGCCCTGGCTTGGGCCTCCCCCCTGTGGGAAAGAAACGATCCAATTCTACAAGATAGTGCCAAATTCATTTCCACGTTCCGAAGTGTGTTCGATGAACCAGGTCGTGTGACCTCCGCTGCTTCCAGCATTCTTCGTTTGCGACAAGGCTCCCATACAGTAGGACAGTATGTCATTCAATTTAGGATTTTAGCCTCTGAACTTCAGTGGAACACTGAAGCATTAGTTGCCGCCTTCTGGCAGGGGCTCTCCGATAAAATTAAAGATGCACTGACTACCCAAGAGCTTCCTTCGTCACTAGAAGATTTGATCTCTCTTTGCCATCGTGTAGATATGAGATTTCGTGAAAGAGAGTCTGAGAAAACAACAGCTGTCAAAGCACCTCTTCGTTTAAACCCTCAATTTCGTCCAGCTCCATCCTCTGTGATTCCCATGGAGATAGGACGTTCCAAATTATCTTCAGAGGAAAGGAAACGAAGAGTAAAGAATAGACTCTGTATCTATTGTGCTGATTCCACGCATATGCTCAGCTCTTGCCCTAAGAGATCGGGAAATGCCAGGCCCTAACTAGTTCTGGAGAGGTGAAGTTAGGGTCCCTGGAGTCCTCTCCATTGTCTATGAAATCTAAAGTCTGCGCTTTTGATGTTACGATTTCCTTTGCTACCAAATCCTTTGAGTCACAGGCATTGATTGATTCCGGAGCAGCAGGAAATTTCATTTCTAAATCACTAGTGAATCAATGGTCCCTACCAGTGATCACTTTAAAAACACCCATTACTGTGACGGCTATAGATGGATCACGCCTCATCAATGGTCTCATCACCCAGAGTACGTCTCCAGTAACCCTTCAGATTGGTGTACTACACCATGAAGAAATTTCGTTTTTAATTCTTCCAGTTACGACAAGTCCGATTGTCTTAGGCCTTCCATGGCTTCAGTGTCACTCTCCCCAGATTGACTGGCGCACCCCTCAAGTTACGTCTTGGGGGTCTGAATGTCACCATCGTTGTCTCTCTCAAGTTATTCCTCTTAAAGTACAGCGATCTTCCATCTCATCTTCCTCCCCGGGACTCCCTCCTCAGTATGCTTCATTTGCCGATGTGTTTGATAAAGCTCAGTCTGAACGTCTTCCTCCTCATCGTTCTTGGGATTGTCCGATCGACCTTCTACCTGGCAAGACTCCTCCCAGGGGTCGGGTCTATCCTCTCTCGTTACCTGAAACTCAAGCCACATCTGAGTACATACAGGAGAATCTCCAGCGTGGGTTCATTCGACCTTCCACCTCTCCCGCTGGAGCTGGGTTCTTCTTCGTCAAAAAGAAGGATGGATCATTACGCCCTTGTATAGATTTTCGTGGACTCAACGCCATTACTATCAAGAATCGGTATCCCATTCCGCTGATCACTGAGCTATTTGATCGCATCAAGGGAGCTCGGATATTTACTAAGTTGGATCTTCGTGGTGCTTACAATTTAATTAGAATCCGTTCCGGTGACGAATGGAAGACCGCGTTTAACACCAGAGATGGGCATTACGAATATTTAGTAATGCCCTTCGGGCTGTGTAATGCCCCCGCTGTTTTCCAGGGTTTCATCAATGAGATCTTTCGGGACTTATTATATGTATGTGTCGTTGTCTACCTAGACGACATATTGATCTTCTCACAGGACCTGCCTTCTCATCACCAACATGTGGCAGAGGTCCTCTCCAGACTACGGAAAAACTCGTTGTTCTGTAAATTGGAAAAATGTTCATTCGAGTTACCCCAGATTCCATTCTTGGGGTATATAGTTTCCGGAGTTGGCCTGAAGATGGATCCAGACAAAGTAAATGCTGTACTACATTGGCCTCAGCCAACTACTCTTCGTGCCATCCAGCGTTTCTTAGGTTTTGCCAATTACTATAGACGCTTCATTCAAGACTTTTCATCCATTGCATCTCCCATTGTGGCCCTAACTCGGAAAGGGGCTAATACTAAGCAATGGTCATCTGAGGCTCTCCAAGCCTTTCAAATCCTCAAAGAGGCCTTCTCGTCTGCTCCCATTCTGCGACAGCCTGATGTGACACTCCCCTTCTTCCTAGAAGTAGATGCCTCTAATGCGGGCTTAGGAGCTATTCTCTCCCAACGCTCGGAGCAACAAAAATTACACCCTTGTGCCTTCTACTCTCGGGGTCTTCTGCCCGCAGAGAAAAATTATACTATCGGGGACAAGGAGTTGCTGGCCATCAAAGCTGCATTAGAGGAATGGAGATACTTGTTGGAAGGAGCTCGCCATCCGGTGACGATCTTCACGGATCATAAGAACTTGTCATATTTGCAATCTGCTCAATGCTTGAACCCTCGTCAAGCAAGATGGTCTCTTTTCTTTTCCCGTTTTGAATTAATTATAACCTTCAAACCAGCCGCTAAGAACAAGAAAGCTGACGCTCTATCTCGAGCTTTTGTGACGTCCTCTGATGTAGAAGAGGTTCCCAACCATGCTATTCTAGACCCCAAATGTATTTCTCTGGCTGCTTCATCCACCAAAATGCTACCATTTGGGAAGACCCTTGTGCCTCCTACTCTGAGGAGGAAAATCCTTTCGTGGTTCCATGCCTCTCGTTTTTCTGGACACGCCGGTGAACACAAGACCTTTGAGATTCTCTCTCGTAGTTACTGGTGGCCTTCAATGAGGAGAGACGTCAAAGAGTTTATTGCTTCCTGTGATTTATGTTCTCAGTTCAAATCCTCCCGCAGAACTCCAGCAGGGTTGCTGCGACCACTACCCATTCCGTCCAAGCCTTGGACCCATATTAGTATGGATTTCGTTACTGATTTGCCACCAAGTAAGAATCACAATACTATTTGGGTAGTGGTAGACAGATTTTCGAAGATGGCCCATTTCGTCCCTCTGTCCGGTTTACCTTCCTCGTCTACTCTGGCTGAACATTTCATTAAAGAAATCTTCCGCATCCATGGATGTCCGTCTGAGATTGTGTCGGATAGAGGAGTACAATTCGTTTCCAGATTCTGGCGGGCCCTTTGTAAAACCTTGGGCATACGATTAGCACTCTCATCGTCTTACCATCCGCAATCTAACGGACAAACGGAACGAGTCAATCAAGATCTTGAGACTTTTATTAGGATGTTCTCTTCAGCCAACCAAGACAACTGGGTAGAATTGCTCCCTTGGGCTGAATTCGCCCATAACAACATGTACCATGAGTCATCATCCAAAACTCCATTCTTTGTGGTCTACGGTCACCATCCGTCTTTTCCGGAATTTCCTGCCCTCCCGCCCACCCAAGTTCCTGCTGTGGAGACTGCTTGTCAAACCTTCAAAAATATCTGGTCTCAGGTCAAAACCTGTTTAAAGAAGACATCTAATAAATATAAGTCTTTCGCAGATAAGAAGAGGCGGGCTATTCCACCACTAAAAATTGGAGATCGTGTCTGGTTATCTACCAAAAATATTCGTTTGAAGGTTCCATCTATGAAATTCGCCCCTCGTTTTATTGGTCCATATAGGATCATTCAAGTTATCAATCCAGTATGTGTTAAACTTCTTCTTCCTAAGAATCTTCGGATTTCCAATGCCTTCCATGTGTCCTTGCTCAAACCTCTCATCATCAACCGTTTCTCGACTCCTCCCTCAGCACCGCAGCCAGTTCAAGTTCATCAGGAGGAGGATTTCGAGATTACTGAGGTATTGGATGCAAAAATTTCGCGAGGAGTCCTCCGTTTCCTCGTTCATTGGAAGGGCTTTGGTCCTGAAGAGCGTTCATGGATCAAAGCTGAAGATCTTAATGCTCCTGCCCTTCTGAAGAAGTTTTATTCCAAAAATCCGGACAAGCCCGGTTCCAGGCGTTCTGTGCCCACCTTTAAAAGGGGGGGTACTGTCACTCACCGGACTGTGAGTGCTTCTTCCCGGACATTTAGGAACCGTGGCCGTCCTCCATCCTGAGGGACTGCGCATGCGCAGCCCTTTCTATACCTCCAGTGTATGTTCCTTTAACTTAATTGGCAGATCAGGCAACCTCCCTATATTAAGCACCTGTGGTCATCACCACATTGCCTGATCTTGGAGTCTCATTCCCCATGAGCCTCTGAAGGTGTTCCTGTGTTTCCTTGTTTATTCAGCCCTGCTGATTCCTGTGGTTTCCAAACCACTTCTACCTCTGTGGTTTCCAAACCACTTCTGCTACTGTGGTTCCCATACCACTTCTACCATCTACGGTATCATCGTGACTGTGAGCTGATTCCTATCCGCTGCCTCCGTGCACTACAGTCTTCTAATCACTTCAACTCTACCATGTATCATTGGGACTGTTAGCTGATGCCTATCCGCTGCCTCCGTGCATTACAGGCTTCAACCACATCCACTCACCTGTTCATGATTGTGACTGCCAGCTGATTCCTATCCGCTGCCTCCGTGCACTACAGGCTTCAACCTGCAACTCGTCTGTGTTTCATCATCGTGACTGTTTGGCTGATTCCTATCCGCTGTCTCCGTGCACTACAGTCTTCAACCTGCAACTCGTCTGTGTTTCATCATCGTGACTGCTAGCTGATTCCCATCCGCTGCCTCCGTGCACTACAGTCTTCAACCTGCAACCCGTCTGTGTTTCATCGTGACTGTTTAGCTGATTCCTATCCGCTGCCTCTGTGCGCTTCAGTCTTCAGTCCTTGTCAACTACATGCACCAGACAAGGTGTCTCCTTTTCCTACCAACAGGCAGCCTGATTTTGGCATTTTTACTCCATCTTCAAAGTGGAGGATCGCCGGAGGTAAACAGGCGGCATGCAGGGGCGGGCTGGCCCGGGGGGCAGGGGGGCCGCTCGGTCAGACCGCTACTCGGGCCGGGGGGGTAGGCCGGCCGGCCGCCCCCCGGATGCAAAATTCAACACTTTCCCCCGCGCACACAGTAGGTAGGGTAGCGCAGGACAGCTGGGACCCGGTGATGGAGACAGACTGCTGCAATGGTAGATCTAGAGATGAGAAGTCTATATACCTTAAGCATGTTGGGGCTTCAATCCTAGGTAGTCCGTGGGTATTTTTCTGACTTCAGAATTTGAGAAGTTTTGTTCTACAGGTGGGCATTGTGCTCTAGCTGTATTATAAGTCTGATTTGAAGATGAAGCGGATGGGGGAGCCCAGGCAAGTTCACAATGGCACTGCAGTGAGAGAAGTGGTGGTATAGCATACTGCCGCATACCGCCTCACATGGACCACTGTATATACAGATATATAAACAATAAACATCAGAATTATGAATATCTATCTATCTATCTATCTATCTATATATATATATATATATATATATATATATATATATATACATATATCTAACATCAATATTTAAAAAAAAAATTCAATCAATTTTAAAAAATCATCTATATTTAAAGATCCTGTACAGTCACACAGTCACATGACTTTTTGATCCTCATTTACATGCCGACAGGGGGAGAGGGAAGCCCGGGGGGCACACAGGCGGCCGGATCACATGACATCAGATGCGGCCGCGTCAGTGCACAGGCGGCCGCATCCCCTGTCATGTGATCCGGCCGCCTGTGTGGCCCCCGGGCTTCCCTCTCCCCCTGGCGGCATGTAAATGAGGATCAAAAAGTCATGTGACTGTACAGGATCTTTAAATATAGATGATTTTTTAAAATTGATTGAATTTTTTTTTTAAATATTGATGTTAGATATATGTATATATATATATATATAGATAGATAGATAGATAGATAGATAGATATTCATAATTCTGATGTTTATTGTTTATATATCTGTATATACAGTGGTCCATGTGAGGCGGTATGCGGCAGTATGCTATACCACCACTTCTCTCACTGCAGTGCCATTGTGAACTTGCCTGGGCTCCCCCATCCGCTTCATCTTCAAATCAGACTTATAATACAGCTAGAGCACAATGCCCACCTGTAGAACAAAACTTCTCAAATTCTGAAGTCAGAAAAATCCCCACGGACTACCTAGAATTGAAGCCCCAACATGCTTAAGGTATATAGACTTCTCATCTCTAGATCTACCATTGCAGCATTCTGTCTCCATCACCGGGTCCCAGCTGTCCTGCGCTACCCTACCTACTGCATAACTCAATGGATCATCAGCCAGCCTGACATCATTATGCTGCCTGCGGTATCTACTGCTGCTGATCTTATTTTGCTCTATTATAACAGGAGTATTGTGCATTCTCCAACAGTGTCCTACCTTTAGCTGCTGATCAGTGGACCCTATTTCTGCTAACAACTCTGAAACAATCTCTGGCTGCGACCTAGTGTTTGACCAAACCTGCTCTTTGAACTCCCATTGCCACCCTGTTGTACTATACCTCACTGTGTGCCTCCTGGACCTATCGCTACCTGGACATCTTTATCTATCCATCAACTGCCCCCATTCTGGTCCTGTTCTCTGACATCTGCCACCCTTACCCAGACCTTGGTCTCTGCCACCCTCACCTGACTGCCGGCTCTGTTTCCCCCCAGCCACGATTCTACCTCCGGCCCTTATTGTCTTGCACTAATATCTCCAGCTCTGCCCCCCCCCCCCCCCTCATTCTCCAGGAACTCCAACCATTGACCTCCATATTCACATCCATACCATCATCCAACTCCCTCAGTCTATCTTTGGTCTGCATCTAAAGGCAATGAGTTAAGTGACAATCCCTAGCCACTAAAGTCAACAGGTAGTCACTGGTTTCATTAAAACTTCTGCCATGTTGTACTGTATATACTCAACTCGCTTAGTCTTGTTATATTATTAATTCAACTGGTTATGCATCAGGACACATTATTAATTTTATTTGTTAACTACTTACCTCCCTTGGCACTACAATAAGATGTCTCCTCGTCCCATTTTACCTTTCTTCATCCTCTGTTCTCTCCTATTCTACCTTCCCTTCCCTGCCCCCTCCTCCCTGTTTCCCATACTTTATGAGGTAGAAGGAGTCACTGCCATGTATGGGAGAGAGGCATCTGTGCAGCATGGTGGCGTCACATACAAGGTGCATGTAGCAGAACAGTCCAAAGGAGGCTTTAAGGTATAGGAGGGATAATGCAGGAATGTGAGGGGGACAATGACCAGAAACAGGAAAAGAAGAGAGCGGGGCCACAGACAAAACACAACCAGTAATGAGCGGTATTTGGTTTGGGAATGCACAGAGACAGATTTGGTGGAGATTCAATGTCGGGTGGGAGGGGGTTAAAATTAAAAATTTCATTTCAAACTAGTACTATTACTATTTATATGTATATATATATCTATCACTGGGAAAGTTGTAAATGACAGGTATATAAGTTCCGCATTTCTGACATTCGTGTTTTAAAAAACCCAGGGAGATTGTTTGGGTTTAGGAAAAGATTTCCAAAGACTGCAGGGAGGGCAAGTATAAGGGTCCCTTTTATATATATATATATATATATATATATATATATATATATATATATATATATATATATATATATATATATATAGGCAAATAGACTTACTTGCCACAACTCTCATGCATAGGGACAGGTGAGGTTCCAGGGAATCTGCAGTTTAATGTGACAGTCAAGATTAAATATTTGCATAGCAAGTCTTCTAGGCTGAACTCACACAGATTGTCTCATGAGGTAATTAGATTAAAGGGAGGGCTTTATGGTATTTAAACCTGTACTTTGCTGCTATGGAGGTGACTGATGCTGAACAAGTCACCCAGTGGATAGATAGCTGGACTGTGATAATTAGCATTAGGATCATCAGGAGGTGTAAGCAAGTTGGTATTACTTTCTGGTGTCATCCTTGTAAGAATGCTGCTATTGTGATGTGATCAATAAAGCCCCATTTGATTTCAAGCAAGAAGCTGTTGGTGTCTGATGTCTGTAGGGTGTCAGTGTCACAAGGTGTCAGAAGTTGTACAAGTGGTGTAAAGAACAGCCAAAGCACAGCTGTCCTCCCAGCCAACCAGATGCAATGGTGGTGAGTGAAATGTAATGAATACCACTATCACACACCAAACTGTTTATAAAGCTGTCAGCTGCAGTGTGGAAGTTGCGGTATTGCAGAGAATGCAAATATTTTGCCTCTGAAGACACAGAAAAGAGCAATATTTCTGGAAACTGTTCAGCACCTGTTTTTTTTCCAAAGAAAGAAAAATGTGTAATAATTGCTGGGCACTGTAGTACCTTTTTGTTCTCTGAGTTGTGACTTGGGTGTCGTTCCACAAACCCTGTGCATAGAAGTTTTTCTAATTGTCATTGGAAAGTACTGGATGAATATAAAGATCAAGCAAAGGACAGCACGGTGGCTTAGTGGTTAGCACTCCTGCCTCACAGCACTGGGGTCATGAGTTGATTCCCGACCATGGCCTTATCTGTGTGGAGTTTGTATGTTCTCCCTGTGTTTGCGTGGGTTTCCTCCGGGTGCTCCGGTTGCCTCCCACACTCCAAAAACATACTGGTAGGTTAAATGGCTGCTATCAAAATTGACCCTAGCCTGTCTGTTTGTCTATGTGTGTATGTTATGGAATTTAGACTGTAAGCTCCAATGGGGCAGGGACTAATGTGAGTGAGTTCTCTGTACAGCGCTGCGGAATTAGTGGTGCTATATAAATAAATGGTTACGATGATGATAATGATCAAGCTTGTGGTTTAAGGGTGTCAATACAACAAAGAGAAGTTGCAAGTACAAATTGTCTTTATTTCAGCTAAGATGGTCAAGTTAAAGAATAAAATATGTCAAAAGGAGAGTTTACAAAAAGGTGTATATGAAATTCAATTCCAGCTGGAACATTTGTACACTTGCATGGGAGTTTGCAGAGTGGAAAATAAGTTGGAAACGTTCATGATCTCTGCACTATTACTTGGTTCAGATTATGTTGCCAGGGAAGAGTACGATTGCTTGGAGAAAACTTTTTTAGAAGATTATGTGGGCATGGCGGAGTATGATCACAGGGAGAAAACTTTTAGAGAAGAAATCTCCTGGCTTGAAAAAGAGTTGAGGAGCTCAAATCAACAGTTGCAGGAGTTAAAAAAAATTATATGAGGAAAGAGAAAAAACAATAGAGACTCTTAAAGAAACTGCAAAGAAATTGCAGCAGAGAGAACAAGAAAATGTGATCTTTGAATCCCTGAAAGAGGAGTTGAAAGAGTTGCAGAAATTATATGAAGAAAGAGAAAAACAGTGAGAGCTCTTTAAGAGATAGCAGCAGAGAAACACCAAGAAATTACTGTTTTAAAACAAAAGCTTGTCATGGTTCAGCAAGAGGTGCACACATCAAGAGAGTCTGTAAAGGAAATTGTGGAATGCAAATTAGAGCGGCTTCATTGGGCTGCAGAGTGTGAAAAGCTTTCAATGATTGCTTCATGAAGAAAATAATCTTTCTGATTAGCATGTCGAAGAACATGACAAAGCTGTGGCCTTGTCATCCTCTCTGAGGGATTTCGTAAACAGGATGAGGACGTCCAATTGTGTAAAGCTAGTCCCAGTCCCAAAGGAGCTGTCTCCCAGCACTGTCCAGCCCGAGTTGACTCCCAGCACTGTTGAGCCAAGCTGTCTCTCACCACTGTTCAGCCGAGCTGTCTCCCTGTGCTGTTCAGTCCAACCTCTCCTCCAGCACTGTTCGGTCAGTGGAAATCCATAGTGCTATTCAGTCAGTGGAGCCTGATAGCGCTGTTCAAAGATGTTTTGTGGTTTTGATGTTGGTCAAGGTCCAGCTCTAAAGGTGTCTGACTGGAGGTGTTTAAAATCCTGAGAGCTTGGATACCTTTAAGCCAAGTGCACTATACCCCATAAACACATGGGGGTATATTTACTAAACTGCAGGTTTTAAAAAGTGGAGATGTTGCCTATAGAAACCAATCAGATTCTAACTGTCATTTTATCGAATGTACTAAATAAATGATAACTAGAATCTGATTGGTTGCTATGGGCAACATCTCCACTTTTTCAATCCTGCAGCTTAGCAAATATACCCCATGGACTGTTCACTTTCCCAAGCTGGACCTGTCCTTCAAAATTGCTGTTGCCAGAGTTTCGCAACCACTGAACCTGATTTAAGTAAAGTGACTGTGTGATGAACGACAAGGTTGTTCAAGTAGTCGTGGACTCCGGGAGTGAACTTACAGTGGTCTCCTGCTCTGTCCTGGCTACAGCCAAGGTCCCCCGGATACCCAAAGTTAAGGTGGACTGCACACATGGGGCAACCCAGAAATTGCAAGGGTCTCCATTTGGAATTAGACATAAGGGCCAAACGATGAAGGTAGTGGCGGCCTAGTGCCTAAATTGTCATATACGCTTATCCTGGGGCGAGATTTCCCAATCTTTAAAGATCTCCTCTGTGAGCTAGTCCAGCCGGACATGTCGAGTTAATGGTCGTAAGCCTGGTCTTAAAGAATCGGCCCTAAAAGCCACTGTCTCTGGACCTTGATATTTGGGAACTGCCATCCTGGAATGCTATACTGGAGACCATGGCAGGACTGTCACAAAATAGTCCCCATTCACGATAGCCTTGGCAGACGGAATCAACGTTGGCTGGTGACCTCGTGGTTGTGCCCGCCCCGCCTATTGTTGACGGTGTAGACAGGTCTGATTATCCAGAATTGTTGTACTTGACAAACTTTGTATGAGACCAGAGGAATGATATGACTTTACAACATGTGTTTAAATTGGCAAATAATGTGGGTGTTATTGAGGAATTTGTCAACTTGGCAGGCTGTATGCCATCATATGTTGTCTAAGAAAATGTGCTGTTTTGAATTGCTGCTGTGAAGGGGAGGAAGGCAGAACAGCTCGTAGCTCCCCAGGTTCATGTACCCTTAGTGTTTGGAGCAGCACACAGTTAGGTGGGCGCTGTACACTTGGAGAATGGAGAAAAAAGAAACAGGTTCTATGTATCACTGGCCTGGAATCTACCTAGAAAACATAAAGAGCTATAACAGGGGAGGGAGAGGACAGGTGGTTTAAGATCAGTGTTCTCAATTTGGAAGAGGAAAAGAGCCCAATGCATGCGCTGATAAACATGGTTGAGAGGACAATTGAGTTGGCGAAGGAAGCTATCTATCACTGAGATGTGGTGTCAGCATCACCCTGGTGGGCAAAGCTAAGGGGAAGGGTATGTGGCAAAGATGCCTATTTACCACACCTCTCCTGCATAGGGACAGATGAGGTCCCAGGGAATCTGCAGCTTAAGGTGACAGACAGGGTAGTTGCATAGCAAGACCCCGAGGTAATTAGATTACAGGGAGGGGTTTATGGTATTTAAAACTTTATTGTACTCTGCAGGATGACTGATTAGGGACACCAGGGGGTAAATGTATCGAGCTGAGAGTTTTTCGGCGGGTTTGAAAAACCAATCAGATTCTAGCTATCATTTATTTTGAACATTCTACAAAATGACAGCTAGAATCTGATTGGTTGCTATAGGCAACATCTCCACTTTTCAAACCCGCCGGAAAACTCTCAGCTTGATAAATTTACCCCCAGGAGGTGTAGGCAACTTGGTATTTCTTACTGGTGTCATCCTGACAAGAATATATGCTGTTATTGTGATGTCAACAATAAAGCACTGTTGTCAGTGTAGTGTCAGTGTCATATGGTGGCAGAGGTATATAGATAGGTTGGTGTAGCCCAACATTTTCATCAAATAGAAATATGATGAATGATTACATTGCATGTGTATATATTTACATCACAATATTTTCACATAAAATAAAATGTCAGAATAAACATAACCCGATTATAATAACAAGGGTATATATTTTCCAACCCAACACACCAGGTTTTACCGTTAATACACTTGCTGCTTTAAATCCTGCAGGAGAAATTTGTGCAAATTGCAGCTTGATACATTTAACCCCAAGAACCTATCTGTGTGTAGTTTGTATGTTCTTCCTGTGTTCGCAGGGTGCACCAATTTCCTCCACACTCTGACACAATGGACCTGAGTGTCTGTGGGTGTTATGGAATTTAGAAACTAAGCTCCAATGGTGCAGGGACAAATCTGAATGATTACTTATTCCCTGTAAAGCGCTGCTTAGTAAGATTGGCACTATATAAATAATCCATAATAATATTTAATAATCAAAAGTGCATTTAATGAATGTTGTAAAATAATGCAAAATTATATACAAGTTGAACAAATTATTGTAATGTGATTGTTAAGTATATTACATAATGTGAGAGGGAAGACTCAGCTAATCACAGCGATAACTGCCATGATAACTTGGTGTCATGAACATTGTACTTAGGTAATAAGTGACACCTGGTAATTTAGGGACACCTATAATTAGGTGTCCCTAAATTATAGGTATGGAAACAGCAAATGGTAGTCAGGCCAATCCCTTGGGTGCCGGAAACCTTCCCTTACGGTGGGATTTCCCAAGTCCTCAGCGATTCGACAGTGACACCATTATCATAACAGAATGGATCATACATGGAAGGTATTTTCACAGACTAGTCTGAGATAGTTTAGTAGCAGTAATTTACAGTAACAACACATATAGAGAATATCACTATATAGGAAATTGTTTAAATAAAATAAAATATTGTTTAGTAGGTATTAGAAGTAAAGGAAAATTGTTTGAAATAATATATTATAGATAATAGCTTAAATATACAGTATATTATAGTAAGTTCAGATGGAGTTGGTGAGGAGATAGAATAAAGGATCCTATAACATCTAAAGCAGGCCTGTCCAACCTGCGGCCCTCCAGGTGTTGTGAAACTACAAGCCCCAGCATGCTTTGCTAGTAGACAACCAGTTGATAGCTGGAAGGGCATGCTGGGACTTGTAGTTTCACAACACCTGGAGGGCCGCAGGTTGGACAGGCCTGATCTAAAGGAAAGGTAGATATATATTTTCAACTTATATATTCTTTCAAGAATGCAATATGTGTATTAATTGTAGTGTTTGAAAAATAGTCTTTTATTTGTGTTATGTAATGTAAGTACTTAAGGAATCATAAATAATTAGAAGACTTATTATCATTGTGTTTTTCTTATCTTAATGTTTGTATGAATGACTTTACAATAAATGTATTAGTAAATAGAGCTGAGTTTTCATGTCGACTTTACTTTTGTAATCATTAAAACTATAAACATATATTATTAAAACTGCATCATATATTTATGTCATGCTGCAAGGTTGGACAAATTCTGCATAGTCAATGAGCCAAGATAATATATGTTTGTATATAGTATATTTATTATTCCATAGATATTTTTCTTGGACTGTAGCGATATATACCGTATTCCCCTTTAAAACAAATGAACCAGTCACAGGCACATACGTAGACAAGTATTTAAATAAATGTGAGATTGGACTAGATAGTAATTTCGCCCTTTCGTTATGAACCAACCAATTGTAGGCCTGATATAATATATTACAATACATACTTGTAAGACATATAAAATATATCAATATACATATATATTAATACTTATATGGTAAATAGAATAAAGCTATAAAGATTCCGCAACAAGGGAGCAAATTTGAACATAACCAACTTTGCTTTAAGCATTGGATAAAAGAAGCTACTGAGGGGGCAAATAAAGATGTTAACGGCATAGTTGCATTTTCCAGCAACTTCAAGTACCTACATTAGATAATAAGCTGAGTAGTGAGATTTCACTTATACATAAAGCTGTGATACAAGTAAAGAGCTCACTCAGAAGGGAGCTGTCTCTAAAGATCCTGCAGTGGACATGACCATACCGTGTGCGTCATGTTTCCATTAAACTAGAGTCACCCTTTGATGTGGGACAAAACCCATTGTACTGATATAAATCCATCCAATATCATCATAACTTGCACCATCATCTGCAGGCAGATCACTGGAAGAACCCATGGCTTGCTTCATGGCAGGCTCCCAAGTGACTATAATTATCAAGCAATATGTCTGTCACAGTGAGGGACTCAATGTCTGTACCTGTGGATTTGAAGCTGTTATGTCACACCTCAGCCTAAAGACCTTATACACTATGGGGCTGATTCTTCAAGATGCGCATTCTGAGACCCGCATTCAGTGTAATACGCACATATTTAGGCTTTGCTTACTCCCGAATTCAACAATGCACGGATTTCTAGATACGTACGCCGATGAGTGCGGGTGGAGTGCTGCTCTGATCCCCTCTACTACACCGGACACTGCAGGATACGTACCTGTCAGCTCCTGTAGTGCCGGTGGGTCCTGCAGCATTACAGTCACCGGACACCCAATATTATGATAACCAGCGCTAGGCAGGCCAGCAGGGGCTGGTGGCACTATAGCAGGGGATCCCGCAACGGCGAGGTAACCCTTTTTTGGAGCATACAGGTGGCAGGTCCTGGCATTGCCCCCCTTAAACCCGGCAATGTGAAGAGAATGACAGTATGTGCATTTTCTGCTATCGGCCTTTATATGCGTCATGTCTGCAATGTTGAGCGTCGCTTTTTTGTAAGTCTGTATTTGTCCCATACCGGGATTCTACTCATCGGCATATTAATGTCAGTGTCATTACTGTCGGAATTGTCTTCTTTGGAAAAACCTATCCCACCCGTCTAAGAATCCTATTAGTTCTCTAGAGGAGAAGATCAAAAACTCCATTACCTGGAAATTCCTCTATTTCAGACCACAGGATACTAGAGCACCAAACTTTTACATGTGAGATCACTTGGAACTACACAAACCAAGAAACCACTGGTTGAATACATAGATACATAGGGCCTGATTCATGATCAGACTTAAGTCCACTTGCGTGCCGTATCCTGCATGAAATAGCGAATGCTCAGATACAGACCTTAGGCCAATGAACACAATTACATGCAATTCATGTCTGAACTGAGGTGGGAAGGCGCAGACTACCGTAGGCAACGTAGTGTAAGGGCGATTAAGTGCACTTGGTTTTAGCCGTATCATTTGCACCAGCTACAGGGCAGAGGTAGGTGCCGACTGATAGTGATGGCTGACACGACTTTAGTCTTATGTGTGCCACTAGGTAGCAGATAGACCATAAAATGCTTTGTATGTACAGTAGAAAGTAAGAACATTTTGATTTATGTTCAAAATCAGGTCCTATATGAGGAAAAGTGCCGATGCATAAACTTCTTGGTGAAAACTACAGACCATCAAAGAAGGAAGAGAAACAAGGAAATGTCTATTTAGCAAATCATGTCAGTATCATAGTCACAGAAATTCTTTCATAAACAACAATCACTTCTAGTAGGTTACAATTGAGGAAGTCAGTCTTCTGAAGAAGGACATTGGAACAAAAATATAAGTATCAAATGTATCTAGCAAAATGCTGCAATCACTGGACCCTGTAGAGTCCATACAACAATTCAAAAGCTAATGGTTTTCTTATTAATATATTTAACACACAGGACTTGAGATACAGTCAAAATAATTTTTTCAGCTCTTTAAAAACAAATGTAACCTATTGTTGCATGGGTGTGTTGTGATAGTGTGTTCAGTAACTTCTACCAGAGCTATAGCTCAGTCTCCCGTCCTGCCCTGTACCTTGTGGGCAACTGATTGTTGTTTCCACTTAGCTCTGCTGCATACATCCTCTCTGTTGCTTCTCTGCAGAGTATAGGTGACTGGTTTTCTTTAATTACTGACACATAATCATCACATTAATAGGCTCCCAGACTCACTTCTCTTAGTCTGCACTGACATCTTTCAGTGTCCAAATTACACTCAGGTTAGTCCAGCAGATTCTTATGTCCTGGTCAATATCTTCTCTGCCACAACACTAGACTTTATTTCTCTGGATCCCAATCTCAGATCTTTCCTTTCTCCCTGTATTGTGCCTTTCTCAAACTCTCGACTATTAAGGGACTCATAACAGTCTGATTCTCATTCCACTCCTGCTCGCTCGGAACTTGACTCAACAATCTATCTGGCTCTCGAGGACCTTCTTGTCCAGTAATCCCTCCACATACACAGTATTACTGCAGTCCAGATTAATCTCATAAGGATAATCTGGCTGCAACAAATTAATGTGACTTACTTAATATGTTGGTAGCCAAGCTTTCTCCACGGAGACAAAAGATCTCAGAGGAGACAACGTGATCACCGACATATTAATCAAATGAATAACCCCAAAATTGCATGCAAAAAGGTCAGCATGAAAATATGCCCCTGATTAGTGACCCAAACTGACCATGCAGATTAGTTACCTTAATTAACATCTCTTACATCTCTAACATCTCGCACTTAAACCTTACATATGTAACAGCAGAGACAAAAAATTATATAGAATAAACACACTTTACTCCCAGGAGAGACAGAAACTGAGATAGATGAACGCACTCTACTCCCAGCAGAGACAGTCACTGAGATAGATGAACACACTCTACTCCCAGCAGAGACAGAAACTAAGATAGATGAATGCACTCTACTCCCAACAGAGACAGAAACTGCGATAGATGAACGCACTCTACTCCCAGCAGAGACAGAAACTGAGATAGATGAACGCATTCTACTCCCAGCAGAGACAGTCACTGAGATAGATGAACACACTCTACTCCCAGCAGAGACAGAAACTGAGATAGATGAACGCACTCTACTCCCAGCAGAGACAGTCACTGAGATAGATGAACACACTCTACTCCCAGCAGAGACAGAAACTGAGATAGATGAATGCACTCTACTCCCAACAGAGACAGAAACTGAGATAGATGAACACACTCTACTCCCAGCAGAGACAGAAACTGAGATAGATGAACGCATTCTACTCCCAGCAGAGACAGTCACTGAGATAGATGAACACACTCTACTCCCAGCAGAGACAGAAACTGAGATAGATGAACGCACTCTACTCCCAGCAGAGACAGAAACTGAGATAGATGAACGCACTCTACTCCCAGCAGAGACAGTCACTGAGATAGATGAACACACTCTACTCCCAGCAGAGACAGAAACTGAGATAGATGAACGCACTCTACTCCCAGCAGAGACAGAAACTGAGATAGATGAATGCACTCTACTCCCAGCAGAGACAGAAACTGAGATAGATGAACGCAATCTACTCCCAGCAGAGACAGAAACTGAGATAGATGAACACACTTTACTCCCAGCAGAGACAGAAACTGAGATAGATGAACGCACTCTACTGTCAGCAGAGACAGACACTGAGATATATGAAGGCACTCCACTCCCAGCAGAGACAGAAACTGAGATAGATGAACGCACTCTACTCCCAGCAGAGACAGTCACTGAGATAGATGAACACACTCTACTCCCAGCAGAGACAGAATCTGAGATAGATGAACGCACTCTACTCCCAGCAGAGACAGAAACTGAGATAGATGAACGCACTCTATTCCAAGCAGAGACAGAAACTGAGATAGATGAACGCACTCTACTCCCAGCAGAGACAGAAACTGAGATAGATGAACGCACTCTACTCCCAGCAGAGACAGTCACTTAGATAGATGAACACACTCTACTCCCAGCAGAGACAGAAACTGAGATAGATGAATGCACTCTACTCCCAGCAGAGACAGAAACTGAGATAGATGAATCCACTCTACTCCCAGCAGAGACAGAAACTGAGATAGATGAACGCACTCTACTCCCAGCAGAGACAGAAACTGAGATAGATGAACGCACTTTACTCCCAGCAGAGACAGAAACTGAGATAGATAAACGCACTCTACTCCCAGCAGAGACAGAATCTGAGATAGATGAACGCACACTACTCCCAGCAGAGACAGTCACTGAGATAGATGAACACACTCTATTCCCAGCAGAGACAGAAACTGAGATAGATGAATCCACTCTACTCCCAGCAGAGACAGAATCTGAGATAGATGAACGCACTCTACTCCCAGCAGAGACAGAAACTGAGATAGGTGAACGCACTCTATTCCAAGCAGAGACAGAAACTGAGATAGATGAACGCACACTACTCCCAGCAGAGACAGTCACTGAGATAGATGAACACACTCTATTCCCAGCAGAGACAGAAACTGAGATAGATAACCGCACTCTACTCCCAGCAGAGACAGAATCTGAGATAGATGAACGCACTCTGCTCCCAGCAGAGACAGAAACTGAGATAGATGAACGCACTCTATTCCAAGCAGAGACAGAAACTGAGATAGATGAACGCACTCTACTCCCAGCAGAAACAGAAACTGAGATAGATGAACGCACTCTACTCCCAGCAGAGACAGAAACTGAGATAGATGAACGCACTCTACTCCCAGCAGAGACGGGCACTGAGATAGATGAACGCACTCTACTCCCAGCAGAGACAGAAACTGAGATAGATGAACACACTCTACTCCCAGCAGAGACAGAAACTGAGATAGATGAATGCACTCTACTCCCAGCAGAGACAGAAACTGAGATAGATGAACGCACTCTACTCCCAGCAGAGACAGAAACTGAGATAGATGAACGCATTCTACTCCCAGCAGAGACAGTCACTGAGATAGATGAACACACTCTACTCCCAGCAGAGACAGAAACTGAGATAGATGAACGCACTCTACTCCCAGCAGAGACAGAAACTGAGATAGATGAACGCACTCTACTCCCAGCAGAGACAGTCACTGAGATAGATGAACGCACTCTACTCCCAGCAGAGACAGTCACTGAGATAGATGAACACACTCTACTCCCAGCAGAGACAGAAACTGAGATAGATGAACGCACTCTACTCCCAGCAGAGACAGAAACTGAGATAGATGAACGCACTCTACTCCCAGCAGAGACAGTCACTGAGATAGATGAACACACTCTACTCCCAGCAGAGACAGAAACTGAGATAGATGAACGCACTCTACTCCCAGCAGAGACAGAAACTGAGATAGATGAATGCACTCTACTCCCAGCAGAGACAGAAACTGAGATAGATGAATGCAATCTACTCCCAGCAGAGACAAAAACTGAGATAGATGAACACACTTTACTCCCAGCAGAGACAGAAACTGAGATAGATGAACGCACTCTACTGTCAGCAGAGACAGACACTGAGATAGATGAAGGCACTCCACTCCCAGCAGAGACAGACACTGAGATAGATGAAGGCACTCTACTCCCAGCAGAGACAGAAACTGAGATAGATGAACGCACTCTACTCCCAGCAGAGACAGTCACTGAGATAGATGAACACACTCTACTCCCAGCAGAGACAGAATCTGAGATAGATGAACGCACTCTACTCCCAGCAGAGACAGAAACTGAGATAGATGAACGCACTCTATTCCAAGCAGAGACAGAAACTGAGATAGATGAACGCACTCTACTCCCAGCAGAGACAGAAACTGAGATAGATGAACGCACTCTACTCCCAGCAGAGACAGTCACTTAGATAGATGAACACACTCTACTCCCAGCAGAGACAGAAACTGAGATAGATGAACGCACTCTACTCCCAGCAGAGACAGAAACTGAGATAGATGAACGCACTCTACTCCCAGCAGAGACGGGCACTGAGATAGATGAACGCACTCTACTCCCAGCAGAGACAGAAACTGAGATAGATGAACACACTCTACTCCCAGCAGAGACAGAAACTGAGATAGATGAATGCACTCTACTCCCAGCAGAGACAGAAACTGAGATAGATGAACACACTTTACTCCCAGCAGAGACAGAAACTGAGATAGATGAACGCACTCTACTGTCAGCAGAGACAGACACTGAGATAGATGAAGGCACTCCACTCCCAGCAGAGACAGACACTGAGATAGATGAAGGCACTCTACTCCCAGCAGAGACAGAAACTGAGATAGATGAACGCACTCTACTCCCAGCAGAGACAGTCACTGAGATAGATGAACACACTCTACTCCCAGCAGAGACAGAATCTGAGATAGATGAACACACTCTACTCCCAGCAGAGACAGAAACTGAGATAGATGAACGCACTCTACTCCCAGCAGAGACAGAAACTGAGATAGATGAACGCACTCTACTCCCAGCAGAGACAGTCACTGAGATAGATGAACGCACTCTACTCCCAGCAGAGACAGAAACTGAGATAGATGAATGCACTCTACTCCCAGCAGAGACAGAAACTGAGATAGATGAACGCAATCTACTCCCAGCAGAGACAAAAACTGAGATAGATGAACACACTTTACTCCCAGCAGAGACAGAAACTGAGATAGATGAACGCACTCTACTGTCAGCAGAGACAGACACTGAGATAGATGAAGGCACTCCACTCCCAGCAGAGACAGAAACTGAGATAGATGAACACACTTTACTCCCAGCAGAGACAGAAACTGAGATAGATGAACGCACTCTACTGTCAGCAGAGACAGACACTGAGATAGATGAAGGCACTCCACTCCCAGCAGAGACAAAAACTGAGATAGATGAACACACTTTACTCCCAGCAGAGACAGAAACTGAGATAGATGAACGCACTCTACTGTCAGCAGAGACAGACACTGAGATAGATGAAGGCACTCCACTCCCAGCAGAGACAGACACTGAGATAGATGAAGGCACTCTACTCCCAGCAGAGACAGAAACTGAGATAGATGAACGCACTCTACTCCCAGCAGAGACAGTCACTGAGATAGATGAACACACTCTACTCCCAGCAGAGACAGAATCTGAGATAGATGAACGCACTCTACTCCCAGCAGAGACAGAAACTGAGATAGATGAACGCACTCTATTCCAAGCAGAGACAGAAACTGAGATAGATGAACGCATTCTACTCCCAGCAGAGACAGAAACTGAGATAGATGAATGCACTCTACTCCCAGCAGAGACAGTCACTTAGATAGATGAACACACTCTACTCCCAGCAGAGACAGAAACTGAGATAGATGAATGCACTCTACTCCCAGCAGAGACAGAAACTGAGATAGATGAATCCACTCTACTCCCAGCAGAGACAGAAACTGAGATAGATGAACGCACTCTACTCCCAGCAGAGACAGAAACTGAGATAGATGAACGCACTTTACTCCCAGCAGAGACAGAAACTGAGATAGATGAACGCACTCTACTCCCAGCAGAGACAGAATCTGAGATAGATGAACGCACTCTACTCCCAGCAGAGACAGAAACTGAGATAGATGAACGCACTCTATTCCAAGCAGAGACAGAAACTGAGATAGATGAACGCACACTACTCCCAGCAGAGACAGTCACTGAGATAGATGAACACAATCTATTCCCAGCAGAGACAGAAACTGAGATAGATGAATCCACTCTACTCCCAGCAGAGACAGAATCTGAGATAGATGAACGCACTCTACTCCCAGCAGAGACAGAAACTGAGATAGATGAACGCACTCTATTCCAAGCAGAGACAGAAACTGAGATAGATGAACGCACACTACTCCCAGCAGAGACAGTCACTGAGATAGATGAACACACTCTATTCCCAGCAGAGACAGAAACTGAGATAGATGAACGCACTCTACTCCCAGCAGAGACAGAATCTGAGATAGATGAACGCACTCTACTCCCAGCAGAGACAGAAACTGAGATAGATGAACGCACTCTATTCCAAGCAGAGACAGAAACTGAGATAGATGAATGCACTCTACTCCCAGCAGAGACAGAAACTGAGATAGATGAACGCACTCTACTCCCAGCAGAGACAGAAACTGAGATAGATGAACGCACTCTACTCCCAGCAGACACAGAAACTGAGATAGATGAACGCACTCTATTCCAAGCAGAGACAGAAACTGAGATAGATGAACGCACTCTACTCCCAGCAGAGACAGAAACTGAGATAGATGAACGCACTCTACTCCCAGCAGAGACAGAAACTGAGATAGATGAACGCACTCTACTCCCAGCAGACACAGAAACTGAGATAGATGAACGCACTCTATTCCAAGCAGAGACAGACACTGAGATAGATGAACGCACTCTACTCCCAGTAGATAGAGAAACTAAGAGTTTTGCTTCAGAAGTAAACATCTTCAAGTAGCTGCAGGGGAAAAATAGAAACAAATATATCACATGTGTCCTACATCCCCTGTCTGAATTCTCATGAATGATGACTTTATATCTCACATTGTGATTTTAGATTTTCTGAAAAGCACTTACAAATGAGATGAAGCAATTTTCAAGATTTTGACTACTTTTTATCCTCTATATTACATAATTGTTTTTATTTACTAACTTCCTTATAATTATGCTGTGCCCGTATATGTACTGTACTTGATCTGTTATTAAAATAACACACCATTAGCAGAAAGCGCTAACCATTATACATCATGTAACACCCTTCTGGGCCCTTGAATGTAACAGGCTGGGTGTCTGTAAATAGGAACTGAGTGTTTCTCACCTGTAAGCTTTGGTAGGGCCTCCACCTGAACCTGAATTCCTTCTCCGGGCTTTGTTCCTGGAACACTGGGGATCGAGTCAGGAGAACCCCTGCCCTAAACCAGACCTGGTCCCGTGCCCCATGGACACTCAGACAGTATAATAATGTAATAAACGCAGCTTTGGTGTGAGATTTATTTAATATAGGCTGGTTAAACTATTAGGTGTCACTCACTGAGTGATATACAACAGGTAATAAAGATATAGATGGCTGCCCAGGATTGTTCCTCCATAAACTCATTGTATAATGTAGCTTACTGCCTCTATTCCATCACACTACATACTCCTCAGTAGAGCACATAAGTATTTCTTTATAACTCATTAGGAATTATTTTTTAAAAAATAAACATTTTTAGCAATTAATAAATACATTAAAAACCAATTTAAGACAAGATTATAACATACTCCTACGTTACTAGTTACACCACATCACACACTCTATAACTATGAAAAGTCCTCTTTTTTGCTAATAGTAAATCTATGTGTACATAGACAAGGACGTGGGTGCACATCAGAAGATAATGAATTATTTATAAAACATTGGCTGCTAAGCGCTGCTAGAAACCACTGTTCCTGAATGGGATGCAGTAGTCATAGTGACCGGCAGATATCTCTCAGATTGTCAGATTTTCAGGCAAGTTATGACATTGTCATTTAATGAAGATTGTACGAATGCTGTATAATTTTGTTATCTTGCTAGAAGATTTACTCTGTAACTCAGTCCTTTCAATAATAAGGTGACCTTGTGTGATCCTGAGTTACATATACTGGGAGTTTTATATATATATATATATATATATATATATATATATATATATATATATATATATATATATATATATATATACACATGTTGTAGTGACTGTAAGTAGATACATCGCTCCTCATCCTATTGTTGTGATGTCACCCAGTTCATATCACTGTGATGTCAGCTCCTGGGTAATCTGATTGTATCACTGTCCTTTCTATACTCCCATCACTATAGTCAGTAAGTGCTGTTCACCATTATATTTATCCTTATATACAGTACAAAGCGTCTCTGTCCTCACTGACACTGCTCATCTTCCATTCCCCTCACATCAACAACTGAGCTCTGCACACTAAACACCTGTCCTGGCTCAGGCCATCTCCTTCCTCCTCTTCTCCCCCAAAATATGCTGGGAGTTGTAGTTCTTCGGTGCATGGCGGCGCCTGTTCAGACACAGTGCTGCTGCTGGGAAACAGTGATGTAATTTAAATGTACTATATCTAGTTAAATAATAGGTTTAATATGGACCTAAACAGGCCTGCACCAAATATGTTTAAAAAAATTATTTGAAATTTACATAGATAGCAAAATTCATACTCTTGGTTTGGTATATAACGAATTTAAGATACTATACAATAAAAACAACTGCTAAAACACTCTATATGAATAGCACAATTAATTAAATAAATAAATAAAAAATATAATAATACAGCAGCAGATCAGAGGACCCAAATAATCCTTATTAATGAACACAAGATATCAAGCTTATTATCTCCAGCAACCATCCATATGGAACAGCAGCAGGTCCCAAAAAGCAAATGTTCAAGTGTACAAACCTGTTTGAGTTCATATTATACCGACATTCAGCTAGATAAACATTTAAAGTTTATCACGTATCGTTTTTAGGACTTTGTGCTAATGCTGTGTTTTTTTTTGCAGTTATTCAATTTTTAGGGAGTAGCAACATTTCCCAGCAGTGCTGCTGCTTGAGGATACTATATAATCAGTAGTGCCCACGATCACAGTTTTTTCTTCCTTTTTGTCTTTAATTTAATCTTTTATGAGATTCATTTCTATAAACCGTTAGCTTGTATACATTTACATTACCTATGCCCAATTTATTTACATTATTTGTGACACAAGGCATTCACATGATGTTTTCTTCAATTATAAATTAATCAGAATGTGTCCATACCTGTGTGGGTCATCAGCAAACCACATTTTTCTTAGTCTCCTTTATTTAAACTCATGAAATAAGTAACAGACTTTAAACCTGCTATGAGATATTTTCCTACACGACATTCATATAATTTAATGAATTAAAAACACAAAGAAGCGTTTTGAGCATAGAAATTAAAGATGAACGTTTGTGGCTGTTGTTTTGATTATAACATATGGAAGAATAAAATAATTTACTCAAATTATTCACTGAACAAGAAGGACAACAATCAACCAATTGTTCATCTGTATGAACCTCAAATTGGCTGCTCATCACTATCACTGCTTGTAATATGGACACGGTCCTGAAACGCGTGGCAGACATGTTTTATCTTCAAGATAAGGGTATCACTCTTATATTACGGCCATTGTCTGTTACAACAACAGCGTCAGGAAGATTGCAGCATACTGACTTTTCATCTAATTACATCTATGAAACACACTTTCCCGTTTACAACTAACTAGTACTGTAGGGAGATTCTCACAATTATTTCTTCAAACTCTGGGTATTCCACCCACAGACACAAGAAAAAGCCCTCCAAAATCTTGCCACGAACTGAGTTCCGCGGTCTGAGACAATCACATCCGGACGACCGTGGAGGCGGAAGATCTCCTTAATGAATGGTTGCGCCTGGACGGGGGCAGAAGGTAGACCCTTCAAAGGTACAAAGTGAGCAGTCCGAAAAAAGCGGTCCGTGACGACCCATACCATGGAGAAACTTTTGGAAGGAGGTAAATCTGTAATAAAATCCATGGAGAGATGACTCCATGGACGGTCCGGAATAGGTAACAGCTGCAAAAATCCATAGGGAGCCTGTCGAGGGACCTTATTCTGAGCACAAGTGGAACATAGCGCAACAAAATCCCGAACATCCGAGTGTACGGACGGCCACCAATAACTACGAGAAATAAATTCCGACGTCTTCTTGACACATGAATGGCTGGAAAATTGAGAGGCATGAGGCCACTTGAGAAGTTTTGACCGTAGATGAGGAGGAAAGAAGGTCTTCCCATTAGGAATCGCTAGGCGAGTGGGAGTGGTAGCCACTATACATTCAGGATCCAAGATAGGACGAGGGACATCCTCTACAGCATCCGTAGAATCGAAGGAGCGAGATAATGCATCCGCTTTCTTATTTCTAGAACCTGGCCTGAAAGTGATGATCATATCGAAGCGGGAGAAGAATAGGGACCATCTGGCTTGACGGGGATTTAGGCAAGATTCGGATTGCAAATATAGAAGGTTCTTATGATCCGTATAAATCGTTATAGGAAACATGGCTCCTTCCAAGTAGTGTCTCCATTCTTCCAGGGCTAATTTAATGGCAAGGAGTTCCCTGTCCCCAATGCCATAATTCTTCTCCGCAGCCGATAACTTCCGGGAAATGAAGCCACATGGAGAATATCTCCCAGATGAGTGACAAGATAGCACCAACTCCAACAGAAGATGCATTGACCTTGAGGAAAAAAGGGTAGGTGGGGTCCGGTTGATGTAAAATAGGGGCTGAGGTGAAGGCTTTTTTTAAGGAAGAGAAAGCCCTTACAGCCTCAGGTGGCCAGTGTTTCGCATTGGCGGACTTCTTGGTTAAGGCAGTAATAGGTGCAATCACGGAAGCCTTTGATGAACTGTCAATAGTAGTTTGCGAACCCGATGAAAAGCTGGACCGCCTTGAGTCCCATCGGCTGAGGCCACTCAGAGACCGCCTGCAATTTTTCAGGATCCATGGACAAATCAGAACCCAGAAGCCACATGACCAAGAAAAGGAAGATGATCCTTCTCAAAGACACATTTATCCAAATTGCAGAATAGGTTATGTAGGTGTAGACGTTCAAGCACCAGGGAAACATGCTTATGATGTGAAATTATGTCAGGAGAAAATATCAAAATATCATCCAGGTAAATCACCACAAACCGATAAAGGAAGTCCTGAAAAATTTTGTTGATGAGATTTTGGAAAACTGCCGGAGTGTTACAAAGCCCAAAGGGCATAAACAAGTATTCAAAATGTCCATCGTGAGTGTTAAAGGCAGTTTTCCACTCGTCTTCTTGCTTGATGCGAATTAAATTGTAGGCACCTCTAAGGTCAAGTTTAGAAAAGATAGAGGCCCTTTTAATTCTATCGAAGAGTTCCGAAATCAAAGGCAAGGGATATTTGTTTTTACAGTAATGGCATTAAGCCCCCGGTAATCTATACAGGGACGTAGGCTACCATCCTTCTTTTTAACGAAGAAGATGACAGCTCCCACAGGGGAGGAGGATTCCCGAATAAAACCCCTTTTTAGGTTTTCTTCAATATAAAGGGACATGGAGTTGGAGTCAGGTAGAGAGAATGGATAGACCCATCCTCTGGGCGGCAATTTATCCGGCAGCAGTTCAATAGAGCAATCCCATGGTCTGTGAGGGGGTAACTTGGAAGCCTCTTTCTCACAAAATACTTCAGAAAAAGAACTATAGTGTCACGACTCCAAGTGGTTTTATAGATCCCTTGCCTCTGTCATATAGGACTTGCCCAGGAGTGCGGAGTCTAACGGATAGCAGGTATTCACCAGGGATCCCCGCAAGGGGATATGGACACCGCTCCTGTTCCGCAGGTTGCAGTCTCCCAGGCAAGGACTGACAGAGGATAGTGGAGGCAACACACAATGACACGGTGGATGAGGAGACACAGAGTAACGAGTTCAGGATTCACAGGCTTCAGCAATAGTAGTAATAAAACACTGGAGATGGTAGCAATGCTGTAAAGTAGTATATTGATTGATGGTACAATGGAAATGGAAGAATATATATATATATAACTAATAAATAAATGTCTAGTGGCGTGTGTTAGTCTGTCTGTCTGTGTGTGTGTGGAAAAAATAAAACCAAGCTGCAACGCCACCTGCTGGGCAGAGTTATACACTGACCTACTAAATTGTTAGTGTGTGTGGAAAAAAAATTCAGAAAGGGCTGAAATTTGGTATACTAAGATGTTTTTAATTTGTTAATTTAATTTGTTAATTGTTAAAAGTGTTTATAAAGATTTAAAAAATATATATATATTTCTTGAAGGAGAAGTGACAGTTGGGAGTGGTTGGTGGTTGCCGGGGGTGACAGTGGGGAGTGGTTTATGGTTGAGGCCTGGGCTATGGCCCAAATGCATGACAAGAACCTTTTTAACACCTTAAGTAGCTTGATTTGACTAGAATGCATGAGTATCATGCACAGGTTAACTTGTATATATATATATATATATATATATATATATATATATAATGGCAGATTTAAATACACGGCAATTTGGACACAGGCAGGATACAAAAGACGTTATGCCACTTCATAATTGGTAACTCTTGACAACTACATAGGATGAGTAAACAATAGTTTAAACATAGGATGACAAATGGAGAATGCGTGGATCCAATAATGTAACACACGGCAGATTGATGTAACTGGTCAACAACAGTTCCGAGAGAATGAAAATGTAGAACTGTTGATCCGAAGATAAAGATGATACTATGTAGCAGGTGGGTTACAGGTATCACAATAATTCTCAGAATAGAACAGTAATAATCGTTGAACAGATGTTCTACTAATAACAGTCCCAAAGATATAGTTGAACAGAAGAAACTTCAAACAGTTCATTACCTAGAAGTAGCAAGAACGAGGAGTATCCTAGCCGAGTATAGGACTGTCTTCCAATAAACATATGAATGAAGAAAACAGCACTGTTAGGTCAGCCGGGCAAAAGCAGGAACTTGAACTAAGAACTAGCTGCAGGCCATAGTAATTCAGCGGGTAGATTAAACACAAGGAAAGTCTCAATGGAACTCAGCATTGAAAATACAACAGCAGGTGTGCAGGCTTAACCACAGGTGCAGCAATCAACTCACAGTGAACGTTCAACATGAAGCTTGATAGCAACCGAGGAGTTCAGCAGACCAGCGTGGAACTACAGGTACCAGGTACGATGATGGTAGATTGCAGAAGTCCAGCAAACAGGTAACATCAGCGAGAGGTTCAGCAGGACAGCGTAGAACTGAAGGTACCAGGTACAACGGTTGTAGATACAGAAGTCCAGCAAGCAGGTATCAGCAGCGGGAGGATTCAGCAGACAACGTGGAACTACAAGTACCAGGTACAATGGTTGTAGATGCAGAAGTCCAGCAAACAGCTAACAGCAGCGAGAGGTTCAGCAGGGCAGCGTAGAACTGCAGGTACCAGGTACAATGGTTGTAGATGCAGGAGTCCAGCAAACAGGTAACAACAACGAGAGGTTCAGTAGTGGCAGCCAGGACCAAGGCAGACTCAGTAACACGAAGAACAGGCAATGAGCCAAGGACCATGGGTAGTTTAAGTAATACTTCAGAACCAATGAGACTCAAAAGGAGGTCCAAGCAAAGCAATCAGGAACATCTGTGCAAAGGTAGTATCTTAGAAACAGGAATAGGTTCAATCGCAGTTCCCAGTGGCAAGTCACAGTGCCGGCACCTATCTATGGGACCTGCGTGTGACATATAGTGAGAAGGAATGACAGAGGACGTTAGGGAAGAAGGAGAGCCTCCAGTTAGGGACCTTTTAATCTTGGAATGATCTTGAGAATGACAAGCTGGGCCCCAGGGAAGAACTTCAGGCTTGTGCCAATCTAAGGTGGGGGAATGAAGTCTGAGCCAGGGGAGACGGAGAACCAAAGGTTTAATAGCCTCAGGAATGACTAGCAAGGAAATATTCTCAGCATGCAAAGCTCCAATGCGAAGGGATAGTTTGACTGTACGCTTCTTAATGGATCCTCCTGTAATGTGGCTTCCATCAATAGCCATGATGGCGATTGGAGGGTCCAAAGGTAGAATAGGTAAAGATAACTTTCCAACCACATCAGCTCTTATGAAGTTCCTTGCCGCCCCAGAATCAATGAGTGCAGGAAGGGAAAGCTTTTTGTCAGCGAATAGTAGAAGAGCCTGGACAGAAAAGCTGGAATCAACTGGAGAAGAAATGAAAACACCTAACCTGGCCTCTCCAATGTCAGCTAAGCTTGGTCGTTTCCAGGTCGTTTATTACAATTAGACAGTAGGTGTCCAGGTTCCCCACAATATAGGCACAGACGAATCTTAAATCGCCTCTCCATCTCCTCCTGAGAGAGGCGTGCTCTACCTAGTTGCATAGGTTCCTCCTCTGGTACCACTGGGCTCTAAAAATGCGGGGCCAAACAAAAAGCAGGACGGCGGGCACTTTCCTTCTCCTGGGAGCGTTCACGAAACCGAATGTTTATCTGGTTGCACAGAGAAACTAATGCCTTCAAAGATGTAGGGAGATCACAGCCTGCTAATTTGTCCTTGATGCGCTCCGACAACCCTTGCCAAAAGGTAACCACAAGAGCCTCGTTATTCCAGCGAAGTTCGGCCGCCAGAGTGCGAAATTGGAGAGCGTACTGGCCTAAAGTAAGGGGGCCCTGGCAAAGACGGAGAATGCCAGAAGCGGCGCTGGAAACACGTCCCGGTTCATCAAAGATACGTCTGAAGGTCTCCAGAAAGGTGACACAGTTATATAATGTAGTGTCATTACGTTCCCATAGGGGAGATGCTCAGGCTAGGGCTTGACCGGACAACAGGGAAATGATGTACGCCCCTTTAGTCTTCTCCATAGGGAAGTTCCCAGGCTGAAGTTCGAACTGTATGGCATCCCCATCAAATTTGGGAGGATTGGGGATGCGAAGCTGAGAAACTGCCGGGACTAGGGCTGCAGAACTACCCTGGGAGGGAATAGGTTGTGGAGGAGGTGAAGGTGGAGGAGGAGGTGCAGCCGCCTGGGTCGAGAGAGTATTCTGAAGTGTATCCAAATTTGCAGACATACTCTGGAGAAACTGAAGCAACTACGTCTGGTTCTTCTCTTGCTCTTCCACCCGAACAGCAAGATACTCCAGCAACTCCCTAGTAGACGGCTTACCGGGTCCATCAGATAGATAGGGGGTCAGAGCAAACTGTTACAATTTCTAAATTTACCTTAGTCAGTATTTAGCGCCGGCCTTCCCAGGGCGAAGAGTCTAATGGCCCTCCCGGGCTTCTCCAAGAACCGCCGCAAGACAGGATGGTTTTAGCTGCCGGAGAACCGCAGGTCGCGGCCCACAGGTTAGTCTACTGACGTAAGGATAGGACTCTATGAGATGGACAGGCAAGATAGGGCAGAGCAAGCAGGGTAAATAGCAGAAAGTAACTGCACTAACCGTGATATCCTGATGAATATAGCGAGATTCCAGATCCACAGTGCTGGGAGAGTAAGGAGGAGAGTCCAAAAATATAGCCAGGTCGGTACACAGGAGTCAGCTGGGTCAGCAATGCCAGGGATGAGACAGAGAGTAGCCAGAGGACAATAGCCGGGTTGGAACACAGGAATCAGCCAGGTCAGCAGTGCCAGGGATGAGACAGAGAGTAGCCAGAGGACAATAGCCGGGACAGTACACAGGAGTAGCCAAAAAACACTAGGGAGTGCACAAGGAGAGCAGTAATGGGGAGAGGAAGCCAGGCACTGAGGAAACATGTTGCTCTGACATAGATAGTGTGTCAGAGCAGCCTGAATTAGATATTTGAATTCCCCACCCCTAGGTCATGTGACCGCCACCGGGACTACCCGGAAGTGCAGCGCGGTGGAGATCGCTGAAAAAAGGATGGCTGTATAGCTAGCCAGCGCCAAGTGGGTAGAATTGGGCCAGAAAACCCGGTATCTTCACAGTATGTTAGGGAATTTAGACTGTAAACTACAATGGGGCAGAGATTGATGTGAGTTCATTCTCTGTATAGAGCTGAGGAATTAGTGGCGCTATGTAAATAGATGATTATCCCTATACTAAAATGTTGGCAACTATGAAAGCCTATATTTCAAAGTAATATTGGTAGCTCTGGAGCTTCTTAACTGTTATAATAAACATTAATTTATTTTCTTCCCATTGGACGGGTGATCCAGGCGTCTGAGCTCTTGGCTTCTGCTGGATTTTCCTCTTGGTGATGGCCGATGATGATGTCAAGTTCCCTGATGGCTTCTTCCCCTCTATCCTTTGCTTGCAAGACACACAAACCCCGTCAAGAATTGCTTAAATCCTTTCCCATCTCTCTCCTCCCCATGTAGGACACCGAGGCTCTGCCATGAACAATCATGAGTCAGAGTCTGTACAGGACTGTGGCAGGGGGCGGAATCCAAGTTTGCCTTTCACTTAATAAATGTCTTATCACATATATAGCACCCCATTACCCATCCAGGCTATCAGGAGCTGTGCTGAGAGTTGTAGTGTTATTTGGTTACTGTATTGTACTGTTATACCATGTACTGTCTTGTTGTTTGCCATTTCTACAGCACTGCGCCCTATAAATAAAGGTTAATGATAATAATAATAATAATAATAATAATAATAATAATAATAATTATACACTTAGGCATAGTTAGATGTTTTGGGGTCCATGGTAACATTTTAAAGGGGCCCACAAAATTTCTAGGAATGGGATTTTGAAGCATTAGATTCTTGGCATGCACAGGGGTGAGGGAGGTCAGTGGAACTGGAAGTTATAACTTATACTCAGCAAATTATGTTAAGAATTCCTCATACAAACAATTTTCACTTCTGCAGACTATGATTGAGCAAGTCATTCTTTCTAGGTATTGAGTGGTTAATCCTCTCCTTCATACAGCTATGTTATGTTATGTTATGTTATGTTATGTTATGTTATGTTATGTTATGAGGAGCGGGCTGGAGGGAAGAATTAGGCAACTTGACTGCATCATGGAATAAAACCGCTCACTACTACTTTAGACCTCCAGCCATGGTCCGGTCTTCTACTGGTACCAGATTCTACCCCTACATGGCCCTACAGCCCTAAGTTACTTTGGTTTATTCATTACTAACCTGCAATGTATTTCTCCTCCTGTAAATTTTTAGACTGCACAGTATATAAACATCCGACCATCCCCAGGAATACAATTATTATGGATAATCTATTTAATGTTTTTTGACCAAAGGGGCTGTGGTGGAAGTGTGGACCTTGTATGTATGTATGGGAAAAATCTATGTGAGTGGAGCATTGCTATTACCTTAGGGTGATAATGTTATGTCCTATGAAATACAGGAGCGTTAGTATCAGCTAGTTCATGCTTAGGGTCTGGTGACAATTGTAATGGTGTTTTGTGAAATGGCAGCGGGTGGAGAATAGATCCCACTATGCTGAAGGTTGTTTTACGGTTTTGTTACGTTGGTTTGTGGGTATGAGATCGGCATCTTTATTATGGGTGAGTTGCTGATGCATGAAGCTTTTGGCATTTTCCTCCTGAGGGGATTCCTGTGTTCTCTTTTGGATTCTTTTAGAATGGATGTCAGTGGGAGCATTATATAGTGACATGTTTTGTACTAGTGTGTTTATGCAGCAGGTTATGGATGCCATTTCGGTTGGTATCTCTTGTCCACAGACTCACTTATGTGTCAGTTTGGGGGTTTTTTTGGATACAGTTGAGACTAGTCGACAAAAAGTATACGTGTGGTGCAGATTACACTGTGGTGACAAGAGGATTCAGACAGGCAGTGGAGCAAAGGGAGCACATGCTACTTACAGACTGTAGGAGAGGAAAAGGGCCAAACATCCCTGAAACAGAGCTGTCTCATAGAGCAAGCTGCACTTTTAACAGAGAACAGCTAACCTTAGAGACAAGGCTGCCAGTTAATTCACCAAAGCTGTGTGGCAGCACAGTGGCCTAGTGGTTAGCACATCTGCCTCACAGCACTGGGGTCATGAGTTCGATTCCCGACCATGGCCTTATCTGTGTGGAGTTTGTATGTTCTCCCTGTGTTTGCGTGGGTTTCCTCCGGGTGCTCCGGTTTCCTCCCACACTCCAAAAACATACTGGTAGGTTAATTGGCTGCAATCAAAAATTGACCCTAGTCTCTGTCTGTCTCCCTCTCTGTCTGTCTTTGTGTGAGTGTGTGTATATATTAGGGAATTTAGACTGTAAGCTCCAATGGGGCAGGGACTGATGTGAATGAGTTCTCTGTACAGCGCTGCGGAATTAGTGGCGCTATATAAATAAATGATGATGATGATGATGATGAAGCTGGCAATCTATCAGGAAGAGTTGCAAGATTGCTAAAGCTAGCTGTCAGACTATCAGTGGGAATTGTCAGTTCCAGTGGGAGACTATCACAGCCAGTGAGTAGGATGCAGGGGGTGCTCTACAAACTGACAGGAGAGTAGAGTGAATCCAAATCTAGCCCTGAGAAACAGGGAGTACTGTAATAGCCCAGAACACATAGAATCCATGTCCAAACCAGAGGAACAGAGGGGGTCTAGACCAGGAATCTGGGGAACTGGTTAGAGTGATCCAGTTGTCTGCTGCTTCTCCTATCTATGCCATTATTCCATGTTCTATCTGATGCTATTGTTGCTACCATATATTGTTCTTTTGTGAGGAGAGTCACCAGCACTGCTCAGTGTCCACTGCATGTGTGAGTAGTAGACCTCATTCTGCTCTGCAGTACACCTAAAGCCATTTGCCTGTCTGATGCAGAAGTACAACCTTCCATCACCCTACACCGCTGGGGCCTCTTACATATAATAGTGCCTATTACCCAGGGGCCTATGACACCCATTTTCCATTGCACTTATCTACACCTGTTATAGGACAGTATATTTTTGTGTGCAATGAATCTCGAGTTAGCCTAGGACTGGATGTATCACCAGACACACTATCCTCTTCATAATAATAGTATTGAGACTACAACTCCCATTATACTTGTCTTGCTAGTTATCCTCAATCACACTGACATTCTTCAGAGTTGATACTAGCCACAAGTTGTAATATAATATCTTTGTATTTAAGCCCACCTCTGGTCCAGAACACTGGTCATTAGTATTAGCTTCTCTGTTTCATTTTATATTTCTCCTGTGATTAATTTATTGTCTTAGGGTGTGCGCCCACAGGTAAATTCAGAGGGTAACCTTACTTTGCTATAGAGCCTGCCCGTGATTTGTGCAGACTCATTAAGTGATGTTATATTGAAATACTGCCTCATTATTCTTATTCAGAGCCGAGTCTATTGCATACTTGCCAACATTTTAGATTTGGCTTCCGGGAGCTGCCGGGGGGGAGGTGGGCATGCAGGGGGCGGGGCTCCAAAATCGCGTCATTTTGGCCCCACCCCCATGGCATAATGATGCAAACCGCGTCATTTTACATCAGGGGCGGGGCCAAATGCTGCGATTCCCGGGGTTTGAACCGAATTCTGACCATTTCACTAGGAAGTGGGCACATCAGGGAGATTGCCACACTCTCCCGGGAGTCCGGGAGACTCACGAGAAATGCAGGAGTCTCCCGGACATCCCGGGAGAGTTGGCAAGTATGGTCTATTGCACTGCTAAAGAGTCATTTAAAGTGTCTTAACAACATTGCTATTGTTTTGTACTGAAATTGCTCATGTAAATTGCATCCACATATTACATTTTTGCCTTATTGTCTTCAAGTGTTACTACTATGTATTACTGTTCAGATTCTCTTCTCTTCAAATGTTTTGCATCTTATTATTATCCATTTAACATCTTGTGGTTACAATATTCTGCATCTTTTCCATTATATCACAGATTAAACTTGGTGTACACCACTCACTGTTTGTCAGGCTGCAGACCATTAGGTTACATCGCCATTAAATAAAGGTACCAATTGGTTTATCCTGCTTACCTGTAACCCCTGGTGGACCCTGCTAGGATCTACGGCCTGAAGGGACAAGAAGACTTGGGTGGAGGATTTGCATTGAGACCTCGGGAAAAGGTGGGAAGACCGTAACCATGAGGTTTCCCCCCCTTTGTGTATGTCTGATGTACCACTCACTACCTGATCTTACTCTGTGGGCCATATTCAATTAGCTTTCCGGTTCGCGGGATCGTGCCGGAACGGGCCGCGAAGTCAATCCGCGGTACCGCAATAACGTGGATTTTCGTTCGCAGCCCATAGGGTTGCGTATGAAAATCCGCGTTATTGCGGTACCGTATTACCGGCAATACTGCGCCGGTTTCCGCGAACCGGAAAGTTAATTGAATATGCCCCTGTGGGGTATATTCAATTCTTTGAATATCCCGCCGCGTTAAAACTATTACCGTTATTATGGTAATAGCTAGCTGGATTTCCAGCGAAAAAACTACCGTAATAACGGTAATAGTGCGCGGAACGCAAGATTTTCTGCGTTTCCGCCGATAATTGAATATGCCCCTGTATGTACTAACATAGCAAACTCCCTCTCATTAGGGGTAAAACACATACACTGTGTCTGATTACTCCTCAACCTCAGTGATGAAATAGAAATCATAAATCACAGGCATTTCCCCGGATCAATATTATCCTATGAACTTTCCTTCTTTCGAAAATCCCTAGTAACAGACAACACAACATTTATTTACAAAATAAACGAGTCAGCATTGTGGTCAGGAATGTTCCCTCACTAGATTTACATCTAACTTCCAGAGAATTCTATTAGAAACATATTTTATAAGCTCAGTTTGTAATAATAAAGTGGAAGTAAAGGAGCAAATCAAAGTTACTACAGGAAATCACATCCAGCAAAACCTGATCTTATAAAAGGAGGAAGTAGGAGAGGGAATAAAAGGAGGAGAGCAGAGTCTGAGACAGGAGGATTCATCTAACAGAGCACAAGATGAGGAGCTGGTGGCTGTCTCTGCTCGTACTCTCTGCAGTCACGTTGGACATCGGTCTCTCCCAGTCTCCACAACGTGACATCCAGGATATAATACGGATACTAGAGGCCGTGAAACGTTTCAATACGGAGAACAAGGGCCCATATTTCTATAAACCCTTGAATGATGCTACACTCGGTGAGGTACAGTATCCGTTCCCTTCCTGTTTAATCTTTCGTGTGCTAAATATATATTATTATATAGTATATATTATATTATATATTACAGCAAAGCTGTCACACACCTAGTGCTTTACAAAGCTCGAAACCGACCTCTCTAACAGGACAACTCAGTACTAACATAACACTTATATATGAGGGAATGTTTTCTCCTGTGCACAGCAGACTTCCTGTCTAATGAACGTTACTGTAAATGCCACTCAGAAGCTAAAATGGAAAATAGCTGAGAAAGAACAAACTATAGTTTGCAAATAGATAGAGAAAATACTACATACAGCTCCCTAAATGTTAGGTTCTATAGGTATGTTTACAAATATATGTGAATCTTGTAAAATGTATTATTATTGTAGATCATCATGTCCATTTTTTTTAGTATCTCTGTATATGTAACATGATACGGTGCTGTTCAGTACTAAGACAGCTGTATTTTCTGCATTCAGTGCTGCCAGGTCAAGCGACTATATAGGAAAAGTTACATTTCAGGCAACATTGAAAGGTCGATAAAAAAATTAAGTACTTATACTGGTCACCGACTCATTCTCCAACAGCAAAGACATGCAAAGCAATTTCCCTGTAGTGACAGAATGTATAGAGAGGTCCCTGTACAATACCACATACCTCACATTGAAGAAACATTATATGACAATATTCCAGATCATACTTGCCAACTTGCTAAAGTTGGCTTACGGGAGCAGTGGGCGTGATGGGGGTGGGGCTCCAAAATTCACTTCATTTTGGACCCGCCCCCATGACATAATGACGCAAATGCATCATTTGACAACGGGGGAGGGGCCAAATGCTGCGATTCCCAGTGAATCGCAGCGTTTTGGACCTAATTCTGCCCACTTCACTAGGAAGTGGGCAGAATTCTGTCAGATGCGGGAGACTGCCACACTCTCCCGGGAGTCCGTGAGACTCTCACGAAATGCGGGAGTCTCCTGGACATTCCGGGAGAGTTGGCAAGTATGTTCCAGATTGTACAAATTTTAGCTTTTCAAAGTAGATTATTTAGTTTGGGGAAGCCAGAAAAATCATTGAAATTAAAATTGTCTTTAACGTGTCATAATTGAACTGAAAATCACATAAAAAGGTCAAATTAAAATAACAAATTGTACAAATTTGCACAGTATACAGAGGTTTTATTGTTTTATTTCATTTCCACCATTAATTGATTATCATGAAACAAACACAGGAAATTCAGTGATCTCTGCACACCATCAATAACATCATTATTATTCCTGCATTTGAAGAGTCAACTCTTTACATTTTACAAATACTCTCTTTTTAGGAGGACAATTCTCGGACATGGCATCAAAGAATAAAAGAGACTGTGTGCCCCAAAAATCCAAGTAATTTAGAAAAATGTGGTTATCGACGCGTTGGGGTGAGTATTACTTCATAACCTGTAGGAGAAGGTAAATAAGATATGAATCATTCTCATGAAGTGGGTTATGTATTAGTGATAGACTTAGTATAAAGTCTCAGTCCCTTCCAATCCCACATAGAGATTTCTTTCTTTATTGTAAACAGAATGTTTTGTACCTTTGTATCATGAAGCTGATGTTTCCTGGACGTCCTCCTATAACTGGGTTATACATTACACACAACATTTTTCCCCCAGCACACTGCTATAGCCAACAACAGATCTGCCATTTCTACTGTAGATAAAAATGCAAAAGTCTTTGTTGCACACATTTGCAAATGTATGTTTAAGCCATCCTGCCACGCCAAGGCGCTTTTGCTAATGGCGTGGCAGGATGGCTTAAACATACATTTGCAAATGTGTGCAACAAAGACTTTTGCATTTTTATCTACAGTAGAAATGGCAGATCTGTTGCTGGCTATAGCAGTGTGCTGGGGGAAAAAATGTCGTGTGTATGTTCCTTGCAGGATAACCCCACCCTTTCAAGCACCTCTTATGGCCTATAAATTGATTTGAGCAGCTTCCACTTTTGTGTATGGGTTATACATTAGTGACATCTCTATGTGCGTCAGATTTATATGTCAGTCATTTGTATATCAGGATTGACGCTTGTTCTTGAGGAGGGGTCACCTGATCACTAAATCACAGCCCTCTCCCCTCTCCCCTTCCTCCATACTTCAAAAAATCAGAACAAAATAAACCAAGATCAGAATCAGCACAAACCACTCCACCAATTCACCTAAAATCCCCTCAAACACGGACACTTTCTAACCAAGCTTCACCCCTTACCCTGTAAGCAGGGACGCAGAGAGGAGGGGGGAGCAGGTACTGAATACCGGGGCCCGGGTATGCCAGGGGGCACCAGAGCGCACTGAAGACTACCGACATTTTCTTTTTCTATTGTTTTCTTCTGTTTCCTGGGAGGGGTGTCGGGCAAGCAGTCCATGTGATCTCTGCATAGGCTCTCAAGTCGTATACTATGAGCTGTAACAGTCTATGGCCAAATCCCCTTCAGCTAAGGTAGCTTCAGACGTCACTGTGACATCACCAGGTCACGTGACTGACGCGGTCACATGGTACTCAGTGCGGGCAGGTTGCTGGATATCTTCCTGTTCCTGTGCTGTGCAGTGGAGAATAAGTTAAGAAGAAGAGGTGCTGGGCAGAGAGGGGGCATGTGTGACTAACGGTGCTGGGCAGCGGGGTCAAGTGTGTGTAAAGCATGTGGGCATAGGGTACATATCTAAGTAAAGCTGCTCCGTCCCTAGACTACGGGATCCCTGTAGCACCAAATGATTGTATTATCTAATGTATCTCCTTAACGAGGATATATTAAATTATTCCTTGACATGCTCTTTTCCCCTCTTAGCCACGCCCCCAATAACGCACAGCCACACCCCCAATGGCGTGGTCACAGCCCTTTTGCGGTGCACATAGGTTTCCCTTCTAGTCACCTATAGGGGGGCCCCATGAAGTTGCTGTATCGGGGACCAACATTTCTCTTGGCGGCCCTGTCTAAGTCCTAGGCATTTTGGGTCTACAATTCGGGGGAGGTTTGTGTGATACAAATAATTATCTGATCATCTTTCCACAGCTCCCAGCCCTGCTGTTTTCATACGTCTCCATGTTGTGCAGCGTTTGGAAATATCCTCAGTGGTGGAGAGATGTCAGATATCCTGATCATGTGCAGTTGGGGGTTTAGTGTTATGTCCACTAAATTAATTTTGCTTTATTGCATTTTACAGAGGGAACAGAGCTGCACCATTGTGTTGGCTGTGGAGGGCGCAGATCAGATAACGTGCCAGGTAAGATATTAAGGCTCATTTACGAAAGTTGATTGAAATACACACATGACAGCACGGCTTTGTCAAAACAGTTTTATTGCAGCATTAAAGTAGATACTAAGCACAGGCGCAAAGTACAACAACTGATATACAGTGACAATACAAATATTGAATGGGTAAGACATGGCAAGAAATACCATGTGCATCACATGCAACTGCCTTTTCTAAAACATCCATAGAGTCCAATATAGTCTGCATCATACACCATCACATAACCAGTATACCTTCATACATCCTCATACACCATCACATAACCAGTATACCTTCATACATCCTCATATACCATCACATAACCAGTATACCTCAATATATCCTCATACACCACTACACAGCCAGTATACCTCCATATATCCTCATATACCACCACATAACCAGTATACCTCCATATATCCTCATATACCATCACACAGCCAGTATACCTTCAAATAGCCTCATATACCACCACATAATCAGTATACCTTCATATAACCTCATACAGGACTTTTTTCGGGCTACACCCACTTTGTGGAATTCCCTCCTTTGCACAGTAAGACTTTCCTCTAGTCTCAAAACCTTTGAGCGTTCTCTGAAAACCCACCTCTTCAGACAAGCTTATGATATTCCTCAACCACGATCTTAATCTCCCTAGGTTACGCTATTACCACCCTCTACACAGCTAACACAAGACAACAACCCCCTGACCAAGATTGCTGTGTGACTGATCACACAGCTCACTCAGTACTTTTAACCTTTGCATTCTAGCTGGTCCAGTGTGCAATAGGATGTAGCACATGCCCTTGTGTTTCAAACTCCCATTATCCTATAGATTGAAAGCTTGTGAGCAGGGTTCTCTTACCTCTCTGTCTGTATTACCCAGTATTGTCTTATCAATGTTTGTTCCCAATTGTAAAGCGCTACGAAATTTGCTGGCACTATATAAATAAATGTTGATGATGATGATGATATACCACCACATAGCCAGTATACTTTCATATAACCTCATACACAGCCTCATATGTTACCATATAGCCAGTATACTTCTATATTGACCTGTTAGACAATGCATTATAGCCTCCTGTAACTCCACCCAGGACGTAGATTGCTCTCCCCCTATCCTCAGCAGCAGTTTTAGTGGTCGTCACTCCTCTTGTCTGCACCCATTATGTCTCCACTTAAACATAATGCATGTAGGTTTAATTGTGGTCTGGGTGAATTCACAGGAGACTCTGCTCACTATGTAAAGCTCCCCGATTACTGGGATAGACATCGCCCCAAAGCATGAGAGTTGTCAATTATGAGCCAATTACAAATCCTATTTTGCTGCTCTGACATGTCCTGAAATACTCTGACAATTATATTGCATATTTGGGTGGGACATCGCTCCCTGACAACTCAGGGTCTGATTCAAATCCTCACGTAACTTGCATTTTAAAAAAAGAGCATGGACGTGTAGTATACACATCCAATTGTATCTCTGTTAGGAACCCCTTCCAGCCAGTACAACAAAACCCGGAGTCTGCACTGAAAGTCTGGTGTTCACTGCTGCCCCTAGTGGTGGGGACAGGCCTGGCTGCAGACAAACAGAGGGTCGTGAGATGTGTACCGACTACGGGAAACCCAGGAATACAGAGTAATGGCAGGTAGCAGAGAACGTATCCAGGGAACAAGCCGAGGTCAGGGGTGACTTGCAAGCAGGAATAGTCGGGAAACACGCCAAAGGTCAGGGTCACGAGCAATATAGCGGGGTCTAAGGCACAAGCAAGATGAGTCGGGGTCACAGGCAAAGAGGCAAATCTAAGGTACAGGCAGGGGTCATACACGGCAAAGGCAATCCAAAAGGTTTCCACCAACAGCACAGAGGCAGGTAGCAAGCAGGAATCTGGAAGCTATAACTGGCAGGGAGGCTAAGCCCTCCCTGCCTTAAATACTGACTGTGGCCAATCAGAGCCTAGCTCTGATAATCACCCCCAGGCGATGCCTAATGAAAAATAGAGTATAAATTGTCCCACAGACGAGCCCCGGAAGTGACGTTCTGGTCGTCATAGCGACGTCCGGGATGCCGTTAGAGAGTTGTGGCGGCTGGGCACCGCCGCGGCTCGTAACAATCTCAAGATATTTATATTTGAATGTGAGTGTAACTACGTTCTGCATATACAGTACTATGTGTACGTAGATGGACAGAACAGAGTGCAGGACACGAACAAGCGCATGAGCAATATAATGTCACATAAGAATGTATAAAAATTATATTATAAAGTAAATGAACAAGTCTTAACAGTTTAATCATTAATACAAATATTGATTTCTTGTATAACTTTTTTTAGCATTAAATAAATAAAGAAGCTTTTAATGCATCCTGTACATACACTGCCTTTATATGGTCTATCTTACTTGCATACACATGTTCTGTGCCAGCTATTGGCAGCATACGAAGTGTTTAAAACAAAGCCTATGCCGAGTCAGTCATCAGGATCAGTCGGCATTTACACCTGCCCTGTAGCTGTGAAACCAGGCGCACGTACCAGAAACCCAGGACTTGAATCATCCTCATCTGAGTCCGAACGCCCTCGACACTCACTTACTGTACATGAGCTACCGTAGTCCGCCCCTCCCCTCCCCCATTCTGCCCCTCCAGCCGTAGGCAGTGCTCAGTCTCATTGGCGTTCAAATATTAATTACGTACAATTGCGTCCATTTGCGTAGGGTCCATTTCTGAGCATGTGCAGAGTTATTTCACACAAGATCCGCAACACAGATGGACGGACGTCCGATCATGAATCAGCCCTCAGTGTTCTCTGCCAGTACCAGTACCAGCCTAGGCTGGCAGCACAAGGGCTGGTTCTGCTTTATAGGGGGAGACACTCAGACTGAGCCGTAAATGTTTCTACTGCGCATACACAGTAAGGAAGATCACTTTATCTGCTTCCGAGTAGGACTTACGTCCGACTTTACATGACCCCCTCAGTGTTATTAACTTTTGTTCAACCAAAACCATTTGTAGAAAGAGAAGAGAGATTAGTCCGGATTAACTGCAAGTAATCTCCTAATTTAAGAAAGATATTTTGACCTTACATGGATTTGTCATGAACAAAAATATGTTTCTCTTCCAGTACAATTGATCATATAAATAAGACTAATTTCAGGAATACAGATTTTAATGTTCTATTTAATATACGTCAGGGCAATAATGTAAATATAATTTACCTTACAATCTCTTTATTCTCTCTTTCAGATTATAACCAGACCTGGAATATATGCAGCTTCTTTAAAACCCTCAAGAGTTTGACGAGTGTAAACACAGCGCCCCCTTGTGGTGGATAATGATATGTTTTATAAGACAATCTTCTGCTAATTGAGAAAGAACCGAATGATACATAAACCAATAAAATTAAATATGTTCCCTGTTTGTTATTGGATTTGCAGACTGTTACATAAATAATGAAACCAATTGTTTCTTCTTTCGCGGTGTCTACAGACGGTGGAGGCAGCCATTTTGTGCGTTATTCCAATATTTAATATACCAGTGGTGGGAATAGTGTTTGCATATGGACATCAGTTTTCACATTTAAAAAATGTCTTTGTTTTCCTGACCTCTGTCTTGGGGTAGAGCCCATCCTTTATCTAGTAAGATGCCCTGCCACGGCAGTGCTGTAGAACATGCCACGGAGATAACACTAGAGTTATGGCAACTTGTGGGCAATATGAGGCCGCTGGCATCCTCCCATCATTGTTAGACATATGGGCATATAACTGGGCAATACCATATGTCATCTTGCTGGGCACACTACTAAGTATCTTGCTGGGCACATTTCTGGACATATTACTTGGCATACTACTGGGCACATAACTGCGTATTTTAAATGGCATGTTACATCTAGCCGGGTATGTTGATATTTTACATCTCGTGTGACATATTACACCAGGCTTTGCCTATTGTTTCATGTATTTCATTTTCTTGTCTTGTTACATGATGTATAACATGTTGTTTAATAAATTACATCTTTTTGGGACTATCACTTGGCATATAACATACTGTTGAGTATATTACTACAGGGCTGTATATGGTGGTTACATGCTGTAGATTGCGGGCATGGAGATGTTATTTTGGCCATTGAATAAGATATGTTGGGCATTGGGATTGTATGCACAGTATTTAATTTTCTGCCACACTCTGCTATGTCCGACACTCTAAGTATATCATTATTTATAATAGCCAGAGATGATGCTACAATTACACAAACCTGAGCGGTCACCTAATACAAGTGGGCTCTTAAAATGACATAATTTCACTTATATAGTGTTTTATTTTCCCAAGGAGCTGCCAAACTATCTGTGAAGTTGCTGAGTCCAAATGAAAAAAAAAAACAGGCAAATTCCCATAATCAAAGACTCACCCACTCACTATGAACCCCGTTACATAATCATAGACTCACCCACTCACTATGAACGCTGCTACATAATCATAGCAAGAACTCCCCTTCACTGCTAGCCAATCACAAGCTAGTGTAGTGTAGGAGTTTTATGGGGACCTTTTTTTTTATTAGAGACCCCTATCCATTATCCTGGGACCACTTTGGTGGCAAAGTTACCACTCTGAACATCCCAATCTTGTTAATTCCCCCGTCCCTAAACATGCGGATGAATTCACTGCTGCTGTTATCTTCTGTCTTCACCACGTATCACTCATTTGAGTTGTACTTACAAACGTTAAGCAAGAATGAAAGCGTTGTATATAAACGTAGCAGTTCCTTCCTTATTGGTTTACTGATGCATTCATATCGGTTGTAACACAATAAACATAAAAAATAAAAATGAAGTACAAATGGGTGAGGTGTGGTGAAGGCAGAAGATACCAGCAGAATCCATCCACATGTTTATACAAGGCACTGCTCACATGTTTGTTTAGTAAGTGCACTCCATACAGGGGATAATCAAGAAAAGCAGCTCACTGAGAGAGTTGTTTTTTATTACATAATATGCAGAAAATCACTGAGCTTTAAGAGATTATTTATACAGAATCATGCTATTTTTTTATTTGTTTTTGTATATGGTATTTATTGGCAAAGAAAGCTCTATTTGAAATACCATCATTGCTGATTGAAGAAGAATTTGAGGACTTCATATATCATAGAAGTATTTTGGTTCTTTAGATATTTTGTATGATTGTTTATGTTCACAACACAAGTAGCGATAGAAATTCTATCTTTTTTTCACGATAATATTTGTTTAGGGACGTGTACATTCCTTTTAGAAAAGCACAGCAGTCATTTCATAGGAGCGCAGTCCATAGCTTAGTTCCCACATTTGTTCACACAATTCTAATGCACGAGTGATGTTGAAGACTCTAAACATTCTTACCAAGCCCTGATTGACTCTTAATCGAGGGCCCTACAAGCCATGTCAGAGAAGATAGAGGAAGTAGAAGAAATAACTTACGACTCTTAGGAATTCCCGAATCAGATGAAAACCCTCAATTGTCTGAATGTCTGAGCTCTGCACTATCTGCAGTTCTGGGTTTGCCTATTGATGGTGATCAAGTACACATTGAACGTGTCCATAGATTAGGTCCAGTGAGGCAAGGAGATGCCAACCGCCTTAGGCCGGGCATTGCAAGAGTCCTAGATTATAGGGCTAAACAAAGGAACTGCCCCCACTGCTATTAGAAGGTCAGAAAATATTGGTCTTCAAAGACTTCTCAGCATCAGTATCCCAAAAACGTAAGGAATTCTCCCCAGTCTGTCGCCACTTAGTGTTGCACATAAACGATTTGCTCTCTTATATCCAGCTAAATTGAGAGTAGAGGACAATAGTCACACTGTGATTTTTACAGACCCTCACAAGGCTATGGGTTAGATTTACTAACAGGCGTGATGCATGGCGGCTTGCGGCTTGAAGCCGCCATGCATCGCGGCGGTTTTCCAGCGGGTTTGCATTGCAAACAGCCGGATTTACGAATGGGCGCATTCCATCTTCAATTTGAAGCTGCCGGCGATGTAACGGCGGGATGTAATGCTCAAAGCCGCCGGCGGCTTTGAATAGAACATGGCGCTTTTGCTTTAAATGACGGCGCTTTCGTGTAAAGGCGGTTTTTTTGAAAATTACACCTGTCTCCTGACCTGTTACTATTGGCTATTTTCAAAGTCAGGAGATTTGACATCACAAGCCCTATATAAACCACTGGCCTGACACTTTTTTCTCTGATAGGGTTTAGAGGAGTTTTGTGAGAGGAGTTTGGAGGATTGTGGTTTGCTGAGAGTTGGTGAGAGTTGGAGTTTGGTGGATTGGTGGAGCGATATCTGTTTGAAGTGTGAGTAGTCCTGTGGTATTTTTCTGTTTTGTACATTTATTTTCTCTTTTATTTTCTGTCTTGTATTTTTTGTATTAGACTTGTCCTTTGTCTGTGTTACTTGTGTGTGACTGTGTTGAGAGTGTGTCTGTAGGTAGTCTAGTTTGTCCTTTGTGTTTGTCAGTCCTTCAGTGGTTTGTGTTTTTCTGTGTTAAAATGTCCAGAGATAGGAGGGGAGAACAGGCTGAGGAGAGGGAGATGGAGGTTGAGGGGTCAGAGGAGGGAGAGGGAGAGTTTGAAGAGACAGGACAGGGCAGGAAGACAAAGACAGGGAGGAATGTGCGTTTCTCACATGATGAGAATTGTGTGCTGGTGCACAATATTATTCCCTGCTATGAGGTCATCCTAGGCAACCTGGCAGCCCGGACTCGTCTAAGGCGGCGTCACCAATTGTGGGGGCGTGTCTGTGATGCCGTGAACGCGGTGGGCCCACTGAAGCGACACAGTGGCCTAGTGGTTAGCACTTCTACCTTACACCACTGGGATCATGAGTTCGATTCCCGACCATGGCCTTATCTGTGTGGAGTTTGTATGTTCTCCCTGTGTTTGCGTGGGTTTTCTCCGGGTGCTCTGGTTTCCTCCCACACTCCAAAAACATACTGCTAGGTTAATTGGCTGCTATTAAAAATTGACCCTAGTCTCTGTCTGTCTATCTCCCTCTTTGTCTGTCTGTGTGTGTGTGAGTCTATATTAGGGAATTTAGACTGTAAGCTCCAATGGGGCAGGGACTGATGTGAATGAGTTCTCTGTACAGCGCTGCGGAATTAGTGGCGCTATATAAATAAATGATAATGATGATGATGATGATGATGAAGCGGACAGTGGCGTGCTGCCGCAAGCGCTTCTCGGACATTAAGAGAAGGCTGAAGGAAAAAATGGCCCAGGAAAGGAGGTCTACAAGGCGCACGGGTGGTGGCCCCCCACTTCGTGTAGAGTACACCAGATAATGCCGGCTGAGATTGTAGAGGGCAAAAATGTGCAGGACACCGATTCGCCCTCTTTTGGCCAAGTAGTTGGTGAGTTATTTGGTTTTTTTACCCTAACAGTATTTTAAATGCTTTTTTCTTTTTAAACTTTTTTTTTTTAACAAATTTTTTTAGTTTTTAAAAGTGTATTTTTTACTCTATTAGTTTGTAAAGTACTTTTTTTTTTTTTAAAAAAAAACAGTTTTTTTATTCGCAAACAATTTTTTTAAAAAAACTGTATATTTTTAAAATGTTTTTTGCTGCAAATACATTGTATGCTTTTTCTGTTACATCCAGAATCGCCAGGACCGCAGTTCAGTCCCAGTCCGAGACCTACACCTCCACCTTCAGCGAGAGATTCGGGCACAGACGAGCAAGCAGGTGCGTGATTTATGTTTAGGAGAGAAATAATGGAGTTAATTGATTTTCTGTGCAAATGTTGCTGTCAATGTAATTTTTTTTTTTTTTTTTATGGGTTGCAATGTGAACTTAGGGCTACATTTACTAAACTGAGATGTTGCCTATAGCAACCATTCAGAATATACCTTTACTTTATTTATTGCATTCCACAAAATGACAGCTAAAATCTGATTGGTTGCTATGGGCAACATGTCCACTTTGTAAAGCACGCAGTTTAGTCAAAATACCCCAGCATGTACTACACAGAGGGAGTACTAAAATAGTAGTAGTTTACCCCAAAGCACGGTCTAGCAGCATTTGGATGACTAAATTTTCATATTTATAGGTTAAAAATACTTTGCTTATTTAGCCCCCTCAACCATACATAGTCCAAATGATAATGGGTATTAAAAGGATAATAAGTGCATCCTTAAGCAGGTAGCATAGGACAAGAAATCAGGAATGCAAACATTGTGAAACAATCTGTAGTTGCAAAAGATTATTCTTTCCTATCTAGTGTTCAGAATGCAATATACAAACATATTATATCCTATATACTTACCGTCATTTTTCATACACAGGGCCGTCTTCATACCAGGCACCTCACCCTGCAAATGTCCCCTGAGCCAGATGATCAAACCATCATCACCCTGGAAAGAGTGGATGCCCCTGTGTCTGGCCTCCAGGATGTTTCACCTGTCCCTGCTGAACAACCAGAACACCAGCAACCTGCACCTCCAAGTATGGACCCAGCCAGAGAAATGGCGCTGTCTATTGGTGCTTTCCAGCAGCAGCAAACAATATTTATGCAAAGCCAAACTCGCCACATGTCACAAATTGCGGCCCAGTTGAGGCGGTTACACCGCACAAATAGCCAGATCCCTGCTACAATCAACCGTCTGGCTAATGCCTGGGAACAAACCAATGTGCAGATGGACCAAATGACTGGGGCTGTGGAGGCCTTACATTCCTCCGTTAGCGAGGGGAATGCGAACGTGACCCGGCTGGCAGGGCAACTACAGCAGGAACTTATTGCCCGCTTGCTGGCACCATTTTCTTCTGCCGCCACCAGTACCGCTAGTACGCCGAGCAGATCAGCCCAGAGTACTCCTCCAAGGAGAGGTGCTCGCACCAGGGGTGGCCGAGGGAGAGGAGAGAGTGGCTTCCGAGGTGGTGATGTGCCAGCAAAAAGGCAGCGCTAGTGTTTGTTTTTTGTAATTTCTTCAAATGTTTTTTCATGCATGTGTATGCATTGGCAAATAACCTTTATTGTGTTAAACTGTAATAAATGCTGTTTAATTTCAATGCTCTCAGTCTTTCTTTTCATCAAATTAAACAAGAGTATACTGGTTTGGGGAAAAATGCACTAATTTCACTTACACATTGACATGTGCCTGTAACTTTCTAGGGACGTTCACATTTACTACATGAGGAACACACACTGTCCTCTGTTTAAAAGTTAACATTTGGGCTAAAAAATAAAAAAACACTCACATCCAACACATCTTAGATCAATACATGTTTCTCCTAGTATGCACTTACATGTAAAGTAAAGCTGATTGTAATGAGACGGTCTGTATTGTGCCTCCCCCCTGTGTGCTCTGCACATCACCAAATGGGACACGGACCCCCTACTTGTTCACTGTCTACTGCAATAATCGGTGGGGTAAGTTGATGTAATGCAAGATTATGTATCAAACAGCCAGCAAGGATAATATCAGACCCCTTTTCAGGTGCATACATAGCACCCCACCAGATTATTCTAGTAACCTGAACCTGGTTTACAAGAGTACAAAGGTACGCTATAACACACCTCTACTAGCGGGTATGTGGCTCATTGAATTTGTGCTGTGCAGATGTCTGAGAATGCAGCAGAGGAGTCATAAGCCAGAAACCCATTTTTTATTTAGTAAATGTAGAATTGCTTTTACACTCTATTAAGGGATAACTATGTAATGACATATTGTGCATTCTGATTTTGGACAAACACCAGTATTCTTGAGGATTTGTTGCAATTTAAAAATAAAAAACAACACATGTGGAAATCAGTCAATAGATTACATGGTGGGAAAACACAATAAAAAAAAAAAAGGTACACTGAAATTACAAGACACTGTGGCCTTTTTACATATACACTCCCAAAGGAGCTAACTTTGTACATGAAATGGCCCTTTCCCTTCTGTTCTGATTGACAAAATACCTCTAACAGCACACTGTTTGAACAATCTCGCCGCTCACAAGCAGCGCTTTCATTTTGGTCTTTTGAATGGCGGTTTTCCGGCGGCTTTAAAAAAAACCCTAATAGTAAATCCGGCTGTTTGTATGTTGAACATTGTTGAAACCGTCATGGTGCTTTATACAGAGGCGGGTTTGAAAACATCATTTCTGGTCATTTGGACGACGGGTTTAGCGTTAGTAAATCCGGTGATGGCTAAACCGCCGCCAAACCCGCCGAAAGTCGGCGAGTTTACAAACACGCCTGTTAGTAAATCTAGCCCTAAGTCTCATTTTCTAAATGCCAGGTCACCAGCACGGTCACCAGATCACCCTTTTATACTTGGGAAACCCACAGACATTGGCAGGTGTAAAGAAACGGGCATGGTGTATGGAACCAGAGTTACAATTCCATATTCTAATCCATACCCGGACTGTACTTTTTAGACCTGTTGTTCTCAGGAAGTAACATCTCATTTTAAAAGCACTTCAGGGGTCAAATTCCACCTTCATAGGGAACACTAAGGAGTTGAGTGAATTAAGTTACCATTGCTTCTACTGTTTGCTCCATATTGTCCACTAGTGAGCTCTACAGACATCCAGGAGCCGGACCCAGCAGGACACCTGGGGGAGGTAAGGGAGGGGAATGGATAGTGTGAGAAGCCCACCAATCGAGACGTTTTGCAACTCCCCTGGGCAGGCAGTTCCCAAGGTGGGATTGTGAGGTGATAAAAGAGGCCAGCCTGGGAGCTGAGAAAGAGTGACTGACTTTTGGCCAAGAGGTGATGCTCTGACAGAGATTCGCTGTGAAACATATCTCACTGGATTTATTTGAACTGATTTCCTCAATTGTTGAACCTTCTATTGTTAAGGGGAGCTGCTGTATTTAATCCTGTTCTGCAGAATAAATATCCTTCTATTTTTCCACTAATACCATTTCTGAGTGATTTGGGAACCACGTATCTTCACAGCAGAGATAATAAATGACATAGAATACTTCGGAAGGATCTCAGGCCTATCTATAAATTGGTATAAACCAGTGAAGCTGTGCCCGGGAGAGAGGAACGGTTGTCCTGAATGGGGCCAAGACTTCACATTCCGCTGGGCACCCAAACATGTCACATAATCAGGCATCCAATTACCAAAAATTATCTCTAACCTATATTGTCTAAACATCTCCATTTGTATAAAGGGAATGAAAGGGAACTTGGACGGGTGGAAAGGTCTGATGCTGTCATATACAGGGAGAGCACACCTCATTAAGATGACAACTTTTTCTAAATTGCTTTACTACCTTCAAACACTCCCTGTCCTGCTCCTCCAAAGAGATATAATGCAGATTAACAGCATAAATTGAAAATGTATATGGTCAGATCACGTAATGGTCTGATCAAATTACAACAAAGTACATCAAACGAAGGGATACATTTTCCAGATGTTAGAAATTATAACTATGCCTCATTGATACTGTATCTCAGGGACTAGCTTCAGAACAGCGACCTAATCAGTTTCCACCAACTGCATGATCAGGAGATCACCCAGGAATTGCTGGATAGTCCTTGTTGTGGACTACGAGGAAGGTTTGAAATGTCATTCATCACAAGACTGGTCTTAACACACATAATTCGGTGCATTTACTGCTATTGTTAAATACAGCTTTTCAGGATGGTGCAGCAGCCTACCCCTTCTCGATTTGGAAGGTGGGAGGAATGTAGACAATTGAATATCTAATGCATAAAATTGATAAATGTCCCCTAAAATTTATAGAATCAGGATCAAATTTGCATGTGTAGAGGCCTTTCCACTAGCTTTTTTCCAAGCCCAACATTATGTAAGCTCTGTGAGTAGAATATTCTCTGAATCAGATTGGATCAATTTAGTGGATGGGTTCCTGAGTTCCCCAAATGCCGAAACTAGAGCCATCTAGAGCTGTGCTATGAACTGCCGTGTGTTTGTGTCGTTGCTCTATCGCTTAGCATCCAGCCAGGTCGCTGCAGTCTTTGTCCGAAAGTGGATGAAAATAATATTGTGACCTGTGAGGTGGTCAAAATTGACTGCTAATGACATGAAATTAGTGTTATTGAGGTTAATAATACTGCAGGAACAAAAAAGAGCAAAATTATGGGATTTTAGCATATTTTAGCTATTTTTCTAAAAAATATAGATCCAAAACAAAAACAAAAACCAAAACACGCAAGGGTGGTTTTGCCAAAACCAAAACCAAAACACAAACTTAATCTAGATCTAAAACCAAAACACAGGGGTCAGTGAACATCTTTACTAAAAACATCAAAGCAGATGCATTGTTTTGGAGCTTAATGTTTTGCCATGCTCTGCCTCCTGACCCTCTACCTATTATTCCGTCCACCTCTATCCACGCTGCTCTTCAAACATTGATGTTAGAGCCTTAAAATAGTCCTTTCTACACCATCTAGTAGTAGAATGGAAAATAACAAACTTCAGAATAAAAAAATTATATTTATATATATACTGTGTATATATTTATATTTATTTTGTAGCAGAAGCACTGGAAGGTAGTAAATGGCAGTTATGCAAGTCCTGAATTTCTGTCAAGAGAGTGTTTGTGTTTGGAAAAATTCTCGGCTGTAGGAAGAGAAGGTATAAGGGTCCCAGGGGTATGAATGGAGAGAAGGGCAGGCTCCATTCATAAGGTCCATTTTGGGTTTTCAACCAGCTAGAAAGTTGCTAGTAATCAGGAGTTGCACCTGATGAGGTGCTGTTAAAAGGCTGCTAGTCAGTTTATTCACTTTCTCAATACCAGGGGAGGACGTCAGATGGATCCTGACAAATACTGCAATCTGTGATCAGTAAATTCTGTTGTTTTGTATATGTGTGGGACACTAGGTCCTTCCCTTTAGAGAGGTGTTCCGGTGTATTAGAAGCCAGACAGCAAGGATTTTGTTTATGTTGTGTTTCTTTTGATGCTGGTAAATAAAACTAGCTGCTATTTAAAACCAAAGCACTGGGCTGGTCTGAAATGTTTGGCTGATTGCATGTGAAGTGCAGCCGTCGACCACAGGAGACGGTACATTTAACTCGATTTAATAAACATATATATATATATATATATATATATATATATATATATATCTTTATTATATATGTCACAAACACGCTCCCAGCTGCCGTGACTTTGGGTGTTTGCTTTATGAGGTTGCACATGATTACAGCCCAAAGTCTCTCTCTGCCTATTATACAGGTTAAAGACCTGCTGAATCGCACCCAGACAGAACCCCACAGACTTCAGGTTTGCCACCACCTATTGCACCTATTGAATACGGGCAATAGGAACCCAATATACTTTCCCACACTGGCACACAAGTCTTCTAGCTACCAAAGGCTAACAAGGCCTCCGCCAGCAAACAAAGGGTTAACTCTTCACACCTCCAGACTGTTACACAAATGTACACGCAAGCACACACTAAGCTTGTTAATCAAATGTATCAACAAATCACACACCGGCATTCAAAGGGTTAACTTGGTCAAGCTATATTCTTCTTAACAGGCTAATGGATGCATTAGAGTATCAAGGACGCCACATATTAAATTAGAGATTTAATATACAAAAGTACAGGGCATTCAGATATAAAACAAAACAATTAATAAACTGATAAAACATACATAAGCATATGGAGGCAGCAGAGAGGCACGTTGCTATGGAGGCAGCGGAGCGCCAGGCAGAAAGAAAAGCTGCAGAGCAAGAGACAGAGAGGAGATACCAGCTGGAGCTTGCCAAGCTCCAACGCCAGGCAGAAGCCAGAGAGGTATCAGCAGATCCCGTCCAGAGAATTACCCTGTATTGAAGAAAAACGAGGATTTGGATGCTTTTTTGTGAGGATTTGAAAAAACTTACCGACAGTATGGACTGGCCAAAGATCAGTGGGTGCAGTATTTAACCCCTCGTTTGCGAGGGAATGCATTAGAGGCCTTTGCAGATCTCCCACCTGAGATGGACAAAGATCATGAGGCAATCAAAGTGCCCTGTTGCAGCATTTTAATATCGGAGGGGCAGACAACAGTTCTGGGATTTAAAACGTAGTGCCTCTGACACTTATTCAGGATTTGTGGCCCAACTGTCTGCTTCTTTCAAACAGTGGATTGGAGGGTTAAAGATCACCACCTTTGATGCTCTGAAAGATTTGATGATCCAGGAGCAGTTTCTCACTTTATGCCTATCTGATGTGAAGGAATGGGTAGTGGACCAGGACCCTGAATCATCTGCGGAAGCATCAAGGATCAACGCCACCTCACTCAGCACCATCACCCACTGGTTCCCCATCTTTTGGGAGGGTTGGGGCAATGCCTGTTTTGAGAGACACCCGCCGATGTTTTGTGTGCAACCAGGTGGGGCACATCAGTACCGCCTGTCCAGAAAAGAAAAACACTTCACCTTCCCTGCAATCTTCTCCAGCTGTCCTGTGTGTTGCTGGACCCCAAGAGAGCAAGAAGGACAACCTACAACTAGTAACTCTGGATGACAAGGTAACTGTGGGGTTAAGAGACACAGAGCCTGGTGTTACACTGGTGCGATCAGAGCTGTTGGGATTAGAGGATTTCATACCAAAAAATTTATTTCTGTGTAAGAGGTGGGAGCAATTTACCTTACGATGCCTATGGCCAAGGTTTACCTTGATTGGGGTGCTGGAAAGGGCCTAAGAGAAGTAGGGGTATCAGACAATATCCCTGCCAATGTGTTACTTGGAACTGACTTAGGTAGAATGCTTTCTCAGTATGTTTCCACTGATGATGTTGTAGAATCAGCTTGGAGTACCAACGTTTTTTCCCAGGTACCAGAAGGTGACAAGGAAAAGGTCTTCTCAGTTTCACTTGAAATGTGTAAACCAGGATGTGACAGGGTAAGGGTATATTCTATTGTACCTGAAGTATGTAATGATTTTAATGCCACCCATGTTACAGTGTCAGAATCTGCTAAGAGCAATCACATTTTTTCCCAGGTACCAGGTGGTGACAGGCAAAGGGAATGTTGTATTGTATCTGATGTGTGTAATGATGCTAATGCCACACCTGTTACTGTGTTACAATTTACTGAGAGTACCCATGGTTCTTCCCAGGTGCCAGGATGTGACAGGGAAAGAGAATGTCGTATTGTACCTGATGCGTATAATGATGATAATGCCAAAAATAGCATTGCATTAGAACCTAAACCTGTTTTTACACTTTCAACTTGTCATGGGGTAGGGACAGGGGACACTGTTACTGCAAATATTGACATTAATACAGGTGTAGATAAGATGCTTTCTAGAAATGGGACAGATGACAATGCGATTATTTCTGTGGGGTTAGATAACAGCAACGTTCTTAACCAGGTATTGTGTTCAGAAGTGAGGGTACAGTGTAAATGGGAGTTAGGGCAGAGTGAAACTCTCTGTTTTCTACCTGAACCAGTCGTACCCAGGGGTGTTGGGAATGTGAGGGAGACACATAAACATGACCAACGGGAAATAGCCAGTGACAACAATCCTTACATTGCTGCTGTGACCTGTAGTTTGAATGTTCACCACTCAGATCTCCATCTGAGTTCTGACCATTCACCTGAGTTTTCTATAGAGACAGGGGGGTCAGTTGTGTTATGTGCGTATTGTCGCTAACAAATAACGATTGTCGAACCTCGATTTGTGTTTCCAAAGCACAAAGATTTATTCGCAATAAGTAGAATAATATGCTCAAGAGAAGTAATAGTAAATACAGCCGTTACTTATCGCAGGCGCTCTGGATCCAGTGCAGTCATTCAATCCTGAAGTCTGGGGACAAGAAGTCTGCACTCAGGATCACAAGCTGCTGCTTATATACACAATCACATACAGTAATACAATGTAGATGGAATAGCTTGCATCTATTGGTCCAGGTCTCAGGAAGGTCCAAGGGGTCGTCATCATTGGCCAGTTCATACAAAGGAATCCAAAGGAGGGGGTCATCTCAGCAGAGGGTATGCTCTGCTCTTCCCGCCAAGATTCCTTAGTCTTAAGTAGTTCATAATTCCCTATCATTCATAACTTGCGTATGCACTCTGCGATTCCCTCGCAGAGTGAACCAAACAGTTGGATATGTGACAAGGTTCATTATGATACCACTCATGATGTTATTCCTTCAACCCATTCCGTGTATTTCACTAATATGCATGTAACTCTGATATAACATATAAATACAACTATATTTCGACATAACTGACTATGTGTTGCAACTACCATTAATGTGTACTATTTTATAAGTATGCGTGTTTGTGCGAATGTATGGTAAAAGACCAATTACTGTTGCTGCCACGTGCAGTGGATGCGTACGCCCGTTCACGCCGTAGCGTGCCCTTGTACGTCGTAGCGTACCGTACGCATCTTTTCAGACAAAGACAACCAAGTTTGCTAGACTTTAATTGAAATGACTTTTATCCAATTTACTGACTTCGACAGTTCCACCCTTTGATAGTGTAATAAACTATCACCCAATCACCGTTTCAAGTTCAGGATTATACAATACTTCTCCACAGACCATGATCTCGGTATCTGGTACCACCCTTTCAGTCTCTTTCTCAGTGTTACTCCTATGAGACCATTTTCCACACTTCAACACAGTAGGAACACATTTGACAACTAAACCAATTGCTAAGATGACACCCAGTATCAGGAGAAGGAGCTTACCTACACTCGCAATCATTTCCTGTACCCACTCCCCCAGACCGGAGAACCATTTTGCTGGGTTCAACCATGAGAACCAACCCGCCACCTTTTCCCCGACCTCATATAACGAAGAATTATGGCTCTTTCGAAATTCCCATTTCAGCTGCAAAATTTCATCCATCTTCCGGTCTATAACCTCTTTAGGGTCATCCGTATTATTAGTAATGTACGTGCAACATTTGACACCGAACTGGGTGGCCAGTGTCACACAGCACCCACCAGTAATAGAGGTGAGGTAATTTAGTACCAGTCTATGTTGCACCAACTCTTTCTTGTACGCTTGTAGCTCCCTTCCAGTATACCTGAAAGTGTCATCATACATCTCGGTGATATTATCTATTAATTTGGCTAGGTCTTGGATATATTTAAAGTTTAATGTTCCCCGAGCGGTCCTGGTGAGATCTAGAGCAACCATAACTTGGAAACCAGCAGTTTCACTAATCAATTTTGTAGCTATGGGTTCCTCACCAGGAATCATATTTCTCTTGCCACGGTGTTCATACTGTGTGTTTATGTATGGTGGTGATGTAGTCTTGTGAATATCAACCATTTCTTCATGAGTAATAGTCATGATTTCAGGAACCAGTTTAGCTAGAAAACACAAGCCATTGGAACTCGGAGTCACCCAGGAATAAGCTTTTCTCCCACAAACAAAATACACATCCTCAGGGAGAACATAAGGAACAGTATGCCCATGAATTATATCACACAGAGTTTTGATAAAACTACCCATGCCTAGTGTCTTCATCTGCTCTAAACACGTGTCGGCATTAATGACATTTTCACATTTATCTGTAGAGACTTTTCCAATGGATACCTTCTTATGTTTGGTTATACGCCCTAACTTGTGACTTCCATCAACATTCCTGCCTAGTAGTGACCTTGTGAGTCTTCCTCTAAAATGAGGGTGGCGAGCCATTGTCTGATCTGATAGGTCAGCCTCCCAATTCTCCAGGCGCTTTGCATGAGATATGTTTAGGCACAGCAAAGATCTGCCTATGGAGTATTGTCGAAGCGTCAGACTAGGGGACCTAGTGTTATTGTACCTTCCTTCTATGGGCCTCCCACCCCTCAATTCGAGTACTTCGGATATGTTTAGGGGGAATGGCACTAGTCCTATGTTATGCTGCCCTTGAGGCACGTGAGAGCACACCCAACACTCGGTTTGGTTTAGCACCTTACCCACCAGGGAGTGATAATCCTCCAAAGGATGCCCGCCTATATTTAGAGTACTGGGGGACTGGCATCGTTGGATGCATCTCTCTTCAACTAGGGAGTCGCAGAACTTGCAGATACAATACTCATCAGACAATAGCCCCTCACACTGCCTCCGAGTTCCTGAGCTAGCAGACCTTTTCATAACCCCTGGACGAAGTTTGATAATGGGATGCTCAGAGTATCCTATTAACTTTTCTTCGGTCTCCATTTCATCCGTATCACTCCCAGAACTCTCCTCCGTCCTCCATCCTCCTTCACAAAAATAGAATGTCCTAGAAAAAGTAAAAACAAGGAACATCCTGGAACAAAAGAAAAACAAAAACCGCCACTCCATCGCTGGAAAGATAGTTCTGAGGCAACGTCTCTGGTTCAGGTGTCTCAACTGCAGGCTTTAAGTCTCCCGGAACAGGCTCACAAGTGACAGTTCTATGTCGTTGGTCTGAGTTTTGTCTTGCACTTTCTCCGGATTATGGACTCTCCTGCAGTGGGTGGAATGGACCCAAGTGTCTCTCTCTGCAACCTTCAGTGATGTAGTACTGGTCAGCAGCACTTGGTACGGGCCTTCCCAACGGTCTGTTAAACAACCTGAACGTAAGAAATTGCGGATCATAACATAGTCTCCAGGTTCAACATCATGACAGTTCGTCTCTGGCATACCAGGTGACAGCATTTTTAGTTTTTGTTGTTGTTGTTTTAGCTGTCTACTCATTCTTATAAGATATTGTACAGTCACTTCATTATTACACTTTAAGTCGTCTTGTGGACTCACGATCAAATGAGGTTGTCGTCCGAACAGTATCTCAAAGGGGGACAGATTAAGAGGAGGTCTAGGAGTGGTTCGAATGCTATGGAGGACCAATGGCAAAGCCTCAGGCCATGCCAACCCAGTTTCAGCCATTATCTTACCCAGTTTGTTCTTGATAGTACAGTTTACTCTCTCCACCTTACCACTGGCTTGTGGTCGGTAAGGGGTGTGAAGTCTGCTACTGATTCCCATGAGTTTACACATATTTTGGAAGATATCACCAGTAAAATGGGTACCCCTATCACTTTCAATGATCCTAGGGATACCGAACCTACACACAAAGTCTTGTACAATTTTCTTTGCAGTGAACACAGCAGTATTAGTGGCTGCCGGATATGCTTCTACCCAACCGGAAAACACATCAATACACACTAACACATACTTTAGATTCCTGCACGGTGGTAATTGGATATAGTCAATTTGTATTACCTGAAAAGGTCCGTCTGTAGGAGGGATGTGGGATGGCTCAGTTGGAATAGTTTTCCCAACATTTTTCCTCAAACAAGTAAGACATGACATTGCTTTCTTACCAGCTTGAGAGGAAAACCTGGGAGCACACCAGTATGCTCTCACCAGTTTGCGCATACCTTCTTTACCCAGGTGAGTCAGGCCGTGTGCTGCTTCAGCCAGGCTTGGATAGTATGTTCGGGGAGCTACAGGCTTACCTTGTCCATCCCTCCAGAGTCCTGAGGACTCTTGACCACATCCCTTCGCCTTCCAGACCGCCTTTTCCTGCAGGGAACACAAATCTTGCATTTCAATTAATTTCTGCATGTCTAATGTCTGAAAAACCATCATAGTCTCGGTCGATACAGTCATAGGTTGGCCCGCTGCCCATTTAGCAGCTTCGTCTGCCCTGTTGTTGCCCAGTGACACTGGGTCTTCTTCAAAGGTATGGGCTTTTCACTTTATGACGGTTACTGTTTTGGGTAACTGTATCGCTGTCAGAAGTCCTTTTATGTGTTGTGAATGTGCTACTGGTGTACCTGCTGCTGTCGTAAAGTGTTTCTAAGATGCCAAAGGGCCCCAAAATCGTGCACTACCCCGAAGGCGTACCTAGAGTCAGTATATATGTTGATTTACCCTCTGCCAATTCACACGCTCTCCTTAGTGCTACTAGTTCCGCCACCTGGGCTGAGTGAGGTGGGCCAAGGGGTTCAGCTTCTACCACATCCTGATCGTCTACAACAGCGTAACCAGTACATAGCTCTCCTGTCTCTGTCTGTCTATGGCAACTTCCGTCTGTATAAAACGTAAAATCTACATTTTCTAAGGGGGTGTCACGTATGTCGGGCCTTGCAGTAAAGGTCTGATTCAGGTGTTCCATACAGTCATGCGTGTCAGTATTCTTGCCTAACTCATCATCAACCAGGGTCTCCTCACCTCCCACCCTTTGTGTCTCTAGAGACACATACGGAAGGTATGTAGCTGGATTTAAGGTGTTACATCGTTTGATGGTGATGTTTGAGGGTGCCATCAGGGCTAGTTCCCACTTTGTGAATCTAGCTGAAGAAACATGTCTGGTTTGGGCTGAATTTAACAGAGCTGATACAGCATGGGGTGTATAGATAGTTGAATTATGTCCTAATACTACGTCCTCGCTCTTACTCACCAGAAGAGCCGTTGCTGCTACACTTCTGAGACATGTTGGGAGTGATCTTGCCACATTGTCTAATTGTGCACTGTAGTATGCTACCGGTCTGCTAGCGTCACCATGTTTCTGTGCGAGGACACCTACTGCACAACCATCAGCTTCTGTACAAAATAGCTCAAAAGGCTTTTCATAATCAGGTATTCCCAATGCAGGTGCTCTAGTCAGACTATCTTTAAGATTAAAGAACGCTTGCTCTGACTCTTCTGTGTGCACAACACGTTCTGGTTTCGAGGAAGAAACTAGCTCCTGCAATGGTAATGCCAGAATAGAAAAACCTGGGATCCAGGATCTACAGCATCCACACATCCCCAAGAAAGTACGAATCTGCTTCTGGCTCTGCGGCAGAGTCATGTGTTGTATGGCCTCAATTCTGTCGGTTGTCAGGTGTCTTAGCCCCTTAGTGAGGCAGTGTCCTAAGTATTTGACCTTAGTCTGACATGGCTGTAATTTATCCTTTGCCACCTTGAGCCCTGTTTGTGAAAGATGAAGCAACAACAATTTAGTATCATGTAAACATGACATAAAAGAATCAGAGCACAACAACAAATCGTCCACATATTGAATTAGAACAGACCCATTGTGGGGTTGAAAGGATTGCAAACAGTCATGTAAGGCTTGGGAGAAAATACTGGGGCTGTCAATGAACCCCTGGGGTAGTCTGGTCCATGTGTATTGCACTCCCCTGTAGGAGAATGCAAAAAGGTATTGGCAGTCAGGGTGAAGAGGGACTGAAAAGAAATTAGAACATAGATCAATGACAGTAAAATGACTGGCAGACGGTGGAATCTGCATGAGGATGACAGCTGGATTCGGCACTACGGGGAATTGGCTCTCAACAACTTTGTTAATTCCCCTTAAGTCCTGGACTAATCTATAGCCCCTCCCCCCATTCTTCTTCACAGGGAAAATGGGACTATTTGCTGTACTAGCTGTACGAATTAAAATCCCTTGTTGTAACAGCCTCTCAATAACAGGATATAACCCTAGTTCCACCTCCGGTTTTAATGGATACTGTGGGATTTTTGGAGCTATCCTACCACTTTTTAGATTGACCATGACAGGGGCTACGTTTGCCATCAGTCCAGTCCATCTCTGGTCCATAGGGAATCTGGTATTTCCAGCAACATCCCCTTTACTTGAGATGGACTTTGTTCTATAACAGGAGAGTGTAACATTAACCTTTGAGGGGTGTCCAATATATCCTGTACCTCATGTGCGACCTTCTCCGGTATATCTAAGAACACACCATCAGAAGTACAGTATATGACACATCCCATTTTACATAACAAGTCTCTCCCTAGTAAGTTAGTAGGAGCCGCTGCAGCTAAGAGAAACGAATGCTTAGTATGCAGAGGCCCGATAGTAACTTCGGCGGGTTTAGTTAGAGGATAATGTAACACTTTTCCCGTCACCCCCATAGCTGGAATGGTTTTACTGGTCACCTGTAGATTGAAACGAGAGGTTATCACAGATCGGGCCGCCCCTGTATCTATAAGAAAGGTTTGTTTCCAACCAGCTATGTCAACTATCATTGTTGGTTCTTTACTCTGACTCTCAGTTAACCTCACTGGCTGTAGACTACAGGTATGACCTGACCCCTAGCGCTGACCATTGATTTCCCGCGCAGCATTTGCTGCTGTAATAAGCGCGGGTAAATGTGAGTCTTCTAGTCTATGTGAATCCCTCCTTGGAGGATATCTATGTGACCCTTCATTAGGATTATACCTTCCCTTTGTACAATCTTTTCTCATATGTCCTTCTTCTTTGCAATTGTAACATCTGAACATTCTGCGTTTCCCGTTATGTGGGTTATATGCTGGTGGTCGTGTATGCATTTCCCATAATGCCTGTATACTCACAGTCATCAACTTGTCACTCTTCTCTTCCCTTTTCCTAAAGATATTTTTGTCGTGTTCCACAGCAACTTCTCTAAGAGAATCTACCGTGCTGCCTCTCCAACCAGGGGTTGAGGTTTGTACTCTTGGTTTTAGATTTTCCTTTAAACCATCCATCAGTACTGTTACCGCTACTTCCCTATGATGTGGGTTCTCCCTTATATCTGATATCCCCGTAAACTGTGTCATTGATGCAAGAGCTCTACCAAAATAATCCGCTGCAGTTTCACTGTCTTTTTGTTTTATGGTGAAAATCTTACTCCAATTTACCACTACTGGAAAATATATGGCTAAGTGTTTGACAATTCTTTCTATATTCTTTTGGTTAATCTCATCGGTCAAGGTGTCATCTTCCTCCAACAAACAATCTTCAATAAATTTTTGTATTTTAGTATTGGGAGAAAGACACGCCCTCAACACTACACGCCAATCCTTATTGGTTGGTTCGTGGGCATTTCCTAAGTCTTTAAGAAATTTGTGGCATTTAGCTAACTCCTTTCTAGGATCTGGGAATTCAGTCATAATGGAACGTAATTCTGATCTAGTCCAGGGACAATGCATTGTAACATTTCTTAAAGGAACTACACCATCCTTATCCGATTTCCCATTGGGAACTGATATTGTGCGGACTGGGAACGCACCCTCTGGTATACTGACTTCAGGGGACACTACAGGATTTGCTGGTTCTAGATTTAGAACGCTTTCACTCCTAGTGATCATGCTACTCTCACCTATCTCAGCCATTTTCTCATACTTGCGCTGAGTCTCTAGTACACTAACGGCATGGGCAATGGCCGAAATCACAGTGGGTTCATCTTCATTTTCAGATACACTTGATTTAAACTGGCTTAAAACAGGATACAACTTAGCAATTTTTCTATTTTCAGTTTTAACAACGGCTGTACTTACCCCTCCCGCCACATAAGGTGGCGGGGGCGCGCTTGCGCTGAGTTCGCCACGCTTCTCGATGGTTACTTCCGTTGTGCGTGCGCTTTTAGCCACGCCTACTTCCGCTTTGCATTCGCTGCTGTGGCACGTGTTACCTTCCATTTGCCATAATTTTAAACAATCATTATGTTTATTCCTCACTTTCGTTGAGGTAATCAACCATACTTTATCTTTTACAGTATTTAGTACCTCTGCATTAAAACTCCCTATTGTTGGGAAAGGCCTATCACAACCTTTGGTCATCTTGACCCACGTGTCGCAATACGCAGTTGCGTATGCACCATATTTCTTACACATAAGAAATCTCGCTGAACCAATAGGACCTTCCTTAGGCAGTACCTTGGCCTTCTCTAGCGTTTGCTTAGCACCCATATTGAACAATAGGGTCCCAGAAATATCACAATATCCTGCCACAAAGGCTTCCAGAAATAACACAATATTCAGCCACTAATTTTCAACACTACCGCTAGAGATATTTTACCGGCCTGTGGACGTATTTGCTACAAGCCGCGTCCACTCGCTTCCTCTTGTATTAAACAAGGACCCCTAATACAGAAATATCAATGCGGACTAAAGGGTTATCAGCTCCTCGACTACCCCTGACTCTCCAACAAAATCTGTTGAGTTTATTACAACTGGTAGCATCCGGTAAAGTCAATTACCAGCCTTACCAACGTAATTCCTCCCCGTTACCCCAAGTCGCAATCACGGCTTTCCTTGCCGTGCGGTGCAAACGCAATGCTTAAAGCTAGTCTGTAAGCGATGCGATTACCCTTGGGTGCACGTCGCGAAAACTTATTCAGTTTCTGCCCCCCGGTATACCTGCCTTGTATACCATACACCAGTTGGGCACCTGCCTCGTCAAACAGCAACTGACACTCTATTTTGCAATAGATAAACCTTAGTGTATTTAAAGTCAACAAATCACACAACATACACCTTTTCTGCGCAGAAAATAAAAGAATTCCCAACAATAGTAATAATGTCCCAGAGGTTTTCACAAGTAATTATATTATGCACATATAATAACTATCAAGACAATTGTTTAACCACGTGGCAAATCTACCGGAAGTTCGCGTACGCACAGCAGGAAATACACATACGCAAAGCAATGCAATACAGTTAAAACGCACAATGACAGAAAAAAGAAACAGTTTTCTCTTTTGTCCCTAGGTTCTAGTTAGCGTGCCCTAGATAATGCAAAACGGACATTCGGTTTCGCAACACAGAGTAAAATTCAGGTTTGGAACACCATGCGTTCTTACCCGTTTATGACGCGTCTCCACCCTTTGTTGAGGAACCGAAATCCGTTGGTCTTGCGTATCATCGGCAACGAAACCTCCAAAGCTCACGAGCCCCCAAATTGTTATGTGCGTATTGTCGCTAACCAATAACGATTGTCGAACCTCGATTTGTGTTTCCAAAGCACAAAGATTTATTCGCAATAAGTAGAATAATATGCTCAAGCGAAGTAATAGTAAATACAGCCTTTACTTATCGCAGGCGCTCTGGCTCCAGTGCAGTCATTCAATCCTGAAGTCTGGGGACAAGAAGTCTGCACTCAGGATCACAAGCTGCTGCTTATATACACAATCACATATAGTAATACAATGTAGATGGAATAGCTTGCATCTATTGGTCCAGGTCTCAGGAAGGTCCAAGGGGTCGTTATCATTGGCCAGTTCATACAAAGGAATCCAAAGGAGGGGGTCATCTCAGCAGAGGGTATGCTCTGCTCTTCCCGCCAAGATTCCTTAGTCTTAAGTAGTTCATAATTCCCTATCATTCATAACTTGCGTATGCACTCTGCGATTCCCTCGCAGAGTGAACCAAACAGTAGGATATGTGACAAGGTTCAATATGATACCACTCATGATGTTATTCCTTCAACCCATTCCGTGTATTTCACTAATATGCATGTAACTCTGATATAACATATAAATACAACTATATTTCGACATAACAGACTATGTGTTGCAACTACCATTAATGTGTACTATTTTATAAGTATGCGTGTTTGTGCGAATGTATGGTAAAAGACCAATTACTGTTGCTGCCACGTGCAGTGGATGCGTACGCCCTTTCACGCCGTAGCGTGCCCTTGTACGTCGTAGCGTACCGTACGCATCTTTTCAGACAAAGACAACCAAGTTTGCTAGACTTTAATTGAATTGACTTTTATCCAATTTACTGACTTCGACAGTTGCTAGCCCACCCTCACATAGTCAGCCCTCTAACGGCTTAGAGGAAGTAGACGAGGGGCCCACACTTCCTGTTATACTACAGGATAATATGGTATAATACAGGATATCAGTATAATACGCACGTATTTAGGCTTTGCACACACTCAAACTCATTAAGGCACAGATCTTAAGAGATGTGTGCTGATGAGTACAGGTGCAGGACTGCTCTGTTCCCCTCTACTACACAGGATGCTGCAGGATACCGTCACTGTCAGCTCCTGTAGTGCCGGCGGGTCCTGCAACATTACAGCCGCCGGACCCTCAGGCTCTATACAGTGTTAAAATATCATCATCAGCAGCAGCTATTTATATAGCACCACTAATTTTGCAGCGTTGTACAGAGAACTCACCGACATCAGTCCCTGCCCCATTGGAGCTTACAGTCTAAATTCCCTAACATACACACACACACAGACCGAGAGAGAGAGACTAGGGTCAAAAGATAGAGTTCTTTTTAAAAAGAAAACATGGAGTCCCCCTGATTTTAAGATAACCAGCACTTGAAAAGCCACCCGGGGCTGGTGGTACTCCAGCAGGGGATCCTGCGCAGGTGTTCAACACAGGGCTGGATTTCCTAGGGAGTTGGGGTCCACACAAAAAATGTGCAGGTCCCCCTCCCCAGGAATAACAAGCCCTCGTGCACTAGGGCTGTTCCCAACCCTCTGGGTGATGGGTGTTGGGTAATTAAAATGGTTAATAATAGGTAAACACTATTTTAGTTTGTGAAACTACAGGTCCCAGCCAGCCCAGGCTGCCATGAACAGTCTGGTGCTTGTAGAACTACACGGACCAGCATATCCATGGCAGCCAGGACTTTCTTTCACTTGGAGAACCACAAGTGCCAGCATGCCCTGACACCCAGGGCCAACTGAGCCATGTAGTACCACATACCTCATTCATATTACACAATTTAATTGAAAAAAAACAAAACAGATATACTTATCAACATCTGTGTTTTTTATCTGAAAGGGATCCAATCTTGAAAGCTTTTAATTCAATAGGCTGGTGTCCATAATAAATTCCAAAACATTTCAGGTCCTGTAGCTGTCCAATAAAATAGCAGCCTAGGTCCTGTAGTTGTACATAAAAAAATATGTAAATAATATTTCACAGGTATCGTCAATATGGATGATCCCAAATTAATCAACTGGATCCGGCTTGGCCAAAAATAAACCATTAACAACACCACAAGAACTTTGCGCCTGTATGGAGGAACACTCGCGCAGAATGAATTATGAAAGACGTAAGGTCTATTTATAACCTAGGGGCTTTCCCTCACTGTCAGTGATAAGTCATTATTGCAGAGAGAGGAGGATTAGTAGACAGTGAGAACCCCATACCAATGCGGTCAATATTTACCAGTCTGTAAAGTAATGCTTGTAGAAGCATATTGTGAAGATACGTGGTTCCCAAATCACTCAGACACGGGATTAGAAGAAAAATAGAAGGATTATTTAATCTGCAGAACAGGATTAAATACAACACCGCCCCATTAACAATAGCAGGTCCAACAAGTGAGGAAATCATTTCAAATAAATCCAGTGGGATAGGCACAACACGGTCCCATTAACAATAGCAGGTCCAACAAGTGAGGAAATCAGTAGGGAGTCGTGATGTGAAGTCTTCTGCATTTCGGTAAGTAGGGTTTTCTCACAGGTCGCTGTAGTCTTCATTTAGAATCCTCATGTCGTTCTGTTCTGTGTCGGGGAAGTCAGTACGGATAATAGGTACTACACCCTTCTGACTTTATATTGCACATATGATTGTGCATATCCGGCACTTTGTTCTGTCTGTCTGTCTATATACGTCAGGTAACGTTTAGGAAGAGCATACTTACACCCAGATACAAATCAAATCGCATCTGAGGATCTGGTTGGGTTTGAATATGGTCAGAACCATGCACCCGTTCCGTGCTCCTTTTAAACCACAACTTGAGATCTGATTGGAATTGGGCCTTGTATACCTATGCTTTAATTGGTGTTTGCAAGGTGGATGATTTGCGTTTTGGAAATAGGCAAGTATTTGAGATTGATTCATTACTATATACTGTATTGATGTATTCAGCTGTTTGTGGTTACAACAGACAGTGGATACAACACTTTACTCTGAATTGTATTTCTGTTTTGTTCTAATTACAACTTACTTATATAGCTTCCACCTGACCTTATAAATGTACTTGAATTTTGTTAGGGACGCCTCTAAGTTATGATTTCTATGTGACTGCATCTGTGTTTTAAATTTACCTCCCCCTCTAATGCAACATGGTTTTGTCAAGGTGCAAGTTTGCGCCTTTTCTTTGCTTTACTCCTAACTCAAATTCATGCCCTATATGAGGAAAAGTGCCTGATACATACATTTCTTGACCATCAAAGAAGGAAGAGAAACAGGGAAAAGTCTATTCAGCAAATCATGTCAGTGTCATAATAACAGTAATTCTTGAATAAACAATACTCACTTCTAGGAGGTTACAATTGTGGAAGTCAGTTTTCTGAAGAAGGATGTTTGCACAAAAATATAAGTATCAAATGTATCTAGCAAAATGCTACAATCACTGAAACCCTGTAGAGTCCATACAACTATTCAAAAGTTAATGGTTTTCTTATTAATATATTTAACAAACAGGACTTGAGATACAGTCAAAATTATTTTTTCAGCTCCTTAAAAACAAATGTAACCTATTGTTGCATGGGTGTGTTGTGATAGTGTGTTCAGTAACTTCTACCAGAGCTATAGCTCAGTCTCCTGTCCTGCCCTGTACCTTGTGGGCAACTGATTGCTATTTCCACTTACGGTAGCTCTGCTGCATACATCCTCTCTGTTCTATCTCTGCTGAGTATAGGTGACTGGTTTTCTTCAATTACTGACACATAATCATCACATTAATAGGCTCCCAGACTCACTTCTCTTAGTCTGCACTGACATCTTTCAGTGTCCAAATTACACTCAGGTTAGTCCAGCAGATTCTTATGTCATGGTCAATATCTTCTCTGCCATAACACTAGACTTTATTTCTCTGGATCCCAATCTCAGATCTTTCCTTACTCCCCGTATTGTGCCTTTCTCCAACTTCTGACTTTTAAGGGACTCATAACAGTCTGACTCTCATTCCGCTCCTGCTCGCTCGGAACTTGACACAACAATCTATCTGGCTCTCGAGGATCTTCTTGTCCAGTAATCCTTCCTCATACACAGTATTACTGCAGTCCAGATTAATCTCATAAGGATAATCTGGCTGCAACATTTTAATGTGACTTACTTAATATGTTAGTAGCCAAGCTTTCTCCAAAAAGCAGATTGATCTCAGAGGAGACAACGTGATCACAACTTATTAATCAAATTAATGCCACAAAATTCAATGCGAAAAGGTCAGCATGAAAAGTTTCCCCTGATTGTGATACAAAATGACCATGCAAATTAGATGCCTTCACAAATACCTGTTACATCTCTAACATCTCGTACTTGAACCTTACTCCTATAACAGCAGAGACAAAAAATGATATAGAACAAACACACTTTACTCCAAGCACAGAAACCGAGATAGATGAACGCACTCTACTCCCAACAGAGACAGAAACTGAGATAGATGAATGCACTCTACTCCTAACAGGGACAGAAACTGAGATAGATGAACGCACTCTACTCCCAGCAGAGACAGAAACTGAGATAAATGAACGCACTCTACTCCCAGCAGAGACAGAAACTGAGATAGATGAACACACTCTACTCCAAGCAGGGACAGAAACGGAGATAGATGAACACACTCTACTCCAGGCAGGGACAGAAACTGAGATAGATGAACACACTCTACTCCCAGCAGAGACAGAAACTGAGATAGATTAACACACTCTACTCCCAGCAGAGACAGAAACTGAGATAGATGAATACACTCTACTCCAAGCAGGGACAGACACTGAGACAAATGAATGCACTCTACTACCAGGAGAGACAGAAACTTTAAGAGTTATGCTGGGGAAGTACCAAGTAAACACCTTCAAGCAGCCGCAGGGGAATATAGAAACAAATATAAGACATGTATCATACATCCACTGTCTGACTTCTCATTATTGTTGACTTTGCTTCTCACATTGTAATTTTAGAATTCCTGAAAGCACAAATGTGGAGATGAAGCAATTTTCTATATTTTGACTACTTTTTATCCTCTATATTACATAACTGTTTTTATTTACTAACTTATATATATTTAGATGAACGCACTCTACTCCCAAAAGAGAGAGACACTGAGATAGATGAACGCACTCTACTCCAAGCAGAGACAGACACTGAGATAGATGAACGCACTCTGCTCTCAAGAGAGAGAAACACTGAGATAGATGAATGCACTCTACTCCCAACAGGGAGAGACACTGAGATAGATGAGCACACTCTACTCCCAGCAGAGACAGGAACTGAGATAAATGAACGCACTCTACTCCAAGCAGAGACAGACACTGAGATAGATGAATGCACTCTACTCCCAAGAGAGAGAGACACTGAGATAGATGAGCGCACTCTACTCCCAGCAGGGACAGGAACTGAGATAGATGAGTGTACTCTACTCCCAAGAGAGAGAGACACTGAGATAGATGAATGCACTCTACTCCAAGCAGAGACAGACACTGAGATAGATGAACGCACTCTACTCTCAAGAGAGAGAGACACTGAGATAGATGAGCGCACTCTACACCAAGCAGCAACAGACACTGAGATAAATGAATGCACTCACATTGTAATTTTAGAATTCCTGAAAGCACTTACAAATGTGGAGATGAAGCAATTTTCGAGATTTTGACTACTTTTTATCCTCTATATTACATAACTGTTTTTATTTACTAACTTATATATATTTAGATGAACGCACTCTACTCCCAAGAAAGAGAGACACTGAGATAGATGAACGCACTCTACTCTCAAGAGAGAGAAACACTGAGATAGAAGAACGCACTCTACTCCCAACAGGGAGAGACACTGAGATAGATGAGCACACTCTACTCCCAGCAGAGACAGGAACTGAGATAAATGAACACACTCTACTCCAAGCAGAGACAGACAATGAGATAGATGAGCACACTCTACTCCCAAGAGAGAGACACTGAGGTAGATTAGCGCACTCTACTCTCAAGAGAGAGAGAGACACTGAGATAGATGAGCGCACTCTACTCCCAGCAGAGACAGGAGCTGAGATAAATGAACGCACTCTACTCCAAGCAGAGACAGACACTGAGATAGATGAACGCACTCTACTCCCAGCAGGGACAGGAACTGAGATAGATAAGTGTACTCTACTCCCAAGAGAGAGAGACACTGAGATAGATGAACGCACTCTACTCCAAGCAGAGACAGACACTGAGATAGATGAACGCACTCTACTCCCAAGAGAGAGAGACACTGAGATAGATGAGCACAGTCTACTCCCAAGAGAGAGAGACACTGAGATAGATGAGCGCACTCTACTCCAAGCAGCAACAGACACTGAGATAAATGAATGCACTCACATTGTAATTTTAGAATTCCTGAAAGCACTTACAAATGTGGAGATGAAGCAATTTTCTAGATTTTGACTACTTTTTATCCTCTATATTACATAACTGTTTTTATTTACTAACTTCCTTATAATTATGCTGTGCCCGTATGTGTACTGTACTTGATCTGTTATGAAAATAACACACCATTAGCAGAAAGCGCTAACCATTATACGTCATGTAACACCCTTCTGGGCCCTTGAATGTAACAGACTCAGCGTTTCTCACCTGTAAGCTTTGGTAGGGCCTCCACCTGAACCTGAATTCCTTCTCTGGGCTGTGTTCCTGGAACACTGGAGGTCGATTCAGGAGAACCCCTGCCCCATAACAGACCTGGTCCCCCTCCAAAGGACATTCAGACAGTATAATAATGTAATAAACGCAGCTTTGGTGTGAGAATAATTTAATATAGGCTGGTTAAACTATTAGGTGTCACTCACTGAGTGATATACAACAGGTAATACAGATATAGATGGCTGCCCAGGATTGTTCCTCCAAAAATTCATTGTACAAAACAGCTTACTGTCTATATTCCATCACACTACATGTTCTTCAGTAGAGCACATAAGTATTTCTTCATAACTCATTAGGAATTATTAAAATAATTAAACATTTCTATCAACTAATACATTATAAAACATATTAAGACAAGATTATAACATACTCCTACGTTACTAATTACACCACATCACACACTCTATAACTATGAAAAGTCCTCTTTTTTGCTAATAGTAACCCTATGTGTACATAGATAAGGACGTGGGTGCACATCAGAAGATAATGAATTATTTATAAAACATTGGCTGCTAAGCGCTGTTAGAAACCGCTGTCCCTGAATGGGATGCAGTAGCCATAGTGACCGGCAGATATCTCTCAGATTGTCAGATTTTCAGGAAAAGTGATGACATTGTCATTTAATGAAGAGTGTACGAATGCTGTATAATTTTGTTATCTTGCTAGAAAACTTACTCTGTAACTCAGTCCTTTCAATAATAAGGTGACCTTGTGTGATCCTGAGTTACATATACTGGGAGATATATATATATATATATATATATATATATATATATATATATATATATATATACATACACATGTTGTAGTGACTGTAAGTAGATACATCGCTCCTCATCCTATTGTTGTGATGTCACCCAGTTCATATCACTGTGATGTCAGCTCCTGGGTAATCTGATTCTATCACTGTCCTTTCTATACTCCCATCAGTATAGTCAGTAAGTGCTGTTCACCATTATATTTATCCTTATATACAGTACAAAGTAGAGATGAGCACACTCGGATTTCTGAAATCGGAGCCCACCCGAACGTTGCCGATCCGAGCCGGATCCGATACAGATCCGGGTATTCCCGCCAATTGCAAAACTGAAACCGAGGCTCTGAGTCATAATCCCGCTGTCGGATCTCGCGATACTCGGATCCTATAAATTCCCCGCTAGTCGCCGCCATCTTCACTCGGGCATTGATCAGGGTAGAGGGAGGGTGTGTTAGGTGGTCCTCTGTCCTGCTATATCTCCTGCTGTTCAGTTCTGTGCTGTGCTGTGCTCTGTGTTCTGCTCAGTCCAGTGGTGCTGTGTCCTGTGCTCTGTCCTTCTGAGTTCAGTGGTGCTGCTGGGTCCTGTGCTGTGTCCTGTTCAGTCCAGTGGTGCTGTGTCCTGTGCTCTGTCCTTTTGAGTTCAGTGGTGCTGCTGGGTCCTTTGCTGTGTCCTGTTCAGTCCAGTGGTGCTGTGTCCTGTGCTCTGTCCTTCTAAGGGCATTGTTATTTCCCCATTATTCCCAAATTATAAAAAATTTCAATATAAGTTATAAAAAAAATTACAAAAAAAGTAATTATAAAAAAATAATAAAAAAAAAAAAATATCCCAAAACAATCCTGCAGTATAAGTTCATTGGTACTGCTATATTACAAAGTTCACTGATTCAGCAGTATAAGTCTAGTGGTACTGCTATATTACAAAGTTCACTGATTTTGCAGTATAAGTCCAGTGGTACTGCTATATTACAAAGTTCACTCATTCTGCAGTATAAGTCCATTGGTACTGCAATATTACAAAGTTTACTCATTCTGCAGTATAAGTCCATTGGTACTGCAATATTACAAAGTTCACTCATTCTGCAGTATAAGTCCAGTGGTACTGCAATATTACAAAGTTATTATTATTATTATTATTAATTTTTATTTATCGGGCGCCACAAAGTATCCGTAGCGCCGTACAAGGACAAACAATGGCACAGTACAAGGTGAAACAGCACAGTACAAGTAACAGTAAGCACTATAACTTTGGGGGCTCAGGCACAGCATGAAAGAGAGGGAGGGAGGGGAAAAGTGAGTACAGGCAGGTAACTATGGCCCAAGAGGGTGGGCACGGATGACAGGTTGAGAGTCATTGAGGGGAGCGGAGAGAAGCGAGAGGAGACAGAGGGCAGAGGGACTGGGAGGAGGTGAGCTGAGTAGCTGGAGAGCGCAGTTAAAAGTGATGGAAACAGAAGGTAGGAGAGCCCTGCTCAAAGGAGCGAACAATCTAAAGGGAGGGGAAGACAGACAGACACATGGATGAGACGGAGAGACGGGAGGAAGGGGGAGAAGGGAAGAAGGGATGAGAAAGAGAGGTAGCCGACCGGTGGGAGTTTAGGCATGAGACTGGAAGGCTTTAAGGAAAAGGTGGGTTTTTAATGTTCGTTTGAAAGAGGACAGATTAGGGGAAGTTCTGATGGAGCGGGGGAGCTTTTTCCAATGGAGGGGAGCGGCGCGGGAGAAGTCTTGGATACGTGCGTGAGAGGAGGTAATCAGAGGGGAAGAGAGGCGACGATCGTTGGACGATCGCAGTGAGCGGGAGGGAGTGTGAATAGAGATAAGGTTAGAGATGTAGGGAGCAGTGGAGTTGGCGAGGGCCTTGTAAGTCAGAGTGAGGAGCTTGAAAAGGATTCTGTAGGGGAAGGGGAGCCAGTGAAGGGCTTGGTAGAGTGGGGAGACAGAGGTGGAATGGCGAGAGAGGAAAATAAGCCTAGCAGCGGCGTTAAGTACAGATCTAAGGGGAGCGAGATGAGAGAGGGGGAGGCCGATAAGGAGAAGGTTGCAGTAGTCCAAGCGGGAGATAATCAGAGAGTGGACGAGAGATTTGGTGGCATCCTGGGAGAGGAAGGGCCGAATGCGGGCAATGTTGCAAAGCTGGAAACGGCAGGATTTGGCGAGAGAGTGAATGTGAGGGGCAAAGGAGAGAGAGGAGTCAAGGATGACACCTAGGCAGCGGAGTTGGGGAACAGGGGAGATAGATGAGTTGTCAACAGTGATGGAGAGGTCAGAGGGGAAGGAGGTACGAGAGGGAGGAAAGACAATGAGTTCAGTTTTAGCAAGATTGAGTTTAAGAAATCTAGAGGACATCCAGGAGGAGATGGCAGAGAGGCATGCGGATACCCTGGAAAGAAGGGAGGGAGAGAGATCAGGAGAGAAAAGGTAGAGTTGAGTGTCATCAGCATAAAGGTGGTACTTGAGGCCGAAGGAGCTGATGAATGCACCCAGAGAAGAGGTGTATAGTGAGAATAGTAAGGGTCCAAGGACAGAGCCCTGAGGGACGCCGACTGGAAGGGAGGAAGAAGGGGAGAGAGAATCAGAGGTGGAAACAGAGAAGGAACGGTCGGCAAGGTAAGAGGTGAACCAGGAGAGGACGGTACCGGAGAGGCCAATGAACTGAAGGGTGTGAAGCAGGAGGGGGTGGTCAATGGTGTCAAAGGCCGCTGAGAGGTCGAGGAGAATCAGGAGGGAGTAGTGGCCCATGGCTTTAGCCGAGAGGAGATCGTTCGTAACTTGAGCAAGGGCAGTTTCAGTGGAATGGAGGGGGCGGAAGCCTGATTGGAGAGGGTCAAGGAGGGAGTGTTCAGAGAGGTAGGTGGAGAGACGGTTGCAGACAAGTGTCTTGAGTATTTTGGAGGCAAATGGGAGAAGGGAAATGGGGCGGTAATTAGAGAGTGAGGTGGGGTCAAGATTGGGTTTCTTGAGAATGGGTGAGACGAGAGCATGTTTAAAGGCGGAGGGAAAGATGCCGGTGGAGAGGGACAGATTAAAGAGGTGAGCGAGGTGGGAGCAGGTGGAGGTGGAAAGGGAGCGAAAAAGGTGAGAAGGGATGGGGTCCTGGGGGCAGGTAGAAGGGGGGGAAGAAGAAATGAGAGGGTGGACTTCCTCACCCGAGGTGGGGCGGAAGGAGAGAAGGAGTTGGTGGCTGGGGGGAGAGGGGGGGAGAGTGGAGGGGGGAGGAAGGGCGAGAGGGGGGGTGGCGAAAGAGTGGGTGGAGGAGGAGATTTCAAGTCTGATGGCCGCGATTTTAGAGGAGAAAAAGGAGGTGAAGTCAGTGGCACTCATTCTGCAGTATAAGTCCATTGTTGTTACTGCCATATTACTAATTTCACTGATTCTGCAGTATAAGTCCAGTGGTACTGCTGTATAACTCCAGTCCAGTGGTACTCTCCTGTGCCGCATATAATTTTTAAAGGATTTGCCCAGTGTGTGTGGCTTCGGGGTACACTCTCTTGTGCTACATATAATGCAGAACAAAAATTTGGAGGATAAAGTAGGGAAAGATCAAGACCCACTTCCTCCTAATGCTGAAGCTGCTGCCACTAGTCATGACATAGACGATGAAATGCCATCAACGTCGTCTGGCAAGCCCGATGCCCAATCTCCTAGTACAGGGCATGTAAAATCCAAAAAGCCCAAGTTCAGTAAAAGTAGCAAAAAGAGAAACTTAAAATCATCTGAGGAGAAACGTAAAGTTGCCAATATGCCATTTACGACACGCAGTGGCAAGGAACGGATTAGGCCCTGGCCCGTGTTCATGACTAGTGGTTCAGCTTCACCCAAGGAACTAAGCCCTCCTCCTCCCCCTACAAAAAATTTAAGAGAGTTATGCTGTCAGCAACAACACAGCAAACAACTCTGCCTTCTAAAGAGAAATTATCACAAATCCCCAAGGCGAGTCCAAGGGTGTTGGTGGTTGCGAAGCCTGACCTTCCCATCACTGTACGGGAAGAGGTGGCTCCTTCCACCATTTGCAGCACACCCTCTGCATATGCTGGAAGGATCACACACAGTCCAGTTACAGATTTGGCTAATGAAGGTGTGAATGTTGTACACCGGGAGGAGGATATTGATGTAGCTGGCGCTGAGGAGGATGTTGATGATTATGATGCAGACAGATACCAAATTGCCTTTCTCAATTTCTATTTATATTCTAGATTATATAATGGCTAAATAGTTTTCTATTTTACTCCTAGTGGAGAGGGGATCTGATGCAGACAGATACCAAACTGCCTTTGTCCATTTCTTTGTATATTTGAATTTCTAGTTCTACAATCTATGCAGGCTGCTTTTTTTATATTCAACTACAAGTGTAGGGCGGGGGGGGGGGGGGGGGGCATAGATAGCCACTAAAGTAACGTGGTCCATTTAATTTCACTTTCTAGCTCCACAGTCTGTGCAGCCTGCTTTTTTTATCTTCAAAGTATTTACAAGCCTTGCAATCTAAATTAACAAGAGGTAGTGACGTGCTAGAACTCCACCCTCTATATGCTGCAGAGGATGGAGGAGCATCAAAAGGCCATTCAAGCCTACACAGCCACCTACGACATAGGAAAAGGAGTGGGGATGCGCCTGAGTCAAGCGCACTGGAGAATGATTTCCGTGTTGTGCAAGGTTCTGCAGCCATTTAAACTTGCCACACGAGAAGTCAGTTCCGACACTGCCAGCTTGAGTCAGGTGATTCCCCTGATCAGGCTTTTGCAGAAGCAGCTGGAGAAAGTGAGGGAGGAGCTGGTACACCATTGCGATTCCACCAAGCATGTAGCTCTTGTGGATGAAGCCCTTCGTACGCTTTGCCAGGATCCGAGGGTGGTCAGTCTTTTAAAGTCAGAGGAATACATTCTGGCCACCGTTCTCAATCCTCTGTTTAAAGCGTATGTTGTCTCTCTGTTTCCGGCGGACACAAGTCTACAGTGGTGCCAAGATCTGCTGGTCAGGAGATTGTCCTCTGAAAAGGACCGTGACATGCCACCAGCTCCACCTTCATTTTCATCACTGTTTGTGCAGTTCTATTGCTACCTTCTTTCTTTCTGTGGTCTGTTCTGCTAAGGGCATTGTTATTTCCAAGTTATCCAAAAGTTCTAAAAAAAACAAATTAAAATTTATAAAAAAAATTATAAAAAATGAATTTAAAAAAAAAGAAAAAAAATTTTTTCCAAAAATAATTGGAAAAAAATATTACAAAATTTTAAAAAATCTAGCTTGTACTGCTATTTAAAAGTCTAACTACGATCATTCACTGTTGCTGTACCCAAAAATAATAGGTACTGCTATTAAAGTACAGTTCAGTGGTACTCTCCTGTGCCGCAGATAATTTGTAAAAGCTTTGCCGAGTGTGTGTAGTTATGTATCACAGGTTTTAAGAAGAGGCACAACACTGACAACCTGTTAGAGAAACTGAGGGAAATAATCCCTCTGTGGCTCACCCCACTTAGACTCTCCTGGGGATTCGAATAACTGCCATTTCTAGTACTACCTTCTTTCTTTCTCTATTTAAAAAAACAAAAAACTGTCATTTCTATTACTACGTTAATTGTTTGTGCAGTCACAAAAAAGAGGAACTGCGCCCTTAACTGCTATGTTGGTTTTAGACGTCCATCCGGTGTCCGCCATCTGTGCACTGGAATTCAGACCAGTTGAGGGTTTTATTATTATATTGTGGGGACCACACCACTACGCAGTCCAGATACTTGTTTGGTGGAATTCAGACCAGTTGAGGGATTTTTTATTATATTGTGGGGACCACACCACTACGCAGTCCAGATACTTGTTTGGTGGAATTCAGAACAATTGAGTTTTTTTTTATTATATTGTGGCCCCGGTATCAAATTGGGTACCGGGGCCACTCCACTACGCAGTCCAGATACTTGTTTGGTGGAATTCAGAACAATTGTTTTTTTTTTATTATATTGTGGGGATCACTCCACTACGCAGTCCAGATACTTTTTTGGTGGAATTCAGACCAGTTGAGGGTTTTTTTATTATATTGTAAGGACCACTCCACTACGCAGTCCAGATACTTGTTTGGTGGAATTCTGAACAATTGAGGTTTTTTTTATTATATTGTGGCCCCGGTATCAAATTGGGTACCGGGGCCACTCCACTATGCAGTCCAGATACTTGTTTGGTAGAATTCAGAACAATTGTTTTTTTTTTTATTATATTGTGGGTACCACTCCACTACGCAGTCCAGATACTTTTTTGGTGGAATTCAGACCAGTTGAGGTTTTTTTTATTATATTGTGGGGACCACTCCACTACGCAGTCCAGATACTTTTTTGGTGGAATTCAGACCAGTTGAGGGATTTTTTATTATATTGTGGGGACCACTCCACTACGCAGTCCAGATACTTGTTTGGTGGAATTCAGAACAGATACTTTTTTGGTGGAATTCAGACCAGTTGAGGGTTTTTTTATTATATTGTGGGGACCACTCCACTACGCAGTCCAGATACTTTTTTGGTGGAATTCAGACCAATTGAGGAATTTTTTATTATATTGTGGGGACCACTCCACTACGCAGTCCAGATACTTTTTTGGTGGAATTCAGACCAGTTGAGTGTTTTTTTATATTGTGGGGACCACTCCACTATGCAGTCCAGATACTTTTTTGGTGGAATTCAGACCAGTTGAGGGTGATATATTGTGGCCCCGGTACCAAATTGGGTACCGGGACCACTCCACTCTGCAGTCCAGAAAGCTACCTCGGTGAAACGTTTTGGACTAAAAACAATATTGTGAGGTGTGAGGGTGTTCAGAATAGACTGGAAATTAGTGGAAATGATTGTTATTGAATGTTATTGAGGTTAATAATAGTGTAGGAGTGAAAATAAGCCCAAAAAACTTGATTTTGGAACTTTTTATGATTTTTTCAAAATAAATCCGAATCCAAAACCTTAAATCCGAACGAAAACCTTTCGACAGGTGTTTTGCAAAACAAATCCGAACCCAAAACATCAAGCAAATCCGAACCCAAAACACAAAACACGAGACACCAAAAGTGGCCGGTGCACATCCCTAGTACAAAGCATCTCTGTCCTCACTGACACTGCTCATCTTCCATTCCCCTCACATCAACAACTGAGATCTGCATACTAAACACCTGTCCTGGCTCAGGCCATCTCCTTCCTCCTTTTCTTCCCCAAAACATGCTGGGAGTTGTAGTTCTTCAGTGCATGGCGGCGCCTGTTCAGACACAGTGCTGCTGCTAGGAAACAGTGATATCATTTAAATGAGCTATACCTAGTTGAATAATAGGTTTAATATAGACCTAAACAGGCCTGCACCAAATATGTTTAAAAATGTATTTGAAATGTACATAGATAGCAAAATTCATACTCTAGGTTTGGTATATAACGAATTTAAGTTTCTATACAATAAAAACAACTGCTAAAACATTCTATATGAATAGAACAATTAATTAAATACATAAATAAAAAATATAATAATACAGCAGCTTTGAGGACCCAAATAATCCTTATTAATGAACACAAGATATCAAGCTTATTATCTCCAGCAACCATCCATATGGAACAGCAGCAGGTCCCAAAAAGCAAATGTTCAGACGTACAGACCTGTTTGAGTCCATATTATACTGATTATTCAGCTAGATAAACATTTAAATTATATCACTTATCGTTTTTAGGACTTTCTGCTAATACTGTGGGGTTTTTTCAGTTATTGAATTTTTAGGGAGTAGCAACATTTCCCAGCAGTGCTGCTGCTTGAGGATACTATATAATCAGTAGTGCCCATGATCACAGTTCTTTTTTGTCTTTAAATTGATTTTTTATGAGATTCATTTATATAAACCGTTAGCTTGTATATATTTACATTACCTATGCCCAATTTATTTACATTATTTGTGACACAAGGCATTCACATGATGTTTTCTTCAGTTATCAATTAATCAGAATGTGTCCATACTTGTGTGGGTCATTAGCAAACCACATATTTCTTAGTCTCCTTTATTTAAACTCATTAAATAAGTAACAGACTTTAAACCTGCTATGAGATATTTTCCTACACGACATTCATATAATTTAATAAATTAAAAACACAAAGAAGCGTTTTGAGCATAGAAATTAAAGATGAACGTTTGTGGCTGTTGTTTTGATTATAACATATAGAAGAATAAAACAATTTACTCAATTATTCACTGAACAAGAAGGACAACAATCAACCAATTGTTCATCTGTATGAATCAAACAACAAAAAATATATATTGGCACAAGATTATGAATATGATAGAAGGACAAACTGCACGGGATCTGCAAACCCGTAAGTAAAAGTATATATATAAAGGAACAGATTGCAGTACGTCCTCAGATCATAAAATCACTGGCACTGTAATGTGGTATAAAAATATTTTATTAAAACAAATACATAATATTTAGATGATATTAAACACAACCTCTTGAGGATATTAACAACAGTATAGGTGCACCTATATTAATCCAGATATAAATTCCTCAAAGAGCAATGTAAATGGTGATATTACATCAGGCTCATTCCTTTAACCAGCCAAGTAATTGCAGAAAGGAGCTCAAAAAACATATCAGTTCTTAATCCTTGTGAATCTCCGTATGAAAACCACTATAATTAAGTGCGGGTAAAAAGTCACTCCAATTCCCGGACTCGTTAAACAGTGTCTCTTAAGTACAAATACAATGGAGATGATGATCCAAAATACTTTGATTAGATGGTAACTACACCCAATATTATCATGTGTGGCAGTAGTAATACCAAAAGGTATTTAATAGTGGTCCCGCAAAGTATTCATATAGGTAAACAATTGGAGGTAGGTTATGTAGATATAGATTTTGTTAGAGGTGTAGATATATCCAGAATAACAATGTTCATCGGGTTATTGGAACAGATAGATAAATTCCTTACCAGATACCTGGATTGTATAATGAATCACCCGGTATAGATCCTTTCCAACCTCGTATGCACCACGATGAAGGGTGCTAATGAAAAATCTTCCCCCCAAAATGATTTACCTATTTGTTGGTTCCGGAGCGTAGTTGGTACAAATACCTCTTTCACACACCTCTCCGATATTGTGGATTCCATCGTGTGTAGTGAGAGTCTCCTAAATCAGTCGTGTACATAACACGGAGCCTGGATAGAATCCTGCAGTTGGTTAAAGCTGGTTAAAAGAGCCTGTGATAGCGTATAAAATCAGTTTTAGGCACTAAACCCGGAGTCACATCTTACGCGTTTCATTGCAACAAGCAACTTCCTCAGAGATAATTTCTCTGCAATTACTTGGCTGGTTAAAGGAATGAGCCTGATGTAATATCACCATTTACATTGCTCTTTGAGGAATTTATATCTGGATTAATATAGGTGCACCTATACTGTTGTTAATATCCTCAAGAGGTGGTGTTTAATATCATCTAAATATTATGTATTTGTTTTAATAAAATATTTTTATACCACATTACAGTGCCAGTGATTTTATGATCTGAGGACGTACTGCAATCTGTTTGTTCATCTGTATGAACCTCAAATTGGCTGCTCATCACTATCACTGCTTGTAATATGGACACGGTCCTGAAACGCGTGGCAGACATGTTTTATCTTCAAGATAAAAGTTACCACTCTTATATTACAACCATTGTCTGTTACCACAACAGCTGCAGGAAGATTGCAGCATGCTGACTTTTCATCTAATTCCACCGTTACAACTAACTAGCACTGTAGAGAAATTCTCACAATTATTTAAACATACTCTGGGTATTCCATCAACAACGCCCTGCAGCACATCCATCAAGAAGTCTAATATGGTAAAATAGGTTTAAAGGCTGAATATCTTCATCTCCTGCATCCAGGTGCTGCCGTCCTGAATCTGAGAATTAACAGATATTACCTCCCACTTTCTCTTATATTACAAACCCGGAATTTACATTTATTATGTTCCGCTTTTATTTATTTCTCACCGATGCTCCAAGATTTAATTTTAATTAATAATCATGCTATTTAATGATTAACCATTGATCTATTTATATGTTTTCTACATTGAGAGCAGTGTTGCTTATTTCCAAAGGGCAGCACGGTGGCTTAGTGGTTAGCACTTCTATCTCACAGCACAGGGGTCATGAGTTCAATTCCTGACTATGACCATATTTGTGCAAAGTTTATATGTTCTCCCCATTTTTGCGTGGGTTTTCTCCCACACTCCAAAAACATACTAGTATGTTGTCTGTTAAATTGACCCTAGTCTCTCTCTCTCTCCGTGTATGTGTGATGTGGATTATGGCATGTGATATCTATAGCCCTTGCTTTTATTCCCCAGCTCAACAGAGTACAACTGCAGTGTTTAGTTACAAGTGGATACGGGGACATTGTAGCTCATTGTAAATATGTATCTTGGTTATTGTATATTGTTGATATTGCAGTGAAGCTGTTATTCATTGTTCTTAAAGTGAAGCTAGGTGGGTTATGAGTATCAGGTTCCAGGATACAGGTGAGGGGGCTGTAGCTACATTCATTCACCCCCTCCTTTCTCTATAGGAAGCATGGAACAGCTGGGGAACCTGTGATATCACAAAGTAGTGTAAGGGGTTAATTTCAGGAGGGGTTAACTGTTATCTAATATTTGGAGGTGGGGAGGGCCAATTAGTACCAATTGTCCTCCACAGAACTTCCTGAGACATTTTGTCTGCGAAACCGAAACTGCAGTAGAGCTTCTGTGGAATAACAGGTCAACTCCACTCCCCCTCCAAACCCCTTATCCAGCACACACCAATGTTTAAAGAGAGAGAAAGCCATGGGTTTGCCCAGGGAGGGGAAAACACTGTATCTCTTTAAGCTAGTGGTGTAATGGACAGATAATGTGGTGAATCTGTCTGCATTTATTTGCTGTGTATATATATATATATATATATATATATATATATATATATATATATATATATATATATATATTCCATGTATATATTCTAGTGATTGTTTTTATTACAATAAATGTATTGTTTTACTTTCTAACTGCATTTGCCTGAGTAACTATATGAACCTTCGAAGTTACTGGGGTAGGCTTCCCTGGCATAGGAAGGCACCCCTGGGTGGCTAGCCAGTGTTAAGTGGGTAGATTTGGGCCAGAAAACCTGATATTTTCACAGTAGGTTAGGGAATTTAGACTGTAAGCTTCAATGGGGCAGGGACTGATGTAAGTGAGTTCTCTGTATAGAGCTGAGGAATTAGTGGCATTATATTAATAGATGATGATGATGATCCCTATACTAAAATGTTGGCAACTATGAGAGTCTATATTTCAAGGAATAGTGGTAGCTCTGGAGCTTCTTAAGTGTTATAATAAACATTATTTTATTTCCATCCTACTGGATGGGTGATCCAGGCGTCTGAGCTCTTGTCTTCTGCTGGTAATGGCTGATGATGATGTCAAGTTCCCTGATGCCTTCTCCACCTCTCTCCTTTGCTTGCAAGACACACAAACCCTGTCTAGAATTGCTTAAATCCTTTCCCATCTCTCTTCTCCCCATGTAGGACACCAAAGCTCTGCCATGAACAATCATGAGTCTGTTTTAGGGTTAGGTACAGGACTGTGGCAGGGGGCGGAATCCAAGTTTGCCTTTCACTTTATAAATGTCTTATCACATATATAGCACCCCATTACACATCCAGGCTATTAGGAGCTGTGCTGAGAGTTGTAATGTTATTTGGTTACTGTATTCTACTGTTATACCATGTAAAGTCTTGTTGTTTGCCCTCTGTACAGCGCTGCGGAACACATGTGGTGCCATATAAATAGAGGATGATAATAATAATAATTATAGACCGGGGCATAATGTTTTCGGCCCCACAGTAACATTTTAAAGGGGCCCACAAAATTTCTAGGGATGGGATTTTAAAGCATTAGATTCTTGGCATGCGGGAGGTCAGTGGAACTGGAAGTTACTATGTTAAGAATTCCTCTTACAAACAATTTTCAATTCTGCAGACTACGATTGAGCAAGTCATTCTTCCTAGGTATTGAGTGGTTAATCCTTTCCTACACACGTCTATGTTATGTTATGAGGAGGGGGCTGGATTATGCAACTTGACTGCATCATGGAATAAAACCGCTCACTACTACTTTAGACCTCCAGCCATGGTCCGGTCTTATCCTGGTACCAGATTCTACCCCTACATGGTCCTGCGGCCCTGAGTTACTTTGGTTTATTCATTACTAACCTGCAATGTATTTATCCTCCTTCAATATTTTAGACTACACAGTATATATATATCTGACCATTCCCAGGAATACAATTATTTTGGATAAGCTATTTAATGTTTTTTTGAACAAAGGGGCTGTGGTGGAAGTGTGGACCTTGTACATATGGTTGGGGTAAATCTATGTGAGTGGAGCATTTTGATACCTTAGGGTGATTATGGTACAACCAGTAAATTAAAGGAGCGTTAGTATCAGCTAGTTTATGCTGGTGACAATTGTAATGTTTTTTTGTGAAATGGCAGCGGGTGGAGAATAGATCCCACTATGCTGAAGGTTGTTATATGGTTTTGTTACTTTGGTTTGTCAGAATGAGATCGGCACCTTTATTATGGGTGGGTTGCTGGTGCATGTAGCTTTTGGCATGTTCCTCCTGAGGGGATTCCTTTGTTTTATTTTGGGTTGTTTTAGAATGGGGCATTATATCGTGACATGTTTTGTACTAGTGTTTTTATGCAGCAGGTTATGGATGCCATTACCCCCTCTCAAAATCACTGTTTTGAACTTTTGATTTGTTTCAGATGATGCCTCTTGTCCACAGACTCACTTATGTGTCAGTTTGGGTTTTTTTTGGATACAGTTGAGGCTAGTCGACAAAAAGTATAAGTGTGGTGCAGATTACACAGTGCTGGCAAGAGGATTTAGACAGGCAGTGGAGCAGAGCAAATACATGGCACTTACAGACTGTAGGAGAGGAAAAGGGCCAAACATCCCTTAAACAAAGTTGTCTCATAGAGCAAGCTGCACTTTTAAGAGAGAGCAGCTAACCTTAGAGACAAAGCTGCCAGTTTATTCACCAAAGCTGGCAATCTATCAGGAAGAGCTGCAAGAGTGCAAAAGCTAGCTGTCAGACTATCAGTGGGAATTGTCAGTTCCAGTGGGAGACTATCACAGCCAACGAGTAGGATGCAGGGGATGCTCTACAAACTGACAGGAGAGTAGAGTGAATCCAAATCTAGCCCTGAGAAACAGGGAGTACTGTAATAGCCCAGAACACATAGAATCCATGTCCAAACCAGAGGAACAGAGGGTCTGGGGAGAGTGATCCAGTTGTCTGCTGCTTGTCCTAACTATGCCATTATTCCATGTTCTATCTGCTGCTATTATTGCTACCATATATTGTCCTTTTGTGAGGAGAGTCACTAGCACTGCTCGGTGTCCAGTGCAGGTGTGAGTAGTAGACCTCATTCTGCTCTGCAGTACACCTAAAGCCATTTGCCTGTCTGATGCAGAAGTACAGCCTTCCATTACCCTACAGCACTGGGGCCTCTTCTCCCCTTATCCTTTATATAATAGTGCCCAGGGCCGGATTAAGGGAATGGAGGCCCCTGGGCTAAGGGGGCCTCCATTCCCCTGTGAGGCCCCCAATGTGAGCCGCCCGCCGCCCCCCGTAAGGCGCCCCCCCCCCCCAAGCACTTACCTGTCAGTGCAGTACTCCTTCCGCGGCGCGCTGTAAGCTCCTTACTGAGGGGATCTCGCGAGAGTTCACAAACTCTCGCAAGATCTCCTCAGTAAGCAGATTACTAAGCGGCGCCGGGGACAGGTGACTGCACTGACAGTGCTCAGTAGCATTGATCGGGCTGGGGGCGCACATGCCCCGGACCGATCAATAATGCTGCTGAGGACTTTGAAGGGCCCCCTGGATGCCCGAGGCCCCTGGGCTATAGCCCAGTTAGACCTCGGGTTAATCCGGCCTTGATAGTGCCTATTACCCAAGGGCCTGACACCCATTTTCCATTACCCTTATCTACACCTGTTATAGGACAGTATATTTTTGTGTTCAATGAATCTCCAGTTAGCCTAGGACTTGTTGTATCACCAGACACACTATCCTCTTCATAGCATTCTGCTCAATTCCTTTGTAGCACCCTCTGACACTCTCTCTTCATTTGATCCAACAAATAAAGAGGAAGTTTCTACTCTCTTCTCATCTTCCTAATCCACCTCCTGTCCTCTTGATCCCATTGCCTCACAAATGGGTATGTCCCTGTCTCCTGTGGTAATTCCCCCTCTAACTAAAATCTGTAATATATCTCTTTCTACTGGTATTTTTCCATCACTATTCAAGCATGCAGTGATTACTCCCATTTTAAAAAAAACAGAATTCTGACCCTAACTCTCTCATAAATTACCGCCCCATCTCCCAGCTTCCATGCCCCTCCAAGCTTCTCGAGAGATTGCCTACACACGCCTCACACACTTTCTTACAGCAAACAACCTATTGGTTCTAATTCTCCTGGATCTCTCTGCTGCATTTGACACTGTTGACCACTCTCTCCTCATACAAACGCTACAATCCCTAGGTCTTGAAGGCACTGTCCTATCCTGGTTCTCATCCTACCTATCTTATCGCTCTTTCAGTGTTAATTTCTCTGGATCCACCTCTGCTCCGCTTCCTTTATCAGTTGGAGTTTCACAAGGCTCAGTCCTAGGTCCTCTGCTATTCTCTATCTACACCACTGCTCTTGGAAAACTAATAAGCTCCTTTGGATTTCAGTATCATCTCTATGCGGATGATACACAAATCTATCTATCCTCTCCTGATCTTTCACTATCTGTGTTGTCTCGCGTTACTGACTGTCTTTCTGCCATTTCATCTTGGATGTCTTCTCGCCAACTCAAACTCAATCTTTCAAAAACTGAATTAATAATATTCCCACCCAAAAACAGAAGCTTCCTGCCTGACATTTCTATTTCTGTCGATAACATGACCATAAATCCCACCCCGCAAGCTCGTTGCCTAGTTGTAATCCTTGATTCACAACTGTCGGTTATTCCCCCCATCAACTCTATATCTAAATCATGTTACATACACCTAAAGAACATTTCCAGAATACGCACATATCTGACACAAGACACCGCAAAAACATTAATTCATGCACTCATCATCTCCTGCATCGACTATTGCAATTCCCTCCTTACTGGTCTTCCCAAAGTCAGACTTGAACCCCTACAATCTATTTTGCACGCAGCGGCTAGACTAATTTTCCTTACAAACCGTTATTCCTCTGCTGAGCCACTCTGTCAGTCTCTACATTGGCTGCCTGTATTTCAACGAATCCAATATATAAAATTCTTCTACTAACATACAAGGCCATCAACAAAATTGCACTGACATACATTTCCTCCCTTGTCTCGAAATATCTCCCTACTCGACACCTCCGTTCTGCACAAGATCTACGTCTCTCCTCCACTCTCATCACATCCTCCCATTCTTGGTTACAGGATTTTTTCCGGGCTGCACCTACTTTGTGGAATTCCCTCCCTCGCACAGTAAGACTTTCCTCTAGTCTTCAAACCTTCAAGCGTTCACTGAAAACCCACCTCTTCAGACAAGGTTATGATATTCCTCAACCATTATCTTAATTTCCCTAGATTACCCTATTACCATCCTCTACACAGCTAACGCAAGACAACAACCTTCTGACCAACATTGCAACACACACACCCCACTCAATACTTTTACCTTTGCAGTCTGGCTGGTCCATTGTGCAATATGATGTAGCACATGCCCTTGTGTTTCTAACTCCCATTGTCCTATAGATTGTAAGCTTTCGAGCAGGGTTCTCTTACCTCTGTGTCTGTATGTATTACCCAGTATTGTCTTATTAATGTTTGTTCCCAATTGTAAAGCGCTACGGAATTTGCTGGAGCTATATAAATAAATGTTGATGATGATGATGATATTAATAGCATTGAGACTACAACTCCCATTATACTTGTCTTGCCAGTTATCCTCAATAACACTGACATTCTTCAGAGTTGATACTAGTCATAAGTTGTGATATAATTTATTGCTAACTCGTCTTCCTTGGACTTCTGGTCCAGAACACTGGCCATTAGTATTAACTTTTCTGTTTCATTTTATTTTTCTCCTGTGATTAATTTATTGTCTCAGGGCGTGCGCCCGCAGGTAAATTCAGAGGGTAGCCTTACTTTGCTACAGAGCCTGCCCGTGATTTGTGCAGACTCATTAAGTAATGTTACATTGAAATACTGCCTCATTCTTCTTATTCAGAGCCGAGTCTATTGCACTGCTAAAGAGTCATTTAAAGAGTCTTAACAACATTGCTATTGTATTGTACTGAAATTGCTCATGTAAATTGCATTCCCATATTACATTTTTGCCCTTCAAGTGTTGTCTACTATTGTCTTCAAGTGCTACTACTATGCATTACTCTTCAGGTTCTCTTCTCTTCAAATATTTTGTATCTTATTATTATCCATTTAACATCTTGCGGTTACAATAATCTGCATGTTATCACATATCGCCCCAGTACAAGGGGCTCGATACACTCACCTGCCAAACGCGGGGATCCTCGTCAGCGCCAGGCGCCGTGTCCATACGATGATGGCGGCCATCTTGGTTCCGGTTCCTGCAATCAAACTGGGCGATAGGGTATGGCTCTCTACCCGGAACATCATCATCATCATCATCAATTATTTATATAGCGCCACTAATTCTGCAGCGCTATACAGAGAACTCATACACACACACACAGATAGACAGACAGAGATGGAGAGACTTGGGTCAATTTTGATGGCAGCCAATTAACCTACCAGTATGTTTTTGGAGTGTGGGAGGAAACCGGAGCACCCGGAGGAAACCCACGCAAACACAGGGAGAACATACAAACTTCACACAGATAAGGCCATGGTCAGGAATCGAACTCATGACCTCGGACCATCCCTGTGTATCTTCAATACATTTCATGCCTCTCTACTAAAACCACTATTCATCAACAGATTCTCTACTGTTTCACCATTGCTTCCTCCACCCAAGCTTCTACAAGAAGAGGAGTTCGAGATCACATAGATTCTGCATGCCAAAAAATCTCGTAACAAAATTAAGTACCTATTGGATTGGAAAGGCTTTGGCCCCGAAGAACGTTCATGGGTCAATGCTTCAGATATCCATACCCCAGCTCTTTTACGGAGATTCCACTCTAAAACTCTTCAGACTAATTCTCCTAGGTGTCCAGTGGCCACCTTTAAAAGGGGGGGGGTACTATCACATATCTCCCCAGTACAAGGGGCTTGATACGCTCACCTGCCAAATGCGGGCTTCCCCATCGTCGCCACATCTGTCCGATGGCGGAGGACATCTTGGTTCCGGGTCTGCGCATGTGCAGACCCGGCCTGTCATTTAGAACTTCTCCCATTCGTCCAGCCTGTTATTGCCTCACTATTTAAGGCACCTGGGCTAACACTCAGTTGCCTGTTCTTTGTTTGTCAGCCCTGACTGTGTGAAGACTTGGCTCCCTGGCTCCAGCTTACCTGTTTCCTGTATCTCTGCATGACTGACTGAGCTCTGCTCATTCCTGGATATCAGCTCACAGAGTTTACCATCCTTTCTAGCATCTCAGCTCAGCTGTTCAGTGTAACTATTCTCTGTATCTCAGCTCACAGAGTTCTTCTACTTTGTTCCTGTATTTCTGCATGACAAACTCAGGAACAATATTCCCTGCCGTGAATTGTGACACATCTTTTCCATTATATCACAGATTAAACTTGTTGTACACCACTCACATTTTATCAGGCTGCAGACCATTAGGTTACATGGCCATTAAATAAAGGTGCCTATTTGCTTATCCTGTTTACCTGTAACCCCTGGTGGACCCTGCTAGGATCTACGGCCTGAAGGGACAAGAAGACTTGGGTGGAGGATTTGCATTGAGACCTCAGGAAAACGTGGGAATACCGTCACCATGAGGTTTCCCCCCCTTTGTGTTGATGTGTATGTCTGATGTACCACTCACTATCTGATCTTACTCTGTATGTACTAACATAGCAAACTCCCTCTCATTAGGGGTAAAACACATACATTGTGTCTGATTACTCCTCAACCTCATTGATGAAATAGAAATCATTATAAATCACAGGCATTTCCCCAGATCAATATTATCCTATGAACTTTCCTTCTTTCAAACATCCCTAGTAACAGACAACACAACATTTATTTACAATATAAACAAGTCAGCATTGTGGTCAGGAATGTTCCGTCACTAGTTTTACATCTAACTTCCAGAGAATTCTATTAGAAATATATTTTAAAACCACTGTTTGTGTTTCTAATAATAAAGTGGAAGTAGAGGAGCAAATCACATTTTCTACATGAAATCACATCCAGCAAAATGTGATTTTAGAAAAGGAGGAAGTAGGAGAGGGAATAAAAGGAGGAGAGCAGAGTCTGAGACAGGAGGATTCATCTAACAGAGCACAAGATGAGGAGCTGGTGGCTGTCTCTGCTCGTACTCTCTGCAGTCACGTTGGACCTCGGTCTCTCCCAGTCTCCAGAACGTAACAGACAGGATATAATACGGATACTAGAGGCCGTGAAACGCTTCAATACGGAGAACAAGGGCCCATATTTCTATAAACCCTTGAATGATGCTACACTCGGTGAGGTACAGTATCCGTTCCCTTCCTGTTTAATCTTTTGTGTGCTAAATATATATTATTATATAGTATATATTATATTATATATTGCAGCAAAGCTGTCACACACCTAGTGCTTAACAAAGCTCGAAACCAACCTCTCTAACAGGACAACTCAGTACTAACATAACACTTATATATGAGGGAATGTTTTCTCCTATGCACAGCAGACTTCCTGTCTAATGAATGTTACTGTAGGATGCTCAGAAGCTAAAATGGAAAATAGCTGAGAAAGAACAAACTATAGTTTGCAAATAGATATAGAAAATGCTACATACAGCTCCCTAAATGTTAGGTTCTATAGGTATGTTAACAAATATATGTGAATCTTGTAAAATGTATTATTATTGTAGATCATCATGGCCATTTGTTTTAGTATCTCTGTATATGTAACATGATACAGTGCTGTTCAGTACTAAGACAGCTGTATTTTCTGCATTCAGTGCTGCCAGGTCTAGCAACTATATAGGAAAAGTTACATTTAAGGCAACATTTACAGATAAAAATTAGGTACCTATACTGGTCACCGACTCATTCTCCAACAGCAAAGACATGCAAAGCAATTTCCCTGTAGTGACAGAATGTATAGAGAGGTCTCTGTACAATACCACATACCTCACATTGAAGAAACATTATATGACAATATTCCAGATTGTACAAATTTCAGCTTTTTTCAAACTCGATGATTTAGTTTGGGGAAGCCAGAAAAATCATCTAAATTAAAATTGTCTTTATCATGTCATAATTGAACTGAAAATCACATAAAAAGGTCAAATTAAAATAACAAATTGTACAGATTTGCACAGTATACTGAGGTTTTAATGTCTTCTTTCCACCATTAATTGATTATCATGAGACAAACACAGGAAATTCAGTGATCTCTGCTCACCATCAATAACATCATTATTATTCCTGCATTTGAAGAGATCAACTCTTTACATTTTACAAATACTCTCTTTTTAGGAGAAGGACAATTCTCAGACATGGCATCAAGATATTAAAGAGACTAAGTGCCGAGATCCAAAAAGTAATTTAGAACAATGTGATTATCGACGCAATGGGGTGAGTATTACTTCATAACCTGTAGGAGAAGGTAAATAAGAAATGAATCATTCTCATGAAGTGGGTTATGTATTAGTGATATACTTAGTATAAAGTCTCAGTCTCTTACAATCCCACATAGAGATTTCTTTCTTTATTGTAAACAGAATGTTTTGTACCTTTGTATCATGAAGCTGATGTTTCCTGGACGTCCTCCTATAACTGGGTTATACATTAGTCACATCTCTATGTGCAACAGATTTATATGTCAGTCATTTGTATATCAGGATTGAACCTTGTTCTTGAGGAGGGGTCATCTGATCACTAAATCACAGCCCTCTCCCCTCTCCTCTTCCTCCATACTTCAAAAAATCAGAACAAAATAAACCAAGATCGGAATCAGCACAAACCACTCCACCAATTCACCTAAAATCCCCTCAAACACGGACACTTTCTGACCAAGCTTCACCCCTTACCCTGTAAGCAGGGGTGCAGAGAGGAGTGGGGAGCGGGTGCTGATTACCGGGGCCCGGGTATGCCAGGGGGCCCAGGGCCATCTTAACAACATTATGGGCCACCGGGCAAAGCAGTGCACCGGGGCCCATAGATATAGATATATAGATGTATACAGATACAGATATAGATATATAGAGATAGAGATAGATAGATGTACTTGCTCAGTGACTCTTGTAGGTTTTTTTCAGGTTTTTTTCTTTTGCAGGATTATTTATTCTCATTAATAGCTGTGCCTATGGGGCCCCCTTGCCTGGGAGCGCACTGCAGACTACCAACATTTTATTTTTATTTTTTTTTCTTCTGTTTCCTGGGAGGGGAAGGGGGGTGTCGGGCAAGCAGTCCAATGCGATCCCTGCATAGGCTCTTAAGTCGCATACTATGCCCTGTAAGTCTATGGCTAAAACCCATTCAGCTAAGGTACCTTCAGATGTCACTGTGACATCACCAGGTCATGTGACTGCAGCGGTCACATGGTACTCAGTGTGAACAGGCTGCTAGATATTTTCCCGTTCCTGTGCTGTGCAGTGGAGAATAAAGTAAGAAGAAGAGTTGCTGGGCAGATGGGGGCATGTGTGACTAACGGTGCTGGGCAGAGAGAGGGACAAGTGTGACTAAAGGTGCTGGGCAGATGGGGGCATGTGTGACTAACGGTGCTGGGCAGAGAGAGGGACAAGTGTGACTAAAGGTGCTGGGCAGAGAGAGAGGGACAAGTGTGACTAAAGATGCTGGGCAGATGGGGGCATGTGTGACTAAAGGTGCTGGGCAGAGAGGGACATGTGTGACTAAAGGTGCTGGGCAGAGGGGGACATGTGTGACTAACGGTGCTGGGCAGAGAGAGGGACAAGTGTGACTAAAGGTGCCGGGCAGAGAGGGGGCATGTGTGACTAACAGTGTTGGGCAGAGAGAGGGACATGTGTGACTAACAGTGTTGGGCAGAGAGAGGGACATGTGTGACTAACAGTGTTGGGCAGAGAGGGGGCATGTGTGACTAAAGGTGCTGGGCAGAGAGGGACATGTGTGACTAAAGGTGTTGGGCAGAGGGGGACATGTGTGACTAAAGGTGCTGGGCAGAGAAGGACATGTGTGACTAAAGGTGTTGGGCAGAGGGGGACATGTGTGACTAAAGGTGCTGGGCAGAGGGGGACATGTGTGACTAAAGGTGCTGGGCAGAGAGGGACATGTGTGACTAAAGGTGTTGGGCAGAGGGGGACATGTGTGACTAAAGGTGCTGGGCAGAGAGGGACATGTGTGACTAAAGGTGCTGGGCATAGAGAGGGACAAGTGTGACTAAAGGTGCCGGGCAGAGAGGGGGCATGTGTGACTAAAGGTGCTGGGCAGAGAGGGACATGTGTGACTAAAGGTGCTGGGCAGAGGGGGACATGTGTGACTAAAGGTGCTGGGCAGAGAGGGACATGTGTGACTAACGGTGCTGGGCATAGAGAGGGACAAGTGTGACTAAAGGTGCCGGGCAGAGAGGGGGTATGTGTGACTAAAGGTGCTGGGCAGAGAGGGACATGTGTGACTAAAGGTGCTGGGCAGAGGGGGACATGTGTGACTAACGGTGCTGGGCATAGAGAGGGACAAGTGTGACTAAAGGTGCCGGGCAGAGAGGGGGCATGTGTGACTAAAGGTGCTGGGCAGAGAGGGACATGTGTGACTAAAGGTGCTGGGCAGAGGGGGACATGTGTGACTAAAGGTGCTGGGCAGAGAGGGACATGTGTGACTAAAGGTGTTGGGCAGAGGGGGACATGTATGACTAAAGGTGCTGGGCAGAGGGGGACATGTGTGACTAAAGGTGCTGGGCAGAGGGGGACATGTGTGACTAAAGGTGCTGGGCAGAGAGGGACATGTGTGACTAAAGGTGCTGGGCAGAGGGGGACATGTGTGACTACAGGTGCTGGGCAGAGAGGGACATGTGTGACTAAAGGTGTTGGGCAGAGGGGGACATGTGTGACTAAAGGTGCTGGGCAGAGAGGGGGCATGTGTGACTAATGCTGCTAGGCAGAGAGGGACATGTGTGACTAAAGGTGCTGAGCATAGAGGGGGCATGTGTGACTAAAGGTGCTGGGCAGAGGGGGACATGTGTGACTAAAGGTGTTGGGCAGAGGGGGACATGTGTGACTAAAGGTGTTGGGCAGAGGGGGACATGTGTGACTAAAGGTGCTGGGCAGAGGGGGACATGTGTGACTATAGGTGCTGGGCAGAGGGGACATGTGTGACTAAAGGTACTGGGCATAGAGGGGGCATGTGTGACTAAAGGTGTTGGGCAGAGGGGGACATGTGTGACTAAAGGTGTTGGGCAGAGGGGGACATGTGTGACTAAAGGTGTTGGGCAGAGAGAGGGCATGTGTGACTAATGCTGCTGGGCAGAGAGGGGACATGTGTGACTAAAGGTGTTGGGCAGAGGGGGACATGTGTGACTATAGGTGCTGGGCAGAGAGGGGGCATGTGTGACTAAAGGTGCTGGGCAGAGAGGGGGCATATGTGACTAATGCTGCTGGGCAGAGAGGGGGACATGTGTGACTAAAGATGCTGGGCAGAGAGGGGCAATGTGTGTGTAAAGCATGTGGGCAGAGTTATGTAACCTAAGTAAAGCTGCTCCGTCCCTAGACTACAGGAGCCCTGTAGCATCAAATGATTGTCCTCTAATGTATCTCGTTAATGAAGATATATTAAATTATTCCTTGACTTGCGCTTTTCACCTCTTAGACACTCCCCCAATAACGCACAGCCACACCCCAATTACATGGTCACACCCCTTTTGCAGTGCATATTGGTTTCCCTTCTAGTCACCTATAGGGGGGCCCCATGAAGTTGCTGTATCGGGGACCAACATTTCTCCTGGCGGCCCTGTCTGTAAGTCCTAGGCATTTTGGGTCTACAATTCGGGGGAGGTTTGTGTGATACAAATAATTATCTGATCATCTGTCCACAGCTCCCAGCCCTGCTGCTTTTATACATCTCAATGTTGTGCAGCGTTTGGAAATATCCTCAGTGGTGTAGAGATGTCAGATATCCTGATCATGTGCAGTTGGGGATAAGTGTTATCTCCACTAAATTAATTTTGCTTTATTTCATTAACAGAGGGAACAGAGCTGCACCATTGTGTTGGCTGTGAAGGGCGCAGATCAGATAACGTGTCAGGTAAGATATTAAGGCTCAATTATGAAAGTTGATTGAAATACACACATGACAGCACGGCTTTGTCAAAACAGTTTTATTGCAGCATTAAAGTAGATATTTAGCACAGGCGCAAAGTACAACAACTGATATACAGTGACAATACAAATATTGAATGGGTAAGGCATGGCAAGAAATACCATGTGCATCACATGCAACTGCCTTTTCTAAAACATCCATAGAGTCCAATATAGTCATTAAACATTCTTACTGCATCATACACCACCACATAGCCAGTATACCTCCATATAGCCTCATATACCACCACATAGCCAGTATACCTCCATATATCCTCATACACCACCACATAGCCAGTATACCTCCATATATCCTCATACACCACCACATAACCAGTATACCTCCATATAGCCTCATACACCACCACATAGCCAGTATACCTCCATATATCCTCATACACCACCACATAGCCAGTATACCTTCATATAGCCTCATACACCACCACATAGTCAGTATACCTCCATATAGCCTCATATACCACCACATAGTCAGTATACCTCCATATATCCTCATACACCACCACATAGCCAGTATACCTCCACATAGCCTCAAACACCATCTCATAGCCAGTCTACCTCCATATATCCTCATACACCATCACTTAACCAGTATACCTTCATATAGCATCATACACCACCATATAGCCAGTATACCTCCATATATCCTCATATACCATCACATAGCCAGTATTCCTCCATATAGCCTCACACACCATCTCATAGCCAGTATACCTTTATATAGCCTTATACACCACATAGCCAGTATACCTTCATATAGCCTCATACACCACATAGCCAGTATACCTTCATATAGCCTCACACACCATCACATAACCATTATACCTCCATATATCCTTATACACCACCACATAGCCAGTATACCTCATACACCACCACATAGCCAGTATACCTCATACACCACCACATAGCCAGTATACCTCCATATAGCTTCTTATACCACCACATAGCCAGTATACCTTCATATAGCCTCATATACCACAACATAGCCAGTATACCTCATATACCACCACACAGCCAGTATACCTCATACACCACCACATAGCCAGTATACCTCCATATAGCTTCTTATACCACCACATAGCCAGTATACCTCCATATATCCTCATACACCATCACATAACCAGTATACCTCCATACATCCTCATACACCATCACTTAACCAGTATACCTTCATATAGCATCATACACCACCACATAGCCAGTATTCCTCCACATAGCCTCATACACCATCTCATAGCCAGTATACCTCCATATAGCCTCATACACCATCACATAGTCAGTATACCTCCATATATCCTCATACACCACATAGCCAGTATACCTTCATATAGCCTTATACACCACAAAGCCAGTATACCTTCATATAGCCTTATACACCACATAGCCAGTATACCTTCATATAGCCTTATACACCACATAGCCAGTATACCTTCATATAGCCTTATACACCACATAGCCAGTATACCTTCATATAGCCTTATACACCACATAGCCAGTATACCTTTATATAGCCTTATACACCACATAGCCAGTATACCTTCATATAGCCTCATACACCACATAGCCAGTATACCTCATACACCACCACATAACCAGTATACCTTCATATAGCCTCACACACCATCACATAACCATTATACCTCCATATATCCTCATACACCACCACATAGCCAGTATACCTCATACACCACCACATAGCCAGTATACCTCATACACCACCACATAGCCAGTATACCTCCATATAGCTTCTTATACCACCACATAGCCAGTATACCTTCATATAGCCTCATATACCACAACATAGCCATTATACCTCATATACCACCACACAGCCAGTATACCTCATACACCACCACATAGCCAGTATACCTCCATATAGCTTCTTATACCACCACATAGCCAGTATACCTCCATATATCCTCATACACCATCACATAACCAGTATACCTCCATACATCCTCATACACCATCACTTAACCAGTATACCTTCATATAGCATCATACACCACCACATAGCCAGTATTCCTCCACATAGCCTCATACACCATCTCATAGCCAGTATACCTCCATATAGCCTCATACACCATCACATAGTCAGTGTACCTCCATATATCCTCATACACCACATAGCCAGTATACCTTCATATAGCCTTATACACCACAAAGCCAGTATACCTTCATATAGCCTTATACACCACATAGCCAGTATACCTTCATATAGCCTTATACACCACATAGCCAGTATACCTTCATATAGCCTTATACACCACATAGCCAGTATACCTTCATATAGCCTTATACACCACATAGCCAGTATACCTTCATATAGCCTCATACACCACATAGCCAGTATACCTTCATGTAGCCTCATGCACCACATAGCCAGTATACCTTCATATAGCCTCATACACCATCACATAGCCAGTATACCTCCAAATAGCCTCATACACCATCTCATAGCCAGTATACCTTCATATAGCCTCATACACCATCTCATAGCCAGTATACCTTCATATATCCTCATACACCACCACATAGCCAGTATACCTTCATATAGCCTCATACACCACATAGCCAGTATACCTTCATATAGCCTCATGCACCACATAGCCAGTATACCTTCATATATCCTTACTCACATCACATAACCAGTATACCTCCATATATCCTCACACACCATCACATAACCAGTATACCTCCATATAGCCTCATACATCACCACATAGTTTCACAAACCACACAGCCAGTATACCTTCATATATCCTCACATAACCAGTATACCTCCATATATCTTCATACACCATCACATAACCAGTATACCTCCATATATCCTCACACATCACCACATAACCAGTATACTTCCATATATCCTCACACACCATCACATAACCAGTATGCCTCCATATAGCATCATACACCATATAACCAATATACATTACTATGTGTACGTAGATGGACAGAACAGAGTGCAGGACACTCAAGCGCTTGAGCAATATAATGTCACATAAGAATGTATAAAAATTATATTATAAAGTAAATGAACAAGTCTTAACAGTTTAATCATTAATACAAATATTGATTTCTTGTATAATTTTTTTTAGCATTAAATAAATAAAGAAGCTTTTAATGCGTCCTGTACATACACTGCCTTTATATGGTCTATCTTACTTGCATACACATGTTCTGTGCCAGCTATTGGCAGCATACGAAGTGTTTAAAACAAAGCCTATGCCGAGTCAGTCATCAGGATCAGTCGGCATTTACACCTGTCCTGTAGCTGTGAAACCAGGCGCACGTACCAGAAACCCAGGACTTGAATCATCCGCATCTGCGTCCGAACGCCCTCGACACTCACTTACTGTACATGAGCTACCGTAGTCCGCCCCTCCCCTCCCCCATTCCGCCCCTCCAGCCGTAGGCAGTGCTCAGTCTCATTGGCGTTCAGACATTAATTACGTGCAATTGCGTCCATTGGCGTAAGGTCCGTTTCTGAGCATGTGCAGAGTTATTTCACACAAGATCCGCAACACAGATGGACGGACGTCCGATCATGAATCAGCCCTCAGTGTTCTCTGCCAGTACCAGTACCAGCCTAGGCTGGCAGCACAAGGGCTGGTTCTGCTTTATAGGGGGAGACACTCAGACTGAGCCGTAAATGTTTCTACTGCGCATACACAGTAGCAAGATCACTTTATGCGCTTCTGAGTAGGACTTACGTCCGACTTTACATGACCCCCTCAGTGTTATTAACTTTTGTTCAACTAAAACCATTTGTAGAAAGAGAAGAGAGATTAGTCCGGATTAGCTGCAAGTAATCTCCTAATTTAAGAAAGATATTTTGACCTTACATGGATTTGTCATGAAAAAAATATGTTTTTCTTCCGTTACATTTGACCATATAAATAAGATTAATTACAGGAATACAGATTTTAATGTTCTATTTAATATACGTCAGGGCAATAATGTAAATATTATTTACCTTATAATCTCTTTATTCTCTCTTTCAGAATAAATACAGACCTGGAGGTTATGGACTTTTTGTAAAACCCTCAAGAGTTTGACAAGTGTATACACAGCGCCCCCTTGTGGTGTATAATGATATGTTTTTCAAGACAATCTTCTGCTAATTGAGAAAGAAGCAAATGATACATAAACCAATAGAATTAAATATCTTCCCTGTTTGTTATTGGATTTGCAGTCTGTTACATAAATAAGGAAGCCAATTGTTTCCCCTCGACTGAGTTTCTTCTTTCGCGGTGTCTACAGACGGTGGAGGCAGCCATTGTGTGCGCTATACCAATATTTAATATACCAGTGGTGGGAATAGTGTTTGCATATGGATATCAGTTTTCGCATTTAAAAAAATGTCTTTGTTTTGCTGACCTCTGTCTTGGGGTAGAGCCCATCCTTTATCTAGTAAGATGCCCTGCCACGGCAGTGCTGTAGAACATGCCACGGAGATAACACAAGAGTTATGGCAACTTGTGGGCAATATGAGGCCGCTGGCATCCTCCTATCATTGTTAGACATATGGGCATATAACTGGGCAATACCATGTACCATCTTGCTGGGCACACCACTAAATATCTTGCTGGGCACATTTCTGGACATATTACTTGGCATACTACTGGGCACATAACTGCGTATTTTAAATGGCATGTTACATCTAGCCGGGTATGTTGATATTTTACATCTCGTGTGACATATTACACCATGCTTTGCCTATTGTTTCATGTATTTCATTTTCTTGTCTTGTTACATAATGTATAACATGTTGTTTAATAAATTACATCTTTTGGGGACTATCACTGGGCATATAACATACTGTTGAGTATATTACTACAGGGCTGTATATGGTGATTACATGCTGCAGATTGCGTTCATGGAGATGTTATTTTGGCCATTGAACAAGATATGTTGGGCATTGGGATTGTATGCACAGTATTTAATTTTCTGCCACACTGCTATGCCTGACACTCTAAGTATATCATTATTTATAATAGCCAGAGATGATGCTACAATTAGACAAACCTGAGCAGTCACCTAATATAAGGGGGCTCCTAAAATGACATAATGTCACTTATATAGTGTTTTATTTTCCCAAGGAGCTGCCAAACTGACTGTGAAGTTGCCAAGTCCAAATGAAAAAAAATCAGGCAAATTCCCATAATCATAGACTCACCCACTCACTATGAACGCCGTTACATAATCATAGACTCACCCACTCACTATGAACGCCGTTACATAATCATAGCAGGAACTCCCCTTCACTGATAACCAATCACAAGCTAGTGTAGTGTAGGAGTTTTATGGGGACCTTTTATTTTATTAGAGACCCCTGTCCATTATCCTGGGACCACTTTGCTGGCAAAGTTACCACTCCGAACATCCCAGTCTTGTTAATTCCCCCGTCCCTAAACATGCGGATGAATTCACTGCTGCTGTTATCTTCTGTCTTCACCACGTATCACCCATTTGAGTTGTACTTACAAACGTTAAGCAAGAATGAAAGCGTTATATATAAATGTAGCAGTTCCTTCCTTATTGGTTTACTGATGCATTCATATCGGTTGTAACATGATAAACATAAAAAATAAAAATGAAGTACAAATGGGTGAGGTGTGGTGAAGGCAGAAGATACCAGCAGAATCCATCCACATGTTTATACAAGGCACTGCTCACATGTTTGTTTAGTAAGTTCACTCCATACAGGGGATAATCAAGAAAAGCAGAATAAAAGGACGAATGGGTGACCGAGCAGGTGACCTGGCATTTAGAGAATGAGACTTAGCCTTGTGAGGGTCTGTAAAAATCACAGTGCGACCATTGTCCTCTACTCTCAATTTAGCTGGATATAAGAGAGCAAATTGTTTATGTGCTCCACTAAGTGGCGACAGACTGGGGAGAATTCCTTACGTTTCTGGGATACTGATGCCGAGAAGTCTTTGAAATCGTCCTTTTATACTTGGGAAACCCACAGACATTGGCAGGTGTAAAGAAACGGGCATGGTGTATGGAACCAGAGTTACAATTCCATATTCTAATACAAACCTGGACTTTTTAGACCTGATGTTTTCAGGAAGTAACATCTCCTTGGAAAAGCAATTCAGGGGTTAAATTCCACCTCAACAGGGGACACTAAGGAGTTGAGTGAATTAAGTTACCATTGTTTCTACTGTTTGCTCCATATTGTCCACTACTGAGCTCTACAGACATCCAGGAGCCGGACCCAGCAGGGTTCACCTGAGGGAGGACACCTGGGGGAGGTAAGGGAGGGGACTGGATAGTGTGAGAAGCCCACCAATCGAGACGTTTTGCAACTCCCCTGGGCAGGCAGTTCCCAAGGTGGGATTGTGAGGTGATAAAAGAGGCCAGCCTGGGAGCTGAGAAAGAGTGACTGACTTTTGGCCAAGAGGTGATGCTCTGCAAGAGATTGGCTGTGGAACATATCTCACTGGATTTATTTGAACTGATTTCCTCAATTGTTGAACCTGCTACTGTTAAGCTGCTGTATTTAATCCTGTTCTGCAGAATAAATCATCCTTCTATTTTTAAACTAATACCATTTCTGAGTGATTTGGGAACCACGTATCTTCACAGCAGAGATAATAAATGACATAGAATACTTCGGAAGGATCTCAGGCCTATATAAATTGGTACAAGCCAGTGCAGCTGTGCCCGGGAGAGAGAAAGGGTTGTCCTAAATGGGGCCAAGACTTCACATTCCGCTGGGCACCCAAACATGTCACATACTCAGGCATCCAATTACAAAACATTATCTCTAACCTATACTGTCTAAACATCTCCATTTGTACAAAGGGAATGAAAAGGGACTTGGAGGGTTGGAAAGGTCTGATGCTGTTTCCACCAACTGCATGATCAGGAGATCACCCAGGAATTGCGGGATAGTCCTTGGTGTGGACGGTTTGGAATGTCATTCATCACAACACTGGTCTTAACACACATAAATCGGTGCATTTACTGCTATTGTTAAATCCAGCTTTTCAGGATGGTGCAGCAGCCTATCCCTTCTCGATTTGGAAGGTGGGAGGAATGTGGACAATTGAATGTCTAATGCATAAAATTGAGAAATATCCCCTAAAATTTATAGAATCAGTATCTAAATTTGCATGTGTAGAGGCCTTTCCACTAGCTTTTTTCCAAGCCCAACATTATGTAAGCTCTGTGATTAGAATATTCTCTGAATCAGATTGGATCAATTTAGTGGATGGGTTCCTGAGTTCCCCAAATGCCGAAACTAGAGCCATCTAGAGCTGTGCTATGAACTGGCGTGTGTTTGTGTCATTGCTCTATCACTTAGCATCCAGCCAGGTCGCTGCAGTCTTTGTCCGAAAGTGGATGAAAATAATTTTGTGACCTGTGAGGCGGTCAACATTGACTGCTAATGACTGGAAATTAGTGTTATTGAGGTTAATAATACTGTAGGAATAAAAAAGAGCAACATTATGTGATTTTAGCATATTTTAGCTATTTTTCTAAAAAATATAGATCTAAAACAAAAAACAAAACACGCGAGGGTGGTTTTACCAAAACACGAACTTAATCCAGATCCAAAACCAAAACACAGGGGTCAGTGAACATCTTTAATAAAAACATCAAAGCAGATGCATTGTCTTGAAGCGTCATGTTTTGCCATGCTCTGCCTTCTGACCCTCTACCCATTATTCCGTCCACCTCTATCCAAGCTGCTTTGACTCAAGGTCTTACAGTTACGCTGTGCCAATTTCAGAGGATTGCTCCTTCCCAAACCTTCACGTTGGGTTTGGTGGCCAACTTTGTCTTCTAATGTTAGAAATTATGTTTTTTCTTGCCAAGAATGTACCAAAAGCAAATCTTCCAGAAGTCTCCCTTTGGGTCAGTTAGTGCCTTTGCCTACTCCAGTTAAACCATGGACACATCTCTCGATGGAATTCATTGTGGATCTTCCATGGTCCTCTGATCACAATACCATCTGGGTGGTCGTGGATCGCTTCAGCAAGAGGGCCCATTTTCTACCTTTACCCAAGCTATCTGATGCTCAAACCCTGGCCTCATTATTCATTTAACATATTTATCATTTACACAGTCTCCCTGAAAACATCTTCTCTGACTGAGGGTCCCAGTTTGTCGCTCTCTTTTGGAAATCCTTCTGCAATCTACTGGGAATAAAGATCAGCCTGTCATCTGCTTACCATTCGCCGTCCAACGGTCAAAGGGAAACAATAAACCAGACCTTGAAACAGTTCCTGTGCTTGTATGTACCTAAAATACATGATAATTGGTCCTATTTATCACCATGTGCTGAGTTTGCTTATAATAATTCTTACCAATCCTCAACTTATATATATCTCCATTTTCTGCAACCTCAGTTTCCATCCCAGAAAGAACTCTCTCTCTTCTATTGTTAATCCTGGTTTTACAGAATCCCAGCTACTGCTTCATGACTCAGATCTATCTGGAAAAAGCTGTACTCTGCATTACTTCAAGCATCCTTCAGATTCATTGGACTTTTTACAATTATCAAAAAAATCAATTCCTTGGCATTTAGACTCAAACTGCCGTTATCTTTAAAAATTCTGAACACATTCTGTTGTTCTCACTTTAAAAAAGTTGTCGCCCCTAGCAAGTCCAATTGGCATAGATCACACATACCACGGCCAGTCATTGTGAATGGGGATCACAAATTCATTGTGGAAAAAATTCTTGATTCTAAGAAAGTTCAAGGACAGATTAATTTCTTAGTACATTAGAAAAGCTACGGCCCGGAAGAACGATCCTGGGTGCTGCGGAGGCGCCTCCACGCTGATAAGTTCATAAAGGAATTCTTAAGAAAGATTCCTGGGAAACCAGGATTTTGGGGTGCCTCTATCCCTCCTAAAGGGGGGTACTGTCAAGACCTGTGGCAGTTCCCCTGGCCGCCACATCTCACTGCCCCAGGCTGTCTGCAGCCCGGCCATCTCTATGACAACCGGGATGTCACTTCCGACTCCTTGTCCCGGTTGCCTGGGCAACAGACAGGATGCTCACTCTTCTCTGCCGCCACGCCCAGCGAGCTGTCAAGCAGTCGAACGTGCGCATGCAGTTATGGTAAAGTAATCACAGCCTCCTGAGGCTGATTAGTGCACCTTGGGATTTTGCATCCTCATTGGGCATCGTGACTATTTAAAGCAGGGAGGGCTTAGCCTTCCTGTCGGTTATAGCGTTCATTTCCTGGCTACTGACCTACTCCTGTCCTTTTCTGCTTATCTCTGGATTGCTTTCTGTGTTTGTCCTTTGGCTTGTTTACCAATGCTCTTTTAAAGGGCACAAATCTCCAGAATCTGTATGGAGCAAGTGCTATAGAAAATATCCGCGCTATGGATCCATAACAGATATCAGATAAGTGCTATTGCAATCTGCATGTGATTAGACCGCTACATTGTACCACACAGTCAGTGAGCAGCCAACGCTGATAGTGATCTTTGATACCAATTTAGGAGCTTAATGACTGTGGGTTTATGCTTGTAATATGATTAGTCACTTTGCTGCAGAGGACGGGGCTTGGGAATTATCACTGTTACAGAATGACATATAAACAGTGGTGAGTACTCACAGTCAGACACTTCAAAATACTTTGATATAAGATTAAGATTAGCTGGCTGTAGAATAAGAACATCATTGACAAATTAAAACAATTAAAACCATTAGGACCCGACGAGTTTCTTCACTTTTTCATTAAGTATAAACCAGTCTTCAAACACAACTTCAATATATCAAATTGACTAATGAAAAGGCAGTAACACATATAAGTGACAATTAGTATATCATGAATATAAAACAAGCAATTACATTTTAAAACAAGGTAACAAAGCCTTATAGATTATTATCTTGAACAAAACATACAAACATATAATATCAATATAGTTAATCCAATATATCAAAATTCAACATGGATTGCCAGTGTCCATATTCATGAAAAGTATAGAACAGATGTTTAAATAATCGTAAACATCTAATTTCAAAATATATAAATAAGCCATACAGATCATTCCTAAAATAAAATTACAAAGGCAATGCGATAAAATTTAATCTATATGAAAATGATCTCTCTAGTAACCAAACTCAGGCCTCCCACAACTTAGAGCAAAGATCTAACACTAAATCAAACCAGCTAATGTTAGTGGCATGTTGACAAAGCTATATATAATTTGCTAATAAACCTAGTTCAAAGTAAGTATAATATTATATATATAAAGAAGTGTTATCCAGGTATCAAGCTAAAGCTGAATCTCCGACAACATATCTATCACTTCACCACATGATGTAGGTGTTAGTGATAAGTTGAAATCGTGACTAATTTTACCCTCACAACACATACTGATTAAAAAAATAATAAATAAGTGAAAAGAAAGTATCAAGTGATTTACACCAAATAATGTAAGTGCATTGATCATGGTAAGTTATAAAATATAACATCTCATAGCATCTATATATCAACCTATTCAAATCTTTAAGATCGTCTGGATACATAGATTTTAATTTGAATATCCAATAGGCCTGATATCTGCATAAGATTTAATTGCTGTCACTATTTTTTTTCTATATTAATAATACATTCAATATAATGGGATACTATTGTGGTATATTTGAAAATATCTGACACAGAGCATGCCATTTGTGCTGAAAGGGCCTTTCAGGTGTATTCATGTTCTGAGGCGGAACTAGTGAGCTGTGGGCCCTGCTGCAGGAAGGAGGGAATAGGGGCAAACAGCTCACTAGTTCCGACCATCTGCATCTGTCATGCAGAAGGCCCCATTATCTCCACGGGCCCGGTTGCAATGCACCTGCTGCACCAATAGTAATTCCGCCTCTGTTCATGTTCAACCCATATATAAATTGGAAATAATCAGGGAAAATTTAATGCCCATGGCAGTACCCAATACTTAATTGAAGCCAATGAAAACTCACATTGTGTCTCTCTAAGGGTCTGATCTGGCTGCAAAAACTGTCAACAGCAACTACACATTTTTGTTAAGTATATTTGTATATAATGACTCAACACCACAATTCAGAAAACATAATTACTCCTCCATGTGATGGTTTGAATTAATCGTAAAAACGGTGAAATATTCTTAAAAAAATAGGGGAGAGACGCAATGTGAGCGTGCAGGATGGAGTCATTGGAAAAAGATTTGCTGGCACTACATAAATAAATGATGATGATGAAAGTGATGAGAGATCCCTCTTCTGAAATAATAGGACATCCAGGTGATGATGATTGATGATGATGATTTGTTATCTATTAAACTATTTAAAATCAAAGCACCGGACTGGTGTGACATGTTTGGCTGATTGCATGTGAAGTGCAGCCGTCGACCCCAAGAGATGGTACATTTAACCTGATTTTATAAATATAATAGAGTTTTATAAATATAATAAAATATTGGAAGTATAATAAATTACTGATTTGTATCTGTATTTATCTATCTATCTATCTATCTATCTATCTATGTTTTGCCTTTAATACACTTGCTGTTTTTAAATACTGAAAGAAAAATTTGGGCAACTCGCAGCTTGATACATTTTGCCCCAAGACAAAATCTGTGTGTAGTTTGTATGCTCTTTGTCAGGCACCGTCCCCGCCATTCTTCCACTCGGCGGGGACGGACGCCTGTCTCCGCTGCTCAGCCCGGATGGTTGCCTGGCAACAATACAGCCACGCCCCCAAGTCCTGTCGGGCACATGCGCACAGGCCCGTCCCGTTGCCTTTTATCGGCACTCGGCGTGCATGATTCAGCCCTCCAATCCCAGCCCACCTGTCATTATTTAAACCTGGCTCTGGTGCCATTAGGGTGCCAGAGTAACAGGTTCCTGCCTCTAGCTCCCATAGTGTTTTGCTCCTTGTTGTGACCCGGCTTACTCGACCATTCTCCAGTTTCTGCCTCCCAGTTGTAACCCGGCTTGCTGACCATTCTCTATTCTGTGTGCCCCACTGTGTTCCTGCGACCTTGGCTTGTTTGATGATTCTCCTGGATTCTCCCTTTGTACCACGCATACCGATTGGCTTGAACCGGACCGTCTGACTCTTCTTTTACTACACAGGCAACTGACTAATAGGGCCGCGACCTGCGTACCCTGTGCAGCAAAGTCCAAACCTCCTTGCGGGGTCCCTGGCGAAAACCAGTAGTGCCAATACCGGTTAGTGTTCCTCTCTATTCGGGCCTGACAGTTTACTCTGGCCATGACGGACGGCTCTGGGGAACCCTCTGCTTGTGATCTCCTCCTCCATTTGTGTCAGCGCGTGGAACAACAAGAGTCCAATCAGGCTCAACTCCTGCAGTGTATTCAAGGGGGTGATTTCCCGCCTGGATGCCTTGAACCCACCCCGGCCATCTCCTCCGCTCGCACCTCCTTCGAGTGCGAATACCACTACGTCCAGGAATCTATGTATACCTACTCCTGAGAAGTATGATGGTAACCCTAAGGGGTGTCGCGGCTTTCTCAATCAATGCTCTATTCAATTTGAGCTTGCACCGGAGAATTTCTCTTCTGAGAAGGCCAAGGTAGCCTATATTATATCCCTTCTCACCGGACAGGCTCTGGCCTGGGCTTCCCCCTTATGGGAGCGGAATGATACATCTTTGTACAACGCACCTATATTCATTGAAAATTTCCAGAAGGTGTTCGATGTGCCCGGCCGTGTATCATCTGCCGCCTCCAGCCTCCTTGCTCTTCATCAAGGGTCCCTCTCGGTTGGTCAATATGCTGTGCAATTCCGCACCTTTGCCTCTGAGCTGGGATGGAACAATGAAGTCCTGACAGCTACTTTTTGGCAGGGGTTGTCTGATCCAATCAAGGATGCTCTCGCTTCCCAGGATCTTCCTACTAAACTGGACGAGCTGGTCTCACTCAGCATCAAGGTGGACATTCGCCAACAAGAACGTTCCCAGGAGAGAGACCAAAGTCGCCACTTCACTTGGTTGGCTCCTCGTTTCCAGTCTCCGGCTCCCCCGGTTGAAGAACCCATGCAGATTGGTCGTTCTCATCTATCTCGGGATGAAAGAGAATGCCGGATTAGGAATCGCCTCTGTCTTTATTGTGGAGAGGCTGGTCATCAGTTATCAACTTGTCCTAAGAGGCCGGGAAACTCTACCTCCTAGGCAATAGTAGGGAGGTTGTCCTAGGATCCAATCTCCATTCTCCCCATTCCCTCAAAGAAAACAACTTCCTGATGCCAGTGACCCTCAAGACCTCAGATACTTCTCTAGAATATCTTCCGTCTTCATTGATGTCCTCAGGAGATCATCTCCGATTGTTGTGTACAATTTGTGGCTAAGTTCTGGAGGGCTTTCTGTGCCAAACTCGGGGTCAAACTCAAGTTTTCTTCGGGTTATCATCCTCAGACGAACGGACAGACGGAACGAGTAAATCAAGAACTGGAGTGTTTTCTGCGTTGCTTCTCTTCGGAACATCAAGCCTCTTGGAGTGATCTCCTCTACTGGGCTGAGTTCGCTCATAACAACCTTTCACATTCCTCCTCGGGATACTCTCCTTTTTTTATTGTTTATGGGAAACATCCCACACCTCCTCTCTTATCTGAAGTTCCGGCATCCACTGTGCCTGCAGTTGATTCCCTCGTCCACGACATGTCGCAAATTTTGTCCAGGACTCAAGCAAGACTCACTATGTCTATGCAACGGTACAAGTCGGCTGCTGACCGTCACCGAAGAAACCTTCCTGTACTAAAAGTAGGAGATCGGGTGTGGCTTGCCACTCGGAATTTCAGACTCCGTGTCCTTTCCATGAAGCTAGCTCCTCGTTTCATTGGACCATTTGCCATATCCCAAATTATTAATCCAGTCTCCTACAAACTCGCTTTACCTCCCTCCCTCAGGATCCACAATACTTTCCACATCTCCCTGCTGAAACCCTTGGTCCTCAATGAGTTCTTCAAAGTACCAGTTGCTCCTCCACCCATCAAGACCTCCCTAGGGGAGGAATATGAAGTAGAACAAATTTTGAAGGTCCATTCCATTCGTGGCAATCTTCAGTACTTGGTTCACTGGAAGGGTTACGGCCCTGAGGAAAGGTCCTGCGTTCCTGAAGCATATCTTCATGCCCCCGTCTCCTTGCAAGATTTCTGAAGAAGACCAATCCTTCTTTTGGGGAGAGAGGGAGGGGTACTGTCAGGCGCCGTCCCCGCCGTTCTTCCGCTCGACGTGGACAGACACCTGTCTCCGCTGCTCAGCCCGATCACTGACTAAGTTCCCTGCTGTGCTGAACACTCGTTCAGAGTACAAACTGGAGGGTGGGCAGCTTAAATATTGCAAAGCAAGTTTGTACATGGGTTTCCAAATTGCCTGCTTTTCTTCCCAGTAAGGAAAAGGACTGTCTGACATTTCCATATCAATTACCTCTTGAAAATAATCCTCCAAAATCCTTTGCATGTTAATACTCATATTGGATGGAGTTATGGGCAAGGTCACACATTTTTTTGAAAAATCCTTCAAACCAGCCCAGATGTTAAACTGTTCTGGTCTGCCCTCTGAGTCTTCCCTGCTTCTTTTTTGAAAATTCAATTTTTTACAAGCAGCAGCTGATTGAGAAACTGAAGGAGGACACGTCGTCAAGCCAAGGCCCAGTTCAGCGGACAACTTGCTGAGCAATAGCTCCTTGCAAAAGTTTAAATCTCGTTCATTTTGAAGCAAAGACTCAATGTAGGTCTTAAAACTTGGATCAAGCACAATGGCCAAAACGTACTGATCCGAGTTCAAGATCTTAATAACTCGAGGAATGAAGTACTTGATCGACAAGGCCAACATACTTTGCGGATTGCTTGATTTCATCTCCTCCTTCAGTTTCTCAAGCTGCTTTTACAATAGTCTAATTAAAGGAATGACTTGGCTCAAACTAGCAGAATCTGCACTCACATCACATGTCACAACTTCAAATGGTTTCAGCACCTTGCACAGCACTGAAAGGATTCCCCACTGTGCAAGAGTGAAATACATTATCCCTCCTTTCCCAATGTCATGGCTTGTGCAATATACTTGGATGGCTTTGCGCTGTTCCTCCATCCTCTGAAGCATGTACAACATGGAATTCCACCTAGTTACCACCTCTTGCTTAAGTTGGTGGCAGGGCAAGTTAAACTGCTCTTGGAGCTGCTGCAATCTCCTACATGCTGGGGCCGAATGCCTGAAATGGCCTGAAATTTTATGGGCCACTAAAAGCATCTCCTGCACCTCACGGTTATTTCATAGGAAGCTCTGCACCACCAAGTTGATGGTGTGAGCAAAACAGGGAATGTGTTGGAAATCACCCAGCTGTAATGCTCGAACTAAATTGTTGGCGTTATCAGAAATGACATATCCTGGGGAGAGTCCAAGTGGTATAAGCCATGTATCAATCACATCTCTCAGTTTGCATAACAAATTGTCAGCTGTATGCCTGTTAGTGAAGCCGGTGATACAAAGAGTGGCCTGCCTGTGACAAATGTTAGGTAGTGGTGTACATGCTGCTGCTGTTCCTGCTGGTGAAGGTGAATGACCAACCCAGTGGGCTGTCACATTCATATAGTCTTTGGTTTGCCCACTTCCACTTGTCCACATATCTGTGGTTAAGTGGACAGTGGGCAGAATGGCATTTTTCAGCGCAATCTCTACATTTGTACACACTTTTTGGTATAGTTGTGGAATAGCTTTACGGGAAAAATGGTGTCGCGATGGAATTCTGTAACGTGGACACAAAACCTTAATTAACTGTGAAAAAACAGCTGTGGATATTGGACGCAGATCTAACACTAACATGGCAGACATGGCGTCTGTGATTTGCTTGGCGACTGGGTGACTGCTGTCATATTTGCTTCCCCTAGCAAATGATTGTTTCACAGTTAATTGTTGAAATGTAGGACTGCTTTTTTTATTGGCCTTCCTCTGGGCTGACGATTCACCCCCAGCAGCAGCAACAGCAGCAGCAGGACTAGCGCTTTCTTCAGAGGAATCAATAATAGTGCAGGAGTCATCCAGCCTTAATAAGTGGGATGCAGGGCTAACTCCGAGCGCTACTGAGGATATTGATGAGGATGGTGTGGTGGCTGTATTTTATAGCCGTCGTGATGTCGGTGACCGGAGGGTCCTAGCTGATGATGGAGTGCTCGTAATTTTTTGGAAGAACTTTCAGCTTTTCCCAACACTTTGCCATGAACTCTCGTCAAATGGCGTAACATAGACGAGGTCCCAAGATGGTTAAGGTCCCTCCCTTGACTGACTGTGGCTTGACATACACTACAAATGGCTATACAATTGTTGTCGGGATTGGGGTAGAAATAATTCCACACATAAGAAGTGGATTTTTTTGTTTTATGGCCTGGCATGACAATGCCCTTTTTCTTGTCACGTGCCAGAACTGCTGCCACTGGTGCAGGACTTACACAAACAACCTCATTCTCATCAACATCCTCATTAGCGTCCTCATCGCCTACACAAATCTCCCCCTCATCCTCTTCTATTTCCAAAGTGGCATCCTCAATTTGTGTATCACCGGCTACACTCGGGCTGTTCAGGCACACAGCAGCAGAACTGCTGAAAGGGCCCCTCTTTATGGGTACACTAACAGAATGACCACGATTAGACATACTACTGGTGGATGGACGCTCCACAGGGATTGGTGTAATTTCTGATTCAGAGCATACATTATACTCTAATGCCTTAGTGTTATCTTGTCGCTCGGCTTTGACGCGTAACAGTAATTGTGCACCACTTGTAGACTCCAAATTACTTGGTTTTGCTTGGTCACGAGCGACCGTACAAGAAGAAGGCTCGGTAACATTTTTGGATCTGCCACTAATAGAGAAAGGCGAAGGCCTCATTCTCGCTTTGCCACTGCGTGTGTAGAATGGCATGTTGGCAATTTTTTTTTTTTCCGGCAGTTAACTTTTCCTCAGATACACTTCTTTTTCGCTTCAACACGGTAATTTTTTTTTTGGTGTGTGTTTTTTTTCCCTGATTTCAAAAGACTATGTAGTTTGACATCGCCTTTCCCAGATGACGTACTGGGAACACTACCATCAGGACTGGTGACAGAACCTGGTTGCTGATTCTGCTCATATGTGGACTCCTTTGAATCCACTATAATGAGGCCAAAGCACTGGTAGTGCTAAAAATTGTTTTAGATACTGCTGACATATATGACTTTTAACGGCCAGAAAAATTACTGCAAAAGAATGGGGAATATGGGACACCCCTAAAGCACTTGGAGTGCCAGAAGTTGAAAAAAAAAAAAACCTCCTCTTACTGCTGTAGCAATTGGTATTAAGATTAGAATTGTATAGAATAGAAACAATAATGTGTCCAATTACTGCTCTGTCCCTGCGCTGATATAGCCAGTGTGACCTAACCCTGCTTTCTCCCTCTGTCAAATGGCGTTGGATTGCTGTGGAGGTATTTATGCTTTTCAAATCTCGCAAGAACCGAGCTCAGAAACACGAATACGTCACAATGACGTTTTGCCTCGATTTCGATTCCGAATGGGCGGGAGAGTAGCGAGCCTGCTCGGCTCGGTACTCGGAGATGCAAAATTCGGATGGATTCGGATCTCGGGGAACCGATCCCGCCCATCTCTAGTCACAACAGACATTGGATACAACACTTTACTCTGGATTGTTTTTCTGTTTTGTCCTAATTACACCTTAAATATATTGCTTCCACCTGACCTTATAAATGTACTTGAATTTTGTTAGGGACTCTCCTAGGTTATGATTTCTATGTGACTGCATCTGTGTTTTAAATTTACCTCCCCCTCTAATGCAACATGGTTTTGCCATGTTGCATTAGAGGGTTTACTTTACTCATAACTTAAAATCAGGCCCTATATGAGGAAAAATGCCTGATACATAAATTTCTTGACCATCAAAGAAGGAAGAGAAACAAGGAAATGTCTATTCAGCAAATCATGTCAGTGCCATATTAACAGAAATTCTTTAATAAACAACAATCACTTCTAGTAAGTTACAATTGAGGAAGTCAGTCTTCTGAAGAAGGACGTTTGCACAAAATTCTAAGTAACAAATGTATCTAGCAAAATGCTGCAATCACAGAGTCCATACAACTATTCAAAAGCTAATGGTTTTCTTATATAGATATAGATGAACGCATACTATTCACAGCAGATACAGAAACTAAGACTTATGCTGGAGAAGTACCAAGTAAACACCTACAAGCAGCTGCAGGGGAAATATAGAAACAAATATAACACATGTGTCCTACATCCCCTTTTTGACTTCTCATTCACTTGCACTTTGATTTTAGAATTCCTGAAAGCACTTACATATGTGGAGATGGAGTGACCAGAACATTAATCATCAAAAACACTTGTCTGAAACAAAAAAGTCCCTGTACAATGCTATAAAATATCATGGATTTAAAGTTATTAGAAGGGCAGTGGATATTATAAGGAACAATATTACACATCACACAATGTTTTTTTCTATAATTTTTTAATATTAAATATTGTTCTTCTTCATATACTGCTGGTTTTCTAGATTTTCATTACATGTTATCCCCTATATTACATTACTGATGTTATTATTTACTAACCCTTCTTTTTAATTGTGCTGTGCCGCTATATGTACCTGTAAGCTAGTAATGGGAGCAGATGCCACCTTCTGGGGTAGATGGTAGTGAACAGCAGCAGAGAAGTCACACCAGTCCAGGGTTTTCGGTACAACTCAGCCAGTTTTATTAAACAGAAAAACAAGAAAACTTCAAAGTAAACACCTTTCCTGTCTAGCACTAACTGAACACACAGGAACAGCCTCTCTCCTGTGAAGGACTTTGTGTCCCATACACATACCAAAACATAGAGGTAATTGCTCACAATTTTCAGAGTCTCTCAGGAGTCATCCAACCTCCTCCCTAGGTCTGAGAGACTGCATTTCCAGCCTGACTGCTTTTTAAACACACCTATACAAGTGCAGTTGCAAATCAGCCTACACTTAGGCTGGAGGCCCAGAAGACCCGGATTGGGCCTGCTCAATAGAGCCCGTCCTCTCTCTCCATTCATAACACCCGTACCATATTTTAATGCAGATGGAAAACACACTTTGGCAAGCTTTTCCCGCACACATAAGCAATCTCCCTGGTGGTTTAATGTACACATGGCAGAGAGCCTGGGACATTTACCTCTGCCATTCAGCACAAATCCAGTCACTTTATCGTCTTTCCCCGTCTCTACTACTCATTTACTGTACATAAATTTTATGAGATAATTTTCTGCATTGACTGTATAATTTTATGATGTTTTCAAAACTTAATTATCTATGCTCAGCCTTTTTACGCTATTTGTGACACAATGTATTCACATGATTTTGATTTCTTTAGTTGTAAATGACTTATAATGTACCCATACCTGCGTGGGTCAGCAACAAACCACAAACTTGATTTTTCTTAGTTTTCTTTATTTACACTCATTAAATATGTTATAGACTTTTAACCTATTATAAGCTATTTTCCTACATGACATTTATCTCATTTAATCAAGTAAAAAAAAATATTTTAAGTATAGCAATTATATAATTAAGATGAAAGTTGGGGGGTGATGTTTCAATTATAACATAGAGAAGAATAAAACAGTCAACCAATTATTCATCTGTATAAAACTCAAATTGGCTGCTCATCACTATCACTGCTTGTGATATGGACACTACCCTGAAACACGTGGCAGACATGTTTTATGTTCAAGATAAGGGTACAAATCTTATATTACGATCATTGTCTGTTACTACAACAGCTACATACTGACTTTTCATCTAATTCCACCTTTACAACTAAGTAGCAATGTAGGGAGATTCTCACAGTTATTTCATCAAACTCTGGGTATTCCACCAACAACGCCCTGCAGCACATCCATCAAGTAGTCCAATATGGTAACATAGGTTTAAAGGCTGAATATCTTCTTCTCCTGCATCCAGGTGCTGCCGTCCTGAATCTGAGAATTAACAGATATTACCTCCCACTTTCTCTCATATTACAAACCTGGAATTTATTTATATTATGTTCTGCTTTTATTTATTTCTCACTGATGTTCCAAGTTTTAATTAAAATTTATAATTATGGTATTAATGATTAACCATTGACCTATTTATATGTTTCCTACATTGAGAGCAGTGTTGCTTATTTCTATAATTATCCCTATACTAAAATGTTGGTAACTATGAGGGTCTATATTTTAGAGGAGTGGTGGTAGCTCTGGAGCTTCTTAGGCTTATAATAAACATTATGGATCCAAGAAGCTGAGCTCTTGGCTTCTGTTGGATTCTCCTCATGGTAATGGCCAATTATACTGTTCCCTAATTCCTTTCCACAGACACTGTCATGAGTTCCTTAAAGCCTTTCCCAGTCTCTACTGCTCATGAAAGACACAAAGGATCTGACATGAGGAATCACGAGTTTCTTAAAGCTTTTCCTATTTCTCTCCTTTACTTGCAAGACATAAAGACCCTGCCAGGAATGATCATGAGATGCTTAAAGCCATTCCCAGTTCTCTCCTCCTCTTACAGGACTCCAAGTTTAACCCATGAACAATCATGAGCTCCTTAAAGGCTTTACCTCCTCCTCCTTTTGCAGGACAGTAAGGCTCTGGTATGAAGATCCATGAACTTGCTAAGGACTTTCCCAGCTCTCTCACCTCCTCTTGCAGGCCACCAAGGCACTGCTGTGAGCAATCATGAGTCGGAGGCATAGTTTGTTGTAGTGTTAAGCACAGGAGTGTGGCAGGGGTAGTTCAAGTTTGCCTTTCACTTATAAATGTCTTATCACATATATAGCAAACATTATAGACCACGGCGTAACTAGATGTTTGTGGGCCCCATAACAACATGTTAAAGGGGCCCACAAGATTTTCAGGGATGGAAACCCTGTCTTCAACTTTCTTACTGTGTCGGCTCACAATACTGTACTCTGGACTTCCTGGTGGGAGACAAAGGGAACATAACAGTTCCCATCCCTTCTGAGCAGAATTTAATTTTGAAGCATTAGAATCCCGGCATGCCCAGAAGTGAGGGAGGTCAGTGGAACTGGAAGATTTAATTTATATTCAGCAAAATATTTTAATGCCATCTTAGTTGAATTCCTCCTTACTCAATCAAACTCTGCAGAATTTTCACTTCTGCAGAGTACGATTGAGTAAGCCATTCTTCCTAGCTATTAAGTGGTTACTGAGATACAAAAAATAATGACTAACAAGTGCTTGTATCTAACAAAATGGTACACTATGGTACAATGACCTAAAATTCTGCAAAGTGGACACAAAATATTTAAAAATTAAACTAGATACCAGAGTTATGGGGAAAACCTGCACACATTAAATATTGATTTTTAATTAATATATTTAACAAACAGGACTTGACATACAGTCACATTTTTTCCAGCTTTTTAAATATCACATGTAACCCCTTATTGCAGGAGTGTGTTGTGGTAGTGTGTCCTACATAACACGGTGCCTAACCGGTATTACTCTTCAATCACCCGGCTGTAGTTCAGTCTTTCCCATCTAAGTATCCTGTGAGTTAAAGTTGGTAACCAGGTGTTGCTGCAGATGCAGGTGTGATAACAGTAGAACAGGTGTAATGCAAATACAGCAGGTGTAGTGGATCTAAACTGGTGCTAATAATGGGTACCAGAGCATCTTTAGTGTATTAATTATATAGTTGTATTTCTTGTCTTCACATCTTATGACACATATCAGTATAAATCACTTCTTTTATTTGAACAGCCTCCAAATCCTTGCATTCCCTGGGCCGCAGAAAGGAGATCTCCAGAGCTCTATATATATACCGTTTGTTGCTTTGGATAGATTTTACCATGGTAGCTGAGAACCACTCAACTGATAAGGCAACAAAATATAAAAAAAATCATAAAGGAAAACTAATATTTTACTATTCTTTTAAATATTTACACTCATCTGCATGACAACAACATTTTTGTTTGATAGGAATTCTGGGTTCTGGTAATCCTTTCCTATACACGTCTATGTTATATTATGAGGAGGGAGCTAGAGGGAACTACGCAGCTTGATTGCATCATGGAATAAAACCACTCACTACTACTTTAGACTAGCAGCCATGTTCCTCCTGAGGGAATTCCAGTGCTCTATTTCGGGTGTTATTTTAGGATGAATGTCAGTGGGAGTATTATATAATGACATGATTTTACGTGTATTTTTATGCAGCAGGCTATGGATGCTATTTCCCCAGATGTTGGTTTATCTTTCAAAATAACTGTTTTAGACCTTTGATTTGTGTCGGTTAGTGGCTCTTGTCCAAAGATCATTATCATTATTATTAATTTTTATTTATAGGGCGCCACTAGGTGTCCGCGGCGCCGTACAGGGACAGACAAGATTACAATACGAGGTGAGACAGCACAGAACAGTAAACAATAATCACAGTAACTCAGTGAGCTCAAGGCACAGCTAGAGGGGAGGGGAGAGGGGAAGGTCAGCCAGCAACGGCACCTAGGAGGGAGGGCACAGATGAGAGGGAGACCCCCTGGGGGAAGAGAAGGGATCGAGAGGGGACGGGGAAGAGGGTCCTCGAGGAGGAAGGCTAGGTAGCTGGCGAGCAGAGTTAAAAGTGGTGAAGATAGGAGGAGAGAAAGCCCTGATCAAAGGAGCATACAATCTAAGGGGAGGGGTGGACTGACAGAGAACACAGGGGAGAGAGGGAGAGACAGAGGAACGGAGGATAGGGATAAGGGAAGGGGAATGGAGGGGAAGAGTCAGAAGAAAAGGTAGGAAGTTAAGTGGGAGACTGGAAGGCTTTAAGAAAAAGGTGGGTTTTTAAACACCGTTTGAAACTGGACAGATTGGGGGAGCTTCTGATGGAGGGAGGGAGTTTGTTCCAGTGGAGGGGGGCAGCGCGGGCGAAGTCTTGGATACGCGCGTGGGAGGAGGTGATCAGGGGGGAAGAGAGGCGACGGTCATTGGCCGCTTGGAAAGGGCGGGATGGAGCATGAATAGAGAGGAGGGAGGAGATGTAGGGTGCAGTGGAGTTGGCGAGGGCCTTGTATGTAAGAGTGAGGAGCTTGAACAGGATTCTGTAGGGTAGGAGGAGCCAGTGAAGGGATTGGTAGAGGGGGGAGACAGAGGAGGAGCGGCGAGAGAGGAAGATAAGCCTAGCGACAGCGTTAAGTACAGATCGAAGGGAGGCGAGGTGAGAGTGGGGGAGACCAGTAAGGAGGAGATTGCAGTAGTCCAAGCGGGAGATGATCAGAGAGTGAATAAGACATTTAGTGGCATCTTGGGAGAGGAAGGGCCGGATGTGTGCGATGTTACGCAGCTGGAAGCGGCAGGATTTAGCAAGAGAGAAAATGTGGGGGCCAAAGGAGAGAAAGGAGTCGAGGATGACCCCGAGGCAGCGAAGTTGGGGGACAAGGGAGATAGAGGTGTTGTCGACAGTGATGGAGAGGTCAGAAGGGGGCGAGGTGCGAGGGGGAGGGAAGACTATGAGTTCAGTTTTGGCGAGGTTAAGCTTAAGGAATCGAGAGGACAACCAGGAGGAGATGGCAGAGAGGCAGGCGGACACCCTAGAGAGGAGGGAGGGAGAGAGATCAGGAGAGGCGAGGTAAAGTTGGGTGTCGTCAGCGTAGAGATGATAGTTGAGGCCGTAGAAGCTGATGAGTTCACCTAGGGAAGAGGTGTATAGAGAGAAGAGTAAGGGTCCCAAAACAGAGCCCTGAGGGACCCCAACTGGAAGGGTGGACGGGGGGAGAGAGACTCAGAGGTGGTGACGGAGAAGGAACGGTCAGCAAGGTAAGAGGTGAACCAGGACAGAACTGGGCCTGAGGGACCAAAGGACCAAAAACCCTTAAACAAAGATTCACTTATATGTCAGTTTGGGAGTTTTTGGATACAGTTGAGGCTATTCGGCAAAAAGTGTGGTGCGGTTTACAAAGTGGTGGCAAGAGGATTCAGACAGACAGTGGAGCAGAGCAAATACATGGCACTTAGAGACTGTAGCAGAGGAAAAGGGCTACAAATCCCTTAAACGAAGTTGCTTGTATTACAGAGCATGCTGCACTTTTAGCAGAGAGCTGCCAACCTTATAGACAAGGCTGCCAGTTTAGTCACCAAAGCTGCCAATTTATCAGCAAGAGCTGCAAGATTGCTAAAGCTAGCTGTCAAACTGTTTAATGTTTAGAAAAAATGTTGCACTAGAATCAACTTAATCAAAGTGAATTATTCCAAAACTACTCCCCTTAAAATTTACTATATCATTTTCTCATTTATAATTTGTGCTGGGAGGTGCTACCATATAACATTATAAGTACATAAGAAAAGAGAAGAGAAGGAAAAGTATGTTCGGAATGGTGCACTAGTCTGCATGTTATATACATTTCATTCTGTTCTAATTGTTAGTTTTCTTTTCTAGCTGTCAGACTATCAGAGAGAATTGTCAGTCCAAGTAAGAGGCGATCACAGCCGGAGAGTAAGATGCAGGAGGTGTTGTACAAACTGCCAGGGGAGCAGAGGGAATCCAAGTCAGGTCCTGAGAAACAGGGAGTCCTGTAATAGCCCAAAAGGACACAGTGGCCTGAGTCATTAAAGAGAGCAAAACAAAAACAAAAAAAGAAGTAAGTTTGCTCCTGTTACTGTGCAAGGGGTGCAAATTAGTTTATTATTTTGCACATAAATTAAATACTGGCTGTTTTTTTCATGTAGCACACAAATACTTGATAGCTTTATTTTTACACTGAAATTTAAAGTTGATCTAGAATATGCCCTACCCCAACTATAATTCTGTCCTCACATTTTAAATGTACCTCCCCCTCCAATGCAAAATGGTTTTGGCCAGGTGCAAAGTTACTATTTTTTTTATGCTTTGCTCTTCTTAACGACTCAGGCCCTTGGAGTCCAGGTCATCATCTCATCATCATCATTATCTATTTATATAGCGTTACTAATTCCGCAGAGCTGTACAGAGAACTCATTCACATCAGTCCCTGTCCCATTGGAGCTTACAGTCTAAATTCCCTAACATACACACATACCGAGAGAGATTAAGGGCAATTTGATAGCAACTAATTGACCTACTACTATGTTTTTGGAGTGTGGGAGGAAACCGGAGCACCTGGAGGAAACCCACGCAAACACAGGGAGAACATAGAAACTCCACACAGATAAGGCTATGGTCAGGAATCGAACTCATGACCCCAGTGCTGTGAGGCAGAAGTGCTAACCACTGAGCCACCTGCTATGGGCAACACCTCCACTTTTCCTTTTTAAATGGTTTGATAAATCTACTCAGTGGCACCCAGTGTAAGCATTAAGATGTGCCCTCACCCACACAAACAGTGACCCTCATGCTGCCCCGGTCCAACCCAGAGGAACAGAGGTGGCCCAGCCCCAGTCCAAGGACCTGGGGAGAGTGATCCAGCTGTCTGCTGCATGTCCTGTCTATTTGCATTGTTCCACGTTCCACCTGCTGCTATTGCTACTACCCTATATTGTCTTTCTGTGAGGAGAGTCACCAGCACTGCTCAGTGTCTACTGCATCTGTGAGTAATAGACCTAATTCTGCTCTGCAGTACACCAAGAGCCAGAAGTACAGCCTTGCATTACCCTACACTGCTGGGGCTGCTTCTCCCCTTACACTTTACATACAATAGTGCCTATTACCCAGGGGACTATGATGCCCATATTCTATTGCACTTATCTACACCTGTTATAGGACAGTATATTTTTGTGTGCAATGAATCTCCAGTTAGCCTAGGACTGGATGTATCACCAGACACACTATCCTCTTCATAATAATAGTATTGAGACTACAACTCCCATTATACTTGTCTTGCTAGTTATCCTCAAGTACACTGACATTCTTCAGAGTTGATACTAGTCACAAGTTGTAATACAATTTATGGCTAATTCATCTTCATCGGATTTAACCCCACCTCTGATCTAGAACACTTGCCTTAGTGTTAGCTTCTCCGTTTCATTTCATTTTTCTCCTGTAATCAATTTCTTGTCTTGGGGTGTTCACACTAAGATAAAGAGTCCTTACGTGACGTTATAATGATATACTGCCTCATTTTTCTTATTCAGAGCCGACTCTATTTCCCTGCTTAGGAGTCATTTAAGTGTCTTAACCACATTGCTGTTATTTTGTACTGAGAGTGCTCATGTCAACTCCATTCACATATTCATTTTTTCTCTTAGTGGGGAATTCAATTAGCTCGGCGGAACATCTGGGTGCTACGGTACCCACAACATAGCGAATTTCTCCGCGCACCAGTATGGGGTATTATATCACCACTGACTGCCCCCACGACGGCACTAAAGGGACTCCAGGGAGAATTGAAATCCCCCTTATTGTCTTTGAGTGCTACTACTATGCATTACTGTTCAGATAATCGTGCCCTTCAAATGTTTTGTATCTTATTATTATCCATTTAACATCTTGCGGTTACAATACTCTGCACCTTATCCATTATATCACAGAATAAACTTGTTGTACACAATTCACTATTTATAAAGTTACAACCCATTAGGTTACATGGCTTTTAAATAAAGGTGCAAATTGGTTTATCCTGTTTACCTGTAACCCCCTGGTGGACCCTGCTAGGATCTACGGCCTGAAGACACAAGAAGACTTGGGTGGACTTGGGTTTCCCACCCCTTGTGTATGTCTGATGTACCACCCACTATCTGATCTTACTCCGTATGTACTAACATAGCAAACTCCCTCTCATTAGCGGTAAAACATTCTGTCTGATTACTCCGCAACCTCAGTGATGATGAATCAGGGGACCAAAATAAAAATCATTGTAAAGTCACAGGCATTTCCCCAGATCAAGTTTATCCTATGAACTTTACTACTTTTAAGCATCCCTAGTAACATATAATGCCACAGGTAGCACATTTATTTACAAAATGAACAAGTCAGCAATGTGGTCAGGAATGTTCTGTCACTAGATTTACATCTAACTTCTAGAGAATTCTGTTAGAAACATATTTTATAACCGCAGTTTGTGTTTTGTAATAATAAAGTGGAAGTAAATGATCAAATCACAGTTTCTACAGGAAATGACATCCAGCAAAATGTGATCTTAGAAAAGGAGGAAGTAGGAGAGGGAATAAAAGGAGGAGAGCAGAGTCTGAGACAGGAGGATTCATCTAACAGAGCACAAGATGAGGAGCTGGTGGCTGTCTCTGCTCGTACTCTCTGCAGTCACGTTGGACCTCGGTCTCTCCCAGTCTCCAGAACGTGACATCCAGGATATAATACGGATACTAGAGGCCGTGAAACGCTTCAATACGGAGAACAAGGGCCCATATTTATATAAACCCTTGAATGATGCTACACTCGGTGAGGTACAGTATCAGTTCCCTTCCTCTTTAATCTTTTGGATGCTAAATTTATATTATTATATAGTGTATATTATATTATATATTACAGCAAAGCTGTCACACACCTAGTGCTTAACAAAGCTCGAAACCGACCTGTCTAACAGGACAACTCAGTACTAACATAACACTTATATATGAGGGAATGTTTTCTCCTACGCACAGCAGACTTCCTGTCTAATGAACGTTACTGTAGAAACTAAAATGGAAAATAGCTGAGAAAGAAAATGTAGTTTGTAAATAGATAGAGAAAATACTACATACAGTTCCCTAAATGTTAGGTTCTATAGATATGCTTACAAATATATGTGAATCTTGTAAAATGGATTGTTACTGTAAATACTCATGTCCATTTGTTTTAGTATCTCTCTATGTGTAACATGACACCAGTGCCGTAACTAGACATTTTAGTGACCTGGGCGAGACAGGGCACCGGCGCCCCCCATGCAAGTGGGAGTGACATTTGCCAAGTGGGTGTGGCCAACCTAATGTGGGGGTGTGGCTAGCACTTTACTGAAATAATTCTGTTACACATGTTTGCAAATGCAGGATGTATATATATGTATATATATATATATATATATATATTAGGGATGTGCACCGGCGACTTTTGAGGTCTCGTGTTTTGTGTTTTGGATCCGGATTTTCGTTATTTTTGAGGTTCGGATTTGTCTCGCAAAACACTTGACGAAAGGTCTCGGTTCGGATTTAAGGTATTGGATTCGGATTTTTTTTGAAAAAAACATAAAAAGTTTAAAAATCAAGTTTTTGGGCTTATTTTCACTCCTAGGCTATTATTAACCTCAATAACATTCAATAACAAGCATTTCCACTAATTTACAGTGTATTCTGAACACCTCACAATATAGTTATTAGTCCAAAACGTTGCAACAAGGTATCTTTCTGGACTGCGTAGAGGAGTGGGTCACCACAATATATATTAAAAACCCTGAACTTTTATGATTCGCACCAATAATTGTACCTGGACTGCGTAGAGGAGTGGGTCACCACAATATATTAAAAACCCTGAACTTTTATGAATCGCACCAATAAATGTACCTGGACTGCGTAGAGGAGTGGGTCACCACAATATATATAATAAGAAAACCATCAACTGGTTTGATTCGCACCAATAAATGTACCTGGACTGCGTAGAGGAGTGGGTCACCACAATATATTAAAAACCCTGAACTTTTATGAATCGCACCAATAAATGTACCTGGACTGCGTAGAGGAGTGGGTCACCACAATATATATAATAAGAAAACCATCAACTTGTTTGATTCGCACCAATAAATGTACCTGGACTGCGTAGAGGAGTGGGTCACCACAATATCTTAAAAACCCTGAACTTTTATGAATCGCACCAATAAATGTACCTGGACTGCGTAGAGGAGTGGGTCACCACAATATATATAATAAGAAAACCATCAACTTGTTTGATTCGCACCAATAAATGTACCTGGACTGCGTAGAGGAGTGGGTCACCACAATATATTAAAAACCCTGAACTTTTATGAATCGCACCAATAAATGTACCTGGACTGCGTAGAGGAGTGGGTCACCACAATATATATAATAAGAAAACCATCAACTGGTTTGATTCGCACCAATAAATGTACCTGGACTGCGTAGAGGAGTGGGTCACCACAATATATTAAAAACCCTGAACTTTTATGAATCGCACCAATAAATGTACCTGGACTGCGTAGAGGAGTGGGTCACCACAATATATATAATAAGAAAACCATCAACTGGTTTGATTCGCACCAATAAATGTACCTGGACTGCGTAGAGGAGTGGGTCACCACAATATATTAAAAACCCTGAACTTTTATGAATCGCACCAATAAATGTACCTGGACTGCGTAGAGGAGTGGGCACTGGGCACCACAATAAAATATATAAAAAACCTTCAACAGGTCTGCATTACACTACACATACGGCTGCTCCTCCATCCTCTCCATCATATACATGTTGGAGTTTTAGCGTGTGACAACCTCTTGTTTTTGATAATGTCAGTGCATTTTGAATATTTTTCAATTTGCCCCACACCACTGAATGTACTTTATCTATGATACGCATCTATCTATCTTGACTGCGTAGTGTGGTGGCCCCGGTACACAATTTGGTACCGGGGCCACAATAAAATAAATACACCCTCCACGTGTCAGAATTCCACCAAACAAGTATCTGGACTGCGTAGTGGGGTGGCCCCGGTACCCAACTTGATACCGGGGCCACAATAAAATAAATACACCCTCCACGTGTCAGAATTCCACCAAACAAGTATCTGGACTGCGTAGTGGGGTGGCCCCGGTACCCAACTTGATACCGGGGCCACAATAAAATAAATACACCCTCCACGTGTCAGAATTCCACCAAACAAGTATCTGGACTGCGTAGTGGGGTGGCCCCGGTACCCAACTTGATACCGGGGCCACAATAAAATAAATACACCCTCCACGTGTCAGAATTCCACCAAACAAGTATCTGGACTGCGTAGTGGGGTGGCCCCGGTACCCAACTTGATACCGGGGCCACAATAAAATAAATACACCCTCCACGTGTCAGAATTCCACCAAACAAGTATCTGGACTGCGTAGTGGGGTGGCCCCGGTACCCAACTTGATACCGGGGCCACAATACCTCCTCCAAACATGCTACAGACAATTCGTCATTGAGATCCCATTAAGTATGTTAAAGACAGACAGGGTCCAAGTGTTATTAGTTGACTTTGTAAAGAAAAAAACTGTCCCTGTTGCACATAGTCGTGCAATGAAGACTTACTTTTTCATTTAAAGGCACGATCTTTCAAGTGTAGTGTTTGTAAGTCTAAGTCATATTATACTTTTGGTAAAATTGGTTTTTTTGGTTCCTCTTTATGGTAATTAATTAGTAATAGAATTAAAGTAGGAAATAGAATTAAATAGAATTAAAGTAGGAAATAGAGTGGTATAGAGTTGTAGTGTGGTATAGATAGAGTGGTCCACACAATATAATAATAAAACCCTCAACTGGTCTGAATTCCACCAAACAAGTATCTTGACTGCGTAGTGTGGTGGCCCCGGTACACAATTTGGTACCGAGGCCACAATATAATTAAAAAACCCTCCACGTGTCGGAATTCCACCAAACAAGTATCTGGACTGCATAGTGGGGTGGCCCCGGTACCCAATTTGATACCGGGGCCACAATACCTCCTCAAAACATGCTCCAGACAATTCGTCATTGACAGACCCCAGACAGACAGGGTCGTAGTGTTACTGTTTGACTTTGTAAACCCAAAAAAATGTCCCTGTTGCACTTGCACATAGTCGTGCAATCAAGACTGACTTTTTCATTTAAAGGCACGATCTTTCAAGTGTCAGAAAGAGAGAGAAGACACAGGAGAGGAGAGTTGTAGCTGGGGACCTGGGGTGGAAGCTCCCAGGCTCCCCCAGCATTGCCTGGAAGTCTGAGCGTGGTGACTGAGCCAGGGCAAGGAATGTGTGCCCTGGATGAGGGGGAGAACTCCATGCCACTATAGTGAACCCAAGAGAGAGGGGGACACTGCACATGGAAGAGGCCCTGGAGTGAGGGCTGCTACAAGAGGCATGGTAGCTGTAGTGTCAGATCCTGAGGCTGAGAGTACACAGAGTGACGTGTCAGAGCACAGGAGACATTATCCCCGCAGAGGAGGGATGAGCTGCAGTTGAGAGGTCTGCTGTTGAAATAGGACATGCACACTTTAACAAACCAATCATTTCAGCGACAGGGCCTACCAAACAACTTTGACTGAAATGATTGGTTTGTTTGGGCCCCCACACCAAAAAAGCTATTCATCTCTCCCTGTACAGACTAAACAGGCTCTACTGAGGCAAGATGTCGTCCTCATCCTCAACCTCTGATTCCTCTCCCCCTACAGTGTCTACTTCCTCCTCATCACACATTATCAATTCGTCCCCGCTGGACTCCACAACCACAGGTCCCTCTGTAGTATCTGGAGGGCAGTGCTGTACTTCATTGAGGAATTGATTATTCATTTTTATAAACATCATTTTTTCAACGTTGTGAGGAAGCAACCTCCTTCGCCGCTCACTGACCAGGTTCCCCGCTGCACTAAAAACTCTTTCCGAGTACACACTGGAGGGGGGACAACTCAGTTAAAAAATAGAGCCAGTTTGTACAGGGGCTTCCAAACTGCCTTTTGGAGTTCTACCACGTCACTACCTCTAGTTAATTTAGATTGCAAGGCTTGTAAATATAAATACTTTGAAGATAAAAAAAAGCAGGCTGCACAGACTGTGGAGCTAGAAAGTGAAATTAAATGGACCACGTTACTTTGGTGGCTATCTATGCCCCCCCCCCCCACCCTACACTTGTAGTTGAATATAAATAAAGCAGCCTGCATAGACTGTAGAACTAGCAATTCAAATATACAAAGAAATGGACAAAGGCAGTTTGGTATCTGTCTGCATCAGATCCCCTCTCCACTAGGAGTAAAACAGAAAACTTTTCAGCCGTTATATAATCTAGAATATAAATAGAAATTGAGAAATGCAATTTGGTATCTGTCTGCATCATAATCATCAACATCCTCCTCAGCGCCAGCTACATCAATATCCTCCTCCCAGTGCACAACATTCACACCTTCATTAGCCAAATCTGTAACTGGACTGTGGGTGATCCTTCCAGCATATGCAGAGGGCGTGCTGCAAATGCTGGATGGAGTCACCTCTTCCCGTACAGTGATGGGAAGGTCAGGGTTCACAACCAACAACACCCTTGGACTCGCCTTGGGGATTTGTGATGTCATCTGTTTAGAAGGCAGAGTTCTTTGCTGTTTTGTTGTTGTTGCTGACAGCATAACTCTCTTAAATTTTTTGTAGGGGGGGGGAGGAGGGCTTTGATCCTTGGGTGAAGTTGGACCACTAGTCATGAACACGGGACAGGGCCTAAGCCGTTCCTTGCCACTACTTGTCGTAATTGGCATATTGCCAACTTTACGTTTCTCCTCAGATGATTTTAAGTTTCTTTTTTTGCTGTTTTTTGAGAACTTGGGCTTTTTGGATTTTACATGCCCTGTACTAGGAGATTGGGCATCGTGCTTGCCAGACGACGTTGATGGCATTTCATCGTCTATGTCATGACTAGTGGCAGCAGCTTCAGCATTAGGAGGAAGTGGGTCTTGATCTTTCCCTACTTTATCCTCCAAATTTTTGCTCTCCATTATATGTAGCACAAGATACTGCAGAATGTGTGAACTTGGTAATATTGCAGTACCAATGGACTTATAATGCTGGATTGGTTTTGCAAATTTGGTTATAATTATTATATATTTTTTTTTTTTTTTAATTTTTTATTTTTTTTTACTTTTTTTTTATTTTTTACAAACTTGGGAATAATGGGGAAATAACTATGCCCTTAGAAGCACAGAGCACAGGACACAGCACCACTGGACTGAACAGGACACGGCACAGGACCCAGCAGCACTACGGAACTCAGCAGGACAGAGCACAGGACACAGCACCACTGGACTGATACTGCAGAATGTGTAAACTTTGTAATATTGCAGTACCACTGGACTTTTACTGCTGAATGTGTGAACTTGGTAATATTGCAGTACCAATGGACTTATAATGCTGGATTGGTTTTGCAAATTTGGTTATAATTATTATATATTTTTTTTTTTTTTTAATTTTTTATTTTTTTTTACTTTTTTTTTATTTTTTACAAACTTGGGAATAATGGGGAAATAACTATGCCCTTAGAAGCACAGAGCACAGGACACAGCACCACTGGACTGAACAGGACACGGCACAGGACCCAGCAGCACTACGGAACTCAGCAGGACAGAGCACAGGACACAGCACCACTGGACTGATACTGCAGAATGTGTAAACTTTGTAATATTGCAGTACCACTGGACTTTTACTGCTGAATGTGTGAACTTGGTAATATTGCAGTACCAATGGGCTTATACTGCAGGATTGGTTGTGAAAATTTTGTGGTAATTAAAAAATATTAAAGTAGTTTTTGGTATTTTATATAAAAAAAATTTTTTTATTTTTTTAAACACAGGGGAATATTGGGGAAATAACTATGCCCTTAGAAGCACAGAGCACAGGACACAGCACCACTGGACTGAACAGGACACAGCACAGGACCCAGCAGCACCACTGACCTCAGAAGGACAGAGCACAGCACACAGCACCACTGGACTGATACTGCAGAACACAGCACAGCACAGCACAGCACAGCACAGCACAGCACTAAACAGCACTAAACAGCACTAAACAGCACAGAACTAAACAGCACAGAACTAAACAGCACAGAGGACCACCTAACACACCCTCCCTCTACCCTGATCAATGCCCGAGTGAAGATGGCGGCGACTAGCGGGGAATTTATAGGATCCGAGTATCGCGAGATCCGACAATGGGATTATGAGTCAGAGCCTCAGTTTCACTTTTGAATTTGGCGCCAATACCCGGATCTGTCTCGGATCCGACTCGGATCCGCAACGTTCGGGTGGGCTCGGATTTCAGAAATCCGAGCGCGCTCATCCCTAATATATATATATATATACAGTGGAGGGATTCAAATAAATTACCAACCGGTTCTCGGCCAGGGCACTAAAATGTGTAGTTACAGCACTGTAGGTCTATACATCAGAGACATCGCTGTCTGTATGAGGGAACCTTGTAAGAAACAAAAGGGGCCTATTTCTAAGGTCCCGCAGGACCCCCGTTACAGTACATACTAAACCCAGTAAACCCAGATGGATCATTAAGATAAAACAGCAAAGGACATAGACGCTCTCACTAGATAAATGTAATGCAGCACCTCATATATAATAAAATCAGATAAAACCGTAAGAGTGCGCAAACAAGCAAAAGTAAAAGGATAGAGCAGTATGGAAAAGACAAGGAATTACCCTGCCATTAATACACATCAGCTAATATTTATAAATGGCACTCTAGTTTGTGACAAGCAACGAGAGAGAGAGAGAGAAATAAATAAATATGCTGATTTATACACATATACTACATGGCTGTCCCAATTCCTGGAGAGTCACGGTTTTTAAAGATTTTTTCCATGAAATTGCCTAGCTGCCCTAATAACTTTTACCTTGGTATGAAAGCTGGCGTGTGGTTTTTTTTGCATAGGATTATATATATGTATATATTGATTTGCTCTTCCACAATGAAATACACCTAGATGACGCAAAAGGAAAGGTATGCTTTTAAAGTAGTTCTGAAACCTCAGAGATGGTGGAAAACTGTACCTATTGTGATCAAATATAAAGGCTCTGCGCAAACAGGAACAAAAGACACTGTCACCCAATAATTCTTTATCCTTTTTCCTTCCGCAGTGGAACACACATGCGTTCCAATGACAGGAAGTTCGGCATTTGGAACGCAACTTCCACAGCGGAAGGAAAAAGGATAAAGAATTATTGGGTGACGGTGTCTTTAGTACAAAACAAGGAAAAGGCTGAATGTACAGAGGAGAAGGTAGCGGGCGGCTGCTGCGCCCCCTTGGGCTTGCGCCCTGGGCGACGGCACCGCCCGCACCACCCTAGTTACGGCTCTGCATGATACAGTGCTGTTCAGTACCAAGACAGCTGTATTTTCTGCATTCAGTGCTTCCAGGTCTAGCAACTATATAGGAAAGGTTACATTTTAGAAAACATTGAAAGGTCGATAAAAAAATAAGTACCTATACTGGTCACCGACTCATTCTCCAACAGAAAAGACATGCAAAGCAATTTCCCTGTAGTGACAGAATGTGTAGAGAGGTCTCTGTACAATACCACATACCTCACATTGAAGAAAAATGATTTGACAATATTCCAGTTTGTACAAATTTCAGCTTTTCAAAGTCGATGATTTATTTTGGGGAAGCCAGAAAAAAACATCTGAATTAAAATTGTCTTTAACGTGTCATAATTGAACTGAAAATCACATAAAAAGGTCAAATTAAAATAACAGATTGTACAAATTTGCACAGTATACAGAGGTTTTATTGTATTATTTAGTTCCACCATTAATTGATTATCATGAAACAAACACAGGAAATTCAGTGATCTCTGCTCACCATCAATAACATCATTATTATTCCTGCATTTGAAGAGGTCAACTCTTTACATTTTACAAATACTCTCTTTTTTTAGGAGAAGGACAATTCTCAGACATGGCATCAAGATATTAAAGAGACTAAGTGCCGAGATCCAAGAAGTAATTTAGAACAATGTGATTATCGACGCGTTGGGGTGAGTATTACTTCATAACCTGTAGGAGAAGGTAAATAAGATAAGAATCATTCTCATGAAGTGGGTTATGTATTAGTGATAGACTTAGTATAAAGTCTTAGTCTCTTACAATCCCACATAGAGATTTCTTTCTTTGTTGTAAACAGAATGTTTTGTACCTTTGTATCATGAAGCTGATGTTTCCTGGACGTCCTCCTATAACTGGGTTATACATTAGTGACATCTCTATGTGCGTCAGATTTATATGTCAGTCATTTGTATATCAGGATTGAACCTTGTTCTTGAGGAGGGGTCATCTGATCACTAAATCACAGCCCTCTCCCCTCTCCCCTTCCTCCATACTTCAAAAAATCAGAACAAAATAAACCAAGATCGGAATCAGCACAAACCACTCCACCAATTCACCTAAAATCCTCTTAAACACGGACACTTTCTGACCAAACATCACCCCTTACCCTATTTGGGGTCTATAAATCTGGGGAGGTGTGATACAAATAAGTGGTAGCACTTCTGCCTCACAGCACTGGGGTCATGAGTTCAAATCCAGACCATAGCCTTATCTGTGTGGAGTTTGTATGTTCTCCCTGTGTGTGCGCGTGGGTTTCCTCCGGGTGCTCCGGTTTCCTCCCACACTCCAAAAACATACTAGTAGGGTGTGTGTGTGTGTGTGTGTGTGTGTGTGTGTTTAGACTGTGAACTCCAATGGAGCAGGAACTGATGTGAATGAGTTCTTTGTACAGTTCTGCGAAATCAGTGGCGCTATATAACTCCATGATGATGATCATGATAACAGCTCCCAGCCCTGCTGCTTTTATACATCTCAATGTTGTGCAGTGTTTGGAAATATCCTCAGTGGTGGAGAGATGTCAGATATCCTGATCATGTGCAGTTGGGGGTTTAGTGTTATCTCCACTAAATTAATTTTGCTTTATTGCATTTTACAGAAGGAACAGAGCTGCACCATTGTGTTGGCTGTGAAGGGCGCAGATCAGATAACGTGCCAGGTAAGATATTAAGGCTCAATTATGAAAGTTGAATGAAATACACACATGACAGCACGGCTTTGTCAAAACAGTTTTATTGCAGCATTAAAGTAGATACTAAGCACAGGCGCAAAGTACAACAACTGATATACAGTGACAATACAAATATTGAATGGGTAAGACATGGCAAGAAATACCATGTGCATCACATGCAACTGCCTTTTCTAAAACATCCATAGAGTCCAATATAGTCATTAAACATTCTTACTGCATCATACACCATCACACAGTCAGTATACCTCCATATATCCTCATACACATCACATAGTCAGTATACCTCCATATATCCTCATACACCATCACATAACCAGTATACCTCCATATATCCTCATATACCACCACATAGTCAGTATACCTCCATATATCCTCATACACCATCACATAACCAGTATACCTCCATATATCCTCATACACCATCACATAGTCAGTATACCTCCATATATCCTCATACACCACCACATAGCCAGTATACCTCCATATATCCTCATACACCATCACGCAGTCAGTATACCTCCATATAGCCTCATACACCAACTCATAGCCAGTATACCTCCATATAACCTCATATACCATCACATAACCAGTATACCTCCATATAGCCTCATACACCACCACATAGCCAGTATACCTCCATATATCCTCATACACCACCACATAACCAGTATACCTCCATATATCCTCATACACCACCACATAGCCAGTATACCTCCATATAGCCTCATACACCATCACATAGTCAGTATACCTCCATATAGCCTCATACACCACCACATAGCCAGTATACCTCCATATATCCTCATACACCATCACATAACCAGTATACCTCCATATATCCTCATACACCACCACATAACCAGTATACCTCCATATCCTCATACACCACCACATAGCCAGTATACCTCCATATAGCCTCATACACCAACTCATAGCCAGTATACCTCCATATAGCCTCATACACCACCACATAGTCAGTATACCTCCATATAGCCTCATACACCACCACATAGCCAGTATACCTCCATATAGCCTCATACACCATCACATAACCAGTATACCTCCATATATCCTCATACACCACCACATAGCCAGTATACCTCCATATAGCCTCATACACCATCTGATAGCCAGTATACCTCCATATATCCTTATACACCATCACATAGCCAGTATACCTCCATATATCCTCATACACCATCACATAGTCAGTATACCTCCATATATCCTCATACACCACCACATAACCAGTATACCTCCATATATCCTCATATACCACCACATAGCCAGTATACCTCCATATAGCTTCATACACCATCTGATAGCCAGTATACCTCCATATATCCTCATACACCATCACATAGCCAGTATACCTCCATATAGCTTCATACACCATCTGATAGCCAGTATACCTCCATATATCCTCATACACCATCACATAGTCAGTATACCTCCATATATCCTCATACACCACCACATAACCAGTATACCTCCATATATCCTCATATACCATCACATAGCCAGTATACCTCCATATAGCTTCATACACCATCTGATAGCCAGTATACCTCCATATATCCTCATATACCACCACATAGCCAGTATACCTCCATATATCCTCATACACTATCACACAGTCAGTATACCACCATATATCCTCATACACCACCACATAGCCAGTATACCTCCATATATCCTCATACACCATCACATAGCCAGTATACCTCCATATAACCTCATATACCACCACATAGCCAGTATACCTCATATACCACCACATAGCCAGTATACCTCCATATAGCTTCTTATACCACCACATAGCCAGTATACCTTCATATAGCCTCATATACCACAACATAGCCAGTATACCTTCATATAGCCTCATATACCACCACATAGCCAGTATACCTTCATATAGCCTCATATACCACAACATAGCCAGTATACCTGCATATATACCATCACACAGTCAGTATACCTCCATATAGCCTCATATACCACCACATAGCCAGTATACCTCCATATAGCCTCATACACCACCACATAGTCAGTATACCTCCATATATCCTCATACACCAACTCATAGCCAGTATACCTCCATATAGCCTCATACACCATCACATAGCCAGTATACCTTCATATATCTTCTAACACCATCACATAGCCAGTATACCTTCATATATCCTCACACACCATTACATAGCCAGTATAACTCCATATATCCTCATACACCATCACATAGCCAGTATACCTCCATATATCCTCATATACCACCACATAACCAGTCTACCTTCATATATCCTCACATACCACCACATAACCAGTATACCTCCATATATCCTCATACACATCACATAGCCAGTATACCTTTATATAGCCTCATACACCACCACATAGCCAGGATATCTTCATATAGCCTCATACACCATCTGATAGCCAGTATACCTCCATATAATCTCATACACTACCACATAACCAGTATACCTTCATATAGCCTCATACACCATCATATAGCAAGTATACCTCCATATATCCTCATATACAACCACATAGCCAGTATACCTCTATATATCCTCATACACATCACATAACCAGTATACCTTCATATATCCTCATACACATCACATATCCAGTATACCTCCATATATCATCATATACCATCACATAACCAGTATACCTCCATATATCCTCATACACATTACATAACCAGTATATCTCCATGTATCCTCACACACATCACATAACCAGTATACCTTCATATATCCTCATACACATCACATAACCAGTATACATTCATATATACTCATACACATTACATAACCAGTATATCTCCATGTATCCTCACACACATTACATAACTAGTATACCTCCATATATCCTCATACACATCACATAACCAGAATACCTCCATATAGCCTCATACACTACCACATAACCAGTATACCTTCGTATAACCTCATACACCACCACATAGCCAGTATACCTTCATATAGCCTCATACACCATCACATAGCCAGTATACCTTTATATAGCCTCATACACCACCACATAGCCAGGATATCTTCATATAGCCTCATACACCATCTGATAGCCAGTATACCTCCATATAACCTCATACACTACCACATAACCAGTATACCTTCATATAGCCTCATACACCATCATATAGCAAGTATACCTCCATATATCCTCATATACAACCACATAGCCAGTATACCTCCATATAGCCTCATACACATCACATAACCAGTATACCTCCATATAGCCTCATACACCATCACATAACCAGTATACCTCCATATAGCCTCATACACCATCACATAACCGGTATACCTCCATATATCCTCATACACCATCACATAACCAGTATACCTCTATGTATCCTCATATACATCACATAGTCAGTATACCTCCATGTATCCTCATACACATCACATAACCAGTATACCTCCATATAGCCTCACACAATATTACATAACCCGTATACCTTCATATATCCTCATACACATCACATAGCCAGTATACCTCCATATATCCTCATACACATCACATAACCAGTATACCTCCATATAGCCTCACACAATATTACATAACCCGTATACCTTCATATATGCTCATACACATCACATAACCAGTATACCTCCATATATCCTCATACACATCACATAACCAGTATACCTCCATATAGCCTCACACAATATTACATAACCAGTTTACCTCCATATAGCCTCATACACATCACATAACCAGTATACCTCCATATATCCTCATACACATCACATAACCAGTATACCTCCATATATCCTCATACACATCACATAGCCAGTATACCTCCATATAGCCTCACACACCATCACATAACCAGTATACCTCCATATATCCTCATACACATCACATAACCAGTATATCTCCATATATCCTCATACACCACCACATAGCCAGTATACCTCCATATAGCCTCATACACATCACATAACCAGTATATCTCCATATACCCTCATACACCATCACATAACCAGTATATCTCCATATATCCTCATACACCACCACATAGCCAGTATACCTCCATATATCCTCATACACCATCACATAACCAGTATACCTCCATATAGCCTCACACACCATCACATAACCAGTATACCTCTATGTATCCTCATACACATCACATAACCAGTATACCTCCATATATCCTCACACACCCTATAGTTACTAAACCTACATCGATTTAGCCTCACAACCCCCTAAATCCACAAGCACATAGCCAACAGCAATCAGAAGTGTTTGTAAATGTGCTATAGATTCAGTATTTTTACATTAACATTAAAGATATGTTTCTTCTGTTGCATTTTACTAAGAAAATACCTTTTGTTTCCAGAAAGTGGCTTTTAATGTTCTATTTGATGTATCAGGGTGATAGTGTAGATATAATATAATATCACTTATAATCTTTATTCTCTATTTTTAGCTTTTAACATTATCTGGAATTGGCAGCATTATTGTAAAAGAACAACCTAACCAACATCTAATGATCAACTGAAGCTTCAGGAAACCATAGATTGTAAGCTTGTGTGCAAGGCCCTCTTACCCCTCTGTCTGTCTGTATTACCCAGCATTGTTTTATTACTGTGTATGTTCCCAATTGTAAAGCAATACAGAATATGCTGGTGCTACATATAAATAATGATGATGATGACACTTTTCCCTAAATTGTATAATGAGATCCTCACTGAGCTTCTCTTCAGGCTTCCTGCCACCTGCAGGGCACACAATGGCTTCACTGGGACCTCTCCTCAGCTCCTCGCTCATCTCTATCCTGAAGCGTGTACGGAGGAGCTGCGGTGCTCTACTCATAACATAGCGTTCAGGGTGAACTAGGGACATGGGAAAACGGTGGAATCCTGACATTATTGTAAAGCAGTTCTGTAGAGAATAGTCAGCTACAATAGTTTGCTGATCAATTGCTTTTCATTTCAGACTAGTGGCTAAAAAAAACAAACAGATTTCTTTGTTTTAAATTTGAAAGTTTTTCTAGTGAAAGTATTTTTGTGTGGGGCAGTGACAACTGAAATAATTTAGAAAAAAACTTGGTGTTTGCGTGTGAGATTCAGCAGCAGTTGCACACCCCCAAAAAAGACTATATATTATTATATTGTTATCTTTTCTATTTTTCAATACTTGTCTATTTTGAAATGGACATTCAGTGAAATGTATATTTAAATAAGGCTGTTTGGGAGGGTCAGTATGCAGCAGCCCACCCCAAACAAACGCTATATATTCTAATATTTTCTATTTTCCAATTAATTCAATTCTATCTAATTTGCTGTCACTATATAAATAAATGAGGATGCTGACAGGCAAATGTGTCCTGCACCCATACTACAAAAATGCAAAAATTAGGCACACAATACATTGCCAAAGTATTCATCGGTTGCTAAGAGCATGGCTCTCAATACCTTGTTTTGCTTATATACTCTGCGACATAATGCTGCCCTTCTGAATCAAACCAGGGAACACGTATATATTTATGGGGATGGAGAGAGGAACAACTATTCTGTTGGGTAAGCTTCGTCCAACCCCTGGGGTCAAAGCCGGATTAACAATGGGCCCAACATGGGATATTTGACAAAAGGCCTAAACAGGGATAATGTGACAACAGGGGGTATTGTGACAACAGAGGATATGTGACAACAGAGGATATGTAACAATAGGGGATATGTGACAACAGAGGATATGTGAAGGCAGGTCCAACAAGGTATATGTGAAAATGTAATATGTATGTTTGAATGGCCCATGTGTATTAGCATATGGATCCATTCCATTTCTTACAACAAAATTACCAAGTTTTTCAGTGGAGATAATACCCTGGTACCACTGACAATTAACTGTGTTTGACTACTGCTATTTTGAAGTCTGCTCAGATGTGTGAACACTTAAAGAACGAATAGTTATTTATAACAAATCTTACACATTGCCCTTGGGCCATTTGAGGTGTTAGAAGGTATGAAAATGACCAACAGCTGATAACCACATTCTCACACATTAACTGTACAGTTTGTTTGTATCAATACAAATCATATTTTGCTCACTGCATTGGGTGGCAGTTTCATGTCTGCCCTCTGGATTGTGTGGCGGTCACAAGCTTGCCCTCTGTATTGTGCGGCAGTGACAAGGGGGCTATGTGTTGTATGGTGGTCACAAGGATGCTGTGTATTGTGTGGCGGTCACAAGTGTGCTGTGTGGTCTTCTGCTGCAGTAGTACATCCACTTCAAGGTTGGATGTGCTGCGAGATGCTCTTCTGCAGACCACCCATGGATAATTGAGTTACTGTCACCTTCCTGTCAGCTTGAACCAGGCTGACCATTCTCTTCTGACATCTCTCATTAACAAGGCATTTCTAGCCACAGAACTGACGCTCTAGTTTTGAGCATCGTTCTCTGTAAACTGTAGAAACTTTTCTGTGTAAAAATCAAAAGAAATCAGCAGTTTCTGAGTTACTGAAACAACCCGTATGGCACCAACAATCATTCCACAGTATAAGTCACTGGTATCACATTTCTGGTGTTTGGTCTGAACTAAAATTGTAATTTTTGACCATGTCTGCCAGGGGAGGGTAAGACTCGACTCAGCAGCCTATTAGGAATATTCAAAAAACAAAAATGCAGGTGGCCCAGGGACCCAGCCCAAGGTAGCCCAGTATGGAGCCGTTGTGGGGAGAGGATGCCCCCCTGCCCCCCAGCCCCCCAGCCCAGTCAGCCCCTGATGTCTGTATGCTTTTATGCTTTGAGTGTCTACCACATGATTGGCTGATTAGATATTTTCATTAACTAGCAGGTGTTCAGGGATAACTAATTAAATAGAAAGTGAATGTTTATATACAGTATTAGTATCAATTTTTATATATATATATATATATTTATACATAGGTTCAAGATTTTTTTTTAAGTTTTTAGCACCCTGTACTTTGTGCAATGTTAAAAACCTGAAAATTAGCATTTTTCATGTATGTTTCTATTAAAACACTTTATAAATAAAAATAACCAACCATTGTTTGTATTTCTGTCTTGAATGGTCAATAACATAACATATCTTTGCCTCTCAACTGTCCCGATTTTAGGGGATTATCCTAATTAGCCAGGAGTTTGTCCCAGCATGAGGGACACCTAGGGCGTATTCCCACTCAACACTTTACATACATGCTGTGTGAACCAGCTAGTGGTGCACTCTTTATATAAGGGAAGATGGGAGGGAGATGTAGGTGGTTGTAGGGAAGTGCAGGCTATGCCCTCCATGGTGCTGGCCACGCCTGCACACAGCTGGCCACACCCGCACATCACTGGCCACACCTCCGGCAGGAAGGCACTTCTTCTAAGCCAATAGCCGCACTTCCCACACATGTAAGTATGTATAATATTTACAGTGATGCCAGATTTGGTTGCCCAAAACATGTCTTGACAATGCAATTGAAAGTCCAAATTCTGAAAAATTAAGAGGACAGATTTTGGACCTGACAAAGAATGTATAGATGGATATATGATGGATGATGATTTATGCTATGAGATGGAGTTAGAGAACAATAAAGTATTGTTACATATTTTTAGAATTAAATTGTAGAAAGCAAATGCACCAGGCTTGACTTTTGTAAAATTAAAATAATAACGCTTACCTCCTCCTGGCTGGCTGGCTGGCTGTAAGGCTGCAGGCCCAATGCACAGATGTCCAGATGTACTTATCTGATACAGAACTGTCCATGCTCCACTACCGCAGAGGGGCAAATGTAGGATTTCTAGATGGGGTTTAGAACAATGCAAAAAAACTTGTTGCAATAAGTTGGCAAAAGACACTCTATTTACTTATTACTAACCTACTAACCTATATACACTGATCACTATACACAGGTCAACCTGACATTACATACCTGATACTCTATACAACGGTCTCACACATCAGTATCACACACCTGGTACACACTTACATACTCCCCTCCCCACTAGTTTTTCTTACACATCCCACCCTGCCAACCAGTCTTTCCGTACGTACCACTCTATTTACTTACCACATACACACTGATCACTAGACATAGGTAACACACACCTTCCCACCAGCTTTTCTCTTACATGCCCTCACTACCCACCAGATTTTGTTCTACCATGCTACCCTCTGCCCAACAGCTTTTCTCACACATGCCCAAACTGCCCACTAGGTTTCCTCCCCCATGCTACCCTCTGCCCCTCACATACCACCCTGCCTACCAGATTTTCTTGTACGTCACCAATAGCCTGGCAGCTTTTCTCACATATGCCCCTTGCTGCCCACATGCTCTGCCCACTCCTGTTTCTCTGCCCACCAGCATTTCTCTCCCATGCCACCCTCTGCCCACCAGATTTTCACCAGTGTGTCCCACATTATTCATTTTTTGACCTGCTCAATAGAGTTGATTGTGATTGTTTACATGTTTATACATAAAGTTTAAAATAAAAATAAAAAAATACTCTAAATGGCTTCTAGAGATTTTTTTTGAACACTCCTTTCTATATTCTTTAGCTTAGAAACCTGATAATAGTGATTAGAGAGTTAAGGTCATACTCATATATAACAATGGTGGTTCCAGAGCTTACATTGTATAGGTGTATCATACATATGATGATTAGAACAAATCTCTGTGATATCTTGTAGAATAGACTAAATTGGGGATTATCCCTTCTACTTACCTGATATTCTTACAGACCAGACAGCAGGATCCTTTATATCAGCCCCCTCCACTGAGTACCATGTGACTGCTGCAGTCACATGACCCCGAGATAGAGCAGCAAGATCCTTTCCATCAGCTGCCTCCACTGAGTACCATGTGACTACTGCAGTCACATGACCCCGAGACAGAGCAGCAGGATCCTTTCCATCAGGCCGCCTCCACTGAGTACCATGTGACTGCTGCAGTCACATGACCCCGAGATAGAGCAGCAGGATCCTTTCCATCAGCCGCCTCCACTGAGTACCATGTGACTACTGCAGTCACATGACCCCGAGACAGAGCAGCAGGATCCTTTCCATCAGCCGCCTCCACTGAGCACCATGTGACTGCTGTAGTCACATGACCCCGAGACAGAGCAGCAGGATCCTTTCCCTCAGCCCCCTCCACTGAGTACCATGTGACTGCTGCAGTCACATGACCCCGAGACAGAGCAGCAGGATCCTTTCCATCAGGCCGCCTCCACTGAGTACCATGTGACTACTGCAGTCACATGACCCCGAGACAGAGCAGCAGGATCCTTTCCATCAGCCGCCTCCACTGAGCACCATGTGACTGCTGCAGTCACATGACCCCGAGATAGAGCAGCAGGATCCTTTCCATCAGGCCGCCTCCACTGAGTACCATGTGACTGCTGCAGTCACATGACCCCGAGACAGAGCAGCAGGATCCTTTCCATCAGGCCGCCTCCACTGAGTACCATGTGACTGCTGCAGTCACATGACCCCGAGACAGAGCAGCAGGATCCTTTCCATCAGGCCGCCTCCACTGAGTACCATGTGACTACTGCAGTCACATGACCCCGAGACAGAGCAGCAGGATCCTTTCCATCAGCCGCCTCCACTGAGCACCATGTGACTGCTGCAGTCACATGACCCCGAGATAGAGCAGCGGGATCCTTTCCCTCAGCCCGCCTCCACTGAGTACCATGTGACTACTGCAGTCACATGACCCTGAGACAGAGCAGCAGGATCCTTTCCCTCAGCCCGCCTCCACTGAGTACCATGTGACTGCTGCAGTCACATGACCCCGAGACAGAGCAGCAGGATCCTTTCTCTCAGCCCGCCTCCACTGAGTACCATGTGACTACTGCAGTCACATGACCCTGAGACAGAGCAGCAGGATCCTTTCCCTCAGCCCGCCTCCACTGAGTACCATGTGACTGCTGCAGTCACATGACCCCGAGATAGTAGCTGTATAGTCTGCAGCTGTCTATTAAATATGTCAGGTGTCCGTTCTACCTCTTCACCATGGAGGTGGTGATGGGGCACCTCTGTGGCGCCCCCCCAAAGCCTGGCACCCTAGGCAGCTGCGTAATGATAGCGCCGAGCCTGACAGCGGCATTAGCAGACATTTAAAAGACGATGAGAGGGCACAATGTTAAACGGTGCATGTAAAGATGGTGTTTTCCTTGGAGTGAGGTACATCTGTCCCATAATGCTGCCCTTTTGAATTAAACCAGGGGACTCGTAAATATTTGGGGAGGGAGGGCGGAAAAAAATTTCCCTGGGGTAAGCTTCATCTGACCCCAGGGAGACGGAGTACTCACTATGACGCCAGGGCAACCATGACGCCTCATACTGCCGCTAGTGACAGGCTGCCGGGACGCAAGACTGTTATTAAATTAACAGGCGAGGTCATTGGATGGACACTGGTATGAATGGAATTAGACATTTTGGAAAGTAAATAGATGTAGGTGTCCTGCATCCATACTACAAAAACTCAAGGATTAGGCACACAATACATTACCAGAGCATTCATCGTTAGCCAAGAGCAGGGCTTTCCTACCTAGTTTTCCTATATTATCATCAGTTATTTATTTAGCGCCACTAATTCCGAAGCGCTTTACAGAGAACTCACTTACATCAGTCTCTGCCCTATTGGAGCTTGTGGTCTAACTTCCCTAACTTAGACACTCACACAGACTAAGAAAGAGACTAAGGTCAATTTAATAGCAGTCTTATATGCTCTGTGTCGTAATGCTGCCCTTCTGTATTAAACTAGGGGACTCGTAAACATTTATGTGGGAGGGAGGGTGGAAAAAGCTTCAACCAACCCCGGGCTAAATGGGACTGCCCGAGACTTGCAGCAGAGGTGGTCCCCAAGAAGAGATGAACTCACTCTGATGTCAGGGAAACCGGGACACCTCACAATGCCACTGCGTCCCGGCGCAGGACAGGCAGCCAGGGTGTGCAGTTATAATTAAATTATTGCTGCCTCTTGAGTGGACATAGGGGGAGTGCTCTTGGCCCCATTTCTCCTATCTCCGTGCTACCGATTCCTGCTCATAAGCTTTTAATACGTTAAGCTAAGTCCTGGGGGCATCCGAGTACCTATGTGTGTGTCCAACTCTACAGGAAAGCGGCTGCTATAGGTGAAGACCTCTCCTGTTAGTTCTAAAAGCTTATGACAGTTACTAGGAAGCTGTAACATCATAAAGAATTATATCCTGGGACCAGTGGTGTAATAACAATCTGACCTTACACTGTTTGGTTTTGCTATTAGTTAGCTGACTTGCACCGCTCTTTCCACCACCATTTTTGTTTACAGAAGAACTGTGACCTTTTGCCAAATTTACATTGGTGTCCCTGTGGTTATTTATTTATTCAGTTACAGTAATAGTAAGTCTGAACATGTGAAGGAGGTTTGGGTGCAATGAAAGGAAGATATCAACACTATTCAGTTTATTATTTTTTTAATTGAATCAGAGAAAGCAAATGCAATGATGCCAAAGTTGCAAAATCTTTCATTAAGACAGCTCCCTGCAGACTTTGGCCAACATTGGTGAAAATTGGGACTGTTGAGAAGAGATCATTAGAAAATAGAATGGAAATGACTGTAAATTAATGTTAATGCTATAAATAGTAATATAGGAGCAAAAACTGCTGAAAATGACATTATTTTATCTATTTTTCACAATTTTCAAGTAAATCCAGATCCAAAGCCAAAACCTTTTGTGTTTGTTCGATAAAATTGGTAGCAAAGCTGAAACACGAAGTTGAGTTAGAACGGACACCGGTTTCGAAACCCAGACATGAGTGTCAGCGCACACCTCTACTATAACTGGTAACCCACGTTCCACCTTTACAGGGCAGGATGGAAATGATGAACCCAGATGGGGACCTGAGCCCTATTTGCCCCCTAGTGTTGTGGATTGGAATCAGATGTTCTTCAGCTCTGCCCCGGATACAGTGTGGCTGTCACAGCTCCCTGCAAGGGAAAGACAAAATTACTGACTGTTTTATGTAATGGTATGTTTTCTCATGTACAGTAACAATGTCCATAATGGACAATATAATACTCAATGTATATCTTTCCATTTGGAATACTGCAGGATTCTCATTACGGCTGGATGCATCGTGACATGTGTTTGATAGAACATAGGCACATAAATACAATTTTTTTGTTTGCATCTTATCCTATATTTGGAGAGCTCAAGCATCCAGCGATAATACTGTTGCCTTTGTCAGTGACGTCATAAAGTGACGCCAGCTTCTTCCTTCATCGGAATTGGTTCAAGTCGCTTTGCAGAACAGTCGTCATCGGGGAAGGAGGCGTTCGGAGTCAAGATGTCAGGCTAAGTCTTATCGGGTATTCAGCATCGATATGCTGACTACCACCAGATTTTAATTGGTGCATTTTAGGGGCCAACTCCCAGTGTCCTAGATTCTTGGAGGTCACAGATACCACAATACAGTTTTGCAGATGTGTATACAATATTGCTTTTACATTTGTAAAACTCTGCATTCATGCAAAATATTAAATATCTTGCAGTTTAATATATATTTATATTGCATAGGACCTCTATTTATTCATACTCTCTGACTGTGGCTCCCCTTCAGAAGTGTAAAACATGGATGCAGCTGCACAATTTCCTTATTTATATGAATTCAATGAAAAATACAGCTTACAAAATGGGAAACTTTTTCCTGTCTCCGATGCATCATAAAAAGACGACGGTCACTCACATTCTTCAATAATACTTTTTCTTCTAAAGATTATTTGTACTGTGGGTTTCGTCAGACCCTAAAGATCCATCCAACCCTTATTGTATAACAGGGCATCTGTCAGAATACCCATTGTTGTTTCTGCATATTGAAGTCACATGCAGTGTTCTCCCCAGAAAATTTTGCCAGTCGGGTGGCATGAAGTAGCCGGGTGCTGGCAGTTGTAATACTATTGTCCATACCTGCCAGGACTGGTCATACTAGTGGTCAGTGGTGTAACACACACTGCTGGCTGTAGTGCTCACATAGTGCCTGTTATAATAACAGGAGAAACAATAGTTCATTCTATTATAATAGGACTCTGTTGAGCTACAAGAAAAAACAGCCGGGTGGAGCACCCAAGAAATAGGTGTTGGGGAGAACACTGACATGATTTACTAGTTTCCATAAGATTACTATATTGAAATTATTACAAGAAGCATCTCATTCGATCACACCCCTGGGATAGTCACTCAGCGCAGGAAACATTCTCTTATAAAGTGATTTTCTACACTTATTTCCTTCTTCCCACATGAAGCTAGTTTCACAATCCCATACTGTGCACCTGTACATGACGTAAAAGAGATATTTACAGACACAATAAATACAATCTACCAGTTAGACTGCTGTGTTTGTCAGTGACAATGTACAAATAAACTCTGGGGAATAAAGCTGGGTACGCACTGCTGTGTTTTCAGCAGATTGTCGAGCCAATCAGATGAAAAGCAACTGATTGTCCTGATATCACAGTAGTGTGTACCCTGCATCGAGGAACGATTATCGTTCCAAAGCACATAATATCGTTGAAGGAGATTGTTAAAATGAACTAACAATCTCATTCAACGATGGAAGAATGTCGTTCCAATTCTGCAGTTTGTATGCACTCTGTAGAATTGAAACGACAGATAAAGGGGGGAGGACAGCCACAAATACCTGGGGGCGGGTCCCTGCTGAGCAACGGTCTGACAGATAGCCAATCAGATACACGTTCAGGCATCAGGTGACAATTCCTCATATCCCTTTCAACTGTGCCAAGTACACAGGGCTCCTTCACATTAAGAGTCTGGAGCAGAATCGCAGCGCAATGTGCGCCATGGAGAGGCACACATGACAGCCCAATAATTGCACATCCAAAGTTTCCGGGATTCGGTAATTGCAGTGTTGCATGTTGCCCTGTAAATGTTGTTAATGACAGCACTAAGTAAGCTCCAATGGGGTAGCGATTGATGTGAGTGAGTTCTCTGTACAGCGCTGCGGAATTAGTGGCACTATATAAATAAATGAAGATGATGATGATGAAAGTAATTACAAGATATTTTATATCTGAAGCTAATGATTATTGATATATTAAGTGTGTTATCGTATAGCTATTAAAAAGCATTATCATAAAAGACATTTGTACAAGAAATCAATATATATATATATCACCATGTAGTATAATGAAGAATGTTGTATACATATAAAACCAGCATTTAAGCTGCTACAGTAACACATTATCAAGATTTTATGTATTGTGCTGAGTTGTATATTTTCAGTAACCACAATGACCACCTTAAATATCTGATCTATATGGACATTTTGATATAGAAAAAGGCTCACATAAGTGAAAAGAGCCCTCGTTATGTTAATGACTCTCTGGAGCAGGACGTCCCATTTCTGAAATTTGAAAAGGAATCAACTAATGAAGATCGAGCTTCGTTGTGTGACAGACGACTCTGGACTATGAAGATTGGGGTATTCTTCTTTAAGAGATGATAACTTATGTTTTCTAATAAAGAGGCCGGTACATGTTAGAATATTTTATATATGTGCTTAGCTATGCAACGTGTAGTCCTTAAATATTAAGTGTGACAAATGGAGTGTCAGGCTTTTGGCCTGATGTCAGCAGAGATGTATTCTCTCGATTGTAAGAGGATTATTGTTTTGCTGTGATACTAACTTTGCTTATTTGAAGTAAAACTTTTATTACTTCAACCTCTTGTACTGGGCAATCTCCATTCCTGCTGTCATACCCCAAACCCCCACAAGAAATATCAGATATAATAATTGTGTGATCTCCCGTCATTCTGAGATGTCTAACCCTGACCATATAGGGAGTCTGTTTGAGTGAGACTAGTGTCCGGATTGAGTTTGAGATCAAGCTCTTTGAAACACAGTAGCATTGACCTTGAACAGTATCTGACCAGAGTGAGCTAACCCAAGCACTTGATAAATTAGGTATTTCGGTGCAGATGGACAAAAAAAAAAAAAAAAAAAGTTAACATATATGGTCACTAATGCAAATCAAAGCATGTCTGAATATATACTTGCACAAGTTATATGGATCTAGGGATGCATTGTATTAAACCACTACATGATGTGTAGCGCATACAGCTAAATCATCCAAATCTTGTTGTAGCAAGTTGGTGTTTCTCAAAAAAGAGGCAATTGGATCTGTCATTCTTAAAATTCTTGCCTCTCTTGCAGGCTATACAGGGTTTGTTTAGTAAAGGTTTAGACTAAAAAACACTTCCCATCCACATACATAAGTAAACTTCATCGGAGTATTCATAAGATTAAGACCTTTGAGGAAAACGTCCAAAAACTAGTCAGACCATTCCAAAGGAAAATTATGTTATCTATGATTCTACAATTAAAAATGATATATTCTGCAACTTGAATGAGAATGTATTTAGACTCATGGATGTACATAAAAATATTTGCATACATCAGGGGCAATTTAAAACCCATTGCTGTTCCAGGGATTTACAAATAATATTTGTTTTCCAAACAAAATTTGTTTTCTCCCAAGATAAATGTAAAAGTGTTAACATAAAGTCAATATTCAAGCTATCATCATCATCATCATCAACATTTATTTATATAGCGCCAGCAAATTCCGTAGCGCTTTACAATTGGGAACAAACATTAATAAGACAATACTGGGTAATACATACAGACAGAGAGGTAAGAGAACCCTGCTCGAAAGCTTACAATCTATAGGACAATGGGAGTTAGAAACACAAGGGCACGTGCTACATCATATTGCACAATGGACCAGCCAGACTGCAAAGGTAAAAGTACTGAGTGGGCTGTGTGTGTTGCAATGTTGGTCAGAAGGTTGTTGTTTTGCGTTAGCAATGTAGAGGATGGTAATAGGGTAATCTAGGGAAATTAAGATGATGGTTGTGGAATATCATAACCTTGTCTGAAGAGGTGGGTTTTCAGTGAACGCTTGAAGGTTTGAAGACTAGAGGAAAGTCTTACTGTGCGTGGGAGGGAATTCCACAAATTGGGTGCAGCCCGGAAAAAATCCTGTAACCGAGAATGGGAGGATGTGATGAGAGTGGAGGAGAGACATAGATCTTGTGCAGAACGGAGGTGTCGAGTAGGGAGATATTTTGAGACAAGTGAGGAAATGTATGTCAGTGCAATTTTGTTGATGGCCTTGTATGTTAGTAGAAGAATTTTATATTGGATGCCAATATAGAGACTGACAGAGTGGCTCAGCAGAGGAATAACGGTTGTAAGGAAAATCAATCTAGCCGCTGCGTGCAAAATATATTGTAGGGGTTCAAGTCTCACTTTGGGAAGACCAGTAAGGAGGAAATTGCAATAGTCGATGTGGGAGATGATGAGTGCATGAACTAATGTTTTTGCAGTGTCTTGTGTCAGATATGTGCGTATTCTGGAAATGTTCTTTAGGTGTATGTAACATGATTTAGATATAGAGTTGATGTGGGGAATAAACGACAGTTGTGAATCAAGGATTACACCTAGGCAACGAGCTTGCGGGGTGGGATTTATGGCCATGTTATCAACAGAAATAGAAATGTCAGGCAGGAAGCTTCTGTTTTTGGGTGGGAATATTATTAATTCAGTTTTTGAAAGATTGAGTTTGAGTTGGCGAGAAGACATCCAAGATGAAATGGCAGAAAGACAGTCAGTAACGCGAGACAACACAGATGGTGAAAGATCAGGAGAGGATAGATAAATTTGTGTATCATCCGCATAGAGATAATACTGAAATCCAAAGGAGCTTATTAGTTTTCCAAGAGCAGTGGTGTAGATAGAGAATAGCAGAGGACCTAGGACTGAGCCTTGTGGAACTCCAACTGATAAAGGAAGCGGCGCAGAGGTGGATCCAGAGAAATTAACACTGAAAGAGCGATTAGAGAGGTAGGATGAGAACCAGGATAGGACAGTGCCTTCAAGACCTAGGGATTGTAGCATTTATATGAGGAGAGACTGGTCAACAGTGTCATGATAGAAGTTACCTTGTATCAACACTTCTCAGCATTGATTCCATCTTTCTATGGAATAGATTTGTACAGGATAATGATATCTATAATAACAGGAAATCTATGTTGTATATTATATAATACTTCTGCATTCCGCAATCTATGATATCATCCATCCACTGTTCTGTGAAAGGAATTCATAGGGCCATTCTTCTACTCTATATAAGTATCCAAACCACCGAATTGACCTCTAGTTTGACCCTCCCGTGTTGTTTTGCACATTCTTGCTCAAGCGTCTCCGACTTGAAAATATTTGTTTGGCAACTTGAAAAAGGTGTGGAACCTGTTATGATTAACTGTGTGCTGGTAATGATTTGCTGAGATATATGATTTCATTCATGTTCAGGCCCAACCTGCACCCAACTAAAAGAACGAGCATGGAACTTGAGCATAGTCCTGACCGTATTCAAATACAAGCGGATCTCAAGATACATTTCCATTTGAATCTGGGTGTAAGCTCTCTCTGGTTAAATGTTACTTACTTGCAGTATGTAGACAGACAGAAGAGACTGCAGGATACACACATGCGTATGTGTAGTATAAAGGCCCATCCACACACATGCTAAAAAAAATATATTCTAAAACAAATGAACAACTCTATACTACAACCACTAATAAAAATATTTGTAAACATTTTTGTTTAACAGTAAATACATAAATCAGGATGTTCTTAAAGTTTACTGTACATGCAATGTGTTTATGTATACTTGTATACTGCCGCTCTGTGCTATCTAGTGGCACGGATATGTGTAGTTTTTAATAAAAAGACAATGCTATGTCCGGCACTGACACCTGTCCTGTAGCTGGTGCAAATGATACGGCTAAAAAACACTTACTTAAGAGAAACCCAGCCACATCTGCATCGGCATGCCCTCGGAACACCCTTACTGTACATTGCCTACATTCATCCACCCCTTCCCTCATCCATTTCTGCCATTCAAGTTATAGACTCTCGCAAGTGTCATTTGTGTTCATGCAATTGCATTAATTGAGCAGAGCTATTTCACACAAAATACGGCATGCAAAGACGGACATAATGTTTATTTTTGTGCAAACACTCAGTTGCAAGAAAATAATGGAGTCCTGGGGCAGAAGATGGAGCACAACATAAACACAATCCAGGTATGGCAAGATATGAAAAGCACACTGAACAACAGGTTAAATACAGGAAATGCAGAACACTTACAATGCACAGAATATGTAGACACTGGTGAATGCTGAGAACTTAATGCTGGAAGATGCAGACAAACTGAGAGTATGAAATAAGTGTAACACAGGAACAAAACACTGGTATGCAGGATGCCCAAGGCACAGGGCATCTGTTACAAACAATCAATGACCAGCAAGGTACAGAGTGAGGGGCAGGAATATATAGTCAGGGAAGCAGGTTCAGTTGATTGAAGAGGGGAAGAAGATAAACTTCTGCAGGTGAGGAGCAAATGTCCAAGGTTCATAACAGCAGCACTTCTGGTAATGCAGAGGTACTGCAGACCTAATAAATGAGTACTTACAGATCTTCTGATCGAGTTGCAAATTGTGTTCCTGCATTAGATTTGGAGGAAACACCAGAGCTATTATCTATCATTTATAGGTCTATTGGTAATTGGTCTTTAATTCTCTTTTTATTAGGTTTTTCTGAATCACCAATCAACCATATGTATCCACATCTGTCTTTATAGTCAGCTGCTACTCTTAAGACCTTATTTTTCTTAACTGCAATGACTTGATTGAATCTTAACTTTATTTAGTCAATCCTTTTGGAACAGAACTATGACGTACGCTGTTATACTCCCAGGTTATGGGTCATTCAACAACTTTCAAAGCAATAATCACATTTCTTCATTGAATTATCATATGATAAAGTAATATAAACTGAAACTGAAGAGGAGTATATATATATATATATATATATATATATATATATATATATATATATATATATAGATAGTAACAAAACCACACCCTTCTCTTGGCACTTTTGTCACCCTCTGTTGCAAGAATACCCAGTAGACATCAGCAACACAAAACTTATTTTATAAATCAAATATATTTATTGTTTTCATCACAATAAATTGCACAACTTCTGTCAGGATGACACCAGAAAGCAAATACCTTTCGCCTGCACCTCCTGGTGACTCTAAACACTAACTAGACATAGCCCAGCTCACTACTGACTGGCAAACTAGTTCAGCTTCAGTCACCTCTGACAAGAGCACAACTCCAGGACTAAATACAGATGTCTCCTCCCACAGGCTTGGATGACTGACAGGCGATACTCCCACCTTGTCTTTAAAGGATGGCTCCTCAGGTGTTCTGTAACGCCTAATCAGCACAGCTACCCCTATCAGCTCTGTGGATACAGACACGTTAAAGCATGCAAGTAAATCACTTTTTACATTTACTTTACCACATGTCTCTGACCTGTACATTACTCAACATAAGCACAGTGCTAAACCCATTATCATCATCATCATTATCATCATCAACATTTATTTATATAGCACCACTGATTCCGGAGCACTGTACAGAGAACTCATTCACATCAGTCCCTGCCCCATTGGAGCTTACAGTCTAAATTCCCTGACACACACACACACACACACACACACACACACACACACACACACACACACACACACACACACACACACACACACACACACACACACACACAGAGACAGACACAGAGCATGCATGACTTGGTCTGCAGCCTTTTACCTGCAGACTGTTAGCACCATAGCTAATTCCACTATTAGAAGCCTGTGGCAAACCACTCCCATTGCCACAATATATATATATATATGTATATATATATATATATATATATATATATATATATATATATATATATATATATATATATATATACATACATATATTCTAATACATATTGTATTCACTTTCAGCTTATTGTACCTGTAAGCTTAATGCAATGGAGGTTTGTGCATGTGAGGGGTGTGGGGAGGCCATTTTATATTAGAATCTGGCTAGCAGGAAAAATGTAGTTTTAATGGAAATTGAATGTATTGAATGAAGGTGGTTGAATGCAGTGGATTTACAAGTATATTTCTAGAGATTTAAGAGCTGTTCATTGGTAGCAAATAAGGCCATTACCAGCACATGTGGCTAACACGTGCTTGTAACTTGTACCAAAGCATTTTATGAAGACGGCCATTTTAAGCATTGTGAGTTTTGGGAGGCTAATGGAGAATGCAAATACTGTGTAATGGACGTGAGTGGGTACAGGGTGAAGCTTACTATGCTGTTTGTTGAAGAGTGTGGCTGATATCAGGCATTAGATGCATAGCAAGTGATAGAATTGTTCAGGAACTGGTCAGATTGTTTGGTATAAAGTTTTGCTAGCATGATTGGACAAAATGGCTCCGGTTCCATGATGCTAGAAGTTTCCAAGTGAGATTCTGTGAAATGAATAAAAAAAGTGGGTTTTTCTTGAATGCCTAAAATGGAGTCTAGACTGTGTCACTACCCCCCCCCCCCACCCCCACAGGTCCCCCCGCCTCCTCCCTCTCCACACACACACATAATACAGTCGCACACCTAGCGCAATAGGTAAAGCTGAATCACACACAATGACTTGTATATTTATAAAACAGGCAATGACTGCAATGTATTGTATTAAATGAAATCTGTTGGGTTTGCATAGATACTCTGTTATACAGTTTTATAATATATACTTAAGTTTTACAATTAGAATGTTAATTAATAGCACAACACATTTAAAATGAAGCTACATCATGTGAGCAGGTTTTTCTTGAAGAGATAAGTATAAGTTATTATATGGATATTGATCCTGTGGATTTAAGGGAAAATTAGAATTATATTTCTTAGCTTAAATCAGAATTACTGTTGTGAGGAGTTGGTTGATGGTAATAGTCATAAGTAAAGTTATTTAATGGTCATTCATACATTTTCCAGACTATTAGGGAGATTAGAACTCTATACCCCTAGACTTACGCTTTTACAGGAACATTATCAAAAGATAAGTTTGTGATGACATATTAGATACAAACCATCATTAAATTTACTCACAGTCACTTTTGAAAAATATGTCATAATTTTTGCCGGCTACCATGAATGAAATAGAGATCAGTAAATGTTTGATTCCCTACATGATAACTAAAACACTGAGTGAGTTGGAGTTATGATTGGTCAATTGCTAATCACAAATCTGCAGAAACTCAGAACATATCACATTATACAATTTACATATACATGTATGTAGAGACCACATGACACATTTGGAAAGTGCCGTTCCATAAACACTTTCAACAATCATCTGTGGGGGATCCAAGATGGGAATTTGAATGGTTTAAAGAATAGAAGCCCCACCTACTGCGACCACCCCATTCACTATTGATAAATTTAACATTTCTTTCTCCTAAGATACAGCTTGTTTTATTTACATAACTCTCTCTTCTGCTGGAAATTCCTGGTTGATATATGTCACAGGATGGACATTAACTCTTATGTTCTGGTGTGAGATTACAATGATTGACAAGCAACAGTTGTAAAAAAAAAGGATAATACAAATGTTTAATATAAAACATACATTTGAAAGCAAAAGATACATAGCTGTGGAATTCAATTTGACAGCTGAACAATGTGTTGATCTGAGGAGCCCCGTTGCTTTGATAGCACTCAGTGAAATCAGGTTAATTTGTTGGACACAGCTTTTCAGACGATGTTCCAATTGAAACTACCACTGTGTGGCTATCAGCTGCCTATTAAACTTCTGAATCCAACCCACTTCTTCCCCAGAGACTAGTTAAAAACAGTCCTGGACATATAGAAATGTCCTTGAACTAACAGGGATCATTGTATAAGTGTTATCTTAAAAGATCGGAGAGGGCTTGCATAACACACACACACACACACACACACACACAATCCTGTTAACCCTTTACATCACAATATATAATAACATAACAATTTCTATAGTGAATCATTCTATCGGGGCGTGTATGGAGAATGCAGCACCATATAAGTGTTGTGTGCTGAGATTGTGACAGGGCTACAGCAGTTTCATGTTGCCATCTGAAGTTGCCACAAACAATGCCAAGCCTTGGTGTTCTTCTGCTGGTTGGTGCACTGAGCGCACTCATGATGGTGCCGGCGAAACTGGAGATGGTTGAAAATGAAAGTCCCCTGTGTTGCCAGAGTAGAACCTGCAGAGGTTGTAGATGTCGGAGTGGGAGCTCTATGGTGAGTTTTATGCAAGAAATTCCTACTTATAAACCTACATATAAATGGTCTAGTTCTGGACTTAGGGGCAGATTCAATTCCCCACATTGTTCTTTAGAGCAACACGGGCTACGTACTATTACCATTACTATGGTGATTTCAATGGTGATTTTTGTTTGCAGCTCTGTGAGCCGTGAGCAAAAATCTGTGTTAAAATGACCGCAGTAACGGTAATAATGCGCAGCTTTTGCCGTAGTCGGAATTGAATCTACCCCTTAGAAATCTAAGGACATATTGATCCAGATAAATAAATGGTTAGAGGGCTATATATAGTATATTATCTTTGTGTGTGTCTCTCTGGGTAGATTACATATCAAGTGTTCTCTCTTTGTAACACCAGTGTAAAACACAGACCAACAACTGATTGTGATAAAGAGTGTGAAGTATACCGGAATTATGCAACTATGTCTTTTACAGTGTTTTCTGGACCACTCAGAAACTCAGACGGTTATTAACCAGGGTAGAGCGTAGCCTCAGACGTTCTGATTTGCCAGAATTTCATCTCAAAACTCACAAATCACAGTGATGTTTTCTCTGATTCAAAGGTTTTGTTTTTTTAAACAAAGCTAAATTACCCACATTGGACCACTGCTTCAGGTTGGGTCCAGATTAGTTAAAATAAAAAGAATTAAAAAAAATTTAATGGTTCGGTGAAGCACATTTGCTGGCGGTACCTCCTCAGTATTAATAAAACAGTCAGTATGTCCAGTAAAATAAATAAGTATATAATAAAATGGAGAGTGAGTTTTCTTCCATTAAGCAGCAGGGAAATGAATAACAAAGTTTCCAGAACAGCTTATAGACCGGACAATATAGATAGGCTCGGCTTGTATTACTCATGAACACAACTGTCTCTGTAATTTTGTTGTCTAAAGAGATTACAGTGATTTTACCTGTGTAATGGGGGCACCAGATGTATTTTTAGGATAAGCAATGGTTACAGTAAGAGCAGTAGGGTAACATGTATCTATTTGCACATTTACAGAAAATAGGAAGCAATTCAATTCTAAAAAGAACAATTATAAGAAATGTTCATAAATGTATTACTGGCAGTAGAGATTTGTCACCCTACTTAGGACTGAGGGCACTTAAGGCCATATTTCAGCAGCGAAACATGCAATATTTTGAAACCGTATATGCAATGAGGTGCTAGGTTCACGGAACACTTTGAGATTTAAGATCATTTGTACTCTGCACCTTATCTCTGTGCCTATTTGTATTCACTAATGGGCTGGGAGCGTTCAGTCTGCTTTCTTACCTGTGGCAGCGCCCTTAGATGCCACATTATTGCGCAACATGGTGAAATACCTGATTGGGTTTACTAAACGATAACGTCTGTACCATAGTATTGTCTTTGTAGAAGTATTGCTGCAGTATAGTGTCCTTTAATTGGTTTCACGTTGACTGATGTTGTGTTGTTATTAACCAAAATGTCTAATTTCTGCTTCTTTCCGTAGGCATTACTGATTTCTGTAGAAGACATAAGAAAAAAGCCAATTGGCCTTATGGACTGCAAGCTTTGTAAAATCCATTTCTGTTAATGATGATCAAGTGTTTGACTATATATTCTGTAAATATATTAAAAAACCTTCAAAATATTTTGGGATCCACTATGCCTCTTATTACAGGACTCTGCACACTGGTAATTAAAGCAGCAATCCCATTACCAAATCAGGTGTGTTTTTCTAACATAAAATACTGTGATTGGCTATAAGAAGAATGTTGTTATTTACCATTTCCTCTTGACTTGTTTTCAGGCTGCTATTAATTAATGATTTACATATTCTGGACTACCATGTGTCACACTTTTACACAAGGAATATCACTGACTGGTATTAGCGCTACTAACCTGAGAGGTGTGGAGTCTAACACACCACCGGTGTTCACCAGGGACCCCCGCAAGGTGGTTTGGGCTTTGCTGCGTGCGATGTGCAGGTCGCGGTTCTCCCAGGAAGTCACCAGTGCAGCGATTAGAGGGTAGTCAGACAGGCCGAGTCGAAACCAAGGAAGCGAGGTACCACGGAGAGTAGGCAAGAGTAGTCAGGAACGGTCCAAAGGTCAATACCAGTGCGGGCAGCGAAGTACAAGGGATATCCGGAAGAGAGGTCAAACAAGCCAAGGAGTCAAATACACAGAAGGTCAGGAACAGGAATATAGACTAAATGCTGGAGCTGGTTAGAACCAATACTCTGGCACTAGACAGAGGCTGCTTTAAGTACTCTAAGGTGCCTCCTGATAGGGTTAGGGAGATTTAGGCGGTAAAGACATGCTGGCTGCAGACAGGTGAGTAGATATAGAGTTCTGCTGCTAGGCAACAGGACAAGGATTGCGGAGAGAAGATGTCTGTCTGCGGCGCCTGTGGAGAGCGCAGAGACGGCACCTGACACCATGGAAACCACAGTCACGTGGCACATGATGTAGTGAGCAGGGAGGCTTTATAATTCCCATCTGAGCACTGTCTGCACTGTGACATCCTCCTTCCCCACCCTTTGCCATCACATGACCTGTATCTGTGTAGCAGACTGACAATGATCAGCAGCCATATTTGTTTGCCAACCAGAGAACTATTGAAAAGGAGATAATGGTTTGTTGCAGGATAGCTAAGAAAAAGTTATGCAAATGCATGCATGGATGGATGGAGATGAAGGTCTCAGCCGGGTCATAGACTCGCTGCAAGCCTGATCTTGCTAGCTGTCCCTCTCTGCTCACATGCAATTTGCTAATAACAGGAGACTCTCTCAATTCACATAGGCTCGCTTTGCTGTGTAATCTTCCTCAGGCTGCTTGATAGTGGATTCTCTGTAGTGATCCAGCTAGAAGACCTTTTTGTGCAAAGCTACACACACACCTTTTCTTTTCATAGCTTGGATGTCCCTCTCTTCCTTTGTACACTCAGTCTTTCCTGCAGACTCTCCATTCCACACACCTCACTCCTTCTCCTGTTGTTGTCACGTCTTTGATTCCCAGCACCTCTTCCTCTCTACTTTCTACTTCCTGCTTCTCTCTCCTCTCCTCCCAGACCCTCTGCTTCACCCTGCGATTCCATAGCACTTGGCTGCTCAGTATAAGCCATCCTGGTTAGATTTATAGTTATAGTAGACAAATACTTGAAGCCGTTGCAATTTTATGTTTACAGAATTCCATTGCTTCAGTGTCCTTTAATAGCGAAAAATGACAGCTGTAATCTAACTGGTTATTATCGGTAATGGCACATTCAAGCTCATTGCACTATGTTATTATATAAGCCTCTATCTGTGAGAGGGACACATGTCTATGTGTTATATCAATAGGTGGAAACTTCTCACCCAGAGGTTTCAGCTGGGTATTTCACTAGTCGATCAGAAACAGGAATTATTTCAAAGTAAACAACATCCAATGACTTTTTATTCATAACCTGTCCCCCGATACCTCTGATTGTTAAATGTAATAACCTAATCAAATCTCAAAAAAACTTCCACCCATGATACATGCACCTGAATGCCACAAAGCTCTGGGGCCAATTTATTATTAGGAACCCCTTTGTGGTGATAAGTAATATTTAAAGAATCGGCTGTTTATTGTCACATGGCTTAAGGAGGGTATAATAAAATACTGAAAATCTTGCAGTTTAATATATTTATATTGCATAGTTCCCCTAGTTGTCCATACTCTCTGTCTGTGGCTCCATTACACTGTCCACACTAAATAGGCATAGAGGGTTAATTCACACAGAGCTCACAAGATTCCTATGTCACGAGAGAGTGACGTTTTCCTTCGTTTCTGAGGTGACTGGGAAATTGTAAGTCAAAGTCTCAACTGGGAAACTTAGAATTGTTGGATTCTATAGAATTTAAACCATTTATCTCTAATGTAAGCTAATTCTTCAGAAGAGTAACAATGTAGCTACAATGTCCCTCTTTATATGAAATTAATTAATTAAATGTAGTTTACAAAATGGAAAACCTGAGGACTGGACCCCCCTAAGAGGTAAATGTATCAAGCTGCGAGTTTATGGCAGGTTTGAAAAGTGGAGATGTTGCCTATATCAAAGAGATTCTAACTTCCATTATGTAGAACGTATGAAATGAATAACTATAATCACTAGAATCTGATTGGTTGCTGTAGGCAACACCTCCACTGTTCAAACTCACCGAAAACTCACAACTTGATATATTTACCCCCAGGTGTGTATTGTACTTCTCTATGTTCGTATAAGGAGCTGAGCTGTTCCCCTCAGCACTAGCAAGATTGCTTAATAGTGACTTTAGAAATTGTATTTAATCATTACATTGGATATTCATAAAAAGAAATGTACACATTTTTTTTTTTTGCCCTCAATGCATCCGAAAATGGCCAATGTCTCTCACATGCTTCAAACCTCAAACCTACCCCTAAAGATTAAGATCCAGCACTTATTGTATGACAGGGCGCCTGTCAGACTAATCATTGTTGTTTCTCCATGATGAATTCACATAATTTATTACTTTCCATAAGATTACCATATAGAGATTAGTACAAGAACTATCCTATTTCTTCACACCCATGGGATAGTCACTCAGGACAGAAACATTTTCTTATAAATTGATTTTCTACACGTATTTCCTCTTTCCTCTAATTTCTTCCTCCTTCCCATATAAAATAGTTTCACAGCCCCGTACTGTACACCAGTTTCATGATGGGCGATGGTAAAAGAGATATTTACAGGCACAATAAATAGAATATTCCAGTTACAGAGCCGTGTTTGTCAGTGACAATGTGCAAATGAGCTCTGGGGAATAAGAATCTGATGGACAATGTGACTTTAAAACATTCACAAATTATCTATAAGCAAAGCAGGACCATTTTAACTAGAGATGGTCACTGACCCCCGTGTTTTGGTTTTGGATTCGGTTTTGGATCTGGATTACCGTCGTGTTTTGGTTTTGGTTTTGGTTTTGCAAAACCGCCATTGCGTGTTTTGGTTTTGGTTTTGGTTTTGTTTGGTTTTGTTTTGCTATTTTTTGGGAAAATCCATGTTTTTGGGCCTAAATTAACCCAATTTAGTGCTCCAACTGTTTTAGAGACAAGTAATCTAATTGTTGAGGTAATAAATCATCCAAAAAAACAGTTTAATTCTTCGTTGGTAGGCCTATTCTACACACAAAACAGATTGTCTTCCTCTCCATCTATGCATATTGGCAATGCAGCCATCGTCTTTGAATGTATATTACACCCTACACTTATAGTTAAATATGTAAAGAAATGGAAAAAGCCAGTTTGGTTTCTGTCTCTCAAGGCCCCCCTCCACTTGTATAAAATACCAAAAAATTCAGCCATTATAGACTGTACAATATTAATTGACATGGAGAAAGCCAGTTTGGTTTCTGTCTCTCTAGGCCCCCCTCCACTTGTATAAAATACTAAAAAATTCAGCCATTATAGACTGTACAATATAAATTGAAATGGACAAAGGCAGTTTGGTATCTGTCTGCATCAGATCCTCTCTCCACTAGGAGTAAAATAGAAAACTATTCAGCCGTTATATAATCTAGAATATAAATAGAAATTGAGAAAGGCAATTTGGTATCTGTCTGCATCATAATCATCAACATCATCATTAGCGCCCTCGTCGCCTACACAAATCTCCCCCTCATCCTCTTCTAATTCCAAAGTGGCATCCTCAATTTGGGTATCACCGGCTACACTCGGGCTATTAAGGCACACATCAGCAGAATGCTCATGATTAGACATCCCACTGTTGGATGGACTCTCCACAGGGATTGTTGTCATTTGTGAATCAGAGCAAATATTCTCCTGTAATGCCTCACTGTTATCTTGCAGCTCGGCTTTGACGCGTAACAGTAGTTGTGCACCAATTGTAGGCTGGGTAACTTTTTGGGATCTGCCACTAATAGCCAAAGGTGAAGGCCTCATTCTCTCTTTGCCACTGCGTGTGTAGAATGGCATGCTTGCAATTTTTTTTTTATCGTCACTTAACTTTTGCTCAGTTACACTTCTTTTTCGCTTCAATACAGTAAATTTTTTTTTGGTTTTTGTTTTTTGCACTAATTTGAAAACACTCTGTTGTTTGACATCGCCTTGGCCAGATGACGTACTGGGAACACTAACATCAGGACTGGTGACAGAACCTGGTTGCTCATTCAGATCATATGTGGACTGCTTTGAATCCATTCTGAGCGCAAACCACTGGGGAGTGCTAAAAATTATTTAGTAGATTCTGCTGACAGTTATGACTTTTGACAGCCAGAAATATTAATGCACAATTAGGGAGGACACCCCAAAAGCACTGAGGAGTGCTAAAAATTATTTAGTAGATACTGCTGACAGATATGACTTTTGACAGCCAGAAATATTAATGCACAATTAGGGAGGACACCCCAAAAGCACTGAGGAGTGCTACAAATTATTTAGTAGATACTGCTGACAGATATGACTTTTGACAGCCAGAAATATTAATGCACAATTAGGGAGGTCACCCCAAAAGCACTGAGGAGTGCTAAAAATTATTTAGTAGATACTGCTGACAGATATGACTTTTGACAGCCAGAAATATTAATGCACAATTAGGGAGGACACCCCAAAAGCACTGAGGAGTGCTAAAAATTATTTAGTAGATACTGCTGACAGAAATGACTTTTGACAGCCAGAAATATTAATGCACAATTAGGGAGGACACCCCAAAAGCACTGAGGAGTGCTAAAAATTATTTAGTAGATACTGCTGACAGAAATGACTTTTGACAGCCAGAAATATTAATGCACAATTAGGGAGGACACCCCAAAAGCACTGAGGAGTGCTACAAATTATTTAGTAGATACTGCTGACAGAAATGACTTTTGACAGCCAGAAATATTAATGCACAATTAGGGAGGACACCCCAAAAGCACTGAGGAGTGCTACAAATTATTTAGTAGATACTGCTGACAGATATGACTTTTGACAGCCAGAAATATTAATGCACAATTAGGGAGGACACCCCAAAAGCACTGAGGTGTGCTACAAATTATTTAGTAGATACTGCTGACAGATATGACTTTTGACAGCCAGAAATATTAATGCACAATTAGGGAGGACACCCCAAAAGCACTGAGGAGTGCTACAAATTATTTAGTAGATACTGCTGACAGATATGACTTTTGACAGCCAGAAATATTTATGCACAATTATGGGGGACACCCCAAAAGCGCTGGGGAGTGCCAAATATGAAGAAAAAATAATAAACCTCTATCCTCCTCTCTGCACTAGCGATTTTGGTTAGAGCAATTGCAAGAACAATATTGTATTCTCTGTCCCTGCTCTAATTAGCCTATGACTACACCCTGCTCTCTCCCTCTGTCAAATGGCGATGGATTGCTGTGGAGGCGTGTATTTATAAAGTTGAAGTATCGCGAGAACCGAGCCCCGAGATCCGACGACGTCACAATGACGTTCGGCCTCGATTTGGATTCGGAATGGGCGGGAGAGTACCGAGCTGCTCAGCTCGGTACTCGGATACCCAAAGTTCGGGTGGGTTCGGTTCTCGGAGAACCGGACCCGCCCATCTCTAATTTTAACAAAGTGGCATTTGCCTGGGATCCCTCAAAACGGGGAACCCACTGTTAAACTTCTGAGTAATGGAACTTAGATAAGTGAGGGCCCATCTGAAGCAAAGAAGGGCAGTTGATCACTTGTTTTAATAAAATTGTCTCCTCTATTAAGTGACTCTGAATATCTCCTAAGCTAAACAGAAACTAAACCTTAGATAGCGCTAACATTAGCACTAGAGATGACCGAATCGGATTCAGAGAAATCCGAGAATTCAAGATTTGGGGTTCCAAGTAGATACAAGACACGGCTTGATTCTTTGCGGCAAAAGTGGATCTGAGAATGAGGCAAAATGTCGTTTCCAGGAAAATATGAAACCAAAACGCTTGTTATACAGGAAGTGCGTCATTGCAGTTACTGCGCTCCAAGCTGGAACGCATACTGCCGGAGTGTGCATTTGATAGTGGAGGTGCTGTATTGCACCTCCTTGGTACATGTCTTAGATGACGAATGGGGAATACACACCTGCTGGGTGTCCTAGTGACTCACCTAGGAATCGCTGTGTTTGGTTGTTATAGTGGAAACCCGTTTGTGTGCTTCTGGTTTTGGCACTCTCGATTTATGCTTTCTAGGGTGGAATGCTTATTGTTTGGAGTGCCTCATAGAGAATACAAGGGAGCCATTGCCTCATATATTGTGCAATGATCTGCAGACTATCACCTTTTGATGAATCATGAGATGCAGCTGAAGACAATCTGGGATTGCATAAGAAGTCAGGTAACTACATGTTTTTTAGTATCTGTCTTTCCTGTTGTTCTATGGGGTTGTTTTGCAAAGGTCCAAACGCAGGATAGAAACGTCAACTTATAATGTGAAATATGTGATTGATTTCAAAGAAAATGAAGGCAGAAATGGGGATTGTATCTTTTAGTAACCTGCCATGTATTTTTGCCACTTTGCTGTCAGTAACATTAGCCAGCCAACTTACTACAGACTTTAGCCAAAATTAGTGAAAATTTAGACAGTTGTGAAGAGATCATTAGAAAATAGACTGTAAATGAATGTAAATGAATGTTAATGCTATAAATAGTAATCTAGGAGCAAAACCAGCTCAAAATCACATAATTTTACCTATTTTTTACAATTTGTAAATAAATCCAGATCCAAAACCAAAACCAAAACCTTTCAGGATTTTGGGCAAATGCTGTAAAAAAAAAAACATATAGAAGTTTAAGAACCAGAACCGCAATGCGGGGGTCAGCACAAACCTCTAATTAGCACAATTCTAAACGATAGCAGGGGCCCAAACCTAATTCATCAGTGTACACCTACCTCAGACTTTACACTTCTATGATCTACCACAGTCTACCCATGTTCTTAGAAATATAAGAGCTAGTGCACAGTAGGTAAAATAAGAATGTTATCATCGCAATGCAGATAACTGCACGGTGGACATAGAAACATTTAACGGCAGATAAGAATCACTTGGCCCATCTAGTCTGCCCATATTATAGCCTATGGTAGCATCAAACCTTATTTGAGCCCTTATTCTTTATAAGGATATTCTTACATCTATCCCAAGCATGTTTAAACTGCTTTACTGTATTACCCTCTACCACCTCTGATTGGAGGCTATACCACTTATCCACTACCCTTTCTGTTAGGTAGTTTTTCCTCAGATTTCCTCTGAACCTACTTCCCCCCAATGTCAGTACATGTCCTCGTGTTCTAATACTTCTCTTCCCCCCAGTGTCAGTACATGTCCTCGTGTTCTAATACTTCTCTTCCCCCCAGTGTCAGTGCATGTCCTCGTGTTCTAATACTTCTCTTCCCCCAGTGTCAGTACATGTCCTCGTGTTCTAATACTTCTCTTCCCCCCAGTGTCAGTACATGTCCTCGTGTTCTAATACTTCTCTTCCCCCCAGTGTCAGTACATGTCCTCGTGTTCTAATACTTCTCTTCCCCCCAGTGTCAGTACATGTCCTCGTGTTCTAATACTTCTCTTCCCCCGTGTCAGTACATGTCCTCGTGTTCTAATACTTCTCTTCCCCTCAGTGTCAGTACATGTCCTCGTGTTCTAATACTTCTCTTCCCCTCAGTGTCAGTACATGTCCTCGTGTTCTAATACTTCTCTTCCCCCCAGTGTCAGTACATGTCCTCGTGTTCTAACACTTCTCTTCCCCTCAGTGTCAGTACATGTCCTCGTGTTCTAATACTTCTCTTCCCCTCAGTGTCAGTACATGTCCTCATGTTCTAATACTTCTCTTCCCCCCCAGTGTCAGTACATGTCCTCGTGTTCTAATACTTCTCTTTCTTTGTAGAATGTTTCCCTCCTGTACCTTGTTATAACTCTTGATATATATGAAAGTTTCTATCATGTCCCCCGTTCCCTTCTCTGCTCCAAACTATACATATTAAGTTCTTTTAGTCTTTCCATGTAAGTTTTGTGCTGTAGACCATGCACCATTTTAGTTGTCCATCTTTGTACAGTCTGTAATATATTTATATCCTTCTGGAGATATGGCCTCCAGAACTGAACACAGTATTCTAGATGAGGCCGTACCAATGACCTATACAGTGATATTATTACTTGTTTCTTTCTGCTACTGATTCCTCTCCCTATTCAACCAAGCATCTGACTTACCTTCCTCATTGCTTTGTTACATTACTTACCTGCCTTTAAGTCACCTGAAATAGTAACTCCTAGATCCCTTTCCTCCTCAGTAGTTTCCATTATAGTGCCATTAATCCTAAATTTAGCTTTTGGGTTTTTGAGACCCAAGAGCATGATTTTGCATTTGTTGGCATTAAACTGTAGTTGCCACTTTCCTGACCATTCATCTAGTCTACCTAGATCATCAATCATTTGTTTTACCCCTCCTGGTGTGTCTACCCTGTTGTATATCTTTGTGTCATCTGCAGTAAGACATACTTTCCCTTCAATACCATTTGCAATGTCTCCAATAAAGATATTTAAAAGCACTGGTCCCAGTACAGATCCTTAGGGTACTCCACTGGTAACCTTTCCCTTCTGTGAATGTACTCAATTTACTATAACTCTCTGTTTTCTATCCTGAAATTAAGATCTTATCCATTCCACCATCTTTGAATCCAATCCCAAGCTTTCAAGTTTATGGGATGTGGGACAGTGTCAAAAGCCTTACTAACATCTAGATGCGCTATATCTACATCCCCTTCTTGATCTATTACTTTAGTCACCCAGTCAAAAAGTCAATAAGATTTGTTAGACATGATCTCCCCCAGTAAATCTTTTAATTCCTTTAAGAGTGTTTCCATCAATTTTCCTACTACTGATGTCAGGCTCACTGGTTGGTAGTTGCCTCTTCCTTGCTTCCACTTTTGTGTAGTGGGACTACATTTGTTCTTTTCCAGTCCTCTGGAATTACCCCTGTAGCTAGTGACTAATTCTGTTAATGGTGTTACCAACACCCCTTTAAGCTTTTTTAGTATCTTTGGATGTATCCCATCTGGACCCATTGATTTATCCACTTTCAGTTTTGAGAGCTCTGTTAAGACCTTCTCTATTAAGATGGACACAACTAGAATGTTTGTTGTCTTAAATTTTTTTGGGATCTTAATGGTAACCGCTTCCTCCATATTCACTGAAGCGCTGGACACACAAATATACTAGATGTTACTTTCCTATATGACCATATCTTGGACTCCTCTCTTGCAGGGCACCGAGAGGGGGAGAGGGAGCAGGTATAATTTACCCAGGCCCGGGCCTGCTTGGGGGGCCCCGGGGGCCCTCTGGAACTCCATTGTTAAAAAAAATTCTACTTTCCATAATCTCCTATTAATCGTCCCCCCCTCCCCTATGTGTGCCCTGTCAGTGAAAGCCCCGGGGTCACATGGGTCCTGCACCACGTGCCAGGTGCCGTCCCATGTGTGAATTGCTGAGGATTGAACAAGGTAAGGTAAGAGGGGAATGTTAATATAGAGTGTGTGTAGTATGCTAATATAGTGTGTGTTATGTTAATATAGTTTGTGTGCAGCAAGTTAATATAGTTTGTGTTATGTGAATATAGTGTGTTTGTGGGCAGTATGGTAATATAGTGTATGTGTCACGATTCTGGTATCACAAACGAGCCCAATAGCCAGGTATTTCTGAATTCAAAAGGATTTATTTTGGTATACAAATAAATCTCCAGTGTCCAACAAATAAAGTCCAAAGTAACAAGAGGTTAAAGGTCTGGTGGAAGTATCAAGTACTTGTAGTCCAAATCACAAGGAGGCAAGGTTCTGTGGAAGCATCTGGTTCAGAGACAAACACAATACTCGTGCAAAGGCTTCATAACAGGAAGTGCCTTTTCTAGGCCCAAACAGGAAATGGGATCCAAGATGGAATCTTCATGAGACAGTCCCGGCCATCTTGGATAAGGGCTATTGTAAGGGCAAGTTCATAACAGAGATCCAAGATGGAAACTTCATGATGCAATCACGGCCATCTTGAATGAGGGCAAAACTAAGGGCAAGTACATAACAGGATGCCCCCTTCTCAACGACGTCCTCTGGACGACTTAGGACCAGGTTTCCCAGGATGCTGTCTATGAAATGCTTTTACCAAAAGTGGGGCATGAACATCCTTTGCAGATTGCCAAGAGTCATCTTCTGGCCCATAACCCTGCCAACGTAGCAGATACTGTAATTGGTTTCGAAACATACGAGAGTCCAGGATCTTTTCGACAATAAATTCCTCATGCTCATCAACTTGAATTGGCTCAGGAGGAGGCAAAGAGCGACCAGGAAATGGATTCTTAACTGAAGGTTTTAGTAATGATACATGAAAAACAGGATGTACCTTCATGGAATCAGGAAGATCCAATCTAAAAGCCACTGAACTAATCTGTGCAATGATCTTATATGGACCAATAAACTTACTTCCCAACTTAGCAGATGGTACCTTCATTCTTAAATGTCTAGTTGACAACCATACTTCATCACCAATACTAAAAGTTGGAGCAGCCCTTCGTGATCTGTCAGCATCACGTTTATATCTTTCTTGAGCAGTTTTCAAAGTCTCTTTTAATAATTCAAGATTATTTTGCATAATAATCAGTCTATCTTCCACAGCAGGAATTGGAGAGTCACAAGGTAGATTGGGACAAATATTTGGATGATATCCTAGATTAGCATAGAAAGGGCTAAATCTTGTAGACGAATGTTGAGAATTATTGTATGCAAACTCAGCCATGGGGAGGATATCAACCCAATCATCCTGTAGGTGACAAATATAACATCTGAGATATTGCTCAAGTGTTTGGTTTGTTCGCTCCGTTTGTCCATTTGACTGTGGATGAAATGCAGTGGACAAGTTCACCACAATGCCAAGGGATTTGCAAAACTGTTTCCAAAATCGTGATGTGAATTGAACGCCTCGGTCTGACACCACATCATTAGGAACGCCATGCAAACGAAAAACTTCTTTTATAAGTAAGTCGGCTGTTTCTTTTGCTGTAGGAGTACCCTGGCAGGGTATAAAGTGAGCCATCTTTGTCAGTCTGTCAATTACCACAAAGATAGTGGTCATATTCTTAGATCTCGGAAGTTCTACAATAAAATCCATGGAAATGGAATCCCATGGACGTGTAGGTATTGGCAAAGGTTGTAGTAGTCCAAAAGGAGAAGCACGAGGAGTCTTAAATCTGGCACACGTTGTACAAGAGGATACATATTTTGCTATATCTTCCTTATAGTTGGGCCACCAGAATGAACGGCTTAACAGTTCTTGAGTTTTCTGAAGTCCTTTATGGCCTGCTAATTTAGAGTCATGGAATAGTTGCATGACCTTTAACCGTGCTTTTTCTGGAACGTATAGTTGATGTGCCATATGCCAGACTCTGTTGTCATAAGATAATTTAACATTTTTTGGAGGATTCATGAGGGTAGAATCCATATCATATCCATTCTTGATCTCTGTTAATAACTCCGTTGTACAAATAACCCCCAAAAAATTTGAATCAGGAATTATTGTTTGAACAGGCTTTACCTGTTGAGGATTCTCCGCATAAGCTCTTGAGAGGGCATCGGCTTTTACATTCTTCGATCCAGGTCTATAGGAAATTAGGTAATCAAAACGGCTTAAAAAGAGAGCCCATCGAGCTTGTCGGGGAGATAATCTTTTTACTGATTTAAGGAATTCCAAATTCCGGTGATCGGTGAGGACTATCACTTGATGCTTTGCACCTTCTAAAAGATGTCTCCATTCTGAAAAAGCAGCTATAATGGCAAGAAGTTCTTTATTTCCCACATCATAGTTTCTTTCAGGAGCAGTCATTTGCCTTGAATAAAAAGCACAGGGGTGAAGTAACATTTTTTCTCCTACTCTTTGTGAAATTACTGCTCCTATAGCTGAATCTGATGCATCAGTTTCCAAAACAAATGGGAGTGTAGGATCAGGATGAATTAATATAGGAGCTGACGTGAACTTAGTTTTCAAAATGGAAAAAGCTTTATCAGCTGCTGGTGACCACTGAAAGGAGGAAACCTTTTTTGTGAGCTGAGTAATGGGGGCAGCAATTCCAGAAAAGTCCTTTATAAAACGTCGATAGAAATTAGCAAAGCCCATAAATCGTTGCACATCTTTGATGTTTTTAGGTATGGGCCAATCTACCACAGCATGTACTTTACAGGGATCCATACACAGTCCTTGAGGGGATATAATGTAACCCAAAAATTTTATTTGAGTACGATGGAATTCGCATTTCTCCAACTTGATGTATAATTGGTTTATACGTAGCCGTTGTAAAATAATTCGAACATGTTCTTGATGTTCTGGTAAAGAATTAGAAAAGATAAGGATATCATCAAGATATACAATAATGAACAGATCAAGCAAATCTCGAAAGACATCATTTATAAAATGTTGGAAAGTAGCAGGGGCATTACATAACCCGAACGGCATCACGAGGTACTCATAATGTCCATACTTTGTTCGAAAAGCCGTTTTCCATTCATCACCTGGTCGAATGCGTATTAAGTTGTACGCTCCTCTTAAATCAAGCTTTGTGAAAATACTTGCTGTCTGCAGTCTTTCCAATAATTCTGGGATGAGAGGAAGTGGATGTCTGTTCTTTATAGTAACTTTATTTAATTCTCTATAATCAATGCATGGCCGCAAAGATCCATCTTTATTTTTTACAAAAAAAATAGGAGCCCCTGCTGGAGATTTTGAAGGACGTATAAAACCTTTAGTTTCATTTTCCTCCAGGTAAGTCTTTAGTGTCTTTAATTCAGGATCAGCTAATGAATAAATCCGACCAAAAGGAATAGCAGCCCCGGGTAATAGGTCAATGGGACAATCATATGGTCGATGGGGTGGTAATTTGTCAGCATTTTGTTTGTTACAGATATCTGCAAAATCCTGATATTGAACAGGCAATTGTTCCTCCACAGAAGAGGGGGACACTGAGATCTGATTCTCTTTTTGTACAAGAGGGACCACACTGATAGTATCTTGAAACGATAGGGTTTGAGACTCCCAGTTAATGGCTGAATTATTGTTAGTGAACCAAGGGAGACCCAAAATTATGGGAAAATTTGGAGAAGAGATGAGAAAAAAAGTGAGTTCCTCCTTATGATTGGGTTCTATCATCAAGGACATAAGTTCTGTCTCATGTGTGATGGGACCAGAATTCAGAGGGGACCCATCAACTGTCTCCATCAATACAGGGGTCTTTCTTTCTTGAAATACTATATGGTTTTGTTTAGCAAAATCTATATCCATGAAATTACCATTGGCTCCTGAATCCAGCATTGCCATGGTTGAAATAAGTTGAGAGTTTATCTTAAGTTGTATTGGTATTGAAAAATGATTCTTTATTCTTCTGTTCTCTCTCTCCAATGTAGACAGTGAAGAGATTTGAGGAATAATAGCATTCAGTTGATGTGAGCAGCATGAAATAATAGATTCCTGGTCCGAGTCTTTAGGTTCCATTAATGTAGCAACTGTCTTGCGAGGTCGTTGCGAACAATTAGAAACATAATGTCCAGATTTACCACAATACAAGCAGAGATTTTCTTGTCGTCGTTGATCTCTTCTTTCAATAGAAATCTGTTTGCGAATGGTATCTATTTGCATTGGCTCAGACTCCTCAATTTGTTGTGTTGCAGGAGTTCCAGAGTAATTTGATATTGCTGGTTCTGGATAATTAGGACGAGTCCACATGGAACCCCATCTATCTTGTTTCCTCTCCATTTGACGAGCATCAATACGAATACAATGTTTAACAAAGGCTTCAAATTCAGTGGGTGCATCAGCTCTAGATAATTCATCTTTAATGAACTCAGATAACCCCTTTCGATAAACAGACAGCTTAGCTGCCGAATTCCAATCAGTGTCCAAAATCCATCTTCGGAAATCAGAGGTGTATTCAGCCACTGAACGTCTTCCCTGACGCATTTTTAATAAAACTGACTCAGCAGTAGCACTTCGATTTGGATCATCAAATATCTGGTTCATTGCATCCATAAAATTAGAAAGATTTTGTAATATGGGACTTTTTGCTTCTATCAAAGGAGAAGCCCATGCCAAGGCATCATCTTTCAACAATAAAAGAATACAACGTACTTTCTGTACATCAGTCAAAAAATAAGTAGGATGTAAATCAAAATGCATATTACATTGATTAATAAAACCTCTGTATTTTTTACGATCACCTGAGAATCGGGCCGGAGGTAGTGGGAGTGTGGGCTGATGTACTGCAGCTGAAGGTGCTACAGCATTAACTTCTTGAAGCCGCACCTGTAGTTCTGTAATAACTCCATTTTGTAGCGCTATTTGATCTTTGAGTTCATGAACATTTATTTGCAACTCCGTTACGTGTTGATTTTGCTGTTGAAAATTATTTGTACACTGGGTCTCCAGTTCTTGAAATTTTGCATGAAATTCCTGTAGCTGTCTTGAAGCAGAATGCATGTGGAAACTCAGATCCGCAAGTCGCTGTAAAGCAGATGGTTCTGACCCGGCGGGCTCCGTCATTTTGGGCACGAGTATCCTGTCACGATTCTGGTATCACAAACGAGCCCAATAGCCAGGTATTTCTGAATTCAAAAGGATTTATTTTGGTATACAAATAAATCTCCAGTGTCCAACAAATAAAGTCCAAAGTAACAAGAGGTTAAAGGTCTGGTGGAAGTATCAAGTACTTGTAGTCCAAATCACAAGGAGGCAAGGTTCTGTGGAAGCATCTGGTTCAGAGACAAACACAATACTCGTGCAAAGGCTTCATAACAGGAAGTGCCTTTTCTAGGCCCAAACAGGAAATGGGATCCAAGATGGAATCTTCATGAGACAGTCCCGGCCATCTTGGATAAGGGCTATTGTAAGGGCAAGTTCATAACAGAGATCCAAGATGGAAACTTCATGATGCAATCACGGCCATCTTGAATGAGGGCAAAACTAAGGGCAAGTACATAACAGTATGAGGGAATTCAATTGGGCGCGTTACTGCCAAAAGAAACGCAGCCTGCGCACTAATACCGATATTACGGTAATAGTGCACACTATAACTGTTGATACGGTAATCTTTAACAATGGTTTTTGTTCGCAGCTCAGGGAGCCGCAAGCAGAAATCAGGGTTAAAATTACTGTAATAATAGTAATAGAATTAACGCCGCATTGAGCGCGGTTGAATTGAATTCCCACCTATGTGTGTTATGTTAATATAGTGTGCGTGAGGGGGGTCATTATGTTAATACAAAATGTGAGGGAAGGGTGGGTCTTAATATAGTGTGGGAGTGTTACAACTCTGTCTGTTGTTTGTACCTAGCAGCAGTACCTCATACCACCAGAGGTGCTGCTGTTTTGTTCCTGAACTCTTCTACTTGCCTGAAGGAGTTAATCTCCTTGCATTATGCCTGATTAGAACTGCACCTGTCGCACTGCTTTAAGTACCTGCCTCTAGCTGTGCTCTGTGCAGTTCATCCGTTTGTTCCTGACTGCTGCTAACCTGCTCCTGTGCTATTTGGTATATACCTGCTGGACTGTATGACCCCTGCCTGTACCTTGGACCTTGCCTGCTTGCCTGAGACCCCAAATCGTTTGCCTGTATCTTGGACCACCTTTTGGACAGACTTCTGGACCTCGCTAATTTGCTTGATTTCTGCCTGGCTATTTGGATTTGTTTGTCTGATCACTGCTTGACCCCTGGAGTCTGTCTGCTTTCCTGGACAGCTTTGTACCTTCTGGACTGGGGTAAAACTTATAATACCTGTTCCTGCCATTTTTACTATACAGTCTCCTTAGAACCCTGTTCTTATCAGTGGATCTGAGTTATCTTTGTTTGTGTATTTACCTAAATAAAGACACTTTGCTTTACACTTCTGTTGCTCTTCGTGAATGCAATGGGATTCATAACAGGGAGGTAGGCTATTTAATGGTGGAGTGCAGGTGGGGGCTAGTTATTTAATGGGTGATATTTTATTTGTGGGGTGATGATGGGGCAATTTAATTTATTGGTGGGGATATTTAATTTAATAGTGGGGCCTATTAATTTAAGGTGAGGTGATGGAAACTTTAATTTAATGATCAGGTGGTTTCGGGCTATTAATTGAATATGGGGCTGATTTTGGGGAGGATGGCTATTTATTACATTTGAATATGATTTATTTGATGCCGGGGATTGTTTTGGGAAATGGTTATATTTGTTAAAGTAAATGCTATTTAATTTATTGCTGGGGCTGTTTTGGGAGAGAGAAATAGGTTTATATATTAAATCGGAATACTATTATTGTAATGTTGAGGCTGGTTGGAGGGAAATGGGTCTATTTATTGAATGTGTTTGCTATTATTTTAATGTCAGCGCTGGTTGGGGGGCAATAGATCTATTTAGCAAATGTGAATATTATTATTTTAATATTGGGGATGGAGGGAGGCATAAATATAAAATGTGGGTGCTACTGATTTAACACCAGGGCTGGTTGAAGGTTTCTAAATTTCATGTACCCATTTTTTTCCAAATAGGGCCTCCAACATTCCAGGATCAAGACAAGCAGCAACTGAGCTAAAGACCCCAGCAGCCACAGGTGGTGAAAGTGACAAGAACAGGTAGGAGAGAGCAAATCTGAATCTGTTGGGACAGTCCTGAATTTGGGTGACTGTCTCTCTTAGTCTGGATTTGGTCTGACTGCAAGGACAGTTGGGAGGTATGTCCTGGTTCACACTGTACTGCTTGTGAAGGCAGAACTGCATGCACCTAACAGTAGTGCACACAGTATTCCTGCGTATTCTATAAAATGTGTCTAAAATGATAACCATGTTACATAATTGGGGCCCCCTGTCTAAAGTGCTCCAGGCTCTCCAAAGCCTTAATCCAGCTCTGGGCCAAGGTGTCAGATTGACACATACCCAGTACCACCCCTCATATTATTTGTTTCAGGTTAATACTGTCACACCGCCGGCAATTGAATCTCCCTCAATATGCCAAGCCTAAAGAACCGCAGCCACGCCCCATGTTGACCACGCCCCCAACACATGGTTACACCCCTTTGGCGCCATACAGCTCCCTTACTTATCACCTGTGAGTGGGGGGGGGCAAAAAGTTGCTGTAGCGGAGCCCCAAATTCCTGCTCTCTTGTGAAACCTTAACACAATCCACTTTGGAATACTTCTCGTTTTTGACAATCATGCATCTAATGTGATCTGTCACCCGCTAACAACTCTCAGATCATGTCAGATATTTGTTCCAGATAGGCTTTGTTACAGACATCCATATTGATATTTTATATTGGGATAAACAAAATGAAAAACAAACATAAAAAATCATCTGATACAATTTATTCTTCTAATTCCTCATTTTCTTGAAACGTTAGTGTAAGGATACCAACCAGAGCTGGGATAGCAGTTATGCTCTGTGGGATTCAACTCACTCGGGTAGACCAGAATATATCCAAAATAAGGCTTTATTACGACAGCACACCACAAGACGTTCACAAGTTACAGGGTAAATGGTAGCATGTATCCTCCAGCAGCCTCTTGAAGTCAGCACTCCGAAATAATAATGTCAGCCTCTTTCAGAGTCTTATCCTCCTGCAATATTACCACTACAGATTAGCTAGACGGTTACAGTGTCACCCAGCCTGAGTTACTGACTGGCAGAGACCCTGTCCTGGTAGGGTTTCCTCCAGCGGCACCACGATGCCTGGCCCAGAGTCCTTTTCTCTGATGTCTTGTACACCAGGATCCTCCAAGCTTGAATACCTCTCTTGGCATTCTGCTCTCCCTATATTCTTAGCTGTATACACAGGGAGTAAGGTCAAATGTCTCACTCCTCCCCCTTACAGCAGGGGTCTATCAGTGGATACTTTAACTGTTAGACATACTGTCTCTGTTGCTTTGGTTATACAATGAAATGGATTGACTCACTTAGATATTTGGCTGAATACACTAAACAAAGGGTTACAATATAACATCAAGGAATGACACTTCACGCTTGCATAAAACAAGAAGACATTTGACACATTGTATCTGCCTCTATACACAATCTGTGTAATGCGGCAGTCTGTGGAATCTGTGATACATTTTGATACAATAACATTTATATTGATACCTGTTAATACATTTCCCAATGCTATTTTTGTCAGTATATTACTGCGAAGGCAAAATGCATATCATCTAGAAGTTCTAACCTAATTACCTCTCAGATTACCTGTTGACCTAGTTAATTAACATGGGCTGCCAGCTAGTAAACTCAGACATTGTTCTGCTTACAGACCAGAACTACACCACACCTCAAGACAATGAGCATTTGAGACAAATGGTAATTACCTTAACTAACACAAGCAAAATGACTTCTGCTGTCCTGTTATTTTTACACAGTATGGCAATATTCTTTCTATTTCTAATACATACAATATTGCAGGTAATAGCAAGGGCAAAATGTACCTAATAACATGAAATAATAATACATATAATACACCGATGTTCTGGTGTATAAACTTAGACTGGGCCAAGGGTTAAAATGTACATTAAACCGCGAGAAACGGGTGATGTATAAAAAGTCCTCAGTCCAGTATCACCCCGTTTCTTCACAGTTGGGTAACATACCTGTTCCTGGCTCTTCTGGGAATCAGTGGATGTAAATAGTGTTGGTGTAGGATTTCCTCTCACCTCTCTTATTCAGACCAGTGCCTCCACCCAAATCTTGATACGTGATTTCTTCTGGGTAATGTTCAGGACCACAAACACCAAGGGGCGACTTGGGGGACCACTATAACTATGACCACAAACACAAAAATACTTTTGTGGGACAGAAGGATTGTCTGGGAGCAGCCAGCACACTTATTAGATGAGGATTGGGCAGCAACCACTTTTCGATATCTTGGAGCAAAAATATTTGACATGAAATAATGACAGGGCATAAACAATTCAACATACAACAATAAAGGTAATGATTACTTGAATATTAGAAATCTAACATTTTGCATAATAACTCAGATGATTTCCCTTACACTACTACCTTTACCCCTCACTTTGTGCCTATAGATGAGGTACTTCTGACACTCTAGTTATTCTGATTTGAAGGCACAACATGTGCTTCAACTGGAGCCTAAACACTAGACCAGGGGTGGCCAACCAGTCAGAGACCAAGAGCCAAAAAATATCTATAGGAACCGCCAAGAACAACTATACCTTTTATATGTGTGTGCATATACATAAACCCAGTATAAACACGTGCGTACATACCATACACACATACATTGAAAATATAACAATTTACAATATCTTCCTAAGCAAAAAAGAAAATATCCAACGTTGCCAAAATGTTCAGAATAATCAGCAAATCAGCACAAATCTGCACGGCTCAGCTCGTACCTCTCTGCTGTGTCCAGCGGAGGACGATTCAAGGGTTTACTTATAGTGGCTCCATAGTTGCTCACACTGATACTGTACCAACAATGTGATCCTCTGACTCTTTACATGCCCATTGGATCATCCCCCTTACATACACATCAGCCTCCCAGCATGTCATTAGACCTCTCAACATGCCATTTAATCTACCAACATGCCCCAGAAATATATTCCCACATGCCCATCAAACCTCCCGGACATGTCCCTTACATGCCCTTCAGCCTCCCCACATACCATCAGATCTGTCCACATTGCTCATACATGCCATCAGACCACCACACATACCCCTTACATACCCATCAACGACCATACATGCCATCAGATCACCCTATATACTCCATATATGCCAATCAAACCTCCCCACATTCCACTACACTCTCTCCTCCTCCTTCCCTGATTGGATTGTCTGTGACACTTTGACCTCCCTGAATTGTTCAGAGGAGGTCACAAGACGTGGCTGCTCCAGGTGAGTCGAGCAGCTGAATGTTTTCCAATCTGCCACTGCCGACGCCTGGATAACTACAGTTTGTTGATGCCTCCATCCAGGAGCCACATTTCAAAGCTCAAAGAGTCACAGATTGGCCACCGCTACACTAGACTCTCAGTGCAGAGCTCCGTTTAGAAGGCAGCCATTCTATGTTACTAATATATCATCCTATTTTCCGTTTTAGGAAGCATATCTTGGACATCTAGTGCCCTGTTTGCCTTTTATATTATTTCAAATAAACACTTGACTCTGTAAGTGGTTATATTACATTTCACTAGAAATAACAAGAACAGGAAGGACAGGAATTGATTGTAATACACTTTGCCTGCAGCAGTACTTCCCGTAGCAGTTTAACTCTTTACAAAAGTTATGCAATAATTTCACATTATTTTACACAGTTCATATCACACAGTACCTCACCCAAACCATTTAAACATGTACATGCACGCTAATACTCTTAGCTCTCTTGTTGGAGTATACTGGTGGCCAATGATCCATTACAGTCTGTACATACGTCTAATCTGGGCAGATCCTTGGACACAGTACGTTACACGACTGTCTTTGAATAGGGATCTCTTACATCCCTGGTGATCCAGTTATTCCTCTACCCTAGAAACCATAGTGCAGTTGAACACTCTGGGCCTGAGTCATTAAGGAAAGTAAGGCAAAAAAAAGGAGTAAATGTTCTCCCGGACAAACCATGTTACAATACAAGGGGTGCAAATTAGTTTATTATTTTTCACATAAGTTAAATCCTCGCTGTTTTTCATCTAGCACACAAATATTTGATAGTTTATTTGTACACTGAAATTAAAAGTTGATCTAGGACAGTGTTGGCTAACCTGTGACACTCCAGGTGTTGAGAAACTACAAGTCCCAGCATATCCTTCCAGCAATAAGCTGCTATGCATTGGCAAATCATGCTGGGACTTGTAGTTTCACAACATCTGGAGTGTCACAGGCTAGCCAATACTCATCTAGGACATGTCCCACCCAAACTATAAATCTGTCCTCACATTTTAAATCCCCCCCCCATACAGCATGGTTTTGCCCAGGTGCAAAGTTACTCCACTTTTATGCTTTGTTCTCCTTAATGACTTAGGCCCTCTCGCTATATGCAGATGAGCAACTTGTGCTTGAACACAGTCACTTGAATAAATGATGTGTAATCACACACAGCAGGATACAGCACTTGACTCTTGAATAAACGCAGCTCCAACTTTCCCTGTAATCTCAAAATATCGGCTCCCCATGTGCTGAATTATATTCACAAAAAATGGTGTGGCGAGCTCAGTACTCTCTGATCAGCAGTTTTATTTCCAATCCTGTAATCCTACCAAACAGGAAATAGCGCATCTACTGAATGCACTCAGCTATATTAGGTGTTAAGTTTGCGAGCAGAAGTTTTAAGAAATCTCTTCTGCAGTATAGACCACCATATTACGTGATCTCCATCGAAGAAAAGGAAAAGAAAAAAAAATGTTTCCTCTCTGTACTGACGTGAACTTGATTCAAGATTTCCTTCCTTCTTTGCCAACAAATGGGTGACACGTAAATATAACATAAACGCACTGACAGAAGATAAATTATATTGTCGTTAGTGCAGCTCAATCCACTTTTATCTGCACAAATTATATGGAAGTTGATGCTCCTTGAATCAAATCACTACATGTTGTGCAGTCCATACACCTAAAACATCTTTAGAGTTTTATTTTTGTTGTAGCCAGTTGGTGTTTCTCAAACATGAGGCAACTGGATCTTTCATCAATACAATTATTTCCTCTCTTGTAGGCTACACAATGTTTTCTGGTAAAGGTTTAGGTAGTCTAGTGACTGAGCAGAGGCCAAAGCTCCCTCATACATTTACCAATAAATAGAGTAACAGAAATGTATTTAAAAACTGATGTTAATCTTTGATCCTTAGATTTGTGTTTTTCTTTCCTCTATATATGCTTCAATGCTCTCTTCTTAAAAACTCTATTTAAATAAATTTCCTTCACCTCCATGAGTTACCGTGTGCACCCATCTTCATCATTTGATCTGTGTGACTCCCAAGATTTGGGATTATGAAACTCCCTTATTCAATGGACAGGGATGGAAGCTATTTGCATGCAATACATTATTCCTGTCTGTCTCTTTGAGGGATAGAGTGATGTCCACCAGAGTGGCTTTTATAAAAAGTAATATACAAAACTTTAGAAGACATTACATTGTACAAATGCACCTATATACTTATAGTGTTTATTGGTACCCAGAGGCGGATTGGTCATAGACCTTACCGGGACTTTTTCCGGTAGGCTGATGGCATCATGAGTTCGCCTGGAGGCAGTGAGAGTGACAGGCTGCGGGGTATAAGAGAAAGACAGTTTGAGAATTTAGGCACAGCTGTGAGAGACAGGCTGAGAGAGAGAGGCAGCTATTAGAGAGACAGGCTGAGAAGTAAGAGAGACCGCTGAGTGAGGCAGCTTTGAGTGGGACAGCCTGAGAGGTAAAAGAGGCAGACAGAGCCAAGACACAGACAGCTTTGAAAGAGACAGGCTTATAGAGACAGATCTAGAGCTTAGACAGACAGCTGTGAGAAACAGGTTGATAGAGAGCAGCTATGAGAGAGACAGGCTGAGAGGTAAAAGAGACAGACAGCTTTGAAAGAGACAGGCTGATAGAGACAGATCTAGAGCTTAGACAGACAGTTGTGAGAAACAGGTTGATAGAGAGCAGCTATGAGAGAGACAGGCTGAGAGGTAAAAGAGACAGGCTGAGAGAGACAGGTTGAGAGCTTAGAGAGACAGCTGTGAGAAAGACATGTTGAGAGAGACTGAAAGCTGAGAAAGGCTGAAAGAGAGGGAGACACCTGTGAGAGAACTGAGAGACCCCTGCTTGGCTCTGCTGAAGATCCCCCGAGAAGCACTGCATAGAAACATCTCTCCAGCTCCAACCCTCCCTACACCAGCCACTGCCTGGCTTCCACTTCCTCCAAACTCCTGCACCAGAGGAGCGTCCCCTCCCCAAGGTGGATATCAGCATCTGCACGGCCTCAAGTAAGTATTTGAGTGGAGGTGATGTCTTCCTACAACACCCGAATCAGTATATTTACTGAGTCACTGACACCAATAGACATCTCAATGACCAGACCCTACTCAGTGTATCCATTAATATCTTAGTCACTGACCCTTTACATTGTGTATATGTAAAGTGTATTTTATGGAGGTCACTTGTATGGCAGTTACTTCAATATATTAACATTTATTATATGCTCTCTATATTGTTCGACCAAACAGGGATGCTCTCAGCATTGTATAGCAGTCACTAGGATGCGCGCAATATTGTATATCGGTCTCTGGTATGATCTCTGTCTTGTAAATTGGTAACTAGGATGCTCTCTGTATTGTATATCAGTCAATGAAATGCTTTGTGCCTTATATATAAGTCCCTAAATACCTGCCAATGTTGTGACTCTGCCTACCATTGCATGTTGCATTGGCCATGTCTACCACCGATGTGGCTAGGGATAATGGTTTGCTAACCATGCCTAATTTTGCATTGGCCCTGCCTACCATTTGTTTGAACCCGCCCACAAGAGGCCACTTTCAGAATTTTTTCCAGGGACACTTTAAGTTCCCAATCAGCCCCTGTTGGTACCACAAGATACACTTTTTGCACAACATATGTGGAAAAGGGGTGCAATATACTAATGCATATGGTTTAAAGAATAAAAATATCACATAAAATCCCCGTCTACTGTCCCTTTAGGAACACCCCGTCGCTATTGGAAACCATTGGATTTTTTGCTCTAAAATACTTCTTGTTCCAGCTTCTTGTACAAAGATGATCTCAGACAACAGACACAGAGGATCACACAGATGTATTTGCATATTTCTCTTGTTGATTTGCTGGAAATTCTTGGCTGATATATAAGTATATAACAATTTCTATAGTGAATCATTCCATTGGGCGTGTATGGAGGTTGCAGCACGATATAAGAGTCATGTGCTGAGATTGTGACAGGACTCCAACAGTTTCTGGAGCTGCCATAAACAATGCAGCATCTGGTTGTCCTTCTGCTGGTTGGTGCAGTGAGCGCTCTCGTGATGGTGCCAGCTGAACCGGAGCTGGATAAAAATGAAAGTCCCCTGTGTTGTCAGACTGAGACCTGCAGAGGTTGTAGATGTCGGAATGGGAGACCTAAGGTGAGTTTATGCAGGAAATTCTAACTTATTATCCTCATAGTTGCCTACTCTCCCAGAATGTCCGGGAGACTCCCGAATTTTTGGGAGTTCTCCCGGACTCCTGAGAGAGCAGGCAAAAATCCCGGATCCAGGTGTCCTTGCTGTTGAAGATGGCGGGGGGCGGGGCTATACACGTCATCGTGGCCCCGCCCCCTGCTTCGATTGGCTAAATGGCTAAAATGATTGACAGGGGGCGGAGTCTAATGGTGCCCTGTGCGTGGCCACGCCCCTCAATGGACCCCCCTCCCGGACAGATGCCTCTAAAAGTAGGCAAGTATGATTATCCTACATATAAATGGTGTCTAGTTCAGGACTTAGAAATCTAAGGACATATTGATCCAGCTAATTAAATGGTTACAGGTCTATAGTATATTATCTTTGTGTGTGTCTCACTGAGTAGATTATATATCATGTGTTCTGTCTTTAAAACAGTCTAACACACAGACCAAAATTGCTGTCATATCAATGATTATAAAGTAATTTAATAGAATCATACTCTCAAACTATAGGGTCTATTTGTTATTCAGCAGTGGTACCAATCATTATTTATTGCTGCAATTTACTATGTCAGGGCTGCTCTCTCCTCAACCTTTTCTGTTCGCCGGCAGTCTAGTGCTGGCTAGTGGGAAAAATGCTATACACATAACGGGCCTGAGTCATTAAGGCAAAAAAGGAGTAAATGTTCTCTGGGACAAACCATGTTACAATGCAAGGGGTGCAAATTAGTTTATTATTTTGCACATAAGTTAAATACTGGCTGTTTTTTCATCTAGCACACAAATACTTGATAGCTTTATTACTACCCCAACTATAAATCTGTTCCCACATTTTCAATTTACCTCCCCCTCCAATGCAACATGGTTTTGCCCAGGTGCAAATGTTACTCCATTTTTATGCTTTGCTCTCCTTAATGACTCAGGTCTAACGTCTTTATCGGGAGAGATCCAGCCTAACTGAAACGCCATCCTGAGATGCTTTGCTTTTAGTAAATTACCAATTACTGCTGTCCGCTTAGAGGTCTATTTATAATTTCTCCAGCATTAACCCTCTATGTTAAGTAAGAAAAAGTGGTGAAAGAGCCTTTTGCCAGTGTATACGCTTGCATGATGCCTCTTCAGCCTCTTGTTAAAAACTGTTGACTTTTATGTATTTTACAATGTTTTCTGGAACACAGTTTATTAACAGGTTAGTGTGTAGTCTCATAACTTATGATTTGGCCGAATTTCAGCTCAATACTCACAAAGCGCACTGAAGCTTTCTCGAATTCAAAAGTATTTTGTTAAAGCCGTAGTGTTAGGTTGGATCCAGTGTTGTTCAAAGTAGAAAAGGACTACTTTAAATGGTGCAATGAAGCACATTTGCCGGAGGCACCTTCTCACCTGCAATAAAACTGGTCCTACATACAATAAAATAAATACAGAATTAAAAAAACTTGGACATTGTGTGTTCTACCATAAAGCAGCAGGGAAGCGAGTAATATTTCCACATATGAAATAGCGTGGGTAATATATTTTTTTAACTCTTGCAAGAAAGAAATTACAATTTCTCTTATTTGAATATTTCTGAAATCCGTCATTGAGGCTCAGCCTATATTACTCATAAACAGACCTGTCTGGGTGAATTCATTGTAAAATAAATTGCAGTGATTTACCTATGTAATAAACACAACATATTTATTTTTAACTATAAGATGAGCAAGGGCTACAATATGATCATTCGGGTGACATGTCTCTACTTGCACAGAAAACAAGTAGCAATTCAGTTTTAAGAGAAGAATTGTGATATAAAGTTCTTATAAATAACTTTCATATATCTCAAAACACTTAATGGTGTTAATGCACTATACTTTATACAACTGTGTGAACCTTGTTTCATTGTAACACACTAATTGGTAAATCCCTTTGAAAGGAAAAGTGGAGGCGTTGTCCACAACATCCAATCAAATTCTAGCACATTCTCTAGAACTTACCAGATAAATGATAGAAAGAAGCTGCTATTGTTATTATTATTACCATCTATTTATATAGCGCCACTAATTCTGCAGCGCTGTACAGAGAAGTCACTCACATCAGTCCCTGCCCCATTGGAGCTTACAGTCTAAATTCCCTAACACACACACACAGACAGACACACAGACTAGGGTCAATTTATTAGCAGTCAATTAACCTACTAGTATGTTTTTGGAGTGTGGGAGGAAACCGGAGCACCCGGAGGAAACCCACGCAAACACAGGGAGAACATACAAACTCCTCACAGATAAGGCCATGGTTGGGAATTGAACTCATGACCCCAGTGCTGTGAGGCAGAAGTGCTAACCACTGAGCCACCTGTTATGGGCAACACCTCCACTTTTCCTTTTTAAATGGTTTGATAAATCTACTCAGTGGCACCCAGTGTAAGCATTAAGATGTGCCCTCACCCACACAAACAGTTACCCTCATTTAGGACGCACACTGGATACGCACCATGCAATGACTTTTTTTTTATATCGGCTTGCATAGATGGTCCGCCCAATGCAACTTAATGCTACTTTCTGCTCTTGAGGGATGACTCAGCAAACTAGTGCGTAGTGAGGAGGATAATCATAAGGAATTCTATTCTTATATGTGGAGAATTTGGGCCAAATTCATTTTGTTTCCTATCTTGCGTAAAAAGTGCTCTGCGCATGCTCAGAGATAGACTAGTAGTTGAAGGGTGGAACAGGGCCAGGAAGGGGTGGATGCCTGTAGGCAATGTACAGTAAAGTCGTGCCAAGCTTAAGCGCACATCCATCCGAACCAAGTTCTGGGTGTCTCTGAAGTAAGTGATTATTAGCCGTATCACTTGCACCAGTTACAGGGCAGGTGTCAGTGCTGATAGTAATAACTGACACGTATGTATGCCAAAACATGTGTTTGAAAGTAAAAGGAGCTATAAAAATGCATTTTATGTAGAGTCCATGTTAAGAACATCTTGATTTTTGTATTTCATGTAAAAAAAATAATTCAAAAAGTTACGTATTTTTATAATAATGACAGTATTATTAGTTGTAAATTAATTTTATAAAAAAAAATTTGCATGCATTCTGATGTGACTTTATATTGCACATATGCATTGTGCGTATCCTGCAGTGTGTTCTGTCTACATACGACCAGTAAGGTAAAGCTAGGTCACACTTATAGCCAGATTCAAACGTTTCTTGAGATTTCCTTGTATTGTATTGAATATGGGCCTTTGTGTTTTTCAATATGGGCGTATGTGCGTGCAAGTTACTTTCGTTTTCTTAAACGCAAGTTGCATTCACATTGCGTTCCAAGATGAATCAGGCCCTTTGTGTTTGTAGACCTTCTTGTGCATTGGGCAAAGTGCATCGCTGTAGTACAAATGGAAGGTGCACAAAGTAGAGGATGAGAGGCGATCTGCGCTAGCTGAGAGGATGAGCAAAATACAGCGGATTGAAATGTGTGCGCACCCCCCACACACAGCAAGGAAACCCCTAAGTGCACCCTAAGTGCACCCTCTCAACCATTATATCTCAGTTCAATAATCTTGTTCTGCAAAATGAAATCCTATTTTTACACTGCTCCATAAATCTAGCAGACTGGTGCGCCTACTCTGTGATTAACAAGGAACGCCCTCACTCCTCCGTTTCCCACCCATCTGCTGGTGCAAACTCTTTATCTTCTACAAACGCCACCATCTTCCTCTACAAACTGCAGCCACATATGGAACACAGCGATTATTTCACAGAACAGTTTTTAGAATTTCTCATCTACCATATCTCTCTACAGATTTGTATTCACTAACAGGGGAGGGAGCTGTCAGTCTGCTTTGCTACATGGAAAAGTTACATTTCAGCGCCAATAGAGGCGACATTATTACGCAACATGGTGAAATACTTTGATGTTATTACTAAACGATCACTTTTAAACAAAGCTACTAAATCACGGCGGTATCTTAGTATTGTCTTTGTAGAAGTATCGGTACATTACCTGGAGTCACATTGACTGATGTTAACTTATTATTATTATTATTATTATTAAACAAAATTAATAATTTCTGATTCTGTGTTTAGGTTTTATTGGATTCTAAAGAAGAATTAAGACATAATTCAGAGAGAGAAGATTATAATAATTATAATGATAATTATAAGAACAAACCACTGAGCAAGGAGACAAAACAACATGAATCTTTCGACCTGGTGGACTGCAAGATTTGCAAAATACGTTTGTGTAAATAATTATCAACTGTTTGAATATAAGATTCTGTCTCTTATTATAGGACTCTGCACACTTGTAATTAAAGCAGCAATCCCCAGACAAAATTGGGTGTGTTTTTTTTAACATCAATGACTGTGTCACGCTATATTTCCCCTTGTTTATTTCTTCAGGCTGCTATTAAAGATTAATAATTGTGGACTACCATGGCAACCACAGTCACATGGCACATGATGTAGTGAGCAGCGAGGCTTCTGGCATACCCCTCTGATTTCTGTCTCCCCTGTGACATTCTCCTCCCCCGCCCTCTGCCATCAGGTGACATGCTGAGAGCTGTGAGCCTGTGTCTGTGCAGCAAACATACTGTGTCTGTGTCTGGCAGCCATATTTGTTGGTCAACCAGAGAAGTATCGAAAAGGAGATAATGATTTGTGGGAGGATAGCTAAGAAACAATAAAGCATGCAAAAACGTACTTAACTTGCCGTTTAAGAAAAAAAAAAGGTTGATTTAAAAGGGTTGTTCACTTGCAGATGACTTTGTATTCATTGTCTTGCCCGTGCCATCTACAACTTTCTAAATATATTGTTTTATCTTTCTAGTGTCCGCCTTGCTGAACAGCACAGAAAGCCAGGAAAGTAAAAGTTTATCTAGTAAAGGGTGCAAGAGGACGTATGAAGGTGTAAACACCCTTTATTTACAGTGTGTGTTTTATTTTGTATTTATAGAAGATTTCTTGAAGCCACTGACAATTTTTGTTTCCAGAATATCATTTCCTCAGTGACCTAAAACACTGAAAAATGACAGCTGTAATCTAAATGGTTATTGTCGGTTATGGTGCAATATAATCATATTGCACTACGTTATTTTATAAGCCTCTGCTTGTGGCAGAGAAACATTTCTGTGTTATAACAATAGTTGGGACGTCTCACCCGGAGATTTCAGCAGGGTGTTACAATGGCCGATCAGAAACAGGAATTAATTTCAAAGTAGACAACATCCAATGAGAGCGTGTGGTTTTTTGTTCAGAACCTGTCCCCCGATATCTCTGATTAGTAAATATAAACAAACTAATCATATAACTTCTACCCATGGCACAACAACTCTATCATAAAGCAAGTTTGATTTTTTTACAGGTGGTATAAATACAGGATGTTCTGTCTCCACGATAATGAAGAGTAGATGAAGGCAATTTTCTGGTAGTTTTTCCAATGAAAAAGTTACCATAGGACTGTGCAGCAGGGACGTTCTTAGTGTGTTATATAAAACAGCATCACTGACGAGTTTCATCATATAATATGGATTCATCAGAGGTAATTAGTGCAAGGGAAGACAAAGAATTTGTATCTGTATTAACCAATCAAATTGATAGTCAGATTAGGCCAATGTTAACCCTTAATCAAACTAAAAATAGACAAATCAATAAAATCCAACTATTATGTTAAAAAAACAATCCTCTCATTAAGAAAAATAAAAAGATAATTAAATATAATTTCATTTCAACAATTGAACTAAAGATACTTTATCAGCTTGTATAAACTGAAACAAGTTATATATAAACATGAAAGATATATATGATGAATCCATATGATTGAATATATATATATATATATATATATATATATATATATATATATATATATGTGTATATATATATATATATATATATATATATATATATTTATATATATATTTATTTATACAGACACAGTCACACACATATATATATATATATATATATATATATATATATATATATATATATTCCCACCAAATTTCTAAGCTACACAGGCGCTTATAGATGTGCAACCACAAAGTGATAGTGACAAAAAAATAATTTGTATACTCAGTACATGAGATGGCAGCTCCCAATACAATCGACACCTATCTGCAGGTATCAGCCTAATAAAATACAAAAAAGAGAGAAAGGGGCGCCAACATAGTGCATTAAATGTATAACATCTTTGGGATAATCCACAAATGTGCAATTCCCGTACCAGAAATTCAAATTCAAATCGCCTTAGATAAGTGCTCATAGACCTTCACATGAAATGTGGTCTGTAACGGATCGCTGTACTAAAACGTCCTGACTCCAGCAGGGTCTTCTCCCAGAATGATAGCACCACTTCGAATTGGCTAGAACTCAAAAAGAAGCCAATATAGTATAATACCATCACAACAAAATGAAATGTGATAAAAAAAAAATTAATACAAAAGGAGGCAGTACAGCCTCAACTGCAGCTTAAGTATAATATGCTCGTACATAAAACACAATGTAAAACAGCTTATCTGTCCAGTCTCTCGTGCTCAGATGAAACAGCATGCAGGGCAAAGTTAGCCAGTAAGACCACACTGATGCACCAGTCCGGAACAGCGTGCAAAAACGACTCCCCAACGCATTTCGTCCTTTCCATAAAGACTTTCTCAAGGGATAGAATTAATACATCCACGCTGATCTTAAATAGAATAAAAATATATATATATACACACACATATATAAACATAGTAAATAACTGTTACACATATTTCCAGAACCACATATACGACTAGAACTAATTCATGCTATTAATGTGGGTCTAAACGAGTTCATTTAAATCAAGCATTTCATTTAGACCTTCAGGAGTTAGTGTCCCAAAGTATATATCCAAAAGGACTCTCTCACACATCATTTTTCATTTTTTGTAATCCATTGCAACATCGTTATGAATGGGATTCAACAGGTTATATTAACCTGTTGAATCCCAAGGCTGAAACATGACATTGGTGGGATCAGGGATCAACTTACACTTTAAAAATATCTTGACAATAGCAGAATCCAACGAGGTCTCTGTATATTTTTAAATCTTTGGCGTTTAAAAACGATCTTAACCTGAGCCTTGAGTGGAACAATACTCTTGATAATTGTTCAACGAATCTGATGGGACTGTTAATATAATATAGGGAAAAAAGTTTCCTTTTCTTGAGAAAGAAAAAGAAAAAAATGAAAGATGAAGCTTTAAGGAATACCACTATTTAAAGGAAAAAGATCTAGTTATAAATATAAAAAACTGAACACTATGAGAGAGAGATAATACAAGGAAAAAATTAAAAATTTCCACAGGATTGGAATTTTTTTCAAAAATCACAGAAGCCTCTTGTTAAAACATCAAATATCTCTAAAGATAACAGTGGGGGAGCTGTAAGAGATGGTTGACCTAAAAGAGGGAAAGAACAGCTACCCATAAAGATAGACAGGACTTTTTTTTATTAGATCAGTGACCCCAGAAAAAATCCATCCTTCTGACGAGATGGTAAAAAAGTCTCCAATGATAAAGAAGATGCAGCCTGTTGATAATTTTAATTTATTAGGAGCAAGATCGAAAGAGACAGATAGGGCCTAATGTAGGAAAGCAGTATCCAGTGTTTCAACAGAATTGTTATGTACCCTTATACCCGGGCACCCCAAAGAGGAAGCAAGACCCATACATAGAGGAAATAGAGGAGGGTGAGGGACAAGAAAGTGTGAAAAACAAAAGATTATAGCAACAGGTATTCTTAACCTTTCCTCTAAATTGTTGACTCCATCTTTACTTTTTAAGGGGTTAAAATTTGCCCCGACCCTTTAAGGAATCAATCTGTGGTAACAGGGAGGGGTCAGGGAATAGCTTGTGCTGTGTCAGGAGGGAGGAGATGCGTTGTTCAAAGGAGGAGACCTCTAGGGCGGCCTTTTGCTTGGTTTGTGAAGCTGAGCTGATGAGCTGACCACGGATGGTGGCTTTGTGAGCCTCCCAGATGGGCGTCCGGGGCGACCTCCTCTGACGCATTTTCTTGAAAACAGTTGGAGATAGCAGCTTTGATTTCAGAGAAAGTGGAGGAGTTCATAATAGTGAGTCATCCACGCGCCATCTAAAGGTGCTTAGGTATTGCTGTAGGAGATCAAGATGGATGTATACTCCCGTATGATCGGTCCAAGAAAATGGTGTAATACTCGCCTGAGCAGCCATGGAAGCCAATGAGTGTAAAGCATGGATCATATCAATGCTGGAGTAAGGCTGGTGTAGAGCGAAGTATTGGGTGTAATCTGGTGGTCCAAATCAGGCGCTGATTTTCCAAACAAACTGGAAGTAGAGCTGTCGGAGAGCCTCTTGTTCTTCCGAGACATGATCGTGATCATAAGGAAATAGCAGGATGTGGAAGGCAAAAGGGGGGTGATAAGGAAGCACGAGAGAGGGGATGCTGCACAATAGTATTTGAAGAATCAGTCAGAGCACATCAAGACCTGGGTGGTGGGTGAAGATTCACTGCATAGTATTCCCTGAGTAATTAGAGAGGTGACGTATCCGCTGAAAGTAAGGGATCATCAACACGCCACAACAATTCTTAGAATGTTATGGGAGGAGTAATCTTGATAGTAAATAACAACCACTGTGTTATATTATATGGACACCAGATGGCGTTGTTTTTCTGGTTGAGGGTTGAATATGATACAGTATGAAAAGAAGACACAATATGGCACTGTCCTCTTGTTGGAAAATTACAGGTAGAGCATTTTGTAGAGAGACCACAAGATGGCGCCAGATTTAACAACGTTTTCTGTATGCCTTTAGTTGTGAGAGGGACCCCTATGTCTAGATTGCGATGAGAAACATCAAATGGGCTATGTGTGGATAATCTCAATGAAGTGGTTTGAACCTCAGTAAATGTCCCAGTTATTTTTGTAGATCATTAGACCACAGGGAGTCTCCATTTAAGGCAGATAGATCTGGGTTATAATATGTGACAGCCTCTGTGGCAGTATATTGGTTCAAGACCCTTATTCAACTTCACAGCATGTAAAGTAAGCTCCTGGTAGGTGTGGAGTAATAGGGAGCTGTTAAGGATGGCACTTCCAACAGCTCTTTTAACACACAGGGGGTTCTTTGAGCACAGAACAGAAGTCCTCCATCCACTGACCTGAGATCTTAGCCTGCAAATGAACGACCAAGCAGCCACTGGAGCAGGATCGCGAGTGCCAGGAGAGCAGAGGGTGTCAGCTGATGTGAAGGCAATGTCGTTACAAAGTGCAGAGCCTGTTCAGCGGGATGGACCCCGCGTCTCAGCTTCAATCCGGACCTATGAAGTCTGGGGAGTTCCTAAGAGTCGACGGGGACTGGAGCCCTCAGGCAAAGATGAGCAAGGAGCCGGAAGTGTGGGCCAGCGATGCGCTCAGCGTTCCCAGCCCGACAGGCAGAGCAGACTAATCTATTAGCTGGTGATCAGGAACCGGGGCAAGCCAGAGTGAGGCTTCACCAGACTGTAGGCCCAGGTGTGGTCCTTGCGATATAGAGCAGCTACAAAGAGATTTTAAAATCCCAGAAATGCGGGAGAGTGTAGCTCTGCTGATGGTTGTGTCCAGAAGTCTAAATAGGGGCAGCAAAACACCAATGGCCCCTGATGAGTGCTCAGGTAATGGAGAGCAAAGGAAGGACACATCCGGCCAGCATGGCTGTCAAGCCACGCCCCCAAACAGAGGAGTTCTTACAAAAATAATTTCTATAAATTAATTATGGAGGAATTTAAAATAATATGTCAGAAAGAAAGAAAAGGTGGTACCAGGTCTAACAATTGCACCCTCCCTTGAATGCTATGCTATTAGAGAACTTACCTCAGAGGATTCTATCATCATAAAACCTGCAGACAAGGGGAGTGGTTTTATAATACAGGACACCACCCATTATATTCAAGAAGCTTATTGACAGCTGAATAATTAGAAATGTTATTCTACATTGCAATCTGAACTTACTGTGTCATTTTTTCAGATTTATTAGGACTTTTACAGTCCACACTGACTGATGGGGTAGTATCGAGAGATGAATATTTATTTTTACTTCCTTCAGATCTTATCAATCCCACTTATCATTTACCTATATTACACAAATTTTTAATCACACCCCCAGTTTGTCCCATTATTTCTGGAGTAGTTTCCCTCACTTCTAACCTGTCTGCTTTTGTGGTAATTTTTACAGCCTCATATTTCCTCCCTGAGGTCACTCATGAAGGATGCTACACATATTTTACAATTTATTAACAATAGAATGTAGAAATCTTAATCCTCTTATCATTTAATTACATGTGATGTCTATTCACTGTATAGTAACATTACATTAATTGTTGATGTGGACATCTCAGTGAGGAAAAGACAATTTATATTGTATTCTATTTTCTTTATATTTCATCGCAATTATTTTATTTTTGATGGAGTATATGATTTACAGACACTTGGCACAGCTATGGGCACGAGGTTCGCTCCATGTTTTGCAAAACTCTATAATGGCCATTTTGAAGACTCAAATGTGTGGGGTGATGATTTTGGGGCAAACTTGATGCTCTAAAGATGCTACATAGATTATTTGCTTTTTTATGGGATGGGAATTCTTTTTTAATGGATACATTTATTTCTCACACCTGTAGCATTACATCAGTTAATTTTCTCATTATCACCCTTAAAGTGGATAAGGCACAAATTCAGACATCCACTTTTAAGAAAAAAGTGGATGGTAATCATTATATTATCTTTAAGAGCAGTTATCATCACTCTTGGCTGAAAATATCCCTAATGGGAAACTACAAAGAATAGGATGAAATTGTTCAAATCAGCAAGTCTTTGAATTAAAAGCCAGAGATTTACTAGAGTCCATTAAATATAAGAGATATCCTGATGATGTATTGAAAGCTTCATTACAACAGGTATTAGATATTAATAGGGATACTCTGTTGAAAGAGAAAAATACCAATGCAAAAAAGACAAAGAAATATACACAGACAACAAGTATGGATAATTGTAATTCTATTTCATTTATATTCAAACTTAATAGTGAATCACAGAATATTAAGAACGTGATATATGATGAAGAACTTGAAATATTATCAAGTTTTGAAAATAGATTCTGTTATCCTATTCTAAAAAGGATTTTACCTGAGAAACCAATGATCACTTTTAAGAAGTCTAGGAACCTCCAATATCATTTGGTTTCCAGTTTCTTTAAGAAAATTTTAGAAAATCACTACGCTATAAAGATAAATCAGTGACTCAGGAAAAAAACACCTTATAGTGACTCAAAAAAAGACCTGTGATGTTTAGATGTGAGAGAACAAATTGCATGACTTTCAATCATATGAAACTTAAGAGCACTAATTTTAAGTCATCCTAGAAAGCTATACAATTAAGATTTTAACTGTGATATCAAATATGTAGTTTACATCTTAGAGAGTCCATGATATCTATTATATGTTGGCCATTCTATTCATTCTCTTAGAATACGATTTCTGGAACCTTGTTGCAATTATTAAAGCAATAATTGAATGTTCATACCAAGAGAACCAGGAACATTAAAAATATATAAAAAGGTTTTATTTACAAAAATAGATGCATACACATAACATATATTATCTTGTTGTCAATCCTGAATACAATCTAAAAGTTCTCCTATGAACAGAAAGTTTTATAAGAATACAGAGAAAGGAGTGATTTAAAACAATGACAAGGCAATCATTAAGAAATCCGTGTACTTCGATCGTTTAGTGTCTCATCCTGGCTGGTCTTGTGACTATGGCTCACAACTCGGCATTCTGAGAGATTCTTCTATACTTGGAATTCTTATGCCTCTTAGCAAGAGAACTGGATAACTGGACACACACATCTAGTGCCCTCTAGTGTCCACTTAATAAAACACATGCATTAAACACTTTTCAAAATGAACATAATCATATTCATCCTACAAACTACTATTACATGTATACTTAATTAACTACATTCAAATATCATTATCTTTAACATGATACAGTTAAATAATCTCATTTACACCCTATATCAAGACATTTCATCCTAGCTCATGAGAGTGTTCCTCCTGGCCTTTCCTTGATAGGAATTGAACAGGTTAATATAACTAAATGAGGAGGTGATAGATTAAAAAAAATATATATGAGAGATATATACTTTGGGAACACTAACTCCTGAAGGACTAAATTAAATTATTGATTTAAATGAACTAATTTAAACCCAAAATAATATCATGAATTAGTTTTAGTTATATATGTGGTTCTGGAAAAACATACAATTTTAATTTGCTATGTTTATCTCAATGAAATATATACAGTATATATTTCTTTCATGTTTATATATAACTTGTCTCAAGTTATACAAGCTGACAAAGTATCTATAGTTTAATGGATGAAATAGAATTAAATATATAATACTAATATTCTTTTGATAAAATCTGAGTTTATTTTTATTCATAAGAGGATTATGTTTTTAACATAATAGTTGGATTTTATCGATCTGTCTATTTCTAATTTTCTTGATTGGCTGATAGAGATAAAAATACCTTGACTTCCTTTGCACTAATACACTGTGATGAATCCATATTATATGGGGAAACGCATCAGGGGTGCTGTTTATAGCAACATACTAAGAACACCACTGCTACACAGTCCTATTGTAACTTTTACATTGGAGAAAATACCTGAACATTACTTTCTTTCCTCTATTCATTATCGTGAAGACAGAACATCCTGTATTTAAATCACCTGCAATTAAATATTAAACCTGCTTCTGATTAGAGTGGACATTTCATTTATCACAGAGGAGTCTTGTTGGTCATAACGGAACCATTGTTACAAGCTTCCTGCTACTTGGTTCCAAAGCGAGCAATGGAACAGTGTAAGACCACGTCTCACGGTAACAGATTGGAGGGCACTGACTTTGAACTAAGCAAAGGAAATGCAGAAGACCACGCTCCAATGTATTACACACTATTGCTTGGAAACACTTTTTATCTTCAGGTGGTAATAAGACTAATCCTATGATATCTCATGTGCGGAGTTTGATCTGCTATATTGAAACACTGTTTTGTATTTCAGGGTCCGCAATTTGTTTGTATTCTCTGGGCACATTCACATTAATTTGTTATTATCTTTGGATATTGAGGATATATTTAGTTTCACCTGTGTAATAATTGCAGCTTAGTGAAATGTTCTGTTTGCAAGTGTGTTTTTTATTTTTATTAACTTGGGTGGAGATATATTGTTATTTTTATGTTTGCATTGTAATAAATTAGGGCTTCATACTATTTAAACACTATCCTCTCATTTATCATTTTTTATATTACATATGATTTATATTTTAAATATATGGAAGAATTAAGTTGGTGCCTCTATTTTGTTGTTGTTCCTAATACTTATCACGTGGTTGCAGAGCCCCTCAGAGGCATTTTTTCTACCCATTTAATGTATCATTGAAATCATTAGTGACAAAAATGTAAATATTTTTGTTTGTATTTAGTGTTACGTAGATATGTTGTCACCCGTGACACAAGCACCTGAAAACCACAAAGTTCTGTGGTAAATGTATTATTCAGAACCCCTTGGCAGTGATAAGTAATATAAAATAATTATCTGCTTATTGCCACATGGCTTACGGATGGTATAATAAAATACTGAATATATTGCAATTTAATATATTTATATTGCATAGTCCCCCTAGTTGTCCATACTCTCTGACTGTGGCTCCATTACATTGTCCACACTAAATAGGCTTAGAGGGTTTATTCACACAAAGTTAAAAATTAAAATCGTTGAGTTACAAGATTCCATCGTCACGAGAGAGTGACATTTTCCCTCTTTTCCACATCCGAGTGTCACGGGCACTAGGAGTCTTTACCCAGGGATCACCAGGTGATGAGCTTACCAGAGCAGTATAGATGGTGATATGGTACTCTGGTAGCGGGATGATCACGGAACAGGAGACAGCATATGATAGAGATGCTCGTGAAAAGTCTTATGACTAGCAGCACTGGTAATATATATGTAGTAGTACACGAGGAACTGAATGGACAAAGGAAACGTGAGGGTAGTCAGTGGTCTGCGGTAGCAAGTTGTACCACTGCTATAGTGAAGAGGAATGTCCAACAGCAACGAGGAGGTGATGGGAGTCAGCGGTCTGCGTTTAGCAAGTTGTACCGCTGTCTAGGTGAAGGAATGGAATCCAGGTGGAGGTATCCGGGGAGTCAGTGGTCTGCGTTAGCAAGTTGTACCACTGCTATGTGAAAGGATACTGGAACAGGTGACTCAGGAAACAGGGATCAGTGGTCTGCCTCTAGCAAGTTGTACCACTTAATATATATGTGAGGAGGAGCACGGGGAGAGACTGCAATACAGAGGATACACGGGCACCCTGAACTTGATCCACGATGATATGCACAATATAGTAATGACTGAACAGCACTGCACAATAATACAAAGTCACAGGAACTATCCGGGCAAAAGATAACACAGTCAATGATGGCAATAGTCTCAGCGGATAGTAAGCTCCAGAGGAGAACAACTCAGTCCAGCAAGATATGCAATACACCAGCACAGTCAATGAGAAGTATGCATACCGTGGTTCAGGAGCAGGCTGTCAGACAGGAGTGCAGAGATACCTGAACGGCTGGAGGCCGGCAGGATGCGAAGTCCCAGGAGGGTGAAGCGGTAGTCAAGTAGGTGCAGCGCACAGGTAGGTAGACCAGCAGGGGAACAAATACTCAGGAAGCAGTAGTATGTAGAACTGGACTCCTGGAGGACCCTGAAGAGTAGAGATGGTCTAGACGAGATGAAAGCAGCGAGGCGCAGATCCGATGCAGACTGGCGAGTAGAGACCAGCGGGAACACGGAGAAGCACGGAGAGCGGATCAGCTGCTGCAGACACGAGTAGAACTGAGGAGTAGCAGCCAGCAGGACTCTGCAGGTACACAGAGGTAGCGGATAGAAATCAGCAGGTGCAATAACGATGAAACACGGGAGAGTAGAGCTGAGCTGGAACTGTTGAGCACGGAGAGCAGCAGATAGGAATCAGCTGGTGCAGTCTCGATGAAACACAGGGGAGTTGAGGTGAGCTGAAGACTATGGTGCACGGAGGCAGCGGATAGGAATCAGCTAGTCCAGTCACGAAGAAACACAGGAGGGTTGAAGTGAGCTGAAGACTGTAGTGCACGGAGGCAGCGGATAGGAATCAGCTAATACAGTCATGATGAAACACAGGAGAGTTGAAGTGGTCTGGAAACCACAGGAGAGTTGAAGTGGTCTGGAAACCACAGGAGAGTTGAAGTGGTCTGGAAACCACAGGAATCAGCAGCGCTGAATACACAAGGAAACACAGGAACACCTTCAGAGGCTCATGGGGAATGAGACTCCAAGATCAGGCAACGAGGTATTGACCACAGGTGCTTTAAATAGGGAGTGTTGCCTGATCAGCCAATTAACTAAAGGGAACAGGTACTGAAGGTTTGAAAGGGCTGCACATGCGCAGACCCTCAGGATGGAGGACGGCCACGGTTCCTAAACACACGGGAAGAAGCACTCACAGTCTGGTGAGTGACACCGAGGTGACCGGGAAATTCTAAGTCAAAGACTCGACTTGGAATTATTGGATTCATTAGTATCAGAACCACTTTACTTTAATTTAAACTGACTCTTCAGAAGATTAACACAGCAATGTAGCTACAAAGTCTCTCTTTATTTGAAGTCAATGAAAAATATAGTTTACAAAATGGAAAACTCAATGACTGGTCTCCCTCCAGGTAATTATTCTACTTCTCTCTGTTCCTATAACCGATCTGTGCACCCCAGCACCAACAACATTGATTAATAGGGCAGTGACTTTAGAAACTGTATTTGTATGTTATATTGGACATCCATAATCATGTGCATTTTTTTCCTGTCTTCAATGCCTCATAAAATGGCCAATGTCATTCATCTGCTTCAAACCTCAAACTTACCTTTCCTTTTAATGAATATTTTCACTGTGGGTTTCATCAGACCCTAAAGATGAAGCTCCAGCACTTATTGTGTAACAGCGTCTGTCATACTAACCATTGTCGTTTCTATATTGCATACTTGAGTAAATTGCTTTTATAGAATCAGAGAAGAAATAATCCTGCACTCAGTTAATACAAAACAAAAAGACAGTTGTTGTCAGAGCTTATCCTTAACACTGCATATCTGTGTCTATTTAAAAAATGAAAACATGAGATATTGGTTCATATTTTGATCAAAACATTTAAGCCTGCATCCCAGCGTCAAGGGCACCTCATTATATGCAGGTCCTACACTGACCTATACGCTTTAAACACCATTAAAATGCAGTTAAAATCAGATGCACTCACCTTCCAGGTACAGGGTTTTACATCTAGCAAGGGCTGGCTTGTGAGCCACACCTAAATCTGCCTTAAATAGACAATATAAGGCAATATGCTAAGACAACATAAGGCAATTTTTTGAAACAAAACCAAAGAATAAATAAGCCTGAGCTCCGTTTATGACACGTTATGCATGGCACCAGCTGCTCAGCTATATGAATGCTCTATATGCATACAAAACAAACAGACAGTTGTTGTCAGCGTTTGTTCTTAACACTGCATATCTGTGTGTAAGTAGCAAAACGAAAACATTACGCATTTGGAAAGTGTTGCTGGATGAAAATGATCTCACACGACAGACACAGAGGTTTACACAGATGTATTTGCATATTTCTCTTGTTGATCTGCTGGAAAGTCCTGGTTGATTATATAACAATTTCTGTAGTGAATCAGTCCATTGGGGCGTGTATGGAGGTTGCAGCACCATATAAGAGTCGTGTGCTGAGATTGTGACAGGACTCCAGCAGTTTCTGGAGCTGCCATAAACAATGCAGCGTCTGGTTGCTCTTCTGCTGATTGGTGCAGTGAGCGCTCTCATGGCGGTGCCGGCTAAACCGGAGCTGGAAAAAATTGAAAGTTTCATGTGTTGCCAGAGAGGATCCTGCAGTGGTTGTAGATGTCGGAGTATGAACTCTAAGGTGAGTTTAATGCAGGAAATTATAATTTATTAAATCCTAGTTCAGGACTTAGAAATGTAACGACATATTGATCCAGTTAATTAAATGGTTACAGGTCTATAGTATATTAGCTTTGTGTGTGTCTCACTGGGTAAGTTATATATCAAGTGTTCTCTATTTATAACACCAGTGTGTAAAACACAGACCAAAATGGTGTTATATCAACAGCTGATTGTGATAAAGAGTGTGAACTATACCGGAATTATAGAACTATTATGTATGTAACGATGTTCTTCACAGTGTTTTCTGGATCACTCAGTGACACAGACGTTATTAACCAGATTAGTGAATATCCCCAGGCGTTCTGATTTGACCGAATTCCAGCTCAAAACTCACAAAGTGCAGTGACGTTTTCTCTGATTTAAAACTTGTTTTTGTTTTTTGTTTTTAAAAAAAGGAAAAGCAGTGTTGTTCAAAGTGAAATAAAATACTTTCAAGGGTTTAGCAAAGCACATTTGCCAGCGGTACCTCCTCACCTGTAATAAAACAGTCCCTATGTACAGTAAAATAAATAAGTAAATTAAAAAATGGAGTTTTCTACCATAAGACAGAAGGGGAATGAATAACAAAATTTCCAGACCAGTTTCTCCACAGTACCCTTGACAGGCAATGGTTACATAGGTGACAGAGTAATTGGTTTTGCCAGTAATATTTCCACCAATGAAATAGTATATAAAAGTGCTTTTATCTATGACAAATGGTAGGAGCCTGTAATCACGCTCAGTCACGTGTACTTGTGAATAAAGGAACTTATCTAAATGTTTCTGAAAGTTAGCACTGAGGCTCAGCCTGTATTACTCATGAACGCACCTGTCTGTGTAGTTTCGTTGTCAATACAGATTACAGTGATTTTACCTGTGAAATGAATGCAACAGATTTATTTTTAGACATAAAATGAGCAATAGTTACAGTAAGATCATTCGGGTGACAAGTCTCTGCTTGCACAGAAAACAATTAGCAATTCAGTTTTAAAGGGTAGAATTATAAAGAGACGTTCAAATAGACAATAACTTTCAAATATCTCAAAACACTTAATGATATTAGTGGACTATACTTTATAGAACTGTGTGAAGCTCATTTCATTGCTATACACTAAGGGGTATATTTACTATACGGCGGGTTTGAAATAGTGGAGATGTTGCCTATAGCAACCAATCAGATTCTAGCTGTCATTTTGTAGAATGTACTAAATAAATGAAAACTAGAATCTGATTGGTTGCTATAGGCAACATCTCCACTTTTTCAAACCTGCAGTTTAGTAAATATACCCCCTAAAGAGTAAATGTATCAAACTTTCTAAAAAAGAAAAGTGGAGGTGTTGCCCACAGCAACTAATGAGATTCGACCTCTTTCTCTATTCCCCCAATAGTTCTACCCTAAGTGACAGCCAGTGTAAGGATTAAAATGTGCCCCCTCCTACAAACGGTGACTCTTATTTATGACAAATGCTGGATACACACCACACAATGCCTTTGTCTTGTGCCCGTTTGCCTGGATGGTCAGTCCAACGAAATTCAATGCACACGTCTGCTCTCTGCTCTTGAGAGGGGGCTCGGCAAACTAGTGGGAACTTCTGTTCTTACATGTGGAGATTTTATTGTACATTGGACAAAGTACACCTGCACATCTCCACTGAAGTGCAAACAAGATTAGGATGAGAAGCAATCTGTACTAGCTCAGCTGGTGGGCAAAATTCAAATTCTTTTGTGGAATGGAAATGACTGTGCACGGCTCCACACGCTCCCACTACATCCTTATATCTCAGTTCAATCATCTTGCTCTGCAAAATTAAATCTCATTTTTACACTGCTCCACAAAGCACAAATGGCATCATCAAATTCCGTCTCTTCGTTTCCTGCCTGACCTCCTTATCTCACTGTCTGTTTTTGGGGGTAAAAATGGATTTCAGTTCCTTTATTAACACGACATGCGCCCCCTCCCCTTAATTCCCCACATAAAGTAGGATCCATTTTATGACTTTTCTTTTCTGAGTTGCCATTCGATGCTATGCTTGCAAATTTCCATCTAAATGTGAAATGAGGCAAGTATTTCAACAGTACATTTTAGAGAATTTCTCTCATCTCTACTCTGCACCTTATCTCTCTGCACCAATAGAAGCGGAAGTGGTCAATCAACACTCATATCTTGAAAAATGACATTTCAACGTCCCTGTAGCAGCGCTCCTCCATGCAACATGGTGAAATACCTGATTATCTTTACTAAATGATCTCTTTTGAACAAAGCTTCTCAATTATATCAGTGCCTTAGTGTCACGATCCAGCACTCACCTGAGAGTGTGTACAACAAAGGGTTAATCAAAAATAACAAGCTGGTCTGTTTAAAAATTATTAAAACTTTCCCTTTCTGCCCCACAAATTAATTTTGTCTTGGCAATTATGCCACCAACAAGGTTTTTTTTGTTAAGAGCTAACACTCTTACTCAGAAAACCTTCGGATCTCCCTTTAAACGAATATATCACAATTCACTTTTATCAGAGTTATCATAAACCAAATGATCCTCCCTGACCCAGTGTTATTATAAACCAAAATGATTGTTACGAGCCGCGGCGGCTCCAGGCACCACCGCGACTCGTTGCCCCAGCGTCCCGGCCGTCGTCATGACGATCGGGACGTCACTTCCGCTTTGTCCTGGCCAAGGCAACGGTCGTGACGCTCTCATTCTGCAGCGCCGCGTCCCGGCATCTAGGGCAGCCGGGCGCATGCGCAAAATAACACAATTTTAGCCTCAGGTGGCTATTGCTACCCCTGTACCCAAATGTCTCCCATTGGTCCAATCCAGTATTTAAGGCAGGAAGGGGCAAGCCTTCCTGCCAGTTATAGTCCCTGCTACCCTGCATACTTTTCCTGCTGTGTTATTTGCTCCTGCTTTATTGATTACCGTTGCTGACCTCTTGCCTGGATACTGACTTCGTTATTTGCCTGTGACCCCCGACCTTTTGCCTGGATTCTGACGTTCCTTAATTGCCTGTGACCCTGACCCATTGCTCGGATACTGATGCTGTCATGTTGGCTGTGACCAGTTCGACTCCTGGCCTGGACCTAGACGCTACTGTACTGCTGGCGACTCTCAAAACCATTGCCGGGATCTTCATTCCACCTTTGAGTAAACTCCAGCGCTACGTTCTCAGGTTATCAACTCCTACTACTAGAGTACAAGACCTGGGGGCATCAGAGTACCTGTGAGCGCATCTAGCTCTACGGGAAAAGCGGTTCCTATAGGTGAAGACCTCTGAAGCGGTTCTAGAAGTTGATACCTGGGGCGTGAGCCGTAACAATGATCTCCTCTGTTTCAGCTATGTAGCATTCTAAAACCATCAAGTCTGATGTGTGAATTTGTAAGAACACGGAGACCTGAACTTATTAAGTGTAATTTAATATGGAAAATATATCCACGAAACTTAAGATGAAAACAATTAACAAAATGACATACAAAGATATAACTCAATAGTTTCTGGTAAAATCAAAAGGAATAAACAACAGAAAATGGTAAATTCACAAATAAGCAAATTTTTTGTTTGCTGGCAAAAAAGTATTAATGGGAACCGTCTCATTATCAAATTGACTCCCAAAAGTGAATAAATCTGCTTACAGGACAATTTAAACATGCTGGAGATACCCCACAGCCCCTCCCCCCAAAGGTGATGAAGAAACAGCTATTGAAGGTGCTGAGGGGGATAGTGTTCTTACTCCTGGATGCCCCTTTTTCCAGGCTTACTCCCATAGCACAAAGGATCCTCTTCTAGCTGCAGGTGCCTGAGTGACAGTATACTTGTCAGCCAGTCTAACTGCTTCCGCAGACTATGTATGCTCACGATCCAATACCCATTCTTTCACGTCAGCTGAGCATAAAGTGAGACTGCTCCTGGATCATTAAATCTTTCAGATCATCAACACTGGTGATCTTGAACCCCTCCAATCCACTGTTGGAAAGAAGAATTTGGGCCACTGAATAAGTATCAGAGGCACTGCACTTTAACTCTATGTATTTTTCTCTGTGATTCTCAGGGGTGATATTAAAATGCTACAACAGGGCAGTTTAAATATCCTCATAATCTCTGTCCATCTCAGTGGGAAGGACTGCAAAGGTATTTAAAGCTTTACCTCTAAGACCAGGATTTAAGTACTGTGCCCACTGATCTTGGGGCAGTCCACACTGTCAGTAAGTCTTTTCAAATCTTCGCAGAAAAGTGTTCATATCTCCATCTTTCTCCAGAACAGGGAAATGCACTGGACGGGGTCTACTGATATCAGCCTCTCTGGCTTCTGACAGGCATTGGAGTTTGGCAAGCTACAGCTACTCTCTCCTTCCTGCTTCTCGTTCAGCAGCTTCTCTTTCTTGGTGTTACGAGTTGCGGCGGTGCCCAGCCGCTGCGACTCTATCACCTGCGTCCCGGCCATCGATATGCCAGGGCAATGGCCGGATGCCGATCGCTCGTTTAGCATGCCCCAGCAACACTAAGCAGCTGGGCGCGTGCGCAAGTACCACACAGCCTGTGGGCTGATTACATCCTTATTAATTAATTAGCTGGGGTCTGGTAGTAATTACAGGGCTAAGCCCTGATTGGATAGTCTCAGTATATAAGGCAGGGAGGGCTTAGCCTCCCTGCCGGTTATAGCTTCCAGTTTTCTGCCTGCTACCTGCTCTGTGCTGTTGGTATATACCTTTTTGGATTGTCTTTGCCGTGTATGACCCCTGCCTGTACCTTGGATTTGCCTCTTTGCCTGTGACCCTGATTAATTTTGCCTGTGCCTCGGACCCTGCTATATTGCTCGTGACCCTGACCTTTGGCGTGTTTCCCGATTATTCCTGCTTGCAAGTGACCCCTGACCTTGGCTTTCGTTTGACCATCCGCTGCCATCTACGCTGCCTCCTGGCCTGCCGCTACGGTTTTGTATCACAAACTTACACTACATCTGGAGATAAGTCCTGGGGGCATCTGAGTACCGATGAGCTTATAAAGCTCTATGGGAAAGGCGGCTGCTAAAGGTGGAGACCTCCGCCAACTAGTTCTGTGAGTTTGTGTACTGACTGTCAGTGTAACACTTGGTGGTATTCTTCTGCTTCCACAGCAGTTTGCCTCTCTGCTGTCTCCATGGCAGCTTGTCGCTCTGCAACTTCTCTCTCCTGAAATTGTTGTATAAGCTGCATTTTTATTGCAATGTCTGCTGGCCACAAAAATTTGAAAGCTGCTTGTCAATAAATGTCCATAGCAGTGTCCACAATTGAACTATTAGAGTTATCAGGAAGCATCAGTTCAGGATTCTGGGCAATATCCACAACCAGGTCATTTTCTGAATCATGGCTGTGCCCTCCATGGGACAATCTCCAGCTTCACTCTGATCACTCTGCAAGAGGGCTTCAAACAAGTGCTTCTTGCTTTTGTCAATGCTGGGAATTCTTTTTTCCTCACATTGTGCAATCAGGACATCATTTGCCATGCATTTATATGCAACAGCCAACTTCTGCAGTATAATGCCAAATCAAACAACTAAAGAAAAACAAATAAAGGAAGGGAAAGAAACTTTGCAATACGTCTTATAATATTTTCAGTCTCTGGTGAACTAGTCTGTATTTCCCCTCTCAGGAATCACACAACCCAAATTCACTTAAGTTCTTAAAAATATAAAAATATATCCCACAAGTTTGCCACCAGATTTTCACGATCCAGCACTCACCTGTGTTACCTGTATGCGACAAAGGGTTAACAAAAACAACCACCTGGGGGTAAATGTATCAAGGTCCGATTTTGCCAGCGTGTTAAAATCGCGGCAAATCACGGGTGTTAACCCGAGATTTTAGTTCCAAACTCATCAAATGTATCAAGCTGCGTTTTTTACCCTGATCTTCAAAATCACTGGTCATCTCTGGCGATTTGCAGCGATTTCAAACACTCCCGTGTTGTAGCAGCAAGTTGTATACACATCACACATCACCGTTACACTGCCTGTCATACAGCTGCCGGAGATAATAGATAATAGATAAAAGTTTAAAAAAAAAAAGCATGGGGCCTCCCCTCTATTCATGCTTAACCCTAGTGCTGCCTGACTACTGCTGGTTCCGTGAAAATCAGGGAAACATTTTGTGTGTGGTCCCCCCGATTTTCATGGAACCAGCACTAGGCAAACCAGCCGGGGTTGAAGGCATGTTGGCACTTGTGGTTCTCCAAGTGCCACCATGCCCTGGCTGCCGTGGCTATGCTGGTGCTTGTAGTTATACAAGTAGCAGCATGCCCACAATATTTAAGGCAACCTGGCTGGCTGGGACTTGTAGTTCCACAAAACAAAATAGTGTCCGTTTGTTTTTTTACAACTTTTTTCGCCGTTATTAACCTACACCCACCGCCCAGTGGTGTAGGAAGAGCCCTAGTGCTATCAGCACTGGGCTGGGTGTCCCTAGGGGGGGATCGCTCGTTTTTTTTGGCGGACCCCACTCCCTAGGGAATCCAGCCCAGCGCTGAATAGTCTGGGGTTGGATAGTCATTATGGCAGGGGGACCCCTGCCGCGTGTCCCCCTGCTATAGTGCCGCCAACCCTGACTGGTTTGCCTAGTGCTGGTTCCATGAAAATCGGAGGGACACCACGCAAAATTTTTCCCCGATTTTCACGGAACCAGCAATAGTCAGGCAGCACTAGGGTTAAACATGAATAGAGAGGGGACCCCATGTTTTTTTGTTTTTTATAACTTTTATCTATTCTTTACAGTTTTAACAGCTGCCGGAGATCTGGCAGCAGTATGACAGGGCAGTGTAACAGTGATGGGTTTCTGTATTGTGCAACACGTACTTTTAAAGACACACAGAAACAAAATTCAAGTTCATTTGTTCATTCTATTGAACTAATTGATAATATAGGGTTTTTGTTAATTATTACTTTGACACCCACATAACAACTTTGTCTTACCCATTATGCCACCACTAAGGTTTTTTTGTGAAGAGCTGGAAATCTTACTCAGGAAGTCTTCTGTTCTCCCTTTAAACTAATCTATCACAATTTATTTTCATCAGAGTTATCATAAACAAAATGATCTCCTCTGTTTCAACTATATAGTGTTCTAAAACCAAGCTAAGTCTGACGCTTGAATTCTTAAGAACAAAAAGACCTGAATTTATTAAGTGTAATTTAATATGGAGAATAGATCCACATTGCTTAAGATGAAAGCAATTATCAAAATGACATACAGAGATATAATTCAATAGCTTTTGGTAAATTAAAAAGGAATAAACAACAGAAAATGGTAAACACACATGTTCTGCTTGTAGAACGGGAATAATGAGACTCTTCTCATTACGAAATGTTAGATTTACAGGACATTTTAAACAAGCTGCAGATACCCAAAGCCCTCCTTCCTGTGACGTCAGACCTAGAAAGTCTGTGCAAATTCAAATTAGTTTTTTTCGACCTTTTTTCAAATGTCTTTCAAGTCAGGTTTTATTTACACTGGCCAAACTTCTCACCAGAATGTCCTACAAATATGATATTACCCCCACACAACAAGTCATAAGTTTCCTTTCATTTGCATACCAAACATGACTCCTGTAAGTATGATATTTGAGATAATATGTCATTTTCCCAGCTAAGATGTCCCCAGATATAATAGATTTCACTAAAAATATGAGGGGTCTGTTTGGGGTACTGATATAACCTTAGAGAGAGATTTCTAGGGCTTTAGTTTTTATGACTCGAGCTATAAATTGGTTGTCAGGCACCGTCACCGCAAAGAAGGGGGATGGCTGCCTGCCTCTTCCGGTTGAAGGAGCTCTTTTGCTAGGCAACAGAGAAGCAGTTTCCCTTGTCTGTCTGAGCACCGCCTGAGCAGGCTCAGAAGCGCACCCCGTTGCTAGGCTCCGTTGGTAGGGATGCTATTCTGGCATACCATCGGCGATCTGTGACGTTGCTGACCACGGACCTATCAATTTCTGAGCCTCTATTTAAACCTGTCTCTGACACCATTAGGGTGCCAAACTATCAGGATTTTTCCTGCCTCTAGCGTTCCTTGTATTGTGCTTCTACTATTGACCTTCTGTTTGGCCCAGCTTGTTCGGTGACCATTCTTCTGGAGCCTGATTCGGATTGCTTGATTTCCTGGTTCGACTTCGGCTACCCTGAGTATTCCTTTGGATCTCCCTTGGTACTGCATTGTCCTATTGGCTTGACCTGGATTGACCTGACCACCCTCATCACTTCTATACTGGTAACTGTCCTGGAGATCCGAGACCTGCGCACCTCTTTCAGCGAAGTCCAATCCTGCTTGCGGGGTTCCCTGGTAAATATCGGGGGTGCGTTAGACTCCGCACCTCCTTGTACAGTTGCGCCAATACAAGTTAGTAGCTCCATCCAATTCACAGTCCTGACATTAGTATTGGGTATTCATCTGTAACTACGTGTCTGGAACTCTCTATCCATAAATATCTCATGCGTAGAGCGGAAGAGTTTAGAAACCAAATAAAGCTATAAAGAAATTTAGTCTATCAGTAGTTGGTTTTACCCCATGGCTGGAGACAGAGTTCATTTGAGCCACACAAAGCTAATACTATGAATTAATTCACAAAGACATATTTGCAGCTGTAAATAACTAGTAATTAGCTTGTATATGACACTTAGTATTGTTTTTGTAGAAGTATTGTTACAGTATAATTACCAGGTGTTACACTGACTGATGTTGAGTTACTATTATTAATCATAATATCTGATTCTTTCCTTAGATTTTATGGGAATCTGAAGAAATTTCAAGAAACAATTCAGAGAGAGAAGATGATAATGGTTATAATGATAAAAATGATACGACCAATTCATCGCACATAATCTTAGGAGCTACAGCATTCGGAGTGTTGGATTGCAGGATTTGTAAAATCCGACTCTGTTATTAATAATCAAGTGTTTGAATATAAGATTCTGCAAAACCTATTAAAACGCTTTCAAAGTATTACAAGAACCCCTTTGTCTCTTATTACAGCACTCTGCACATTGGTAATTAGAGAAGCAATCCCATGAAGCATTTGTGACTTTTAACATAAATCACAGGGGCAGAGTATAAGAAGAATGTTGGTATTTACCATTTACCTTGCTATTAATGATTTATGATTCATGATTACTATGGCAACTACAGTCACATGGTACATGATATAGTGAACAGAGAGGCTTTGGAACGCCCCTCTGAGCTCTGTCTGCACTGTAACCTACTCCTCCACCTTCCTCTGTCATCACATGACATGCTGCATACTGTATGCCTGTGTCTGTGTCTGGCAGCCATATAGAGAAATATTGAAAAGAAGATAATGATTTGTGGGAGGATAGCTAAGAAAAAACGATGCCAATCGTGACAGGACAGATCTCCTATGCCACCCTGTTCATGTTGCTGGGGACCGGCCTTGCCACCGTCCTCTTTCTTTATCCCAATTGTACCCCGCTAACCGCAATAGGAGGGGCCTGCTGCCACCACTAGGCTCCTTCAGCGGCACTTAGAACCACGTCCTTCTGGGTAACTTTTGCTGCTGGTGTACCCCCTTGCTGGGTACCTAAGCTGATACACCTGACCTCTTCCCTTAGATTAGGGTTGCTGTGGATGGTTCCCCCTGTCCTCTCACAATGGCCAGAGTTGCAGGGTAGTGGGTAAAACTACCGGATAACGGACTAGATTGGTCTAATCTGTAGGTCACTGGAATTACAGCAGGTAAGTAGGTGTCAAATCAGGATCTTGAAGCAGTGCTGTTTTACTAGCTCAAGCAATCCTAATAAGGACAGTTACATGCTAGCTTGAGGTACTAGCGATTCAGAAGTTACAGATGGAATGAAGCATTACATTGTCAAACAGAGCTCTTTTTATACAGATTCTGACACACATGTTGGCAGGGCGTAAACCCTCCCCCTTATCCTAGATGGCACCGCAAAGACTGAGGTATTACCTCAGATATTTAGTGGATGCAATATGTTCTCTAAACTTGGACTTAAATGCAATGTAAAGTTAACAAAATTTACACCAATCTATTATTTCCTACCTCTCTCAGACACAGGATGACGGTCTAATGACTCCCTGCTGTGTGTTTAAGCTAAACAATTTTTTCTAATTACACCTTTTTCACAAATGAAAAATGTCTAATTAGCATGAGATTACCTGCCTTCAGAAGTTACAAAACAAAAACAAATTTCCTCCCCTGGCATACTGTCTCAGAATCAATACATTTCCTAAACCGAAATACAGCACAATATAAAAAATCAGTACATTTGCAATGATATACAGCAGTACTCTGCACCCCTAATTAAAATAAATATGTACAGTAAGTTATTTCTATGTGATCAAGCCACATCAATGCATGTGTAAAACATACGTAACTTGCTATTTAAAGGCAAAAAATTCTATCTGGGATTAATACTTTAAAAGGGTTGTTCCATGCCCTCCCACAATTTTTACTTAAAACATTGTTTTGTATATCTAGAGTCCCTTTGTGCTTTACAGCCTGGTATTTATATAATCGGTCAGAAGGGTTAATTGGTATTGCCCTGTATAAATGTATATTGATTAAATAGATGTAAAAATTAATTTGTATAGGCGCTGCAGCGCCGGTAGTAAGCCGGTGTGCAGCAAGGGTGTGTAGCTATGTGTAATTTTAATGTGCATTTAAATGTAAGATGTAAGTGTATATGTGTATATAAAGAAAAGTACTTACCCTTTCCCTGGTGGTCCTGAGTGTGCTTCAGGAACAGCCCTGAATCCTTGCAGTCAGCTTCAGTGGCTGCCGGAGGGACTTCCACTCCAGCCTCCTGGTATCAAATAGATCCAGGAGGTGCAGCGCCTCCTAGGGGTCCCAGGAAGCTAAGTCCCTAGTTGGAGCTCAAAGAGCTTCTGCTAGCGACAGGGCAGGGACTGCTGCCCTGAGATCTGGCTGCTATCCCCTGATACTATTTTCGGCCAGGGGTGAGAGCCAGACCCCGGAGCAGAGTCCCGGGAAGTAAGTTTAGATTTAAAAGATAAATCTCCAGCCTCAGACAGAACGACACCAGGGGAGTAGAGTGGGCTGAACCCCACCACTCCCTGGCAGCTCGTAGACAGGGGTGGGAGAATATACTTCCACTCTGCCACTAGTTACAATGTAAAGAGGTGTTGACCTCTCTTGGTTGATTCACGTACAGACTGCATGAATCAACCCAGATTGGTCAAAGGGACAGAAGGACAGATTACCTCCTGCTAAGACTAGTCTCAAAAACTGTATAAAAAAGGCTCTGGTTTGCATTGAATTGTGTTATTGTTCCATCTGACTGTCTGGTCACTGGTATCTTCAACCAGTGTGAACTGACCTTATAAGGACACTTGAGCTAAAAAAAATCCCTTGCTTTAAGACCTGCTTGACAACTACTTCCCTGCTGTATTTTCTGTGACCCAAATCTAATCCGTTTCCTGCTGTTCTGAGGTTTGGACCCAGCTTTCCGGTACCACCTCTCTGCCAGCTACCCAGAAGATCTGGCCAGTGTGATAGGCCAGGGGGATCTATCCACAGGAACCCTGATCTATAGGAAGAGGTCAGGGGCACCAGCCCAGGGGCACCAGCAAGGGGGTACACTAACAGCGACAGTTACCCAGAAGGAACGCAGTTCTGGACGTCGTAAAGGAGTCCAGTGGTGGCAGCAGCTTAAGCCCCTCCTACTGCGGTTAGAGGGCGCATTGGAATAAAGAAAGGGAACGGTGGCAAAGTAAGCCCAGCCGGTTTCCAGTAGCAACAGATAGCGTGGCACAGGCGGTCCATCCTGTCACAGTTGCTATTTGCAAAAACTCCCCTTTTCATTTTATAGAGACTTTAGTAAATTTGCCCTTAAGTGTCTGGATCAGCAGTGACTATGCCAAAAGTTATATACCGCACCGAGTGTGATCAAAACCCCCCATCATTTTGTATTAAATCTCTGAATTTGAAAATACTGTATTCAGTACTTGGGGGGGGGGGGTGCACCCTGGCATAAATAAAATTCACTAGGAACGAGAAAAAAGGAAAATGTGTCTAGTTGAGGCACTCCAAGACCAGTCATTCAATTAAATAAAAACTGCAATTTGCTTTATTGATATTCATTAAAAATATACAGGGATTCTCATAAATTAAGCTATCGAGATATTAAAAAAAAATGAAAAGTGACATCCAAGAGTAATCAGAGCTGTTAAAAAAGCAGCTGACCACGTAGCTACTCCCTATTTACATACATTCAGCTGTTGATCCTATAGTAATGTTCACTCTAAGCACCAATTTACATATCACCTGTATAGTGTTTTAAGTGCTGGAACATTCAATAACGTGTTACAACACGTAAGCACATAAATACAATTTTTTTTTTACCTGCATCTTGTCCTATGTTTGGAGAGCACAATCATCCAGCTTTTCAATCTTGTTATAGAGTGGAAGTATCTGCTTTTGTTTATTTTTTACTAGCATGGTAATATATGGTAATATCCTAAATTCACCAAAGCTCATGGCTAATCTCTTTACATGTATATCTGTTTGGGAGAGAATCCAGTGTGAAATAGCAATTAGTTGAAAAAAGGTTCTGTAGTGGGCTGGTAATTAGTAGCAGGGGGTGTTTCTGTTTTCTATGTATAAGGGAAGTATAGATAGTTTTCAGCCCAGGTCTCTGGACTGTATCTCATATAAGTTGGAGCAGAAGATAGAGGCGTCCACTTACTAAACTGCAATATAGAGCGACATCCCGCTTAGCGGATTTTATTTGATGCGTTTTAGGGGCCAACTCCCAGGGTCCTCGATTCTAAGGGGTCATAGATACCACAGTACAGTTTTGCAGATGTGTATACAAAAATGTTTTTACATTTTTCAAACTCTGAATTCATGCAAAATATTAAATATCTTGCAAGTGAATATATATTTATATTGCATATGACCTCTATTTATTCATACTCTCTGACTGTGGCTCCCTTACATTGCCTACGCTGAAGAGGATAAGAGCGTTTATTCACACAAAGTTGAAAATGAAATTTGTAGAGTCACAAAATTCGGCCATCATGAGAGAGCGACGTTTTCCTTTGTTTCACATTCGAGGTAACTGGGAGATTTTCCTGTCTCCGATGCATCATAAAAAGACGACGGTCACTCACATTCTTCAATAATACTTTTGCTTCTAAAGAATATTTGTACTGTGGGTTTCGTCAGACCCTAAAGATCCATCCAGCACTTATAGTATAACAGGGCATCTGTCAGAATAACCATTGTTGCTGCATATTGAAGTCACATGCAGTGTTCTCCCCAGAAAATTCTGCCAGCCGGGCGGTATTAAGAAGCCGGGTGGGGGCAGTTGTAATACTTTGCAATAATATTGAAAAATGTTGGCGGTTACTGCCCACACCTGCCAGGACTGGTCAGACTGGTGGTCAGTGGTGTAACACACACTGCTGGCTGTAGTGCTCACACAGTGCCTGTTATAGCAGTGGTTTATTCTATTATAATAGGACTCTGTTGGTCTACAAGTACAAACAGCCGGATGGAGCACCCAAGAAATAGGTGTTGGGGAGAACACTGACATGATTTACTAGTTTCCATAAGATTACTATATTGAGATTATTACTAGAAGCATCTAATTCGGTTACACCCCTGGGATAGTCCCTCAGCGCAGGAAACATTCTCTTATAAAGTGATTTTCTACACTTATTTCCTTCTTCCCACATGAAGCTAGTCTCACAACCCCACACTGTACACCACAACACCATACTGTACACCACAACCCCACACTGTACACCACAACACCACACTGTACACCACAACCCCACACTGTACACCACAACCCCACACTGTACACCACAACCCCATACTGTACACCACAACCCCACACTGTACACCACAACCCCACACTGTACACCACAACACCATACTGTACACCACAACCCCACACTGTACACCACAACCCCACACTGTACACCACAACCCCATACTGTACACCACAACCCCATACTGTACACCACAACCCCACACTGTACACCACAACCCCATACTGTACACCACAACCCCATACTGTACACCACAACCCCACACTGTACACCACAACACCACACTGTACACCACAACACCATACTGTACACCACAACCCCATACTGTACACCACAACACCATACTGTACACCACAACCCCACACTGTACACCACAACCCCATACTGTACACCACAACCCCACACTGTACACCACAACCCCATACTGTACACCACAACCCCATACTGTACACCACAACCCCACACTGTACACCACAACCCCATACTGTACACCACAACCCCACACTGTACACCACAACCCCATACTGTACACCACAACACCATACTGTACACCACAACCCCATACTGTACACCACAACACCATACTGTACACCACAACCCCACACTGTACACCACAACCCCACACTGTACACCACAACCCCACACTGTACACCACAACACCATACTGTACACCACAACCCCACACTGTACACCACAACCCCATACTGTACACCACAACCCCATACTGTACACCACAACACCATACTGTACACCACAACCCCACACTGTACACCACAACCCCATACTGTACACCACAACCCCACACTGTACACCACAACCCCATACTGTACACCACAACCCCATACTGTACACCACAACCCCACACTGTACACCACAACCCCATACTGTACACCACAACCCCACACTGTACACCACAACCCCACACTGTACACCACAACCCCATACTGTACACCACAACACCATACTGTACACCACAACCCCACACTGTACACCACAACCCCATACTGTACACCACAACACCATACTGTACACCACAACCCCACACTGTACACCACAACCCCATACTGTACACCACAACCCCACACTGTACACCACAACCCCACACTGTACACCACAACCCCACACTGTACACCACAACCCCATACTGTACACCACAACCCCACACTGTACACCACAACCCCATACTGTACACCACAACCCCACACTGTACACCACAACCCCACACTGTACACCACAACCCCACACTGTACACCACAACACCATACTGTACACCACAACCCCATACTGTACACCACAACCCCACACTGTACACCACAACCCCATACTGTACACCACAACCCCATACTGTACACCACAACCCCACACTGTACACCACAACACCATACTGTACACCACAACCCCACACTGTACACCACAACCCCACACTGTACACCACAACCCCATACTGTACACCACAACACCATACTGTACACCACAACACCACACTGTACACCACAACCCCATACTGTACACCACAACCCTACACTGTACACCACAACCCCATACTGTACACCACAACCCCATACTGTACACCACAACCCTACACTGTACACCACAACCCCACACTGTACACCACAACCCCATACTGTACACCACAACCCCATACTGTACACCACAACCCCACACTGTACACCACAACCCCACACTGTACACCACAACACCATACTGTACACCACAACCCCATACTGTACACCACAACACCATACTGTACACCACAACCCCACACTGTACACCACAACCCCATACTGTACACCACAACCCCATACTGTACACCACAACCCCACACTGTACACCACAACCCCATACTGTACACCACAACCCCATACTGTACACCACAACCCCACACTGTACACCACAACACCACACTGTACACCACAACACCATACTGTACACCACAACCCCATACTGTACACCACAACACCATACTGTACACCACAACCCCACACTGTACACCACAACCCCACACTGTACACCACAACCCCATACTGTACACCACAACACCATACTGTACACCACAACCCCATACTGTACACCACAACCCCATACTGTACACCACAACCCCACACTGTACACCACAACCCCACACTGTACACCACAACCCCATACTGTACACCACAACACCATACTGTACACCACAACCCCATACTGTACACCACAACACCATACTGTACACCACAACCCCACACTGTACACCACAACCCCACACTGTACACCACAACACCATACTGTACACCACAACCCCACACTGTACACCACAACCCCATACTGTACACCACAACCCCATACTGTACACCACAACACCATACTGTACACCACAACCCCACACTGTACACCACAACCCCATACTGTACACCACAACCCCACACTGTACACCACAACCCCATACTGTACACCACAACCCCACACTGTACACCACAACCCCATACTGTACACCACAACCCCATACTGTACACCACAACCCCACACTGTACACCACAACCCCATACTGTACACCACAACACCATACTGTACACCACAACCCCACACTGTACACCACAACCCCATACTGTACACCACAACACCATACTGTACACCACAACCCCACACTGTACACCACAACCCCATACTGTACACCACAACCCCACACTGTACACCACAACCCCACACTGTACACCACAACCCCATACTGTACACCACAACCCCACACTGTACACCACAACCCCATACTGTACACCACAACCCCATACTGTACACCACAACCCCACACTGTACACCACAACCCCATACTGTACACCACAACCCCACACTGTACACCACAACCCCACACTGTACACCACAACACCATACTGTACACCACAACCCCATACTGTACACCACAACCCCACACTGTACACCACAACCCCATACTGTACACCACAACCCCACACTGTACACCACAACACCATACTGTACACCACAACCCCACACTGTACACCACAACCCCATACTGTACACCACAACACCATACTGTACACCACAACACCATACTGTACACCACAACCCCACACTGTACACCACAACCCCATACTGTACACCACAACCCTACACTGTACACCACAACCCCATACTGTACACCACAACCCTACACTGTACACCACAACCCCATACTGTACACCACAACCCCACACTGTACACCACAACCCCATACTGTACACCACAACCCCATACTGTACACCACAACCCCACACTGTACACCACAACACCATACTGTACACCACAACCCCACACTGTACACCACAACCCCACACTGTACACCACAACCCCACACTGTACACCACAACACCATACTGTACACCACAACCCCACACTGTACACCACAACCCCACACTGTACACCACAACCCCACACTGTACACCACAACACCATACTGTACACCACAACCCCACACTGTACACCACAACACCATACTGTGCACCACAACCCCACACTGTACACCACAACCCCACACTGTACACCACAACCCCACACTGTACACCACAACACCATACTGTACACCACAACCCCACACTGTACACCACAACCCCACACTGTACACCACAACCCCACACTGTACACCACAACACCACACTGTATACCACAACACCATACTGTACACCACAACCCCACACTGTACACCACAACCCCACACTGTACACCACAACCCCACACTGTACACCACAACCCCACACTGTACACCACAACCCCATACTGTACACCACAACACCATACTGTACACCACAACCCCACACTGTACACCACAACCCCACACTGTACACCACAACCCCACACTGTACACCACAACCCCACACTGTACACCACAACCCCACACTGTACACCACAACACCATACTGTGCACCACAACCCCACACTGTACACCACAACCCCATACTGTACACCACAACCCCACACTGTACACCACAACACCATACTGTACACCACAACCCCACACTGTACACCACAACCCCACACTGTACACCACAACACCATACTGTACACCACAACACCATACTGTACACCACAACCCCACACTGTACACCACAACCCCATACTGTACACCACAACCCCACACTGTACACCACAACCCCACACTGTACACCACAACACCATACTGTACACCACAACCCCACACTGTACACCACAACCCCATACTGTACACCACAACCCCATACTGTACACCACAACCCCACACTGTACACCACAACCCCACACTGTACACCACAACACCATACTGTACACCACAACCCCACACTGTACACCACAACCCCATACTGTACACCACAACACCATACTGTACACCACAACCCCACACTGTACACCACAACCCCATACTGTACACCACAACCCCACACTGTACACCACAACCCCACACTGTACACCACAACACCATACTGTACACCACAACCCCATACTGTACACCACAACCCCACACTGTACACCACAACCCCACACTGTACACCACAACACCATACTGTACACCACAACCCCATACTGTACACCACAACCCCACACTGTACACCACAACCCCACACTGTACACCACAACACCATACTGTACACCACAACACCATACTGTACACCACAACCCCACACTGTACACCACAACCCCATACTGTACACCACAACCCCATACTGTACACCACAACCCCACACTGTACACCACAACCCCCCACTGTACACCACAACACCATACTGTACACCACAACACCATACTGTACACCACAACCCCACACTGTACACCACAACCCCACACTGTACACCACAACACCATACTGTACACCACAACACCATACTGTACACCACAACCCCACACTGTACACCACAACCCCATACTGTACACCACAACCCCACACTGTACACCACAACACCATACTGTACACCACAACCCCACACTGTACACCACAACCCCACACTGTACACCACAACCCCATACTGTACACCACAACCCCACACTGTACACCACAACACCATACTGTACACCACAACCCCACACTGTACACCACAACACCATACTGTGCACCACAACCCCACACTGTACACCACAACCCCACACTGTACACCACAACCCCACACTGTACACCACAACACCATACTGTACACCACAACCCCACACTGTACACCACAACCCCACACTGTACACCACAACCCCATACTGTACACCACAACCCCACACTGTACACCACAACCCCACACTGTACACCACAACACCACACTGTATACCACAACACCATACTGTACACCACAACCCCACACTGTACACCACAACCCCACACTGTACACCACAACCCCATACTGTACACCACAACCCCACACTGTACACCACAACACCATACTGTGCACCACAACCCCACACTGTACACCACAACCCCACACTGTACACCACAACCCCACACTGTACACCACAACACCATACTGTACACCACAACCCCACACTGTACACCACAACCCCACACTGTACACCACAACCCCACACTGTACACCACAACACCATACTGTGCACCTGTACATGACGGACGGAGGTATAAGAGATATTTACAGACACAATACATAGAATCATGCCAGATATTTGTTCCAGATACTCTTTCTTATAAACATCCATATTAATATTTTATATTGGGAAAAACAAAATGAAAAACGTTACAGCCACAAAAAACCCTCTGATACAATTTCCTCTTCTTGTTCCTCATTTCTTTGAAACTTTAGGTAACACACCTTTCCCAGGCTCCTCTAGGAGTTGGAGCATGTAAATGGTCTGGTTGTAGGGTTTCTTCTCACCTCTCTTATTCAGAACAGCTCCTACACCCAAATCTTGAAATGTGGCTTCTCTTTTGTGGAGTGTCCAGGACCACAGACACCAGGGGGAGACTTGGGGGGGGATCCCTAACCCCCTCTATAACTATGACCACAAACACAAAAATACTTTAGAGGGACACAAGAAAGGTGCAGGAGCCCCCCGGCGCACTTATTAGTAGAGATGCTCAGGCTCGGTTTTCTGAAAACTGAGACCACCCGAACTTAGGGGATCTGAGTAGGCTCGCGAGCCGGCTTGGTACTTTCGCGCGTCCTCGGATCTGAATGGAGGCAAAAGGTCACTGTTGCGTTGTCGGATCTCACGGGTTTTGGATTCCATAAGCACCTCCCTCCCCAGAAGATCCAGCTACATTGCTCACGCAGAACCAGGGGTAAAAGTGTTCTTGTCACTCTCCAGTCTCCAGTGACATTGCTCAGTGCCATTTGTCAGTGCCATTGCTCACACAGAAACAGGAGAGGTAGCAGTGTTCTTGTCACTCTCCAGTCTCCAGTGACATTGCTCAGTGCCATTGGTCAGTGCCATTGCTCACACAGAAACAGGAGGGGTAGCAGTGTTCTTGTCACATTTCACAAAAATTTACTGGAAATGATTGGAAAAATAATGTTATTGAGGTTAATAATAATGTAGGGATTAAAAAGAGCCAAATTATGTGATTTTAGCAAAAAAAATAGGGATTTTAGAAAACAAATCGGGATGCAAAACCAAACCCAAAACACGCAAGGGTGGTTTTGCCGAAACTAAAACCAAAACCAAAACACGAAGTTAATCCAGATCCAAACCCAAAACCAATTAGATGAGGATATATAATTTTGACATGAAATAATGACAGGGCATAAACAATTCAACATATAATAATAAAGATAATGATTACTTGAATATTAGAAATCTAACAAGTTGCATAGTAACGCAGATAATTTCCCTTACACTACAACCTTTACCTCTCACTTAGTGCTTATAGATCAGGTACCTCTGGCACTCGACTTACTCCAGCTGGTTTGATACCACAACAGGTATTTCACCTGAAGCCTAAGCACTCCACACTCATTGCAGAGCTCCATTTAGAGGGCAGTCATTTTTTGTCCCTAATATATATCATCCTATTTTCCTTTTTAGTAAACATATCTTGACCCTCTAGCGCCCATTTTAGTATTTTGCATTTTATATTATTACAGATTAACACTAGATTCTGCCCATGGTTATATTACATTTCACTACAAATAACAAGAACATGGCATAAATGTGATTCTCTTTACCTGCAGCAGTACTTCCAGTAGCAGTTTAACTCTTTACTAAGGTTATGCAATGATATCACAGTATTTTACACAGTTCACATCACCTTGTACCACACCCAAACACTTTATACATGTAAATGCACGCTAATACTTATAGCTCTCTTGCTGGTGCGTGCTGGTGGCCAGTGATCTATCACAGCATATGCATGTGCCTAATGTAGGCAGATAAACCATGAGTTAGACATCATAGTACTTGGGGCAGCACGGTGGCTCAATGGTTAGTACTTCTGCCTCACAGCGCTGGGGTCATGAGTTCAATTCCCGACCATGGCCTTATCTGTGTGGAGTTTGTATGTTCTCCCTGTGTTTGCGTGGGTTTCCTCCAGGTGCTCCGGTTTCCTCCCACACTCCAAAAACATACTGGTAGGTTAATTGGCTGCTGTTAAATTGCCCTTAGTATCTCTCTATCTGTGTGTCTGTGTTAGAGATTTAGATTGTAAGCTCCAATGGAGCAGGGACTGATGTGAAAGAGTTCTCTGTACAGCGCTGCGGAATCAGTGGCACTATATAAATAAATGGTGATGATGATGATGATGATGATAGTACTTTACACAGGTGCCTTTGAATAGGAATCTCTTACATCCCTGGTGATCCAGTTATCACTCTTCCCTAGATACAATAGCACGGTTGAACACTCTGCAATTGAGTCATTAAGGAACATATCTGCCGGTTTTGTGTGTATCGTTCGCAAAAATGACTCTGTGCACACTCAGAACCGAGCGATGTGCAACAGAACGCAGCCACGTCCAAGTTAGCTTTGAGCACAAACCACACTTACTATAGCCTACGATTTAGGGGAGTGAACGAGGAGGGGAATGGGTGGATTTATGTAGGCAATATACAGTAAGGGCGTTCCCTTGCAGCCACTTCCAAGTCAACCTCAGGCGCAGACAGAGGTACTCTGGTTTTCTGCTGTATATCTTGCTCCAAGTGGGGGACTAGTTTAAGTTCTGAATACTAGTGCTGATGGCTGAGTATGCAGCGAAAACGTGTTTGCAATCAGGAGGGACTGTAAAAATGTATTTTATGTACAGTAGACATTAAGTACATTCTAACAAGATGAAAAGATAAATAAAAAAAAACAAATTCCATTTATAATAAATGACTGTATTGCTGACAGGTAACATTAATGGTTTAATATTTTTTTCTTTGCGTTCTTTTGAGATTTTATACTGCACATAGGTATTGTACGTGTACCGCAGTAAGTACCAAAAAGAAAAGAGAAAAGCAGGTGACTGAGGGGCACTCAGAACAATGGATGAGTATAAATATTAAAAAAATTCTATGTCTATATATACTGCTCCTTTGCTACAATCTCTCTGAGACATATCAACCATTGAGTTCTCATATTACTATATATCAGACAGCTATTATTCCAGCTACCACTAGGAGGGTTTTTCTGAACTATTCTGATAATATATTGCCTGAGACACCAAGGAGATACATCTGCAATTAGGGAACCTTTGAAAGGGAAATTTATATATAAATTTCTTCTAAACCAATTTGTTAATATACTAAACCTACATTAGCGAGATTCTCTATTTAGAGTTTATTATATAATATAGGACCACCGAGCTAAGTTTGCAGTGGATCTGCAATTTTATTCATTTTTGTTTTTGTTTTTGGTTTTTAACATTTCGCCAGCTTTTGAGTATAGGATGAATCAATATCAACATTTTTAAGGCATATCAATAAAATTGTATTTTATTTTAATATTTATACTCATCCATTGTTCTGAGTGCCCCTCAGTCACCTGCTTTTCTCTTTCCTTTTTGGTACTTATTACATTTCTGGTGTATGGGTGCACCGCTCAGGATGCTTTTTGTTATATTACAAACATCCTGATTGATGAGCTACAATATTGAGAGCTTATCAATAGACCTTGGTATGAGATTCACCTAGTGCGGATATCTTTCTTTTCTATAAACGTATACCGCAGTGTCTGCTCTAGTAGAGCAGTATAATCCTACACCTATAGTCATCACCACACATTCAGTTTGATAATTGTTTTAGAAAATTTAAGAAATCTCTTCTGCAGTGTAGATACCATTTTAAGTGTTTCACCATAGAAGAAAATGTAAAAAAACAACAATAGTTTTCTCTCTGTACTGAAGCGAACTTGAAGATTTAAGATTTCCTTCCTTATTTGCTAAACAAATGGAGGACATGACAATATAATATAAACGCACTGTTAAAAGATAAATTATGTTGTGGCTGGTGCAACTCAAACCACTTTTATCTACGTAAATTATATGGATGTTGGTGCGTCTTGTATTAAATCACTACATGTTGTGCAGTCCGTACACCTAAAACATCCTAATTTAGTGTTCCTGTCTTGTTATAACCAGTTGGTGTTTCTCAAACATGAGGCAACTGGATCTGTCATCACTACCATGCTTTCCTCTCTTGTAGGCTGCACAATGTTTTTTTGGTAAAGGTTTAGGTAGTCTAGTGTCTGAGAAGAGGCCAAAGCTCCCTCTACAACTATTAATAAATGGATTAACAGAAATGTATTTAAAAACTGATGTTAATCTTTGATCTTTAGATTTGTGTTTTTCTTTCCTCTATATATGCTCCAATGCTCTCTTCTTACAACCTCTGTTTAAATAAATTTCCTTCACCTCCATGAGTTACCGTGTGCACCCATCTATCTTCATCATTTGATCTGTATGACTCCCAAGAATTGGGAATATGAAAGTCAATTAATCAATAGACATGGATGGAAGCTATTTACATGCAATAAATTATTCCCGTCTGTCTGTTTGAGGGATGAAGTGATGCCCACCAGGGTGGCTTTTTTAAATAGTAATATCCATCACTTCAGAAGATGTTAAATTGCACAAATGCACCTATTTGCTTATACATTTATATTGGTACCACAGGATAAACCTTTTGAACAACCATATGTGGACTATTGATACAAGATGGGAATGTGTATGGTCTAAAGAATAAAAATATCACATAAAAGCCCCTTACTGTACTTTTAGGGTCAGACCCAGGGCCATCTTTTCCATTGGGCACGATAGGCAGCTGCCCAGGGGGCCCACGGGCAAGGGGCCCCCATAGGCACGGTTCTTAATGAGAATAAATAATCCTGCAAAAGAAAAAAACCTGCAAAAAAAAACTTCAAGGGTCACTGAGCAAGTACATCTATCTATCTCTATTTCTATATATCTATATCTGTATCTCTATACATCTATATTGTTAAGATGGCTCTGGTCAGACCTTTACAATTGACGTTGGATTTTTTTGCTCTAAAATACTTCTTGTTTCAGCTTTTTTTGGAAAGATGATCTCAGACGACAGACACAGAGGATCACACAGATGTATTTGCATATTTCTCTTGTTGTTGATCTGCTGGAAGTACCTGTCTGATGTATAATTATATAACAATTTCTATAATGAATCATTCCATTGGGCGTGTATGGAGGTAGCAGCACCATATAAGAGTCATGTGCTGAGATTGTGACAGGACTCCAGCAGTCTCTGGAGCTGCCATAAACAATGCAGCGTCTGGTTGCTCTTCTGCTGATTGGTGCAGTGAGCGCTCTCGTGACGGTGCCGTCTGAACCGGAGCTGGTTAAAAATGAAAGTCCCCTGTGTTGCCAGAGAGGATCCTGCAGTGGTTGTAGATGTCGGAATGTGAGACCTAAGGTGAGTTTATGCAGGAAATTCTAACTTATTAACCTACATATAAATGGTGTCTAGTTCAGGACTTAGATCCAGGACATATTGTTCCAGCTAATAAATGGTTACAGATCTATAGTATATTATCTTTGTGTGTGTCTCACTGGGTAGATTATATATCATGTGTTCTGTCTTCATAACACCAGTGTAAAACACAGACCAAAATTGGTGTCATATCAATGATTATAAAGTACGTGACATTTAACGGAATTATGTAACTATGGGGTCTATTTGTTATATAACAGCGATACCAATCATTATGTATCACTGCATATCACAGTGATACATGATCCAAGTCAGCTGCAATTTACCGTGTCAGGACTGCTCCCTCCTCCACGAAGACTTTTTCTGTTAACCGGCAGCCTAACACTGGCCAATGGACACAGTGCCCTGCCCATACCGCCTTCACCCGGGAGGGATCCAGTATTACTGAAACCCTAAAATGCTTTACTTTTAACCACTTAATATATTACCTAATACTACTGTCCCCACAGAGACAAATAATAAATATTTAAGAGCGCTGACAACAGATATGTATTTAAAATATTAGAATCAATATTTCATAGCTCTTACCGTAACTGACAGTTCACCGTGCTGCCCCCACCTCATATAATACTATATACGTGGGCAGAACGGTGGCTCAGTGGTTAACACTTCTGTCTCACAGCACTGGGGTCATGAGTTTGATTCCCAACCCATGCCTTATCTGTGTGGAGTTTGTTTGCTCTCCCCATGTTTGCGCGGGTTTCCTCCATGTGCTTCGGTTTCCTCCCACACTCGTAAAACATACTGGTAGGTTAATTGGCTGCTATTAAATTGCCCTTAGTATCTCTCTTAGTCTGTGTGTGTGTTAGGGGATGTAGATTGTAAGCTCTAATGGGGCAGTGACTGATGTGAGTGAGTTCTCTGTACAGCACTGTGGAATTAGTGGCGCTATATATATAAATAAATAGATGATGATGATGATATATTGCTGTTCATACAGATATCAATAATTTGATCACTTGTCCACTAGAACCTGATATATTTTTTTCTTTGGCACCATAGATGTCGTTTTCTTTTCTTTTTCAAAACAGCTAAATTACCAACCCTGGACCATAGCGTGAGGTTGGATCTAGTGTTCTTCAAAGTTAAAGAAAATCTACTTTTATGGTTGGGTAAAGCACATTTGCCGGTGGCAGCTCCTCACCTGTAATAATACAATCCCTATGTACAGAAAAATAAAAAAACATTATTTAAAAAATTGGAAACTGCGTTTTCTACCGTACGGCAGCAGGGAAATGAATAACAAAGATTCCAGATCAGCTTATAGATTGGACAATATATACTGATTAGCCACAACATTAAAACCACCTGCCTAATATTGTGTAGGTCCCCTGGTGCCACCAAAACAGCTCTGACCCGTTGACTCCACAAGACCTGTGAAGGTGTCCTGTGGTATCTGGCACCAAGACGTCAGCAGCAGACACCCACGGCTCAGACTTGTTTTTCCAGCACATCCCACAGATGTTCGATTGAGATCTGGGGAATTTTGGAGGCCAAGTCAACACCTTGAACTCTTTGTCATGTTCCTCAAACCATTCCTGAACAATTTTTGCAGTGTGGCAGGGTGCATTATCCAGCTGAAAGAGGCCACTGCCATTAGGGAATACCATTGCCATGAAGGGGTGTACTTAACCTGAACCAATGTTTATGTAGATGGTACGTGTCAAAGTAACATCCACATGAATGCCAGGACCCAAGGTGAAATTTCGACTCACATGTAGCCGGCTGTCCACATGATGTAAAAGAAACGTGATTCATCAGACCAGGCCACCTTCTTCCATTGCTCCATAGTCAAGGTCTGGCACTCATGTGCCCATTGTATGAGCTTTCAATGGTAAACAGGGATCAGCATGGGCAGTCTGACTGTATTAGCCTCTACCACATCTGATGGGAGGTTATTCTACTTATCCACTACCCTTTCTGTGAAGTAGTTTTTCCTCAAACTTCCTCTGAACCTACTTCCCTCCAGTGTCAGTGCATGTCCTCGTGTTCTAATACTTCTCTTCCCCCCAGTGTCAGTGCATGTCCTCGTGTTCTAATACTTCTCTTCCCCCCAGTGTCAGTACATGTCCTCGTGTCCTAATACTTCTCTTCCCCCCAGTGTCAGTACATGTCCTCGTGTCCTAATACTTCTCTTCCCCCCAGTGTCAGTACATGTCCTCGTGTCCTAATACTTCTCTTCCCCCCAGTGTCAGTACATGTCCTCGTGTTCTAATACTTCTCTTCCCCCCAGTGTCAGTACATGTCCTCGTGTTCTAATACTTCTCTTCCCCCCAGTGTCAGTGCATGTCCTCGTGTTCTAATACTTCTCTTCCCCCCAGTGTCAGTACATGTCCTCGTGTCCTAATACTTCTCTTCCCCCCAGTGTCAGTACATGTCCTCGTGTTCTAATACTTCTCTTGCCCCCAGTGTCAGTACATGTCCTCGTGTTCTAATACTTCTCTTCCCCCCAGTGTCAGTACATGTCCTCGTGTTCTAATACTTCTCTTCCCTCCAGTGTCAGTACATGTCCTCGTGTCCTAATACTTCTCTTCCCCCCAGTGTCAGTACATGTCCTCGTGTTCTAATACTTCTCTTCCCTCCAGTGTCAGTACATGTCCTCGTGTTCTAGTACTTTCATTCCTTTGAAGAATGTTTCCCTCATGTACCTTATTCAAACCCTTGATGTATTTGAAAGTTTCTATCATGTCCCCCCTTTCCCTTCTCTGTTCCAAACTATACATATTAAGATCTTTTAGTCTTTCCGGGTAAGCTTTGTGCTGTAGGCCATGCACCATTTTAGTTGCCCTTCTTTGTACAGTCTGTAATGTATTAATATCCTTCTGGAGATACGGCCTCCAGAACTGAACACAGTATTCTAGATGAGGCCGTAGCAATGACCTATACAGTGGTATTATTACTTCTTTATTTCTGCTACTGATTCCTCTCTCTATACAACCAAGCATCTGACTTACCTTCCTCATTACTTTGTTACATTACTTACCTGCCTTTAAGTCACCTATAGATGCTCTGACTCAGACATCTAGCCATCACAATTTGGCCATTGCCAAAGTTGGTCACATCCTTACAGTTGCCCATTTTTCCTGCTTCCAACACATCAACTTCAAGAACTGAATGTTCATTTACTGCCTAATATATCCCACCCCTGACAGGTTCCATTGTAATGAGATAATCAATATTATTCACTTTACTTGTCAGTGCTTCTAATGTTGTTATATATAAATATACTGTATGTGTGTGTTTTTAAATAAGTTAAGTTACCTTGACTGGCCAGGACTGCATAGTTGCATAGATCAATTGGCTTGGCCAGTAATATTTCTACACAGGGAATTATATATATGGTAATATAATTTCAAGTCCAAGTTGTCTTATTTAAATATTTCTACAATCTGGCCCTGAAGATGGGCCTGTATTGCTCATGAACACACCTGTCTGGGTGGTTTCATTGTCAAAAGATATTACAGTGATTTTACCTGTGTAATGGATGCAACAAATCTATTTTTAGCTGTAGAATGAGCGATGGTCACAGTAAGATCATTCGGGTGACAAGTCTCTACTTGCACAGAAAACAAGAAGCAATTCCGTTTTAAAAGGTAGAATTATAAAAACAAAGACAACACCTCCCCTTTTCCTTTCTAGAAGGTTTGATACATTTGCTACCTATTAGTTTAACCCTAAGCGACACCCAGAGTAAGGATTAAAATGTGCCCCTTATTTAGGACATACACTGAATAAGTTAAATACTGACTGTTTTTTCATGTAGCACACAAATACTTGATAGCTTATTTGTACACTGAAATTTAAAGTTGATATGTGTGTGTTACGTGAAAAAACAGTCAGTATTTAACTTATGTGCAAAACAGAACACTCATTTGCACCCTCTTCCATTGTAACATGGTTTTGTCCAGGAGACTGAAATAAGGATCCTCTTCATTTAAGATCCTTAATGAATCAGGCCCCGGATCACTATCAACCCGTTTCATCCCGAAGCGATGTATGCATATATAAGTACAACGGTAGATCAAAAGGGAATGATTTCAAAGTCAAACATATATATGAAAAAGTATATCGGGATATAATAAATCTCGTTTAATCACATTTGGACTTCCCCATCAAAGGATGCGCATACCTATCAGGAGTAACATTTTACTGTTACACGTATCCTCGCGTATATATTGATAGGCTAAATAACCACTACCACAAATATGGGACTTTATTTCACAGAATGATAACATATGATCGAAATCGAATAGACTCATAATTATGCCTTTTCTTTTGTCTTACACAATATAGATCGAAAACATTTTTTCCTTGTATTTACACTACGAACCAATATGCACAAATCCAATCTTATATAGAAAGGGGGGGCACACTAGCGAGATATAAAGTTGAACTAGACTTTTTGATCCAACAAAATGCTTGCCGTTGTACCACATATCAATTCTATTGGAACCATATAATAAAACGATGAGGACAAATGACAACATAATCCTTCAAAATGAATATCACTCACATTCACATCTTTTGAAGTACATGCTGTTAGGATTTTTAACCCATTCTCTATGCGTGTTGCTGTCATCTATCGCCCCCCTGGTCCACACCAACAATTTCTTGAACACTTCTCTGCATGGCTCCCTCACTTCTTATCTACTAATATCCCCACCATCATCATGGGTGATTTCAACATCCCTATTTCTAATCCACGTTCCAATGCTGCTTCCAAACTACTCTCTCTAACCTCCTCACTTGACCTCTCCCAGTGGATTGAATCTGCTACTCATCAGGATGGCCACTGTCTTGATCTTGTTTTCTCTAGACTATGCTCAGTTTCTAATTTCCTTAACACTCCTTTCCCCCTCTTGGATCATCACCTTATTAGCTACGCGCTCACCCCCAGTTCTTTACCCTCCCTAGTTTTAAACTCTTCCAAGCCTCCTCGTACCCGCAGGAATATCAACGCTATTGATTTTCAACAGTTTTCCACCTCTCTCCAACACCTTCTCTCCCCAATTTCTACATTCTCCTCCCCTGATCGGGCAGTACCCCATTTTCATCAAACCCTAGCAACTGCCCTGGATCAAGTGGCTCCAGCGACACTACATACTTCGCATAGAATTCGATGCCAACCGTGGCACACTACAGTTACACGAACTCTACAAAAACTTTCTCGTAAAGCAGAACGTCACTGGCGTAAATCTTGTGCCTCTAATGATTTCATCACATATACTGATATCTACCACTCCTACAGAAATTCTCTGGACACTGCTAAACAAGCATACTACCGATCTCTCATCTATGCTCAGGCTTCTAACCCCAAACGGCTCTTTAACACATTTAACTCTCTTCTGAATCCTCCTGCCCCAAATCCTCCAGCTAACATCAGTGCACAGGATCTTGCTTCCTATTTCAAGGACAAAATTGATAAGATCAGGCTTGAAATGGTATCTCCCTTGACAAGCAATCTGCTCAATTCCTTTGTAGCACCCTCTGACACTCTCTCTTCATTTAATCCCACAAATGAAGAGGAAGTTTATACTCTCTTCTCATCTTCCTACTCTACCTCCTGTCCTCTTGATCCCATTCCCTCACAAATTGGTAGGTCCGTGTCTCCTGTGCTCATTCCCCCTCTAACTAAAATCTGTAATCTATCTCTTTCTACTGGTATTTTTCCATATATATTTAAGCATGCAGTAATTACTCCCATTTTAAAAAAACAGAGATTCTGACCCTAACTCTCTCGAAAATTACCATCCTATCTCCCAGCTCCCATGCCCCTCCAAGCTTCTCGAGAGAATTGCCTACACACGCCTCACACACTTTCTTACAGCAAACAACCTATTGGATCCTCTTCAGTCAGGCTTTCGCTCTCAACACTCCACAGAGACTGCGCTGACCAAAGTTGTCAATGATTTGATCACAGCAAAACATAATAACCAATACTCTCTTCTAATTCTCCTGGATCTCTCTGCTGCATTTGACACTGTTGACTACTCTCTCCTCATACAAACGCTACAATCCCTAGGTCTTGAAGGCACTGTCCTATCCTGGTTCTCATCCTACCTATCTAATCGCTCTTTCAGTGTTAATTTCTCTGGATCCACCTCTGCTCCGCTTCCTTTATCATTTGGAGTTCCACAAGGCTCAGTCCTAGGTCCTCTGCTATTCTCTATTTACACCACTTCTCTTGGAAAACTAATAAGCTCCTTTGAATTTCAGTATCATCTCTATGCGGATGATACACAAATTTATCTATCCTCTCCTGATCTTTCACCATCCGTGTTGTCTCGCGTTACTGACTGTCTTTCTGCCATTTCATCTTGGATGTCTTCTCGCCAACTCAAACTCAATCTTTCAAAAACTGAATTAATAATATTCCCACCCAAAAACAGAAACTTCCTGCCTGACATTTCTATTTCTGTCCATAACATGACTATAAATCCCACCCCGCAAGTTCATTGCCTAGGTGTAATCCTTGATTCACAACTGTCGTTTATTCCCCACATCAACTCTATATGTAAATCATGTTACATACACCTAAAGAACATTTCCAGAATACGCACATATCTGACACAAGACACCGCAAAAACATTAATTCATGCACTCATCATCTCCCGCATCGACTATTGCAATTCCCTCCTTACTGGTCTTCCCAAAGTCAGACTTGAACCCCTACAATCTATTTTGCACGCAGCGGCTAGACTGATTTTCCTTACAAACCGTTATTCCTCTGCTGAGCCACTCTGTCAGTCTCTACATTGGCTGCCTGTATTTCAACGAATCCAATATAAAATTCTTCTACTAACATACAAGGCCATCAACAAAATTGCACCGACATACATTTCCTCACTTGTCTCTAAATATTTCCCTACTCGACACCTCCGTTCTGCATAAGATCTACGTCACTCACAATCCTAAAGCAGGTCATGGAAGAGAAGCTGAACGCAAAAAACATTGAGCTTGCTACGATAGAGCCTGGAAAGAAGTTTCACATGTACTGCAAGTACAAGTCCACTCTCATCACATCCTCCCATTCTCGGTTACAGGATTTTTTCCGGGCTGCACCTACTTTGTGGAATTCCCTCCCACGCACAGTAAGACTTTCCTCTAGTCTTCAAACCTTCAAGCGTTCGCTGAAAACCCACCTCTTCAGACAAGGTTATGATATTCCTCAACCATCATCTTAATTTTCCTAGATTACCCTATTACCATCCTCTACACTGCTAACGCAAGACAACAACCTTCTGACCAACATTGCAACACACATAGCCCACTCAGTACTTTTACCTTTGCAGTCTGGCTGGTCCATTGTGCAATATGATGTAGCACATGCCCTTGTGTTTCTAACTCCCATTGTCCTTTAGATTGTAAGCTGTGAGCAGGGTTCTCTTACCTCTCTGTCTGTATGTATTACCCAGTATTGTCTTATTAATGTTTGTTCCCAATTGTAAAGCGCTACGGAATTTGCTGGCACTATATAAATAAATGTTGATGATGATGATATAATGACAATGAAACTCATATATGATGAAATGATCTACTTACTAGAGAGTATGTGAATGGGGGATAATTAGTTATTCCAAAAACCACTTTAACTCGAATTCTGCATTTAGACCTTTTGGAGCTAATGTTTTAAATCTGTAAATATTTTCCATTTCGGCCTTTGCTAATCTAATATCTTGATCATTGCATCTCCAGTTATTGGCTACCATTCTAAAACTGCAAAAAAATTAAATTGAATTGCGATTACAGCCATGTAGATATTTGCAGTGAGCAGACAAGGAGTGATTTATATTCCCTTTTTTTATATTTCTCAAATGTTCCGCCAAGCGGACTTTGAGGGGTCGGCTAGTTTTTCCTATATATTGCTTTCCACACTTACATTGAATCAGATATATCACATTTTTAGAATTGCAGGTAATAAAATCCTTAATTTTAAAGGTCAGGCCATTTGCTGTAACTTTACATTCCGTGATTTTTGACTGACTGTTCTGAATAGTTCTACATGGTAAGCACATACCACATCTATGGAAGCCAAAAGTTTTAATTTGTTGTTGATTGGTCTTCCTAGGTAGTATACTCTGCACAATATGATCTTTAATATTAGGGGCCTTTCTACACACAAATTTAGGCACCCTAGGTAATTGATCTGTCAAAGTTGGGTCACTGGTGAGTATCTTCCAATACTTTCTCACTACATTCTCATAATATCTATATTTTCTATTGTACTGTGCAACAAAAACTACATCTCTTTTTACATCATCCACTTTTTTCTTTGGTTCCAGTAACGATATCCTATCCATATTTTTAACTTTCATATGGGCACTTTCAATTAGTTGATTCGAATAACCTTTATGTATAAACTGCATTTTCATTGTGGTAATCTGATCTTTACAGATTTGATCTTCAGTGTAGTTCCTTTTAATCCACATGAACTGACCTACCGGAACATTGTTAAGCCAATTTCTATGGTGATGGCTAGATGCATTAGTATATGAATTGCTATCGGTAGGTTTGGTAAAGGTTTTGGTATGGATCTCATTACCTTTTACATAAATGGTTAAATCCAAAAAGGTAACTGAATTCTGGCTAATATCATAGGTCAATTGGATATTGAAAGGATTCTGATTCAAATAGTTGCAAAAGGGAGGTTCTATCCCCCCTCCAGATAAAAAAGATGTTGTCAATATATCTAGACCATGACACCAGGTCTGCCCCCCACCTTTCGCCACCCCAAATTTAGAGATCTTCCCACATGCTCATAAAGAGGTTGGCGTAGCAAGGGGCAAACCTGGTGCCCATGGCAGTTCCTATCTTTTGTAAATAAAAATGATTTTCAAAGTGGAAGTAGCTATTAAACAGAATAAATTGAATACTTTCGCAAATGAAGTTGCATACTACTTCTTCTACCTCAATCTCTTCCAATTTCCGTGTCGCCGCCAATCCTTGATCATGTCTACTGATGGTATATAACAAAGATACATCCGCTGTTATGAGGAACCATTTATCTTGCCATTCAATATTCTTAAGTCTATTGAGAATATCTCAAGTATCCTTCAGATATGATCTGGTGGTGGTCATGTATGGCTGTAGCATATGGTCAATATACATTGATAGCTTGGATGTTATAGAATTCACACCTGCCACGATCGGTCTACCGGGCGGGGAGGTTATGCTATTATGAATTTTTGGGAGAACATATATAGATGGTATAGATGGATTAGGGGGAATTAAAAAGTCCTCTATATCCTCTCCAATCACTCCCTTTATCCGATATTGTTCAACCAAAATCTTCAGGTCTTTACTGATTCTCCCGGTAGAATCCCCTTTTAGCTTTTGGTAACTTTCTCCATCCATTAATTGTCGGTTAATCTCTGTGATGTATTTTGATCACAATGGCACTGCCTTTATCTGCGGGTTTGATCACAATATCTTCATTAGTTTTCAAGGATGACAGCGCTTGTTTCTCTTGTTTAGTAAGGTTATTTCCTTTATTGATTGTATTACCTCAGGATTCAACCTCATCTAACATGAGTTTCCCAGAGGTCTCTATATGTTCTTTTCTCATATGACTAGGGATGAAGGTGGAAATTTTTTAAATGTATTTATATTTGTGGTTCCTATCTCTTTGTCTCCTTTCAGTTTAAAAGTTTTGTTAAGGAACAATTTCCTAAGGAATTTTTGTAGGTCATAAAAAATTGGAAAGACCTCCTCTTCACCCCTGGAGCAGGTGAGTCTACGGTGGTAGATTTATCTTTAACTCTCCCACCTAAAAACACTTCCATGGACCCATCTGGCTCTCCCCCTTGGCCAAACTTGGCTCCAGGGAGAAGACAGCCAGATCCCAGTGCAGCAGCCCCCAGGCTGCACTGAAGCTCTCTGAGCTCCTGTATGGGACTCCGCCCGCTGGGTTCCCTCTGGCAGCCACTCTGAGGTGACTCCCTTGGCCACCAATGGACCTCCACGGTTAATATACATTACTTTTTACACACAAAGATGTAACTTCTAGCCTAGCGCTGAGAGTTGACCCTTTCAGCGCTGTGCGCAGGTCTACTATCTGCTCCACAGTGCCCACAAATTAAGTACTTAATATATTATATTCATTCAGTTAAAAAACACATTTTTACTCTCTCTGCGCTGCAGCGCACATGTAAAATACATTTATTCTTTAAATGTAATAAATACATTTGTCCTTACTAATTTATACGAGTGGTACTTAGCACCGGTAATTTTATCCTTGTCGGGAGGGTATAAATCCTCCCGGCACCGGAGTACCTTTAAAAATAGCCAGACCTCCGGACCCAGCCACACTCCCTCCCCTCTTGTCCATGCGGGCCACCAGCGGGCCGTGTCCTCTCGATTTGGCTCCTGGTACCGCAGTGTCTTGAGGTTACCAAGGGTGACCCAGGGGATCCGGCTCTTCCTGCTGAGACAGTCCGTCCGCATTGCATTTCCTTGCTTGTGAATGATGTGTAAATCATACATTTGAAAAGCAAGGTTCCCCCGAAAATTTGGTTTAACTTAACATGAGCCCCTGTATTTGTAAATTTGTATTCAGTGGAATATAGTGCATCAGCTGGGATGACAATGATCAGCTCATTCTGCCGAGTGGTGTAGTTGCAGTAGAATTGGGGACACTTAAGGTCAAATCTTGCCAGCAAAACGTTAAAATTTTGCAGCCACATAAGTCATGCAGCGATTATTTCACAGAACAGTTTTTAGAAGTTCACTCATCTACCTTATCTCTCTGCAAATTTGTATTCACTAACAGGAGGAAGCGGTCAGTCTGCTTACCTAACTAGAAATGGTACATTACAGCGCCCATAGAGGCAACATGGTGAAATACTTTATTGTTTTTACTAAACGATCACTTTTGAACAAAGCTACTCAATCACTGCGGTATCTTAGTATTGTCTGTGTAGTAGTAGTACTGTTACATTACCTGGTGTCACTTTGACTGATGTTCAGTTGTTATTATTAAACAAAATGTCTAATTTCTGATTCTTTCCTTAGGTTTTATTGGATTCTGAAGAAGAATTAAGAAACAATTCAGAGAGAGAAGATTATAATAATTATAAGGCCAAACCACTGAACAATAAGAGAAACTTTGAAATTCAAGCTATCGACCTGGTGGACTGCAAGCTTTGTAAAATTCGTTTGTGTTAATAATTATCAAATGTTTGAATATAACATTCTGTGAATATATTAAAAGCAATTTCAACGTATGATGGAAACCACTCTGTCTCCTATCACAGGACTGGTAATTAAAGCAGCAATCCCATTGACAAAATGGGCACGAGGTTTACTCCATGTTTCGCAAAACTCTATATGGGCCATTTTGTGTGGGGGGGGGGTGATTTCAGTCCAACTTTGTGCTCTACCGATGCTACATAGATGATTTGTTTTTCGTATGAGATGGGGATTCTCTTTCGGTTGATCAATTTAATTCCCACCTTAATAATAATGCTTATAACCTCTCCATTACTCACACCTCTAGTATGCTATCAGTTCATTTTCCTCAATATCACACTTACAGTGTATAAGGCATAAATTCATATGTCAATTAATAAGAAACAGGTGGATGATAATCATTATATAATCTTTAACAGCAGTCATCATCATCACTCTTGGCTGAAAAATATCCCTAAGGGATACAAAGAATAAGACAAAATTGTTCAAATCAGCAAGTCTTTGAGATACAAGCTAGAGATCTACTAGATTCCTTTAAATAAAAGAGATATCTTGTTGATTTACTGGAAGCTTCATTACAACAGGTATTAAAGATTATTAGGGACACACAAGTATGGATAATTTCTAAGTTCTATTTAATTTATATCAAAATTTAATAGTAAATCACAGAATATTAACAAGGTGATACAGAAATATTTTCCTACTTTGAAAATTAGATCCTATTTTAAAAACGATTTTACCTGAGAGTCCGACGATCACTTTCCGAGGTCTAGAAAACCTCCAAGATCATTTTGTTTCCAGTTTCTTTGACAGAAAATCACTAAGCTATAAAGATAAGTCAGTGACTCAGGATAAAAACACCTTATAGTGACTTGAAAAAGGACCTTAATGGATGTTTCAGATGTGGGAGAACAAACTGCAAGACTTTCAAACGTATGAAGAGCGCTGACTATAAGTCATCACTGAAGAAAGAAAGCTATAAATGTAAGAGTTTTATTAACTGTGATGCCAAATATGTAGTTTACATCTTATAGTTTCCATGTCATCTATTATATGTTGGTCATTCTATTTGTTCGCTTAGAATACGATTTCTGGAATCTCTTTGCAATTTTTAAAGCAATGATTAAATGTTCATACCAACAGAACCAGGAACATTAAAAAGATATAAAAGGTTTAGGTTACAAAAATAGACAAATGCACGTAACATATGTTATCTTGGTTTCAATCCGGAATACAATCTAAAAGATTTTTTATGAACAGAAAGTTTTATAAGTGTACAGAGAAACAAGTGATTTAAAACAATGACAAGGTAATTATTCTGAATTCCATGTACTTCAATCGTTCAGTGTCTCATCCTGGCTGGTCCTGTGAGTATGGCTCGCAACTCGGCATTCTGGGAGATTTCTCTAGACTTGGAATCCTTTTTCCTCTTAGAGAACTGAATAAAACCAGTTACCCTTCAAAAGAAATGGACTTAAGTTTTTAAGTATATATATATATATATATATATATATATATATATATATATACACACCTCTAGCGCTCTCTAGTGTCCACTTAGTGAAACTCATACGTTAAACATTTTCAAAATGAGGATAGTTATATTCATTCTACAATCTACTATTAAGTGTATACTTAATTACCTATATAGTTCTTTAACCCAATACAGTTAAAAATCTCATGTACACCCAATATCAAGACATTTTATCCTAGCTCATGATAGTATTCCTGCTGGCCTTTCCTTGATAGGAATTGATCAGATTAATAAAACTAAACAAGGGGGTGATAGTTTAAAAAAATGTATATATGAGAGAGTCCTTTTGGATATATACTTTGGTAACACTAACTCCTGAAGGTCTAAATGAAATGCTTCATTTTAATGAACTCATTTAGACCCACATTAATATCATGAATTAGTTTTAACTGTATGTGTGGTTCTGGAAATATATACAACTGTTATTTAATATGTTTAAGTCATTGGAATATATACAGTGTATATATTTTTCATGTTTATATATAACTTGTTTCAATTCATACAAACTGACAAAGTATCTTTAGTTTAATTGTTAAAATTGAATTATATATAATATTAGTATTCTTTTGATAAAATTACTGTTTATTTTTATTAATGAGAGGATTATGGTTTTATAACATAATAGTTGGATTTTATCGATCTGTCTATTACAGATTAGATGTTGGAGTAATCTCACTATTAACTTTATTATCTGATACAGATATCAATACTATGTCTTCCCTTGCACTAACTACCGCTGATGAATCCATATTATATGGGGAAACGCGTCAGTGGTGCTGTTTATAGTAACATACTAAGAACACCACTGCTACACAGTCCTATAGTAACCTTTACATTGGAGAAAATACCTGAACATTACTTTCTTCCTCTATTCATTATCACAAAGACAGAACATCCTGTATTTAAAACACCTGCAATAAAAAATCAAACCTGCTTCTGATTAGAGTCGACGTTTCATTCATCACAGCCAGTGCCGGATTAAGGGAATGGAGGCCCCTGGGCAAAGGGGGCCTCCATTCCCCCGTGAGGGCCCCCCCTTGATCCGAGCTGCCCGCCCCCCCCCTCTGCACTTACCTCCTTCCCCGACGCGCTGTGTACGCTCTTTACTGAGGAGATCTCGTGAAAGTGAGACTCACGAGATCTCCTCAGTAAGGAGACTACAGCGCGCCGGGGAAGGACCGCAGGGAAAGTGCTCAGCAGCACTGTTCGCGCCGGGGGCGCCCCCACCCCCGACCGATCAGTACTGCTGCTGAGCACTTTCAAGGGCCCCCTGGATGCCATAGGCCCCTGGGCTGTAGCCCAGTTAGCCCTATGGTTAATCCGGCCCTGATCACAGCAGAGTCTTGTTGGTCATAACGGAACCATTGTTACAAGCTGCCTGCCACTTGGTTCCAAAGCAAGCAAGGGAACAGTGGAAGACCACGTCTCACGGTAACTTACTTTGAACTAAGCAAAGGAAATGCAGAAGACCACGCTCCAATGTATTACACACTATTGCTTGGAAACACTTTCTAACTTCAGGTGGTAATAAGACTACTCCTATGATATCTCATGTGCGAATTTTGCTCTGCTAGTTTAAGACACTGTTTTGTATTTAAGGATCCACAATGTGTTTGTATTCTCTGGGCACCTGAACACTAAGTTTTCATTATCCTTGGATATCGAGGATATATTTAGTTTCACCTGTGTAACAATTGCAAGTTAGCGAATTGTTCTGTTTTCAACTGTGTTTTGTATTTTTATTAACTTGGATGGAGATATATTGTTACTTTTATGTTTGCATTGTAATAAATTAGGCATTAGGATGCTTCATACCATTTAAACACTATCCTCTCATTTATCATTTTTTATATCTCATATTATTTATATTTTTAATATATGGAAGAATTAAGTTGAGCGCCTCTATTTTGTTGTTGTTTCTAATAATTATCACGTGGTTGCAGAACCCCTCAGAGACATTTTTCCTACCCATTTAATGTATCATTCTATTCATTAGTGACAAAAATGTAAATATTTTTGTTTTTATTTAGTGTTACGTAGATATTTTGTCACCCATGACACAAGCACCTGAAAGCCGCAAAGCTCTGAGGTAAATGTATTATTAGGGACCCCTTTGTGGTGATAAGTTATATTAAAATAATTATCTGCTTATTGCCTCATGGCTCTAAGGAGGGTATAATAAAATACTGAATTTTTTGCAATGTAATATATTTATATTGCAAAGTCCCCCTAGTTGTTCCTTCTTTCTGACTGTTGCTACATTACATTGTCCACACTAAATAGGCTTAGAGGGTTTATTCACACAACGTTAAACATTAAATCATTGAGTTACAAAATTCTATCGTCACGAGAGAGTGACATTTTCCCTCTTTTCCACATCCGAGGTGACTGGGAAATTCTAAGTCAATGTCTCGACTCGGATTGTTAAAACTTGGAATTGTTGGATTCAAAAGAATCAGAACAACTTATCACAATTTTAACTAACTCTTCAGAAATGTAACACAGCAATGTAGCTACACAATATCCACGTTTATTTGAAGTCAATGAAAAGTATAGTTTATAAAATGAAATCTCAATGACTGGTCTCCCTCCAGGTAATTTTTCTACTCTCTGTTCCTATAACCGAGCTGTGCACCAACAATGTTGATTAATAGGGCAGTGACTTTAGAAACTGTATTTCTATGTTGTATTGGACATCCATAATCATGTGCACATTGTTCCTGTCTTAAATACCTCATACAATGACTAATGTCACTCGCCTGTGTCAAACCTCAAACCTACTTTTCCTTTTCATGAAAATTTTCACTGTGGGTTTCGTCAGACCCTAAAGATGAAGCTCCAGCACTTAGTGTGTAACAGGGTGTCTGTCATACTAACCACTGTTGTTTCTGTGTTGCTTCCTTCAGTAAACTTGATCAAAGTATCCATAAGATTAAGACCTTCGACGAAATCAAATGAAATATATGTCCTCTATGAATCTACAATGAAAAAAATTATACTCTGAAACTTGATTGAGAATGTATTTAGACTTATGGATGTACACAAAAATATTAGCAAATATTGGGGATACTTTAAACCCCATTGTGGTTCCTGTTATATGCAAAAAATATTTATTTATAAAACAAAACTAGTTTTCCTCCAAAGATAAGCGTAAAAGTGATAACTCTATATTTAAGCCTTCATTGTATCAATACTTCTCTTGAAGCATCAATTCCAACTTCCTGTGAACTACTGATAGCTAGAAACAAGAAACTGTCATAGTTGTATAATTGGATGAAAGAAACTCCGTGCGATTGCGATCAGTATGCCAGTACGCCAGTACACCAATCGCACGATAAAGCGCGCACGCATACATTCACACTTTCACATTCATTTAGATATATATTTCATATTTATAATGATTCCATTCCACGGTCCTTTATGAGCAGATGTTGTTTGGTTTATATTTATATATTATAAGGTTATATGTACACTTTAGTGATATTTTAAGTTCAGGTCACTGGAAGCATGTCATGTTTGGTATCATTCTAATCCCCTATTTATCCGCAGTTGTCCGGTTCAGTCGCCGAAAGGATCACATATTGCGTGCGCTAGTTATCGATGACAGGGAATAAATTATTAGAATGATATTGTCAGTGTAATGCTAATAGACCAGTTCTTGGCGGGAAAACTAAGTATGCATCATCTGGCGAGCAGACTCCCACCCTGGGAATGTTGACCCCCACCCTTGGAGGGGGTTGCTTGAACTGGCCAATGACCTGCATTGCACTGGACCCTCCTGAAGCCTGAACCTATGGAAGCAAGCCAATGTTTTCACTGTATCACTAGATGTTTATATACAGCTCCCTGGAACAAGTTAAACAGTCACTCTGACCACAGTCTTCAAGAGTGAAGGACTGTAGCTGGATCCATCAGAGAGCGCAGCGGGCGCAGCGTATGTATGTATGTATCAGGTATCGGCTGTACTGTACTTATTTATTGAACTGCTAAATTTTTGCTTTGCTAAATAAATTGCTTGTGCTTTGGAACCACACAAATCGCATAGACTATGCTTATTGCAAAATGAAGAAATTACTTTAATAAAACATACTGTATGTTGTATATTATATAATACTTTTATACTCCACATGTATTTGATCATACATTGTTCTTCTAAAGGAATTCGTAGGGTCATTCTTCGACTCACTATAAGTATTCAACCCACCGAATTGGTGTAAACCTTCAACTGTGCAATCCCGATAATTTTAAATAACAAAAGCTCCTCCCTTATCACCAGGTCTAATAAGTATTAAAGCATTCCCTGATAGTCTATTAATGTCTTCCCTCTCCATAATTGTCAGGTTATAACATGAATTGCGTCCTTAGTTCAAATGGGCACTGATCACTTGATCTAAAAGCATTTAAAGGATTAAAAAGTAGGATGGAACGCATGGGGGTCAAAACTGCTTTTATAGAATCAGAGAAGAAATAAGTCCGCACTCGGTTAATACAAAACAAAAAGACAGATGTTGTCAGCGCTTATCCTTAACACTGCATATCTGTGTCTAACTAGCAAAATTAAAACATGAGATATTGGTTCATATTTTGATCAAAATGTTTAAGCCTGCATCCTAGCGTCAAGGGCACCTCATTATATGCAGGTCCTACACTGACCTATATGCTTTGAACGCCATTAAAATGCAATTAAAATCAGATGCACTCACCTCCCAGGTATAGGGGCTTACAACTAGCAAGGGCTGGCTTGTGAGCCACACCCAAATATGCCTTAAATAGGCTTGATGGACAGCTGCTATGACAACATAAGGCAATATCTTATAACAAAACCAGAGAAAAAACAAACCGCGCTTTGGTATATCCCATATTATATATGGTACCAGCTGCATGGCAATAAGCCTGTGCTTGGTATATTCCATATCGTATATGGTACCAGCTGCGTGGCAATATAAATGCCAATATATGTATAAAAAAGCAAAACGACAGTTGTTAGCGCTTGTTCTTAGCACTGCATATCTGTGTGTATCTAGCAAAACAAAAACATTACAGATTTGGAAAGTATCACTGGATGAATCTGATCTCACACGACAGACAAAGAGGTTCACACAGATGTATTTGCATATTTCTCTTGTTGTTGATCTGCTGGAAATTCCTGGTTGATTATATAACAATTTCTATAGTGAATCATTCCATTGGGGCGTGTATGGAGGTTGCAGCACGATATAAGAGTCGTGTGCTGAGATTGTGACAGGACTCCAGCAGTTTCTGTAGCTGCCATAAACAATGCAGCGTCTGGTTGTCCTTCTGCTGGTTGGGGCAGTGAGCGCTCTTGTGACGGTGTCGGCTAAACCGGAGCTGGACAAAAATGAAAGTTTCATGTGTTGCCAGAGTAGATCCTGCAGTGGTTGTAGATGTCGGAGTATGAGCTTTAAGGTAAGTTTTATGCAGGAATTTATAATTTATTAAGTCCTAGTTCAGGTCTTAGAAATCTAAAGACATATTGATCCAGTTAATTAAAAGGTTATAGACCTATAGTATATTAGCATTATGTGTGTCTCACTGGGTAGATTATATTTCAAGTGTTCCCTCTTTATAACACCAGTGTAAAACACAGATCAAGAACTGATTGTGATAACGAGTGTGAAATATATCGGAATTATATAACACAGTGTTCTCTGGAACGCTCAGTGACACAGACGGCATTAACCAGGTTAGTGTGTAGCCTCAGGCGTTCTGATTTGCCAGAATTCTAGCTCAAAACAAGCAAATTGCAGTGACGTTTTCTCTGATTCAAAAATTGTTGTTTTTTCTTTAAAAAAAGGAAAATTATCCTCCCTGGACCGCAGCAGTGTTGTTCAAAGTAATAAAAAATACTTTTAATGGTTTTGAGAAGCACATTTGCTAGCGGTTCCTCCTCACCTGTAAGAAAACAGTCCCTATGTACAGTAGAATAAGCAATTGTTACATAGCTGACATAGATTAATTGGCTGGGCCAGTAATATTTCCACCAATGAAATAGTATATAAAAGTGCTTTTTTTCTATGACAAATGGAAATAATCTGTAATGACACTGTCATTGAGTACCATCAGAAATAAATACTGTATATGTATATATATGATTAACTTAGGTAATATCATTTTTTTAACTCTAACAAGCAAAAATGACAGTTTTTCTTATCTAAATATTTCTAAAAGTTGGCACTGAGGCTCATCCTGTATTACTCCTGAACAGACCTGTCTGGGTAGTTTCATTGTCAAAATAGATTAGAGTGATTTTACCTGTGTAATGAATGCAACAGATTTATTTCTTAACTATAAAATGAGCAATGGCTACAGTAAGATCATTCGGGTGACATGTCTTTGATTGTACTGAAAATAAGTACAATTCAGTTTTAAAGGGTAGAATTATAAAGAAAAGTACAAATAGACAATAAGTTTCATATATCTCAAAACATGTAATGGTATTGTTATGGCCACCAGTGCGTCATAAACTTGTAGAACTTAGCAGAAGAGGTCTTCACCAATAGCAGCCGCCTCTCCCGTAGAGACTGGTTATGCTCACAGGTCTTACACTCAGTGTAGTACAAGTTTATGGTCACACAGCAGCACTCAGGAGTGGGAGGTAATACACGGGGTAGGGACAGGCCAGAGGTCTGCGGACTGGAACAGAGATGATAATGTCTGACTGGCCAACAGGGCACAGGCGGAGACGTCAGGTACATGCCGGGTCTTTGTCACAGGCAATGATGCAAATCCAGTAACAGGCAGAAGGTCAGGGCAACTAGCGATGGCTCAGAGTATAGGTACAGGCAGAGGGTCAGGGCAACAAGCAAAGGTTCAGAGTCCAGATACTGGCAGAAAGTCAGACACAGAAAAGCAGTCCAAAAAGTATTCACCAATACAGCACAGGAGCAGGTAAGCAAACTGGTATCACAACATTATAACCGGCAGTGAGGCTCAGTCCTTACTGCCTTAAATAGTACTGGTGGCCAATGAACATGCAGTGTGCCCAGCTGCATAATCAGCCAGGTGGCTGCAATATAATTAATCTAATCAGTCATGGATGGCTGAGCCTATACACTCCTGCTCGCGCGCACCTGGTTGTTGGCCAGCTGGCCAGGCACAGCGGCAGGGAGCCTCAAGCGAGGAGCCGGAAGTGACATCCTAGTTGTCATGGAGACGGCCGGGACGTCAGAGACAGAAGGTAGTGAGTGGTGGCGGTGCCTGCGGCCGCCGCGGCTCCTAACAGGTATTAGTGGACTATACTTTATCCAACTGCGTGAACCTCATTTTGTTGTACCACACTAAGGAGTAAATGTATCAAGTCTTCTAAAAAAGAAGAGTGGAAGTGTTGCTCAAACAGCAACCGATTCTAGCTCGTTCTCTATTCCCCCAATAGTTCAACCCTAAGTGACACCCAGTGTAAGGATTAAAATTTGCGTCCTCCTGCAAACAGTGACTCTTATTTATGACAAGTGCTGGATACGCACCACACAATGCCTTTGTATTGCATCGGTGTGCCTGGATGGTCCACTCAACGAAATTCAATGCGCACGTCTGCTCTCTGCTCTTGAAAGGCAGCTCAGCAAACTAGTACGCAGTGAGGAGGGTAATCATGAGGACTTCTGTTCTTATATATGGAGATTTTGTTTGTGGAGATTTTATTGTACATTGGGCAAAGTACACTGGCACATCTCTTTTGAAGTGCAAACGGAAGGTGCAAAAAAGATTATAATGAGAAGCGATCTGCGCTAGCTTAGATGGGCAAAATTCAAATCTTTTTGTGTAATGAAAATTGCTTTGCACGCCTCCACACGCACCAACTCCATCCTTATATCTCAGCTAAATCATCTCGCTCTGCAAAACTAAATCTCATTTTTACACTGCTCCACACTAGGCCGACAGGTAGTGCAAATAGAAGACAACTCAATTATGTAATAGACGGCGCTAATCTCCAGCTCATAAAATATAATCAATTGTATAACATCCACAATATATTATTTTCAATTGTCCATGGAATAAAATGTGTATCTCTTCTAATATTTCTTCCTTGCTACAAATGCTGTATTATAATTTCTTCTCTCTCACCTGTCTTATATCCTTTGATTGGAAAACATTGAGGAGATTTTGGAGGGAGAATTATTGGTAACATAAGGAACCTGTGATCCATCAACATATAAGTGCCCCATTTCCTATACCACTTTGTATTGTGTAAGTGTTCCTTCTGAGGATATTCTATCTTTTGACATAAATACCCCCTTTCTTTCTTGCATGATATTTTGCTAATGATGGGGTCTTTCTTCACTCATTTCTGGTAACTGAAGTGCAGTGTCTGTGATCCACACAGGGTGCTGATATATGATATACTACTTGATAAACACTCTGATACCAACTTCTCTTTATTTTGAGGATAACATCATAAGTGGACCAAAAAATTTTGGGGGAAGAAATTATAATACAGCATTTGTACCAAGGAAGAAATATTGGAAGAGATACACATTTTATTCCATGGACAATTGAAAATAATATATTGTGGATGTTATATAATTGATTATATTATACGAGCTGGAGATTAGCGCCGTCTATTGCATAATTGTGTTGTCTTATGTAATGTTTCAGGGTGAGGTGGACCCTGTTTGTATGTAAATATCGGCAGCTGTCTCATCTTTTGCGCGGATAGTTTTTTCATTTCTGTTAGATTAAGGTAGTGCAAATACGCCTATATATGTTTTTTCGCGTCTGACTACAAAATTAGTAGTATGGAAACAGTAAAAATATTACATCAAAAACCCCCTCCCACTTCAGAACATGCATTTTATGTTGTCCAGAGAGAGCTTAACTGCGTCATCAAACACAAAGTAGCAGGGATGCGATGATGCTAATTGGGCTCCATGCCCCCTGTTTGCTGAGGTGGGGGGGACTTGATAAAATGAATTACACCCCCCTTAATGTTGCAAATTGGACAATTAAGTTCCGTCTCTTCTTTTCCTACCTGACCTCATCTCGCTTTCTCTATTTGTGGATAAAAATGGATTGCAATTCCTCCCTTAACAAGAAATATGCCCCCCCCCCTTTAATTCCCCATACCATAAAGTAGGATCCGTTTTTCGACTTTCCGCTTATGAGTAGACATTCGATGTTATATTTATAAATTTGCATTTTGCAGAATTTATTGCGCGAGCTAAAGTGAAAACAATCAATTTAGTCTGCTATGTAGAATTTGGGGCAGGAGTAGGATCATTTAAAGCCGAATTTCAACTGCGGTCAGTCAGCTCTCATGCCTGGAAAAATTGCATTTCAGCACCCCTGTAGCAGCGCCCCTAGTGGTGACAATATTACGCAATATGGTGAAATACCTGATTGTCTTTACTAAATTGTCACTTTTGAACAAAGCTTCTCAATTATAACAGCGCCTTAGTGTCACGATCCAACACTCACCTGAGTCTGGGTTACGTGTTTGTAACAAAGGGTTACTCAAAAACAACAACCTGGTCTGTTTAAAAATAATTAAAATTCTCCCTGTCTGCCCCACACACTAATTTTGCCTTGCCAATTATGCCACCAACAAGGTTTTTTGTGAAGAGCTGACACACTTACTCAAGAAACCTTCGGTTCTCTCTTTAAACTAATCTATTACAATTTACTTTTATCAGAGTTATCATAAACCAAATGATTTACCCTGACCCAGAGTTATAATAAACCAAATGATCTCCTCTGTTTCAACTATGTAGCATTCTAAAACAAAGCCAAGTCCGACACTTGAATTAGTAAGAACAAAGAGGCCTGAATTTATTAAGTGTAATTTAATATGGAAAATAAATCCACAATGCGTAAGATGAAAACAATTAACAAAATGACATACAAAGATATAATTTAATAGTTTTTGGTAAATTAAAAAGGAATAAACAACAGAAAATGGCTAACTCAAAAACACGTGCATAAAATTTTCTCTTTTCTTCTGTTTAAATAATAAATGAGATGAGCAGGTTTCCAAAATATAATATTTCTATAGTTTATTATTAAAATTATATTATACATAGATACAGCCATACCGGACGAAGCAGACATACGCCCAGGATCTCAAATGCCAATTGACACTCTATATTTTATGAACTCATTCTTTTATAGAATATGTTACTACTTATTTCTTTAAAACACACCTTCCCAGCTTACATCACTGCTGGCACTCTAAGTCTCTATAATTAAAGTGACATATTCATTGTGGATGGGTCATCTTGGCCTTATGTGAAGCCAATATTTCTTTGGTCTTATTCGGCGGTATTGGGAAATACTGGAAATTTACTAAAAACGTGTCTCTTGTTGTGTAATTTCTGTATTGTGCACTATGTGTTTTTCCGTTCTCTTAAAGCACAGAAACAAAATTCAAGTTTATTGGTTCATTCTATTGAACTAATTGGTAATATAGGGTTTTTTTAATTTTTACTTCGACACACGATTTATGCTTGCTGGCAGAACAGGAATAATGGGACTCTTTCATTATGAAATTAACTCTCAGTGAACAAATCTGCTGCAAACAAATCTGCTGCAAGTACCCACAGCACCCTTCCCTGTGATGTCAAGCCTAGAAAGTCTGTGTAAATGCAAATAAGTTTTTTCATGACCTCTTTTCAAATGCCTTTCAAGTCAGGGTTTATTTACACTGGCCTAACTTCTCACCAGAATATCCTAGAAAGATGATATGTATCATTTGCATACCAAACATGACTACTGTAAATATGATATTTGAGAAAATATGACATTTTCCTGTGTCCTTAGTCCCCTTCATTGAAATGTAACCCAGCTGCTCAGTCACCCAGTTGAGGTGTCCTGAGATATCACAGAATCACAAGAATGTTAAGTGTCTGTTTTGGGGTATTATTGATATTGATATAACCTTAGAGAAAGATTTCAAGGGCTTTAGCTTTTCCGACTTTTGCCATAAATTGGTATTTGGTACTCATCTGTAACTACTTGTCTGGAACTCTCTATCCATAAATACCTCATTGCCAGAGCAGAAGAGTTTAGAGACCAAAGGTATAAAGTAATTTAGTCTCCCACTACTTGGTTTTACCCCATGGCTGGAGACAGACTTCACCTGAGCCACACCAAGCTAATACTATGAATTAATTCACAAAGACTTATTTACAGTCTTATATAACTAGTCATTAGCTTGCATATGACACTTAGTATTGTCTTTGCAGAAGTATTGTTACAGTATAATTACCTGGTATCACATTGACTAATGTTGCGTTGTTATTAGTAATCAAAATATTTAATGTCTGATTCTTTCCTTAGATTTTATGGGATTCTGAAGAAGAATTAAGAAACAAGTCAGAGAGCGAAAATTATAATAATTATACGACCAAGTCATTGCATAACGCGACAAACTTTGAAACAGCTGTTGGATTGTTGGACTGCAAGTTATGTAAAATCCGATTCTGTTAATAATGTTCAAGTGTTTCAATATAAGATTCTGCAAAACATGTTAAAAAAACTTCAAAGTATTATAAAAACCACTCTGTCTCTTATTACTGGACTCTGCACATTGGTAATTAGAAATCCTAAGAAAGCATGTGTGCTCTTCAATATAAATCACGGTGGCAGGCTATAAGAAGACTGTTGGTTTTTACCATTTTCTCTTGCTATTAATGATTTATGATTCATGACTACTATGGCAACCACAGTCACATGGTACATGATGTAGTGAGCAGAGAGTCTTTGGAATGCCCTCTGAACTCTGTTTGCACTGTGACATCCTCCTCCCCTTCCCCCTCCCTCTGCCATCACATGACATGCTGAGAGCTGTAAGCCTGTGTCTGTGTAGCAGACTGACTGTGTCTGTGCCTGGCAGTCATTGTTTGCCAAACAGAGAAGTATTGAAAAGAAGATAATGATTTGTGGGAGGAGGCCTAAGAAAAAAATATACCAATGCATGCTTAAAACATACTTAACTTGCTATTTAAAGGCAAAATATTCTATGTGGGATTGATACTTTAAAAGGGTTGTTCAGTATTTATATCATTAGTCAGAAGGGTTTATTGTCATTGTCCTGGGGTAAAACACAGTTTTGTTGCGCTCCTCTGCTCTTCCATTGCATACAACTAAGGGCAGTGTTATGTTATAAGACTCTATTTGTGACAGGGACACATTCTTGTGTGTTATAACAATAGACGGGAACTTTTCAACCGGAGATTTCAGCTGGGTATTTCACTGGTCGAGCAGAAACAGGAATTCATTTCAAGGCAGACAAATTTCAAGGCCCTAATTCATCCGCGTGCTGTGCCCACAATTGCGTTTTTTAAAAAAAGGCATGTAACTTGTACACACGTATGTCAGTTTTCTGTACTTGAATCTTATTATACGAATAAGAATATGCGTATAATTACGCTCTGACTATATGTTACTTGCCGTATGTAGACAGACAAAACAGACTGCTCGCTATACGATTGCTGCCTGCATACTGACCCAGCTACCAGTTGTAACCACCACTTGCCCACTAATGAACATTACTCTGGTTTTTCCCGTTTCACAAACTAACAATAGTACATTCTAGTGTTAAAATTACATATTGCCCTGGAATCCCTGGGCAACTCCATGGCCAAGTGAACTGTTATTACTGACTCCTGATCCTGTTGTTGCCTCTGTTCTGATGTTCACCGTTATCACCAGTGTGTTCCCGGCACTGTACTCTGTCGGAGGATCAACTTCATTCTTATGGCTCCAAATATCATTGCTGCTCCGGGGATCTGGGAGAGCAGCTGGGCCCTGACAAAGCAGTTTGCCCAGCGAAACGCGAGTCAGCGTTTGGCTGCCTGCACACAGTTCCTCGTATATTATTATAATAAACATAATAGAGTTTCCTGTCCCTCTCACAAGCCTGTAATAGTAGCTGGTAAATAATGAGGCTAATTACCCTCAAATAAGATAGTTAATAAATACCTCACTGAATTATAGGAACTAAAATATTAGGTGCATCCAGCAATTTTAAATTCACATTTGATTTATCACATACACACATTTTCACCTTTATTTTGCTGTTTTATTTATTAAACAAGTTTTTAAATATAAAATAATGTTGTTTTTAAGTATAAAGAGAAGCCAATCTATCTGTATCTGAAATTAAGAAGAACTTAGTGCACCACATCAAATAAACTCTTTTTTCTCTTTGTTGCTATTCCTAATCAGTTTAGTGGTTTCACTCCGCATTCATAAGATGAATATTATTTCAGGTATTCAAATACAGGGTAAAGTTACTCCTATTTATATATCTTTTGAAATTGGTGTGACATAGAACCTTTCCCTTTCATCTATGATAAAAAGGTGTCAGAACACACAGTGCATCGCAATTTGCTGTGTATGGGGCTTCGTAGCTGCAGACCAGTCAGAGTGCCCATATGTACCCTTGCCCTCCTCCGAAAATGCCTACAATGGGCACATGAGCGCCAGAACTGAACCATGGAGCAATGGAAGAAGGTGACCTGGTCTGATGAATCATGTTTTCTTTTACATCATATGGACGGCCGGTTGTGTCGTTTACCTGGGGTAGAGATGGCACCAGGATGCACTATTGGAAGAAGACAAGCCGGCGGAGGCAGTGTGATGCTCTGGGCAATGTTCTGCTTGTAAACCTTGGGCCCTGGCATTCATGTGGATGCTGACACGTACCATCTGCCTAAATATTGTTGCAGACTTAATACACCCCTTTATGGCAATGAATATATTATATTATATATTATTGCTTTTCCTTTTCCTTAAAGCCTTCCAGTCTCATGCCTAAACTCCCACCGGTCGGCTACCTCTCTTTCTCATCCCTTCTTCCCTTCTCCCCCTTCGTCCCGTCTCTCCGTCTCATCCATGTGTCTGTCTGTCTTCCCCTCCCTTTAGATTGTTCGCTCCTTTGAGCAGGGCTCTCCTACCTTCTGTTTCCATCACTTTTAACTGCGCTCTCCAGCTACTCAGCTCACCTCCTCTCAGTCCCTCTGCCCTCTGTCTCCTCTCGCTTCTCTCCGCTCCCCTCAGTGACTCTCAACCTGTCATCCGTGCCCACCCTCTTGGGCCATAGTTACCTGCCTATACCCACTTCCCCCCCCCCCCTCTCTTTCATGCTGTGCCTGAGCCCCCAGAGTTATAGTGCTTACTGTTACTTGTACTGTGCTGTTTCACCTTGTACTGTGCCATTGTTTGTCCCTGTACGGTGCTACGGATACTTTGTGGCGCCCTATAAATAAAAATTAATAATAATAATAATAATAATTGCTGCCCAGCCATATCCTTTTGCATTATCAATCCAAGTTTGCAGTTCTTATTAAATCTGCTATGTATTTTGCTGAACATACAGATAATATCCCTGGGTATAGGAGGTCAATTTAACCAATTTTACTTTATCAAATTAAAATTAATTTGCATATCATTTCAGACTTTCCCCAAATTTTCCTAATAACTTATTCCCTCCTGCAGAATCAGGCCAATACCAGTGCATGGAATGTAAAAATGCCAATAAGTAAGTATCTGTAAGGTTCAACAAACGTGACGTGTTTATAGTCTAATAGAAGAGCTCACAGACCATCTGTCACTTATTGTTCCTGGACTTCGCTATAAAAAAACATCTGTGAATGTGACTATTTCCGATTATTTCCAATTGTTACTTGTGATATAAATTGTGACTTATCAGTAACCTCTTAATATTCCAATCTCCATCTTCACTTCTATCCTGTGGACAGTTGGTACATAGCATCTGTCAAGGCATTGAGTCTCAGATTAGCTCTTTTACCTGTGCCAACCAGTAAAGAGTGCGCCCAGCCTTAACCAAGAGCAACTCCAACACCAGACCAATATTGCCAGGGTAATTCCAGAACCTCGGTCCCCACTACCCTTTTCTCCTGGTAACCCAAATTGTACACCTAAATGATTATCTTTGAAAACAGACACATCTTATTAACAAACTCACTAAGTGGCTACAACTATTTTATAAATTTATGATAGGTTCTCCGAACAAACTCTTCAAGGGAAATGCTATAGTCACTCTTTGAGATGGACGGGGGGTTCAGCTGAGCATTCACTTCCTGATTCACTCCTCTGTCAGCAAGGCAGCGACCAAGTCAAATGTCATCCTGCTTTTTAAAGGCACACATCGCCTCAAGCCCATTGGAGGCTTCTAGGAGTGTCCAGGGCAATTATTTTTATTTCCTGAACAGTAGGTACTTTATAATGAAAATCTTGAATCTCAGACAGTGCTCCTATTTATACCCTGTTCAATCTCCATGCTGGCATGGCATGGTACTGGGAATGTGAGTGATAACCAGCATTGTCTGGATTGGCACCCTTTATCTTATGGGTTGTCTGTGGTCCCACTCTCCATGTAGGTGTAGCTGGCTCTTTGAGGTATCTAGTGGTTTCTTCACAATCTTCACAAAAGAGTCTCATGCAGCCACACAAAAGAGTTTTATAATTTTATAGCAGTCTGTGTACAACACATAGGCATGGATGAGGCTGAAAATAAATATATATATATATATATATATATATATATATATATATATATATATCAATGAAACAAAGCAGAGGGAAACAAGGGCACCTAATAGTGTATTAGTTTAAGGACAGTAATCCAGAAACCATAAAGGCGTACCGGAACTCGACTTGAAGTGCTTTTTAAACCAGGACCCTGGATAGTGTCACTTGGAACATGTATATTTACTTCAATCTTCCACTGGTCTGACAATACTACACCATGTTTGGTATTTCTCCCTTTTGTTGTATGAGTGCATGAGATTGGAGTAAATAGTAAATATACATGTTCCAAGTGACACTATCCAGGTATCCAGGGTCCTGGTTTGAAGAGCACTCTCAAGTCCAGTTCTGGTACGCCTTTATTCACACCTATGGTTTCTGGATTACTGCCCTTAAACTACTACACTATTAGGCACCCTCATGTCTTCCTGCCTTGTTTCCCAGATTTGTTATCGACTTAACCAACCGGATTCTTGAAGGAAGGCAGCCTCTTTACAAGGAAGAGGTGTATGGTGTGAACTTTTATATTGATTAATATACAGACTTGCTTTGAGCTCCAGTGTTTATTGCTTTGTGTGATATATATATATATATATATATATAGTGATTTAGACCAAAACGGCGCTCAGTGTATATCACCAAAAAAGTGCTTAGAGTGCTTAAATATAAATACACATACAGTAGGCTGCTCCAACTCCACATGCACCAATTGCAGATGCAGACAACCTAAATAAACATAAGAGAAGAAGCGCCAAACATAGTGTAATATCATAAGGTTATAATACATAAATTATGTGCTTCAAAAGCCGCGTACCAAATATATTATCAACCAGATAAGCCTGATTTATTTATATATTTGGTACGCGGCTTTTGAAGCACGTAATTTATGTATTATAACCTTATGGTATTACACTATGTTTGGCGCTTCTTCTCTTATGTTTATATATATATTAATATCTTAAAATATATTGTTTTTCTTAATGTCAGGCAGCTGGACATTTGAGAGCAATGGTTAAAGTGAAAGTTGTGCGGCACTGGTGAGCTACAGTGGTGACCTTATCAGAACCTTTCTTTTTAATAAATCAATAAAACTAATGTACATTATACTGCATTACAACCCATGCTTTACTCCAAAAAGAGTTTTTTTCATGCTTCTGCTCTAGTAACAAATCTGATGATGGCATTCGCAGAACTGGGAGAACCGCCTCAAGGCTTGATAGACACCCACAACTGGGGTTATCGATATTACTATATAGGACCAAGCCAAAACAATCCCCTTTGCTGACGAAAAAAAAAAACAGTTTTATCCAAAACAATGATCCCTGTGTTTCTCAAGGGCAGCTGTTGTGTAGTTGTCCTTCAGGCTACAATTTGCCACTCAGCCCCTAGTCATGGAATTGCAACAATGCTACCCAAGCATTGTATAAAAGAGGTTTCTGATGTTAAATTCCCATCTATAATGGTTATTAAATGGCTTAGCAGGGCAGACACTGGGGTGAAGGTGGGCTTGTATTCGGAGGGTGGGGGAATTAACAAATATTTACTTAAACAGAGAGCTTGCTATATGTGTGAGCTAGAACTGAAACATTATCAATAATACTGACAATATATGAATAAAGTGGCTGCTAAATATCTTAGGAAACAAGAGGACGCAGAAATGTCTGAGCTAAATGGTGACTCTACATACAGAACAATGTGAGCAGTTTACTAGGTCATTTAGTGATTATGAAGAATTAGCTATTTATACTCCACGATTTTATTGGATATGTTGTAAATTATATAATTGTTTTCCACTCACTTAGTTGTTATTTGGATACTCTTTGTAATTGCTTTTTTATGGTAGAGTCAGTGACAGATTTAGGCGTGGATGTACAGCACAGTATAATATAAAGGATGCGGGATGAGAGGTGACAACATTTTGGAACAAGACAACTCGTCTGCAACATACAATGAGGCACTGGGACATTATTTTGGTGATTGGGGCCACTGTCTTATTTATTTCCGTGAAAGCTGCGTTGGATGTCAAGCAAGAAGGACACCCTCGGTGTTGCAATGACGCAGGGTGTGGAGGCTGTGAATGTCGCAGTACAATTGATGCCGTAAGTCACTTTTACAGAAAATTAAATGTAAAAAATGTTATTGAGTTAGTAACAATGTTTTAAAGATAGTAATACACACATCCCTTGGGACAGGTCTGCTTAGTGCATTAGAGGGGGAATATCTAACATCACCTGCACAATAGAGGAACTAATTATGTGTAATGTTTACCCATCTTGATGATTATAGCATAAAAAACAATGTTCCTTAGTATTATTAATCTTAGAACTAAACTGACAAACCACTCAATATAAAAACATCAAATAAGTAAACCAAATAGGAGCACCAGGTAACATAGGTATGGAAATAATGATTGAGGATTATAGCATGAATATTAAACATATGTATTTATATTGTAAAAACATGGCAGGATAGGGGCCAATGGTTATCGGGTTGTGACAAGTGGTCGGCTGTAGAGACACTTAACTTGGGCACAACAAGTTTAGGGGGCAACAGGTCAAGAACTGAATTTGATCAGTGTTTTTCCTGTATCAAAATATCAACAGGGGGACTGTGTTTTATGTGTGAAGTTTATACCTCATTAAATCAGAAGGAATTCCTGCAAATACATGTCAGTGTCAGTTCTTTATGACCTAAGACAATGTAAAACTCACTTATTGTCCTGTGTCCCAGGCATAAAACAACCAGAATGTAAGTTTGACTGAGTAGAGAACAACCGCTTGTACACTGCCGATTAAAAATATAAGCAATGGAAGAAATCACATACCTGGAACCTGAAATCAATTCATTGTTTGATTTTTCCTTTAGGAACCTAATGGCGCAGCAGGTTACTATTCACGTAACGCCTCTCACTGGAAGCCCACAGACCCTGAATTTGCCAATGTCAACCTGAACCAGACACAGAAAGGCCTCATTGACTGTTTGTTGTGTAAAGTGTTTAAATGCAGACACGGTAACTCAAGTATAACAACTAAGGTGTAATAAAGAAGCCTGGCAATGTGTAACGTGTATGAGTGATTATTAGTCAGGAAGGGCAGCATTCAATATATAGCTGAGATTTAAGACAGTAATTTCCTTATCATCGTCGTTATTATATAAGGATGACTCTTGGCTAGTGCTTGGGGTTAAGTCAGGGGCCACTATTTAGCTCAGAGTGTTTGTGAGACCATAAAAATATTATCGGTATAGGTGTCGGCCATAACAGTTTATTCATATCAAGATTCAAATCCTGTATATAAATGAATATAACCCACAGTAGCCTTTAAAACATTTTATTTCACAGAACCAATGTAAAAAGAAACACCTTTTACTTTATAGCACTTTGTAGGGGTTTCCCACCTTTTGAACCCTATCCCATGTTTTGTACTTGTCTCCTATGTAAAATAGGAAGGTCAATTCCCCCTCACCGATGACATTTACAAATACTTGTTTATGCCTCATCACCTACTATATTTTAATTCTTTAATATCACCTATTGACCATTTATTAATATATACAACAAACCTCTAAACTGTACTAAATGCTGTTATAAACCACAAGTACCTTTAGCCTTTTGATATACAGTTTTATTCTATGTAGAAGAAAAAGGATTGTTTCTCAACTGCTGGACTGACTTGGAACAGTTAGATTGAGTCATCCTGTGCTATGAGCTTCATATAAACAAATGTAAAAGCAGTGAGGAACCTACGAGTTATTGCTGATACTCTGCAGACTTTCTCTGTGTTAATATTCACTTAGACCTTTAACAGGGCTTTGCATATAAAAATTATGCATCAGGTCATGTATGTTGCCTACAGAGTAATCATCTGCAGGTTCCTGTACCATGATGTATGGTGGGACTATACAAATAATAATAATAATATACTGTACTAATTCCTATCCCATGATAATACTAGTAAACCATACCTTCAGGTCATGAGTTCAATTCCTGACCATGGCCTTATGTGTGTGAAGTTTGTATGTTCTCCCTGTGTTTGAGTGGGTTTCCTCCGTGTGTTCCAGTTTCCTCCCATGCTCCAAAAAAAACATACTGGTGGGTAAATTGGCTGCTATCAAAATTGACCATAATCTCACTCTGCCTGTGTGTGTTTGTTAAGGAATCTAGACTGTAAGCTCCAATGAGATGGGGACTGATGTGAGTGAGTTCTCTGTACAGCGCTGCGGAATTAGTGGCGCTATATAAATAGCTGATGATGATAAAATACAAACGTTTTATTCGGTATTAACAAATTCTAATTCCTATACATACACCCATCGTCTGAAAAATAAATATGAAGGCACAAAATTCTATTCTTGGTAAAAATACACTGGAGGTTGGAAAGCAGCAGAACAGAGCAGATGTATCAAGAGACATTCCCTTAATATTACATATAACACTGAAATATTAGACATTACACTTTTAACACTAACCTATACCTTCACTAAGATTTGGTCAGAAAGGCACTTTGTAGCCTAAAGAAAATAGAATTAATACTTTGAAATCTTTCTCAGTGTTGTGTTGACCATTACTACTGACCCAACCGATGGCCCTCCTATACTACCCCTACGGCCCTGACCTATTGTAGAGGTCGGCCTCAGTGACGCTGTAGATATAATAGAAGCAGAACAAAGGGGCGGCTGCAGCTCCATTCTTATTGTACCCCACGTGGGGGTGTAATTCCTGAGCGTTCCAAAGCAGTAATAGATGAAACAACAGACTCTATTCAGTCCAATATTTCTTTAGATATTTCCACACAGCTAGTGCTGGTTCCCAAGGTATAATATCTAAATGTATTAGGATCACTGGATCTAATAAGTACTTGTAGTACTACATATCCCTGTGGAGGTATTTGCAATACCAAGCGAAGACCAGGATGGTGATGGGGAAGATGATATACAGTCGGCTGGGAATGTTGAATCTCTCTCCATCTATCATCAACTCAAAATAATTGCTACTTCATATCCTTCAAACCTCCATAGAACTCATCATCAACATTTATTTATATAGCGCCAGCAGATTCCGTAGCGCTTTACAATTGGGAAAAAACATTATTAAGACAATACTGGGTAATACATACAGACAGAGAGGTAAGAGAACCCTGCTCACAAGCTTACAATCTATAGGACAATGGGAGTTTGAAACACAAGGGCATGTGCTACATCATATTGCAAACTGGACCTGCTAGAATGCAAAGGTAAAAGTATTGAGTGGGCTGTGTGTGTGGCAATGTTGGTCAGAAGGTTGTTGTCTTGCGTTAGCTGTGTAGAGGATGGTAATAGGGTAATCTAGGGAAATTAAGATGGTGGTTGAGGAATATCATAACCTTGTCGGAAGAGGTGGGTTTTCAGTGAACGCTTGAAGGTTTGGCGACTAGAGGAAAGTCTTACTGTGCGTGGGAGGGAATTCCACAAAGTAGGTGCAGCCCGGAAAAAATCCTGTAACCGAGAATGGGAGGATGTGATGAGAGTGGAAGAGAGACGCAGCCCTTCAACAGTGGGGTGATATAGACTTAAAGCTTTTATGAGGGAAACCAATGAACATCTCAGAACAATGACATTTTAGATTCAGTTTTTAATTTGTAAAAGAAAATGATGTTAATTCTTTCATTAAGCCATTAATTTAACTTTGAATAGTAGCAGCACTTCCTTCGAGTTCTTTAGATATTAATAGTTCTTGCGGTAATTTTCATCTACATACAGAATTATCTTTACATGTAATCAGCAATTACAAATCTTACACACTAGAAATGATCACGGTGTTTATTGCTTTCATAACAAATGAGCAAGTTTTTAAAAGAAACTAATGATCAGGGCCGTACTTTTACAGAAATATGGCAGTATCTGGATAGTAGCTTAAGGATGAAGTTGATCGCTGGACATAGAGATGTTCTGACACTCGGAGAAAGATAAAATATGATTGCTGCTTGTGGACAAACGTAGGCAATGTACAGAAAGGGCGCGGCGAGGTCAGTCGGACGCACGTCTGTCTGATTCAAGCTCTGTGCGTCTCTTAGGTACGTGGTTTTTAGCCATATTATTTCCACCAGCTACAGGGCAGATGTAAGTGTCGACTGATAGTGATGACTACACGTATGTATACCAGAACATGTGTTTACAAGTAAAAGGAACTATCAAAATGCATTATATGTACACTATGCATTAAGAACATCCTCATTTATATATTTAATTTATAAAAAAAAAATAAAACACATTTTAATTAATGATCTTAGAATTATGAGTTATTTTATTTTACACGCGTTCTGATGAGACATATGTACGTATCCTGCACTTTGATCTGCCTCTTAGTATATAAGTAAAGTATAGGCAGAACATACATCCACCCAGATTCAAATGGAAACGTATCTTGAGATCCATATAGATATAAATACGGTCGGAATTACGCTCAAGTTCCATGCTCGTTTTTTTAAATACAACAATGTACACGAATCAGGCCCGGGATGTGTGCTGATAAGTTCTCTGGATTAGGAAAGTTTTGGATTAGGTTGTGCATAGGTCTCCATTTACCCAAAATTTGGACAATAAATAAGTGCCACTGAAGAATCAGACCAATTAAAGATGAAGGAATATAGTGAGGCCAATCAGCAAGCATCAACACATATCTACAGCCATAAAAGATGAGCTGACAAGGTGGGTGTTCAGGGAACAATTGAATGATAGAATGTTGGGAGAAAGTCAGAGGTCGGAGAGGTGCCGCAGTATTGGAGGAGTTTGTCAGAAGACGTTATAAGAAGGAGAGCACAAGGACACTTCGGAAAACAGAGGACATACAGGAGTGTATTAGGAGATTAGGCCAGAGATGTAAGCAGGACCATAATGATGGAGAGCTATGATTCGGGATCCTATATTGAGCTGGGACTGCCATAGTAGAACAGGGTAGGGACTAAAGCAGTGGATGGGGCAATATTGCGAACACAGCTGGTGGTTGCATACTGGCAGGACATACACTCAGTTCACCAGACTTGTTGATCTGGCTCATACATACAAACTGTGATCATATACCATGTTGATATGATCTTCCAGACTGAAGCAGATTGCCTAATAAAGTCTGAGCAATATATAATTAATGATTGGTATTTTTGGTTCAGCCTTAGTTAAATTATAATAGGAGTCCAAACATTCCGAACTGAGTTTTGGGGTGTGGTTAAGAACACAATGCAGTAATAGAAAGACCTGTTTGCTAATTACTGTCTGTAATCTCCCAACCCGATCACCCTTCACAATATATACAGTATTTATGTGTACATATGGACATGTATATATATATATATATATATATATATATATATATATATATATATATATATATATATATAAATCTTGATAAAGGGCTGTGTGGAGCCAAAAATTACTTATTTTCTAATGGAATAAATACTTCAACAATCTGAAAAGTCCTGTGAGTGCCTCCTAATTATACTATTTTATACATTCATGTACCCAGGCTTGAGAAATATCTACAAACGCGAGTGCCTTTCCTGTTATGTGTTTTATATATATATATATATATATATATATATATATATATATATATATATATATAAATATAAGTAAAACAAGATATTTGAAAACTTCGCTCTTGGCCCCTGATGAATGTTCTGCCCATCGAGAAGTGCATAGTGCTAGTCTTTGAATATTTTAGTATGGGTGCGGGCCACTTTGATTACTTTTATAAATATCTAACTCTATTCATTCATAGCACTGTCCATCCAATGACCTCACCCTGTTACTGTAGCTTAACTGTCTATGATGGATGACCTGTAACATTCAAAATGTATTGTGTGTGCAGTCTTTGAATTTGTAGTATGGGTTCAGGCCACCTTTATCTATCATCATCATCATTTATTTATATAGCGACAGCAAATTATATAACGCTTTACAACCGGGTATCTACTTGTATAAATATCTACTGATGCCTCTGTCCATCTAATGACATCTGATTGTTACTGCCTCTTCACTCTCTGTGATGCATGCAGACTAACGTTCCAAATGTAGTGCGTGCTTAGTGTTTCATCAGTTTTATCTCTTGGACCTTACACTAAATTTTTTTTGCTGTTTAATTTATCTAATTGGCTTCCTTCAGCTTGTGTCATAGCAGATATTTTGCAGCCGCTGCAATCCTCTACCTGCGGTTGCTGAATATTGAAAATGCCCAAACAAAACCCTCACATGCAAACACCCTGTTTTCCCATTAAATATAGATGTCACTGAATGATCCTTAACAAGTATTGAAAAATACAAAAAAGCTGAGAATATAGTTTTTTGAAGAGGTTCTGCTGCTGACACTCACACACAGCTTTTCCCCACTTAATACAGATGTCCCTGATTCTGCTGCTCATAGTCATACAGCAAAAGCACTCTGCTTTTCTCCACTAAGCATGCTAGTTACGTCAGAATCATCATCATCATCATCGTTTATTTATATAGCGCCAACATATTCCGTAGCGCTTTACAATTGGGGACAAACATAATAAACTAATAAACAAACTGGGTAAAATAGACAAAGAGGTGAGGAGGCTGCTCGCAAGCTTACAATCTATGGGACAATGGGAGATTGACACATGACGTTAAGTCTACATTTTGCATTTTGGCCCAGCCAGGCTATAAAGGTAAAAGTGACTCATAGGCTAAATGATCCTGTCACACAACAATGTTGGTCAGGGGGTAGTTGTTTTGTGTAAAATTGTGTAACAGGCGGTAATAGGCTAAAGGCGATGAGGTTAAGAGGGTGGTTGAGGAATACTATAAGCTTGTCTGAAGAGGTAGGCTTTCAGAGAACGCTTGAAAGTTAGACCAGAGGAGAGTCTTATTGTGCGAGGGAGAGAATTCCATAGAGTGGGTGCAGCTCGAAAAAAGTCCTGTAATCGGGAATGGGAGGATGTAATGAGGGTGGATGAGAGAGGCAGATCTGGTGTAGAACAGAGTTGCTGAGTTGGGAGATATTTAGAGACAAGAGAGGAGATGTATGTTGGTGCAGCTTTGTTGATGGCCTTGTAGGTTAGTAAAAGTATTTTAGATTGGATTCGGTAGAAAACAGGCAACCAGTGTAGAGACATACAGAGTGATTCAACAGAGGAATAACAATTTGCAAGGAAAATCAGTCCTGCCGCAGCGTGCAAAGTTTGAGTCTGTTTCTGGGAAGACCAGTAAGAAGGGAATTGCAATAGTCAATGCGGGAGATGATGAGTGCATGAATCAAGGTTTCTGCAGTGTCCTGCGTGAGACATGTGCGAATTCTGGAAATGTTCCCTAGATGTATGTAGCCTGATTTAGATATCTAACTCAGTCTATATACTATACTATATATATGCATTAATAACAACCAGTAGCCACTACTCCGTCTAAACTCTCTGACAGTTTGAAATTAAAACCAATGGATCAGCAAACTATTCTAGTTGACTGATCCCTACAGAACTGTTTCACAATAATCACACAAGCCTATTGTTTTCTCAGTCTTTCACCCTGGACAATCTTTTCAGAGCAGAGCACTGCAGGTAACGCCCTGCCTACACGCTATCTGTTCTAAAATGGCCCCTGAGAAAAGGAAGAAGGGCGATATATATAAGATATAACCTTTAGTATCATTTAGCTTCCCGGAAATTACGTTTTTGCCTCATTTTGAGATAAGAAATTGGAGCGCGAAACGGAGGCATGACTGGGAACCCAAATCTTGGATCTTTTGGATTTCTCTGAATCCATACCACTCATCTCTAGTTATTATATTCTATCAGTTATCAGCAGCAGGATGTACAGTATCACTTATCATCGGCTAGACAGCTATTTGCCCAGGGTGCAATGTATGGGGAGCAGCTATCAGGACTTAAAGCATGACACTGTTGCAGAGGGTAAGGCTGGCATCTTGGGCACACTAAGCTGCTATTCAACAGATCATTCCCATCAGTCCCTGCCCCTAGCAGCTTACAGTCTAAATTCACACAAGCTAGGATCCATTTTTGTTGGAAACCAATTAACCTAACTGTATGTTTTTTGGACTGTGTGAGAACCCATCTTATCATGGGGAGAACTGGAACATACAATCTCTTCACAGATAAGGCAATGATACCAGTGCGATCAGGCAGCAATGCTAACCAGCCTGCCACTTGGAGATTTTTTGAAAACCTGGGGTAATTTTTAAATGTAATTTGGTATATTTTAGGGAGAAAGCCCTTATCAAAAAAATCCCAGATATTCACATGTCTGTACTTTTTATTTTAATACAACTTTTCCTTTCACTATTTCCCACCCTACATAGGAATGTTGACAAACTGGTTTAATAAGCTGATTGCTGATCATGTTGAAAACAAAAAACAATTAAATATTAATCCTCTTTTGGAGCAATCTTGAGCCTCACATTATATTTTGCATTGTTCTTCAGAGATCAATATTCGGCCATTATGGAGTTTTCCACGAATTGACTGCTCAATGTGCAAATAGTAATAAGACTCAGACCAGTAGGTAATAAATGTTTGCAACCCCAGAACAATTATTTTTCATTTAGCCATTAGTAGAAAATGCTGTTATTAATGATATTAGATAATGTGCTTTATTACTAGAGATGGGCGGGTCCGGTTCTCCGAGAACCGAACCCACCCGAACTTTGGGTATCCGAGTACCGAGCTGAGCAGCTCGGTACTCTCCCGCCCATTCCGAATCCAAATCGAGGCCGAACGTCATTGTGACGTCGTCGGATCTCGGGACTCGGTTCTCGCGATACTTCAACTTTATAAATACACGCCTCCACAGCAATCCATCGCCATTTGACAGAGGGAGAGAGCAGGGTGTAGTCATAGGCTAATTAGAGCAGGGACAGAGAATACCATATTGTTCTTGCAATTGCTCTAACCAAAATCGCTAGTGCAGAGAGGAGGATAGAGGTTTATTATTTTTTCTTCATATTTGGCACTCCCCAGCGCTTTTGGGGTGTCCCCCATAATTGTGCATTAATATTTCTGGCTGTCAAAAGTCATATCTGTCAGCATTATCTACTAAATAATTTGTAGCACACCTCAGTGTTTTTGGGGTGTCCTCCCTAATTGTGCATTAATATTTCTGGCTGTCAAAAGTCATATCTGTCAGCAGTATCTACTCAATAATTTTTAGCACTCCTCAGTGTTTTTGGGGTGTCCTCCCTAATTGTGCATTAATATTTCTGGCTGTCAAAAGTCATATCTGTCAGCAGTATCTACTCAATAATTTGTAGCACTCCTCAGTGTTTTTGGGGTGTCCTCCCTAATTGTGCATTAATATTTCTGGCTGTCAAAAGTCATATCTGTCAGCAGTATCTACTCAATAATTTTTAGCACTCCTCAGTGTTTTTGGGGTGTCCTCCCTAATTGTGCATTAATATTTCTGGCTGTCAAAAGTCATATCTGTCAGCAGTATCTACTCAATAATTTGTAGCACTCCTCAGTGTTTTTGGGGTGTCCTCCCTAATTGTGCATTAATATTTCTGGCTGTCAAAAGTCATATCTGTCAGCAGTATCTACTCAATAATTTTTAGCACTCCTCAGTGTTTTTGGGGTGTCCTCCCTAATTGTGCATTAATATTTCTGGCTGTCAAAAGTCATATCTGTCAGCAGTATCTACTCAATAATTTGTAGCACTCCTCAGTGTTTTTGGGGTGTCCTCCCTAATTGTGCATTAATATTTCTGGCTGTCAAAAGTCATATCTGTCAGCAGTATCTACTCAATAATTTTTAGCACTCCTCAGTGTTTTTGGGGTGTCCTCCCTAATTGTGCATTAATATTTCTGGCTGTCAAAAGTCATATCTGTCAGCAGTATCTACTCAATAATTTGTAGCACTCCTCAGTGTTTTTGGGGTGTCCTCCCTAATTGTGCATTAATATTTCTGGCTGTCAAAAGTCATATCTGTCAGCAGTATCTACTCAATAATTTTTAGCACTCCTCAGTGTTTTTGGGGTGTCCTCCCTAATTGTGCATTAATATTTCTGGCTGTCAAAAGTCATATCTGTCAGCAGTATCTACTCAATAATTTGTAGCACTCCTCAGTGTTTTTGGGGTGTCCTCCCTAATTGTGCATTAATATTTCTGGCTGTCAAAAGTCATATCTGTCAGCAGTATCTACTCAATAATTTGTAGCACTCCTCAGTGTTTTTGGGGTGTCCTCCCTAATTGTGCATTAATATTTCTAGCTGTCAAAAGTCATATCTGTCAGCAGTATCTACTCAATAATTTGTAGCACTCCTCAGTGTTTTTGGGGTGTCCTCCCTAATTGTGCATTAATATTTCTGGCTGTCAAAAGTCATATCTGTCAGCAGTATCTACTCAATAATTTGTAGCACTCCTCAGTGTTTTTGGGGTGTCCTCCCTAATTGTGCATTAATATTTCTGGCTGTCAAAAGTCATATCTGTCAGCAGTATCTACTCAATAATTTGTAGCACTCCTCAGTGTTTTTGGGGTGTCCTCCCTAATTGTGCATTAATATTTCTGGCTGTCAAAAGTCATATCTGTCAGCAGTATCTACTCAATAATTTGTAGCACTCCTCAGTGTTTTTGGGGTGTCCTCCCTAATTGTGCATTAATATTTCTGGCTGTCAAAAGTCATATCTGTCAGCAGTATCTACTCAATAATTTTTAGCACTCCTCAGTGGTTTGCGCTCAGAATGGATTCAAAGCAGTCCACATATGATCTAAATGAGCAACCAGGTTCTGTCACCAGTCCTGATGTTAGTGTTCCCAGTACGTCATCTGGCCAAGGCGATGTCAAACAACAGAGTGTTTTCAAATTAGTGCAAAAAACAAAAACCAAAAAAAAATTTACTGTATTGAAGCGAAAAAGAAGTGTAACTGAGCAAAAGTTAAGTGACGATAAAAAAAAAATTGCAAGCATGCCATTCTACACACGCAGTGGCAAAGAGAGAATGAGGCCTTCACCTTTGGCTATTAGTGGCAGATCCCAAAAAGTTACCCAGGCTACAATTGGTGCACAACTACTGTTACGCGTCAAAGCTGAGCTGCAAGATACCAGTGAGGCATTACAGGAGAATATTTGCTCTGATTCACAAATGACAACAATCCCTGTGGAGAGTCCATCCAATAGTGGGATGTCTAATCGTGAGCATTCTGCTGATGTGTGCCTTAATAGCCCGAGTGTAGCCGGTGATACCCAAATTGAGGATGCCACTTTGGAATTAGAAGAGGATGAGGGGGAGATTTGTGTAGGCGACGAGGGCGCTAATGAGGATGTTGATGAGGATGAGGTTGTTTGTGTAAGTCCTGCACCAGTGGCAGCAGTTCTGGCACGTGACAAGAAAAAGGCCATTGTCATGCCTGGGCATAAAACAAAAAAATCCACTTCTTATGTGTGGAATTATTTCTACCCAAATCCAGACAACAATTGTATAGCCATTTGTAGTGTATGTGAAGCCACAGTCAGTCGAGGGAGGGACCTTAACCATCTTGGAACCTCGTCTATGTTACGCCATTTAACGAGAGTTCATGGCAAAGTGTTGGGAAAAGCTGAAAGTTCTTCCCAAAAGAATACAAGCACTCCCTCATCAGCTAAGACCCTCCGCTCACCGACATACCGACGGCTACAAAATACACCCACCACACCATCCTCATCAATATCCTCAGTAGCGCTCGGAGTTAGCCCGGCATCCCACTTAAGGCTGGATGACTCCGGCACTATTATTGATTCCTCTGAAGAAAGCGTTAGTCCTGCTGCTGCTGTTGCTGCTGCTGGGGGTGAATCGTCATCCCAGAGGCAGGTGAATAAAATGAGCAGTCCTACATTTCAGCAATTAACTGTGAAACAATCATTTGCGAGGGGAAGCAAATATGACAGCAGTCACCCAGTCGCCAAGCGAATCACAGACGCCATGGCTGCAATGTTAGTGTTAGATCTGCGTCCAATCTCCACAATAAACGCAGCTGGTTTTTCACAGTTAATTGAGGTTTTGTGTCCGCGTTACAGAATTCCATCGCGACACCATTTCTCCCGTAAAGCTATTCCACAACTATACCAAAAAGTGTGTAAAAATGTAGAGATTGCGCTGAAAAATGCCATTCTGCCCACTGTTCACTTAACCACAGATATGTGGACAAGTGGAAGTGGCCAAACCAAAGACTATATGACTGTGACAGCCCACTGGGTTGGTCATTCACCTTCACCAGCAGGAACAGCAGCAGCATGTACACCACTACGTAACATTTGTCACAGGCAGGCCACTCTTTGTATCACCGGCTTCACTAACAGGCATACGGCTGACAATTTGTTACGCAAACTGAGAGATGTGATTGATGCATGGCTTATACCACTCGGACTCTCCCCAGGGTATGTCATTTCAGATAACGCCAACAATATAGTGCGAGCATTACAGCTGGGTGATTTCCAACATATTCCCTGTTTTGCTCACACCATCAACTTGGTGGTGCAGAGCTTCCTACGAAATAACCGTGAGGTGCAGGAGATGCTTTCGGTGGCCCGTAAAATTTCAGGCCATTTCAGGCATTCAGCCACAGCATGTAGGAGATTACAGCAGCTCCAAGAGCAGTTTAACTTGCCCTGCCACCAACTTAAGCAAGAGGTGGTAACTCGGTGGAATTCCACCCTGTACATGCTTCAGAGGATGGAGGAACAGCGCAAAGCCATCCAAGCATATTGCACAAGTCATGACATTGGGAAAGGAGGGGGGATGTATTTCACTCTTGCACAGTGGGGAATCCTTTCAGTGCTGTGCAAGGTGCTGAAACCATTTGAAGTTGTGACATGTGAGGTCAGTGCAGACTCTGCTAGTTTGAGCCAAGTCATTCCTTTAATTAGACTATTGGAAAAGCAGCTTGAGAAAATGAAGGAGGAGCTGAAAGCAAGCAATTCAGCAAAGTATGTTGGCCTTGTCGATCAAGTACTTAATTCGCTTCACAATGATCCTCGAGTTATTAAGATCTTGAACTCGGATCAGTACGTTTTGGCCACTGTGCTTGATCCAAGGTTTAAAACCTACATTGAGTCTTTACTTGTAAATGAGCGAGATGTGAACTTTTGCAAGGAGCTATTGCTCAGCAAGTTGGCCGCTGAACTGGGCCTCGGCTTGACGACGTGTCCTCCTTCACTTTCTCAAGCTGTTGCTCGTAAAAAATTAAATTTCCAAAAAAGAAGCAGGGAAGACACAGGGGGCAGACGAGAACAATTTAACATCTGGGCTGGTTTGAAGGATTTTTCAAAAAAAAGTGTCACTTTGCCCATAAGTCCATCCAATATGAGTATAAACATGCAAAGGATGGTGGAGGATTACTTTCAAGAGGTAGTTGATATGGAAATGTCAGACAGTCCCTTTCCTTACTGGGAAGAAAAGCAAGCCATTTGGAAACCCATGTACAAACTTGCTTTGCAATACCTAAGCTGCCCACCCTCCAGTGTGTACTCTGAACGAGTGTTCAGCACAGCAGGGAACTTAGTCAGTGATCGCCGTAGAAGGTTACTTCCCAAAAATGTGGAGAAAATGATGTTTATAAAAATGAACTACATCTTCCACGAGGAAGGCCTTCACCATCCAAGACATCCAAGCACTGACTGTTCTCTAATGGCGGATTCAAGCGGCGATGAATTGATAGTCTGTGATGATGACGTACACACTGATGAGGGTGAGGATGAAGCTGAAGATGATGCCGATAACATCTTTTTAAAACTTTCTATGTAAGTGTAGGGTGCAATCTACCCCCAAAGAGGAAAGGGACTTGTGGCATTTCCATATCACATACCATCTTGAAAGGCTGCTGTTAGGGCAATTTATCCTTAAGGGTAGGGTGTCATAGACAGAGTGACCCTAAACTGGCTTTGTCCATTTTTCATAATATTGTACAGTCTATAATGGCTGAATTTTTTAGTATTTTATACAAGTGGAGGGGGGCCTAGAGAGACAGAAACCAAACTGGCTTTCTCCATGTCAATTAATATTGTACAGTCTATAATGGCTGAATTTTTTGGTATTTTATACAAGTGGAGGGGGGCCTAGAGAGACAGAGTGACCCCAAACTGTCTTTCTCCATGTCAATTAATATTGTACAGTCTATAATGGCTGAATTTTTTAGTATTTTATACAAGTGGAGGGGGGGCTAGAGAGACAGAAACCAAACTGGCTTTCTCCATGTCAATTAATATTGTACAGTCTATAATGGCTGAATTTTTTGGTATTTTATACAAGTGGAGGGGGGCCTAGAGAGACAGAGTGACCCCAAACTGTCTTTCTCCATGTCAATTAATATTGTACAGTCTATAATGGCTGAATTTTTTAGTATTTTATACAAGTGGAGGGGGGCCTAGAGAGACAGAAACCAAACTGGCTTTCTCCATGTCAATTAATATTGTACAGTCTATAATGGCTGAATTTTTTGCTATTTTATACAAGTGGAGGGGGGCCTTGAGAGACAGAAAGCAAACTGGCTTTTTCCATTTCTTTACATATTTAACTATAAGTGTAGGGTGTAATATACATTCAAAGACGATGGCTGCATTGCCAATATGCATAGATGGAGAGGAAGACAATCTGTTTTGTGTGTAGAATAGGCCTACCAACGAAGAATTAAACTGTTTTTTTGGATGATTTATTACCTCAACAATTAGATTACTTGTCTCTAAAACAGTTGGAGCACTAAATTGGGTTAATTTAGGCCCAAAAACATGGATTTTCCCAAAAAATAGCAAAACAAAACCAAACAAAACCAAAACCAAAACCAAAACACGCAATGGCGGTTTTGCAAAACCAAAACCAAAACCAAAACACGACGGTAATCCAGATCCAAAACCGAATCCAAAACCAAAACACGGGGGTCAGTGACCATCTCTATTTATTACCAAAAACTGTCAATGTCCGCTTAAAGCAGCAGTGCAGAAACGGTTGTGAAAACATCTCAATTTTATTGAAATCATGGATAAAATGTTTAAATTGGCAAAAAATCCAACACAGAGCTCAGAGTATCAGAGATTTAATACGCACCATACTTGGCTACTCACCCGAAATGTGCGGGAGATGCACAAATTCTGGGGAGCACTCCTGTACTCATGGCTTCACGGCCCGCTGCACGCCGTGATCTGTCATCTGGAAAATTTGGGATTAAACTTAAACACATTTAAAAAAAATCCTCATGTCTCCCCCACACTTTGTCCCTGACCTCCACCTCTGTGTTAACTGTTAATCAGAGCTGTAGGGGTCTGGAACTACAGTGCCATTCCTCCTGCAGTGGTGGGGGCTGGAACTACAGCACCATTCCTCCTGCAGTGTTGGGGCTGGAACTACAGTTCCATTCCTCCTACAGTGTTGGGGGCTGGAACTACAGTGCCATTCCTCCTACAGTGGTGGGGGCTGGAACTACAGATCCATTCCTCCTGCAGTGGTGGGGGCTGGAACTACAGCGCCATTCCTCCTGCAGTGTTGGGGGCTGGAACTACAATTCCATTCCTCCTACAGTGGTGGGGGCTGGAACTACAGTTCCATTCCTCCTGCAGTGGTGGGGGCTGGAACTACAGTGCCATTCCTCCTGCAGTGGTGGTGGCTGGAACTACAGTTCCATTCCTCCTGCAGTGGTGGGGGCTGGAACTACAGTGCCATTCCTCCTGCAGTGTTGGGGGCTGGAACTACAGTTCCATTCCTCCTACAGTGTTGGGGGCTGGAACTACAGATCCATTCCTCCTGCAGTGGTTGGGACTGGAACTACAGCGCCATTCCTCCTGCAGTGTTGGGGGCTGGAACTACAGTTCCATTCCTCCTGCAGTGGTGGGGGCTGGAACTACAGTGCCATTCCTCCTGCAGTGGTGTTGGCTGGAACTACAGGGCCATTCCTTCTGCAGTGTTGGGGGCTGGAACTACAGTTCCATTCCTCCTACAGTGGTGGGGGCTGGAACTACAGTTCCATTCCTCCTGCAGTGGTTGGGGCTGGAACTACAGTGCCATTCCTCCTGCAGTGGTGGTGGCTGGAACTACAGGGCCATTCCTTCTGCAGTGGTGAGGGCTAGAACAACAGGGCCATTCTTCCTGCAGTGGTGAGGGCTGGAACTACAGTGCCATTCCTCCTGCAGTGGTGGGGGCTGGAACTATAGGGTCATTTCTCCTACAGTGTTGGGGGCTGGAACTACAGATCCATTCCTCCTGCAGTGGTTGGGGCTAGAACTACAGCGCCATTCCTCCTGCAGTGTTGGGGGCTGGAACTACAGTGCTATTTCTCCTGCAGTGGTGGGGGCTGGAACTACAGTGCCATTCCTCCTGCAGTGGTGGTGGCTGGAACTACAGGGCCATTCCTTCTGCAGTGTTGGGGGCTGGAACTACAGTTCCATTCCTCCTACAGTGGTGGGGGCTGGAACTACAGTTCCATTCCTCCTGCAGTGGTGGGGGCTGGAACTACAGCGCCATTCCTCCTGCAGTGTTGGGGGCTAGAACTACAGTTCCATTCCTTTTACAGTGGTGGGGGCTGGAACTACAGTTCCATTCCTCCTGCAGTGGTGGGGGCTGGAAATACAGTGCCATTCCTCCTGCAGTGGTGGTGGCTGGAAGTACAGTTCCATTCCTCCTGCAGTGGTGGGGGCTGGAACTACAGTTCCATTCCTCCTACAGTGTTGGGGGCTGGAACTACAGATCCATTCCTCCTGCAGTGGTTGGGACTGGAACTACAGCGCCATTCCTTCTGCAGTGTTGGGGGCTGGAACTACAGTTCCATTCCTCCTGCAGTGGTGGGGGCTGAAACTACAGTGCTATTCCTCCTGCAGTGGTGGTGGCTGGAACTACAGTGCCATTCCTTGTGCAGTGTTGGGGGCTGGAACTACAGTTCCATTCCTCCTACAGTGTTGGGGGCTGGAACTACAGTTCCATTCCTCCTGCAGTAGTGAGGGCTAGAACTACAGGGCCATTCTTCCTGCAGTGGTGAGGGCTGGAACTACAGTGCCATTCCTCCTGCAGTGGTGGGGGCTGGAACTATAGGGTCATTCCTCCTGCAGTAGTGAGGGCTGGAACTACAGTGCCATTCCTCCTGCAGTGGTGGGGGCTGGAACTACAGGGCCATTCCTCCTACAGTGATGGGGGCTGGAACTACAGGGCCATTCCTACTGCAGTGGTGAGGGCTAGAACTACAGTGCCATTCCTCCTGCAGTGGTGGGGGCTGGAACTCTAGGGCCATTCCTCCTGCAGTAGTGAGGGCTGGAACTACAGTGCCATTCCTCCTGCAGTGGTGGGGGCTGGAACTACAGTGGAACTTGCTCTATTTATAAACTATAAATTCAGAAACATTTAATGCAGAATGTATAAATACAGCCTATTCCTCAATTCCACAGAATGGTGAAACAAAACTTGAGCATTGTGTTGCTTGATTCTAAATTCGAGTTGTGCAAATATCTTACCCAACTTTACACATCTCTAGATATCTCCAAATGTAATTTAAGTTTGAGATGAAAGCAGTAAGCTAAAAAAATGAAATGTCACTTTCTAGCCACCGTTAGTGGGTCCACCAAGGACTTTGATGGCTCTTGCGGTCATCTCTTACTGCTTGACCTGTGTCAGGGGTTGTGACCCTCTCAGGAGAGAAATGTGTTGTTTAACTGAGCTGGTATAGAGGGACACAGCCATTCTTGTGGACATTTTAATTGTGCTCCTTAGTCTTCATTAAGTAAAGTGGAATACTGTAAGAGTAAAATATATTTTAATATGAGGGACGGCATAGTCTCCCCAAAGACCGGGGAGACCCCCCCCCCCTCAATTCATTTTCCTTGGGTAAAGGCTGATTTCTTCCTATTGATCACACTCCCATATTGATTCCACCCCAAATCATCACCATCCCATTTAATTCTCCCCCAACCATTATAAACATCAATTTCAAAGTAAAGTATGCTGATTGTTCATGATCATTTTTGATCATGAACAATAAATCAGGGAAGGAGATGTCTGAGATATATGTGAATGGTTCCATTCAATTCACAAGTTGAGATAAATATAATAACTCACAAGATATTTAGGTTTTCGGGAAATGTGGGGTGAATTGAATAACGTCTCAAATACTCAGTTCAAATACTACAGGTGGAAATAACTCATTGTTAGATACTTCTCTGTAAATTATCATTGTGTAATACTGCTAAATGTGTATTATTCACTGATTAAGTGCTCTCACTTACCTATCCTTGTAAATGTCATTATTTGATTTGCCTCTCCCCGCTCCCCTCTCCACATCCACACTTTTTTCCTTTCTAAACTCATGTGTTTTATAAAACTCCTAAAGACTATACATCAAAATATATAATAGTAATCTTTTCAAACCTGTCAAAAAAAAAGTGGCTCAAAATGAAGACCCAAAGCACGTCTGCAGAGACGCCAATTCACAGTGGGGTAAATGTAACAATTGGGGCTTTGTGCAATGGTAACAATACGCCGCACATCACCATAATTTCTAGCGGTTTATTGCTATAGAGTGGATTTACCATATGCTATTGATTGTGTCAGTTAATGGAGGAGAGTCTGTTCTTTTCCAGAAAGATACAATTTGACACTTGACTACATTTAAAATATGTTTCATACGTTTCCAGGTGTGATATGGGATGTGGAAATCAATATTTTAATATCAGGAAAGTACCTGTTAGTTTCATCGATCATTCAGAATAATATCATCATAATGACCCATTTATTTCATGTCAACCCAGAATTATTTAATTTAATGAATTCTTGTGAGCAGGGTTTACTTTCTGGTGAGATAGTCAAAATAAATATTATTTTAAAGCAGCAATGCAACATAGATTATTTTTCTTTACATGGCAAGTTAAGTACCTCTTAAGCGTGTATCTGATAGTCATTCTTCATAGCGGTCCCCGTGCAAATCAGTATCTCCTTTTAGAATGTCTCTCTGGTTGGCAAACAAAAATGGCTGCCATACACAGTCAGTCTTGTGCACAGACACAGGCTCACAGCTCTCAGCAGGTCATCTGATGGCAGAAGGGGGAGAAGGCATCAGAGAGCAGACAGAGCTCAGAGGGGCGTGTCAAAGCCTCTCTGCTCACTGCATTATGTGCCATGTGTCTGTGGTTGCCATGGTTTGATAAATCATTAATAGCAGCCTGAAGAAAAATATATTAGGGAGAATGGTAAATATCAACATTCTTCTTATAGCCTTCCACAGGGATTTATGTTAAAGAAAAATGCACCTCCTTCTTTCATGGGATTGCTGGTTTAATATTGATTCAATAGCCAGGACCATACTTCATCCGCAGGACTTGCAATAGAGGGTTATATATTTATATTTCTTCTCTAATCAGCAAAAGTACCTGTGACAGCGGATTTGCTACAAAGAAATCAACATTCACAAACTTATAATAGTCAGGGGCAAATGCAGGATTTGAAGAGGGGGGGTTTCCCCACCACGCCACCAGTGGGCATGGCCAGCATACATGGGGGCGTCGCTATAATATTAGACAGTGCTTGGCTGCTCTCTGTCTCTTCCTATCCCTATAATATACATGGGCAATGCTGCATGCACTGCAGAGCCATGTGAAGCAGGGGCAGGGTCCAGCCAACTCTATTATACAGTGCCCCAGGCTCGGAGGGGGGTTACAGACACTAGGAAACCCCCCTCGGTTTGCCTATGATAGTAACATTGCAAAGTTACATTACAGCAGTATGACTACAACATGCTGTATGCTACATCACAATATGACTAAGACCTGTAATTTGCTGTATTGCCGGCATCCTGGGTTTAACAGTCTATAGATTGTTAGTTTTTTGACTCATAAAATACTTAACGTTCATGGTATCTCCATCTGTAAAATTTACAGTCCAAGTACTTATTTTTAATGCTGCGTTACCACCTATGGATTTCCTGGTCCTTCCCCGCCCCAGAGCTGCTCATTGCAACCATTTTTTGTAAGGCACCATGGTTTATCTTACAGTCCAGGCCAGAAAACCGGGACTGTGTGAGGTTGCGGAGTGGGGGGGGGGGGGGTGAGCCGGAGTCAGCAATCATGGACACTGCCACATTGTGGCTTCCAATTGGTCCTTCCACTCCACAGCCATTTCATAGTGTCGATTGTAATAGATCTGACGCTTAGTATTAAGGCATACATATGGTCTGCTCACAGTGGGGGCAGCCATTTTGGGGCTGAATCAATATCTATGAGAATGAGGCCTATCAAGTAACAAGAATCTAGTGATATAACTGAGACATGAGGTGCACTGATGGCTCTATGAAAATGTATATGTTACAGATCAGCACAATCTGCAATAAATCTGCCTCCAGGTAACAGAAATGCTGCAATTTGGGGATTATTGTCTTAGAAAACAAAATATACATTTCAGACTAATTTCAGATGAATTTACAATGCTTTATATTTATCCTTCTATATATTTCAGATTTGATGTTCTATCACAATATTACTAGTTCGCTGTGCTCTCATCGCGTTCTCTCAGTAGTAAATGCTTTGCGGTTTTCTTTAATAATGCAGAGATGAATAAAAGTATTTGACCGCATCAGTAATTATTCCATATGAAATCATATAAGAAAATCCTGAATCCACGACCTGCTACCCGACTGTTGTAAAACGACCGGCGTGCGATTGGCAGAGATTCCAGCAATGAGCCCTCATAACATTTTGCAAATTGTGTGGGACTAATTGTATTTTATATTGTTATAGGTCAGATGGTGATTTCTTTTCCTACCATAGTCAAGTGATTCTTCCCATTTCTACTTTCAGAGAATTAACTAAACTCATGAACCCTTATTTCATTCTAAGAATTTTGATGTTTATGGGGACACTGAATAATGTGCACTTTATAGGATGTTTGGTCTATGTTTTAGGACATAATGCGATATTTGTGTATAAAGTGTTTGTGTGTCTGTGTTTTTTCCACTTAAGTTATTCTTTTTATCTTTTTTCCCCTTATTTTGCTTTTACTATTTTGAGTTTAGCTCATAATAATACATCAGAGATATATAACCCTATTTTAGAGAGGCACCGTGGGAGAATTACACCCCAATGACACTGGAGTCACAGGGTTCTACACCATGCCTGTGGATAGTGATCTCTAAGCGATACCTCTTTCTATGTGTCTAACAAGAGATTGGTTGTTCAGTAACATCTTGCATTGCGGTCAATGTCCGATTCTTCGATCATTTGGACAACACATTCAGGTGGCTCATAAGTAACTGTCTAAGCCAAAGCATTAGTAAAGGTCACCTACCACCTCTTTAGTTATGTGTGCCACACATCTCACATTCAGCCTGTTTTACAGTCCTGACCTTGGCAAAATCATGGTGGGTGTAAGAAATGTGGGGAACAAATTGGGAGAAGGCGTGTCCTAGCTGAACTCTAAATTGCAGTGTAAAAGTATTTGTGTGCCACGTGCAAAATCAGCTAGTGTAATACATTTGTACCCCTCGCGTTGCAACATGGTTTGTCTACAGCAAATTTTCTCCTTTTTTGCTTTACTTCTGACTTTAAATGAGGCCAATAGCAATGATCAATTAGCTTAACATTGTATGTTCTAAATATGTTTTCTGAGTTAGAATGTTTGTTCCTGTATTTTATTTATGGGTTGTGATTACTTTATATTATGGGTAAAGAGTCAAAATCTAAAAATTGTTACGTGAGACAGAGCGCTGGACTCGCGGAAGTTTCTGAAATCTTTTTGTCCACTGTCCACAAAACCCCATTTTGAGAGATGGACTAAAAAACTACTTTCAGAGGGACAGGTCTAATCGGACAATAGAAAAATAGTAAAATAGTAGTTTTAGCCCTAGTCTGTAGAATAAAACATCATATATACTCTTTGGTTATAGCCTTAGTTGTTGCATGTCACATACTCAGCAGTGTATGCATTTCCAAATTTGAGCACACGGTGTCACTGTGGAGCAGCATTTGTGTTTTTTACAACATTTTAGACTGTCTACAGCATTTGCATGTGATGGAAGACATGGAAACAAACTCATTGTGCACCTGCAACACATTCTACTAGTAAGAATAAGATAGAAAAGCAAGAACCAACACTGGAAACATGTCTGACAAGTGCCCTCTTTAAGTGGCAAATCCTGTTTATGTTTAAAACCCATAGCTCATAATTAATCACAGAGCAAAAATCCATTATTGTTTTCTACAACCCTTTAGGTTTGCCAACTAATCCCATAATACACAGTACTTTTCTCACTCCTTTTCATAGCATCTACCTGCTGGTAACCTGCCTGACAAAGTCATACAGCCCTCAGTCCTATGCCCTCCTGCCCAGCACCCATCTCTACCAGTGTCTCCTGCAGGGAGAACAAAAGGTATTCACATGTTCACATATAATTTATAACAACTGTTATTATTCCACAACAATTGAAGAGTTACAACTCGCAAGAGATATTCTGAATATAGATATGTAAATATCTCACAACTTCTTGTTAGTCCTGAACAATTGGTGGACACAGCCAGACATGCAGAACCAACAATATCTTGCAGATATATGTTTAAACCATATTAGAAATCAGTTATAGTTCAATGGCTTCTGTTTAGCTCTTTTAGAGTATCTGATTTAGGTTATAATGAGATGGGCAACAACTAATAACACCACAGAGTAAATGTGATTCAATCAGCTGCCTGCGTGTTACATTTATAACTCTGAAACTTTGGCTGGTACTATGTGAGGAAACCATCAGCTCCCGAATTGTGGATGGCTGATATGAGCATGTCAGGAGTGAAACACATCACTCTCTAATACCAGTTCCTAGGGAGATGTGTTATCCTTCATCTATTGGTTCTGTAGGATAACACCAGTGGAAACAACATTACTTACAAGGATTGTTTACATACTCAGCCAGTTAATAAAACAGACGTCACTGCACAACATTTGGAGAATGACGTCATGGTGTTTGTAATTTTTTTTTCCAGATTACAAATGGTCCCATTGCTTTAATTCTGATTAATTACTGGTTTTCTATAGGAAATATATTGCTCAGTTTCTAAAATGAGATCAACATTACAAGCTGACAGTGTTATGTTAGAGACTGACAATACATACAAAATGCACAAATTATTGACAGATAGAATGTATGTTATACTGTATCAAGTTCAGATATAAATGTAATTTATTTTGGTACAATTACAATTACTGTTTACAACTGCTTGGCACATCCATGGGCACCAGGTTTTCCCCAAACTATACAAACCTCTTCAATGAATTAGGTGAGTCAAACATACAGTATACATACATAACAGTATCCTCAGTATCCTCACTCAGGGGGTATGCAGATTATTCTGCATCTACAGGGGTATTCTATACCTCGTTCAGTCCCATTCTGCTCGCAGCACCAATAATGTTTCCTGTGAAACATTTTTAGGTACTTTCAGGTTGCAATGAGTTAAAGAGTCGTGACCACAAACTGCTGATTAAACATATTACTAAGAGAACTATCGAAGCTAAGTATATTAATATATTTTTACTTGTTTGCAATAAAAGATTGATATTTGAACTTTGTGGTCACAACTCTTTAACACCTTGCAAACTGAAAAGACCTGAAAACGTTTCACCAAAAACAATTGCCAAGCGAAAAATACAAACACCTATTCTAAACTCACAATTATAATGACAAAGTTATTGACATTGAAATAGCCAAATAACTTTCATGAACTTCATTCAACTGTCATTCATTTTAGAAACTTTCTAAAATGAATGACAAAAGGCCTTACCTGGTTATTTATGTCAATGCAAAAGCAAAGCACAAATTATATCCACAGCTAAAACCTTATGTCTCCTTGTACATGCCATATCCATAAGGCACCTCACCTAAGCAAAACTTTGTACGAAGGGCGTTAAATTATCCAAAGCCAAAGCAGCAAGCTTGAATGATAGATGATTAGTAACATTAGTAACATTGGGAATATTCTATTGAATTGGCACTATTTATTTTTGCAGAGGAGAGTGCCCAGAGATTACCCAGTTTCGCTATCGTCTGGGCTCCATGGCTACACTTCCCCAAGTGTAACAATGAGAGAATCCTTTTCCAAATTAACAAAGTTGTTGCCATTCACTACGATTATCTTCACATTGCATTAGGTGAAAAAAAAGTCCAATGCCTATTCCAGGTGTTTATTTTGACTACGAACATGCTACAAACACAACGCAAGTACCAGCTTCTTAAAGTGGTGTGACCAGTTCACGTGTAACTGCCCTGTTTGACATCAATTAGTCAAAATGATGTGTGTGAGTTACTTTAATCTAAATCTCTTAATGAAGCTCATTATCACATTATATTCTTAAATTGATTTATTGCTAACTTATAACTATGCTCCTATTGCACATATACACCAATTTGTGTTTTGTAATAAACCGATATAACCATTGTATTTCTGTCTATCCTTCTTTGCCCACATTTTGTTCTTAATTTTGTTAAATCAAAAAGCAAAAACAAGGCTTACATCCTTGAGGTTAATGTGTGTGTGTGTGTGTGTGTGTGTGTGTGTGTTTGTATGAAGGTGTTAAACAGTGTACTGTAAAATAATTTGTAAGAAAAATTAAAGTATACTATTAGTCTTAATCTTGATATTATGTAACAGTTTGCACTTTGTGACTCAGACATACCTGTTATTTACAGTAAAACAACAAAAGAAATATCTGTTGAAGGCTTATCATATATTGGCTTTAGAGACGACATCTAAATAATTACATCTAATCTGGCCTAGGGGGCTTCTCTACCTTTCATCACTATGTGTCACAACATGACCCTCTTAGTCATACATGAAATGTATGTATGAAAGTTTAATCAACACAAAACTGTTTTCCTTAAACAAATATATAAAACGCTCACTATTAACCACCAAGTACTGAAAACACAAAGATTTAGTTCAAGAGCTGACAGTCTCCAGTTACTTCTTGACTTATGCCAAACTGAAACCACATCCTCATAGAACAAAGCCTATCTGACAAGTACATTCTACAAGAACACAAAGACAGAAAATTATAAATTAGATTTAATATGACAAATGTTGAAATGCTTACTGAATAAAAATTGTGATAACAACTTGTACTCTTTCACATACTCTGAAGGTATGAACTTATCAGTAGCAGACTGATTCCCAAAAATGGATAATTTCCAAAATCATTCCATTATTTTTAAACCTTATTCTTTTTTGATTCCCCCGCCCCCACCTTTTGACACCGAAGAGGTTGGCTAGTATGCTAATCTGTTTTACAAGCTATTTATGGCCCTATTGCAAAGAACAATTCTAGTAATGGGTTTTTACAAATATAAAATATCTCCCCTCTTAAGCGAGGCAAATGTATGGCATTACTTCCACTAAATATGGTATTATTTTATGCCCTGGTACACATATGATTTGGTTATATTGATTATATTGGGGAATACATCATCCCTATTGGTTCCTTATGGGGTCTGTATATGTAATTGAACACATATTATATGGTTGTAAACTGATCATCACAAACATAGCTTATGGAAAGTATTGTTTTGATCCATTATGTTTCCTATAAGGAATATATGATTTCATCCTGGCCAAAGAAATTTTAGCCAATCTTTTAGGATCTGGATCTGTGGAGCTTGTAACTGGGCAATACAAAGAGATTGATAATAGGGCGTCTCGGTGTAATTAACCAGAGTAAGGTAGGAGAAAGCAGAAATGTCTGTTTCCTTCATCAAAATATTTAACCCCTTGTTTGCTTACACGCAGGGATTTGCTGGAAACCATTGTGACTAAAGTAAAGTCAGATATAAAAATAAATCCTGACAACATTTACATACTATTTTCATGACACTGCGAAATAGAGAAGAGTGTTATAGCATAGAAACTAAAGTACTTAAAAATGTGTATTTATGACGGAAGGAAGATGAAATAGTCCATTTACTCTCTAATTGAGCATAGGCAAACTGAGGGGGGTTTCCTCGTGCCTGGAAACCCCCCTTCCAAGCCTGGGGCACCGTATAATTGAGATGGCTGGACCCTGCCCCCGCTTCACACGGCTCTGCTTGAAAAGGGAGAGCTGCGTGCACCTAACAGTAGTGCATACAGCATTGCCCATGTATATTATGGGGATAGGAAGAGTTGTGGAGTAGCCAAGCACTGTCTAATATTATAGCCACACCCTCATTCATGCTGGTCACGCCCACTGGTGGCGTGGTGTGGAAATCCCCCTCTACAAATCCTGCGTTTGCCCCTGTTGAGCTGAAATATAAAGTTACGGTATTATCACAGCACACAAGATATTGGGGGGTACAGTGTGAAATGACATAGACTCCGCCACTGTACAGATTAGACATAGGGCATTTATTTACCTAATGCTGTAGAATGAGACTGGGGATATTATGTGTCAGATTTCACAGATGTATCATGTAACGATACCAGCGATGTACGTCCTTTGGTTACATTTAAGCCTAATTACCTCTGACAATACCATGTCACACTTCCAACAGCTTTGTGTACTTTATTGTTCTTTCAGGTCTCAGGTTTGTTTTACAAGGATTTATTTTTCTCACATTTCTTAGAGCAACGGAAACTACACGAGCAGAACAAAAATACCATCAAATTGTCATACAGTAGTTTATAGCGAGATAATGTACCCAAAGAGTCAGCAATGTTTTGACTTTACAGTAAGAAGTAACACTATAGAGAAGGGTTTCCATATTTGTGCACATAGAAGTTTTTACCATTCTGGCGGACACATTGGGTGCGCTGCATTCGCCATTCCTATATAGTACTCGGGATACTTTCATCTGTTAGTGACTTTTTTTTATTGCTAATATGAATGTTTTACTGTTGCTGATATTTATCTTGACAACATATAGCTATTTCATGTGTAGTTGAACTACAGCTATTGTAACCAACTTTAATCTTGAGTTTGTGGTCACATTCCTCTCATATAGCGGCTTATGACTGTTTACACTGACATTTGTTTACAATGATTGTTTTATTGTTTTAACATCATCCCCAATCAGCAGCGTTCATATGTCTGACTCACACTGTTACTTTTCTTATTATTATTCTTCTTTAAACATTTAAAATAATACTATTAAATAAAATAAATGTCTTAGCCAGGTAACAAGTAAGACTAGCAGGATATCTGCCCTTATCAGTCACAGGAGACATTACTGTGATCAGGTCAGTAAAGCTCAGAATAAGGGAATCAAAAAGGTGCAGTATCAAAGCTGGAAAGGTGAATGAATGAAACATTTCAATACAGTAAAGGATTATTAAAACTGATAGCAGACTATTTTGTTATTTGCTGATAGTGATGGCTTCCAGTCCAGCAAAGGAATGAAAAAGAGCTGCAATCACACGTTAGTCACTGAGAGCAGCCTGAAGACCAAGTAAGGGAATAGGAGGATGTGAGCATACAATAGGCAACAGGACATTGGCTTTGTAGTAGTAGTAGTAGTAGTATTCTTTCTTTACTTATAGGTTGCCACAAAGCGTCCGCAGAGACGTACAAAGGTCAAGGAGAACAAAGCCTGTTTCACTGCCCATCAAACCTGAATACAATGAGGTGCCCTTGACGCTGGATGCAGGCTTAAATGTTTTGATCAGAATATGAACCAATACCTCATGTTTTCATTTTGCTAGATACCCTCAGATATGCAGCGTTAAGGACAAGTGCTGACAACAACTATCTTTTTGCTTTGCATACATATATGGGGGGAAATAAGGAACATCCAATTACATTATTAAGGAGCACCATGTGCAGAACATACTTAGTGCAAAGTACATAGACAGTTATATAAAAGGGCAAACAACCGATTAAACGATGAACACGTAGAAAAGACAGAAAAACACGAGGAAACAGCATCCTGCGGATCACAATGAAATGGCCTGTGGATTATTTATTAGCCAAGCTGGAATGGGTTCTGTTGGGAAGTGGGAAGCATTCAGCCCGCTAATTCATCATTTACTGTTTTTCTGGTTTCTGCCCCCATTCCTTTTATATATTTAATGTATCTGTTTATTGGTTAGTGCCTGAATAGATCTGGGGGTAAATGTATCAAGCTGAGAGTTCTCTGGCGAGTTTGAAAAACCAATCAGATTCTAGCTATCATTTATTTAGTACATTCTATAAAATGATAGCTAGAATCTGATTGGTTGCTATAGGCAACATCTCCACTTTTCAAACCCGCCGGAAAACTCTCAGCTTGATACATTTACCCCCTGATTTTTTAGCTTCATTTGTGACTCTATATTTCTTGCATTTTGTCTATTCTCTGTTAAAAGACACAAACAGATATGAATCATACTTGTGCATTTTCCCTCCAGTGTCCTGGTCTATAAACTGTTTCGTTTCTGATCTACAGAGATTTTCTTTTACTAATATTAAATCAATCTGTAATGATTGACTAGAGCATTTCACACTCATATGTTCTCCGTATAATTAGTATGTAATCCAAAAGGATCCACCTGGCCTTTCTCCAAACACCCCCCTTGGATACCGACGTTATCTCCTCTATTCATACAAGAAGTTTGTTGGTCTCACTTTCAGATCTAATATTTGGCAAATATACAGAGGAGAAACATGTGACTGATAAATATGTTTTCTTAATCTTTAAGCTGGGTGTCTTTGTTCCATACATACACATGGTCTCGGTCAGGTAACTTTGAAAGGAACCTGCTCTGGTTTGTGCCAGTGGTGTTGAAGTGTCAGCTTAGAGCAGTACAGCGAATAGTGTATCTGGAACTGCAAAACTGGTCTTACTGGGGGCAGAAGAGACAGCAACATGGACAGTTATTTGGGGGTTCTTATGGCTGTCACACTGGGCACAGTGGTCAGTTCAGCACCTTTACCACAAGATCTCCGTCATACCAACCTCTCACAATTAGTGTCTGAGGCTGTCGACATTTACAACAGAGAATCAAGTTCTGATTTTGCTGTTAAGCTATTTAAGGATGAATATGAGATCAAGCTGGTGAGTACAGTGATACGAATGTTACTTTCTATCTGTACAATTGCACATTTGGGTTATGTAACCTTTGAAGAGAGTTGGCTCAAAAGATGATTATGTTTCATTGTATTTCAACACATTTTCCTAATGGTTTTCTTCTGGTTTGCTGTTTTGCACGTAATACAAAAGAAGAGTAATTGGATCTGCCCGTTCATTCGGTACAATAAATCTGTTTTCTGTTCCCTGTTTTCCCCCAGATTCAGTGTTTCCTGATATTGCTGTTTGTTTTACTTGTTCTGAAATGCATTTGTAAATGAATTAGATGACAAATTAAGGAAGTGTATTCAGACTGTCCTTATGTTTATCCCAGATGGAAATAACTTTGTATAGTTTTGTTTTTGTAAAAATGTAACAAGTTGTCTCTGGATCTCTGGCATCAGCCAACATAATTCCCTTGTTTTCAAACTCACATTTGTGCTGCTTACCTCACTGTGTTATAGAGGCGGCCGTCTATCTTCTAAAGTCAAGTGATCTATTATTATTTACTAATTAACATTTAACTATTAGCACCAGTTGAGAACAAAAACAATAATAAAACACTGGTGTGACAGGATGGCCTCCTACGCCACCCTGTCTGTTGTTGCTGGGAACCAGCTGGGCTTACTTTGCAACCCTTCCCTTTCTTTATCCCAATTACACCCTCTAACTGCAGTAGGAGGGGCTTACAATGCTGCCACCACTGGACTCCTTGACGGCATCCAGAACCGTGTTCCTTCTTGGTAACTGTCGCTGTTAGTGTACCCCCGCTGGTGCACCTGGGCTGGTACTCCTGACCTCTTCCTATAGATCAGGGTTGCTGTGGATGGATCCCCCTGGCCTATCACACTGACCAGAGTTGCTGGATAGTGGGCAGAGCGGGTACTGGAAAGCTGGGTCCAAACCTCAGAACTGCCGGAAATGGATTAGATTTGGGTCTAATCTGTAGGTCACAGGAAATACACCAGGGACGAAGTTGTCAAAGCAGGATCTTGAAGCAAGTGATGTTTATTCGCTGAAGTGTCCTGATAAGGACAGTTCACACTGGTTGAAGGTACCAGTGATCAGAAAGTCAGATGGAACAATAATAATACAGTTCAATGTAAACCAGTGCTATTTTAAACAGTTTTGGACACAGCCTAGCATGAGGTAAGCCAGCCCCCTGAACTATTTGCTAGCCCCAAGAAGTCTGAGTTATTTTTAGTATCAGGATGCAATATGTTTCCCCAAACATGGATTTAAATGCAATTTATACTGTTATCTGTGATATCCTTCATCACATGCTATTTACAATGTTCAATCAGGTTCTAACACTCTAGACAAAAGGCCACTCAGGACACCAGTAACGACCTCCTGTTGCGCATTTAGATTAAAAAGGACATGTTGGTCATGCACATGAATAGACTTAATTAGCCTTAATGAGGACTTCACCTCGAAGCTACACAACAGACTTCCTCAACAAATGCTTATTGCATTAGACATATACCTGAGAAATGCATTTCCTATACAAAGTGCCACACGATACAGCAAAACCAGTACATCTGTAATTATATAAATAAGCGCCATGCGCTATTTCCTTTAAGTAAATTTATACAATAAGTTATTTATAAGCGATGCAGCCACAACTGGGTATTAACAGAGTAACAAAAATCTAGAAGGGTACATGAAGGTAAATGCCACAGATTGCATATTAGTCCAGCCAGATTGTGTTGGATAAAGTGCTTAGTGGGGCTATGTGATCCAGTCACAGTAATGATGATTTTTGGGTCAGAGGGTTATTTGTGTATAGAAGGAGAATTAAATGGAAGCATGAAGTGAACTGTCTAAAGGGGGATAATTACATTAAAAAAAATTAGTCTAAGATCTGTTTTGTTTCTGATCTAAAGAGCTCTTTTGTATAAATTATAAAAAAAAAATTAATGTTTATCTAGAGAATTTTAACTCATATGTTCTCCATATAATTGGGATGGAACTCAGCAAGAATCACCTGATCCATCTTCAAACACAAACACTGTCTCCTCTATTCATACAAGAAGTTTGTTGGTCTCACATTCAGATCTAATATTTGGCAAATATACAGAGGACAAACATGTGACTGATAAATATGTTTTCTTAATCTTTAAGCTGGGTGTCTTTGTTCCATACATACACCTGGTCTCGGTCAGGTAACTTTGAAAGGAACCTGCTCTGGTTTGTGCCAGTGGTGTTGAAGTGTCAGCTTAGAGCAGTACAGCGAATAGTGTATCTGGAACGGCCAAACTGGTCTTACTGGGGGCAGAAGAGACAGCAACATGGACAGTTATTTGGGGGTTCTTGTGGCTGTCACACTGGGCACAGTGGTCAGTTCAGCACCTTTACCACAAGATCTCCGTGATACCAACCTCTCACAATTAGTATCTGAGGCTGTCGACATTTACAACAGAGAATCAAGTTCTGATTTTGCTGTTAAGCTATTTAAGGATGAATATGAGATCCAGCTGGTGAGTACAGTGATACGAATGTTACTTTCTATCTGTACAATTGCACATTTGGCTTATGTAACCTTTGAAGAGAGTTGGCTCAAAAGTTGATATTTCAGAACATTTTCCTAATGATTTTCTTCTGGTTTGCTGTTAAGGAAGAGTAATTTGATCTGACCGGTCATTCGGTACAAAAAATCCCACACTTAAGCTGGGTACACACTACACAGTTTTCATCCAATAATCGGCTAAATCAGCCGACATACGACCGCTCGTTCAAAAGTCGGGTCAGTGTGTGCAGTGACACGATGGTCGAAAGTCTGCCCAAATGGACGATTATCGCCTCATTTGGTTGGTCGTACCATTTAATATTTTCGTTCCAATCTCGTTTCCGTCGTGTAGTGTGTATAAACTTTCAACCAATTCACAACAGTGAGTACGAAATTACAGTCATTGCTCACAACAACATGGCTGTAAAAAGTCACTAACGGGACGTCCGCTCTTCCCTTTATCGTCCTAAACAAGGCTAGTGTGTATGCAGTCCATGGACCCAGCGATGGGACCATCGGTCGCATGTAAAATCGCTCAGCATAAAAAGTTGGTTGAAATTTCTGTAGTGTGTACCCAGCTTTACAGACTAAATACATCCAACAAAAAAGTCAATGAAGTGTTTCCTGGTATCGTTGTTTGTTTTACTTGTTCTGAAATACATTTGGAAATGAATTAGATGACAAATTAAGCAGCTGTATTCCGACTGTCCCTATATTTAGCCCAGGTGGAAATAAATTCTACAGCTTTGTTTTAGTAAAAATGTGAATAAAGATGTCTCTGAATCTTTGGCATCATCCAACATAATTCCCTTGTTTTCAAAATCACATATGTGCTGTTTACCTCACTGTGTGGTAGAGGCGGCCGTCTATCTTCTGATGTCAAGTGATTTATTATGATTTGCTTATTAATATTTCCAGTTGGCAAGAAACACACTAATACAACTCTGGGTATTAACAGACATACAGAAAGCTAGGAGGGTGCTGGTCACAAGCTTACAATCTATAGGAAAATAGGAGTTCGATACATGAGTAAGTGTCACAGATTGTATATTGGTTGCTTAGTGGGTTATATGAACCAGTCACACAACGATGATGGTTTTATGGGCAGACAGTTGCTTGAGTATAGAACAGTGTTTCCCAACTCCAGTCCTCAGGGACCCCTAACAGTACATGTTTTACATATCTCTTTGCTGGAGCACAGGTGTATTCATTATTAACTGACACATTTTGAAAGATCCACAGGTGGTGTAATTATTTCACTGGTCACCTGGAAAACCTGCACTGTTAGGGGTCCTGAGGACTGGAGTTGGGAAACACTGGTTTAGAAGGAGAATAAATGTAAATGTTGAGTGAACTGCGTAGAAGGGGGTAATCAGGTAGAATATTTTAGGGAGGTTAAGAAGATGGATTGGGAATTTGATTGGCTTACATAAGAGGTACATTGTTATGGAATGTTTGAAGGTTTTGGGGAAAGTCTTGTTGCACGAGTGAGAGAATTCCACAGAATAGGGGCAGCCCTCAGAAAGCCCTGTAACCAGGAATGGGAACTGGTCATGAGCGTGGATAAGAAGTTCACATCCTGGACAGGACGGAGGGGTCAGGTTGAAAGATATTTTAACACAAGTGAAAAGACGTTTATTGGTTCATTGATGCCTGCTTGTGATATTACTAGCCATAGGATTATCATCATCATCATTTATTTATATAGCGCTAGCAAATTCCGCAGCAATTTACAATTGGGGACAAACACAGTAATAAAACAACACTGGGTAATACATACAGACAGAGAGGTAAGAGAACCCTGCTCACAGCTTACAATCTATGGGACAATGGGAGTCTGATACATGAGGGTAAGTGCTACATATTACATATTGGGAGGAAACTTTATTTCAAGGTAGATACAAAGGTAGTGATGTTAGCTACAGCAGCACTATATAGCACTTTATATTTGATAAATATAAACTAAATGGTATTTAAGCTCATCAGCAGGTTAATTAACATCACGCAGTCATCAGAAGTAGAGTCGTCAGTTACTGTGGATCTCATTAACGTACTACAAAGCACCTTGGTTTTCCAGAAGTGCATCTAGAGGGTCTGTCCAGTGTACGTCAAGGTGCCCAACCTACTCTACATATTTGGGTGGTGCCAAAGTCCAGACTCCAACCACATTAAACCTTTCATTAAATTGAACTTTTCCATTTTGCACCTAAAATACTGCTAGTTTTATCCTCTTTAAAGGCTTAAATGAATCACGGGAGTGAGAACACATTAATACTCTCTTTATCACATGTAGCGTGTTTGTGTGTTCCAAGCTCTGGAAGGTGTGAAATGTTTCCTATTGAAACTAAAGGAAAAGTCCCAGCTCACAGATAGTGCAAAATTAGACGTCTCTTGTAAAGATAGAGTTGGTTCATACTAGATATGTAGTGGACATCAGAGTATGTGTAAGAGATCCTCAAATTGTTTTTAATTCTTTCTGTACAGGGTCTGAACGGTCACAAAGAGGCAAAGTTCACAGTTAAAGAGACCATCTGTGAGAAATCAGACAACCGGACACTTGAAAGTTGTGAATTTAAAACTGAAGAGGTAAATTACATGATCACGTTCGTACCCTCTGCTGGGGGGACATCATTGTACTCACCCCAGCATTACCTGCCATTTGTAATTATTCCATTTCTATTGGTATCATCATTAGTTCTCCTACTCTGAAAAAGACTAATACTGACCCAAACGTTCTTTCGGATTATAGTCTCAACTCTCAGCTCACATCCGCTCCAATATTTTTGGTAGGTTATCTCCCCTCGATTCACACTCTTCCTTTCCTCACACAACGTCAGTCGGGCTTTTGTTCCCAATGCTTCTCAGAGATTGCACTAAGGTCCATGATGTGATCACTGCTATTGGTAAAGGACATTACTCACTTCTAATTCTCTTTGACCTCTCTGCTACTTTCAACACTGTCATTTATCATATAATGGCTTCATTGTCTAGGACAACATACTATCCTTGGTCTCATCCTACAAACCGTTCCTTCAGTGTTTATTTCTCCTGCTCCATCTCCTCTCCCGTGTCACTTGGAGTACCCCAAGGCTCCGTCCTAGGTCCTCTGTTCTTCTCTATCTATAGAACATTTCTTGACATTCTAATAGGCTAACTTAGATTTCAGAATCACCTCTATGTGGATGATACCCGATTTTAACTACACTCTCCGGATCTCTTACCGGGACCTGGCCTATTACCAATCTGTTTGTTAACTCCCTTGTCCTGGCTCTCTCCCCCGTTTAGCACCACCCTATTTGTGTCTCCCCCTTTCCTTTAGGATGAAAGCTATCAGGAGCAGGGCCCTCTTTCCTTGTGTGCTCCTTCTACTATTATATCACCCTCTGTACCTCTTGGTTGCTTCCCTAGCCCTGTTTACTTAGGCTTCTACCATCACTTTCACTCATTGTCCCAGAAATAATTTGATTTGCACCATGTTACCTGTGTCTGTGTGTATATATCTTTGTTAAATGTTTTTTTTGTTCTTCCTGTATCATGTTGTGTTATGGCTCATTGTTTATTGTATATGTCATGTACGGCGCTGAGGACCCTGTGTGGCGCCTTATAAATTAAAGATAATACTAATAATAATTCTCAGTCTTGTTTTATTAGTGTGTTTATTTGCAATTGCCGGCAATTGCCAAGCACTGCCGAGTATGAAGACACTATATCAATAAATGTATAAGTAATATTATTAAATGGGAGACAGGGATAATTCCAAAAAATGGGTTTCTGATATACAGATTTTCACTGGTAAACATTATATTACACTATAATGCTAAACTTTGGGCTATAACATCTGATTATAATAAATTGACAGACAATATTTTTCATATTCCCATCCAGTTGGAGAAGAGTTGTTTGGCAACAGCGAATGATCAGGGAAATACTTTCTCAGTTGTTTGCAGCACTGTTAACGATGGGGTACGTTGTATTAATAGTCGATGTTGTCCTAGGAGTTGTACGAGAATACACTCCCCACGAGTAATTGTACACCCAATGGCTCATCCCCCACAATGCAACGCCCTCTCATCTGACATTTTACTTTTAAAATATGTGGATGATAAAAAGAAAAAAAAATCCACTGTACAAATAAAAGAAGAACATGATATAAAATATGTAATAATTTTCCCCAGTTAATGAATTTATTACTATTGATAAGTGAACACAGATTGTTTGTTTACCTATAATATACCCTGTATTTACCCAGTCACCAGGTAAACCTCAAATACAGGCTCAAGTTTTGTACATGTGATATGCAAAGTTAAGACAGGCAAGTGCTGTTACAAGCAATGTTAAACAGGGTGACCCTAGTCTCTCTCTGTCTGTGTCTGTCTGTGTGTGTGTGTGTGTGTGTGTGTGTGTGTGTGTGTGTGTGTGTGTGTGTCTGTGTGTGTCTGTGTGTGTGTGTGTGTGTGTGTGTTAGGGAATTTAGACTGTAAGCCCCAATGGAGCAGGGACTGATGTCCGTGAGTTCTCTGTACAGCGCTGCGGAATTAGTGGCGCTGTATAAATAGCTGATGATGATATTGATGATGAGATGTGGAAAATTAATTGACTAATTCAGTACTTTTTACTTCTGTTTGACTAGACCAATGCAGAACTTGGAAGTGGAGACATGGAAATATCTAGTAATCTAGAAGAGGACTATTCTAGTCAAAAAGAAGATGAATCAGTTTTTCAGGAACATTCTGTAATAATTACTAAAGAAAGTTATAAAGAGACATTTGTGGAACCAGACGATGATGCCGAGAGAAGGCTTATTGAGGAGTTCCTCCTACCAAAAACAGGAATAGAAAAGAGTGACGACAAACAGTTGGAACCAAAAACTGTAAAGAAGAAGTTGCTTCGAGGACAATTTCTTGGAAGATTACTTTGTATTGAGTGTGTTTTTGAAATATTACCTAAAAAATAGACTGAAAAGCTAATTCCACTTTCATTATTTTTTAGCATTACATTTCGGTTGGCAAAATGAATATATTTCCTTCTAAAGCAATTCTTGCATGTGTGAGGGAGAGGGCTTGCCAGATTGGCTCTAGTAGGCCAGTAGCATCCTGATTTTATATATATCCTTACTTTCCTTCTACATTTACCTTGTTTAGCAGTAAAGACTGCAGATTTGGAAATGGCTTCACCTTAATTGTCTTCTCCTACATAAGACTGTCCCGCTATACATATAAACATCCAATTCATCATTTGGATCTTGATTCTGTGACTTCGGGGAGATGGTGGGGAGGAGGAGGTGAGGTGGGAATAAACCTAGTATGTAGGTGTTGCTTTTCCAGTGGAAAAAAATGTTAGTTTAGTCATTAGAGATATATGAGATTATCTGTCATTCGCCTCAGTCCCTGCCCAATTGGAGCTTACAGTCTAAATTCCCTAACACAGACACACACACGGGTTAATTTTGTTAGAAGCTGATTAACCTACCAATATGTTTTTGGAGAGTGGGAGGAAGCCAGAGCCACTGAGCCACCGTGCTGCCCACAAAAAGTGATCAACATTTGGGAGAACCTACAGGGGTGATTATATAGAGGATCTCCCCACTTCTTACTAATACAATTTGATTATTCCTGTTATTGTTTGGAGTCCGGTCAATCAAGACTTGAAGAATGATATAATAGTCATGTAAAAGCTTCAAAAAAATCAAAAGAAAATAATGTGTGATAATGAATAAAATCGTGACTGCTATGAGAATGCAGAGATAAACCCTTTTCAACATTATTTGAGGTGTTCGTGTTTATTTTCCTTAGGTTTGTTACAATGATCTTAGTACCTCGGCATCAGGACAATGTGGAAAAACATGACATATATAAAACATGGACATGCAGACTAAAGAAATACAGTCATGGTAATATGGTAACATAAGAGAACTTATATTCTATTCTGATTGGATGAGGGCACAGCTGAAACAATAGAAGTGAGTGTGGCTCAGAATTCAGATTGAAACAGTTGTGAGGGTGTGTAGTAAGATACGTTCTAATAAAGAGTTGAGTTTTCATAGAGTGTTTAAGATTTGATGGCTGTGGAAGAGATTTTTTGGGTGTGGTAGCGAATTCTATAAGTGGTAGCGGGAGAGGTCTTGTAGGCGAAGGTGAGAGGTGGTTACCAGAGATGAGACAATGTGCAGGTCAGAGGTAGCTCTAAGAGGGCGGGAGGGAGAGTATTTTGATATCATTGATATAAGTCACTTTTACCTTGTAGACTTAACCTCATGTGTCAAACTCCCATTGTCCCATAGATTGTAAGCTTGCAAGCAGCCTTCTCACCTCTTTGTCTGTTTTACCCAGTTTGTTTATTAGTTTACTATGCTTGTCCCCAATTGTAAAGCGCTACGGAATATGTTGGCGCTATATAAATAAATGATGATGATGATGATGATGATGATTATGATGAGATTTGAGATGTATGAAGGGGTGTTGTTGAGGGCTTTGTAGGTAAAGGTGAGTAATATGGATTTGATTCTGGAGGACACAGGGAGCCAGTGTAGGGATTTGCAAAGTGGTGCAGCAGATATGGAGCGGTGAGAGAGGAAGATCAGTCTTGCTGCAGCATTTAGGATGGATTGAAATGGTAGATGGGTGAGGGGAATGCCAGGGAGTAGGAGTTTGCAGAAGTCAAGACTGGAGATGATGAGAGAGTGGAAAAAGCACTCTTTAGCAGTAACATGTCTCATTTCATTGAGATCAAAAAGTATAATCCTATACTCCTTAGCAGTCAAGTAGATGAAAATTTTCCTCCAATTGCTGTATTTCTGTAGTGTCAATGTTGAGAACGTTCTTTACAATACCTGTACGCTTTTCCATCAGACCATTTGATTGCTGGAAGTATTGATTAGACGTTGCGTGATAGATTCCATATTTTATTTTGAAGTCATAGAATTCTGTTCACCATACTGAGTGCCACGGTGTTTCTTGCAAGCTTTAAACAACATTACAAATACCATGCATTTCGAGTATTGGATTTAGATGGTATTTTAATGTGCCTGCTGTAAATTTGTGTAGAGTGGTAATTTCCAAAGCATCTGGGGGTAAATGTATCAATATGCGGGTTCTTCAACACCCGCGTGTTCAGCCTCTTCCGCGATTAAATTTCAAGCGGCGCTGCATTGTAAAGGGTTGACTTCTCTTTACAATGCAGCGCCGCTTGAAATTTAATCGCGGAAGAGGCTGAACACGCGGGTGTTGAAGAACCCGCATATTGATACATTTACCCCCTGGTGTAATAGTCCATCAATCCATCCTCCTCCCATGTGAACAGGTCCGATCTTAAATGTTCTGTATACTTCTCAATGTTCTCATTTATATTTGATACCTCTCTTAATCAACAAAATATTGTTAATATTTCACTGTGTAAACCCTCAGGAATCACAATCCTGTCAACCATAACTATCACACCCATTTGACCATGGCAACAAGATCTGTAGGTGCCAATAGTCCCTGATTATGAAATTAATTTTTATTTTTTCAGACCATGTACATGTTGTTTGTATCAGTTTCATCCTCAGTAGCTGCATTTTGCATGGATTTCCATACAGCACACACTGTATAACTGTAAGGTGGACTATAACGCCATGTACCTGCTCCTCCAGATGTGGTACCTCCTATTCATCCTTTATGGTTGGGGGTGCTCTGGATAAAGCATCTGCCTTTAGGATGTCTTTTGTAATCTGAACATCATCCTATGCAGGCGTCAGGATCTGCCTGCAGCTTTCTGCATTTGCATGCTGCTTTGTATTGGTAGCTCCTGTCTCCAGGAATTTGGAACTTATTACATTATGTATTATTTGACAGTACCTCTATTCACCATAGGTGCTGCTATTGTGCCTTTTCCTTTGTCTTTACTAGGGGTTAACCTGTGTCACTAATTATCTCCTGCACCTGGTGGTTCCCTATTTATACCTATCTTTCTATTACCTGTGCTGGTCATTGTTATTTTGTTGCTTTTGCTTATGGTTGTGTTCTCCTGCTTCTCCTGTTCTCTGGGACTTTCATATACTGCTGCTAACATCACTGTTCCAGATTTCTTTCCACTCAGCCATTCTAACTGCATCTGCAGTATTTCTTGTAACCAGTAGTCAGCCTTCCCTGTGCCGTATCAGCAATATTTGGTTCATACTATTTTTCTATATTTACTGATCAATAAACACCTTAAAGCTTTCATCACATCACGGGCTCCATAGCTGTGATTTACATTGAAGCATGACAGCAGCACTTCTGAGAACCAGTCATGGTTTGTGGTCTGGTATAACTAGTGTTCTGCGTTCTTATGTAAAGATGGAATTTCTCACATCCCACTTCTTTAGCCAACATCTCTTTCACAACATGTACGTAATCTGTGACGGTGCCATGACGTGTGACACATAGTCACGTCGTGGCACCTTCTTGTGTGGTCATATTGACCTAGCACAGTATCCAACAAAGAAAAATAGTTTTTATCCGATCCAAAAGAATGGATAATATTGGGCACTTCTCTGGAATCCCAGTAGGGGAATAAATCTATAATTTATTATAATAGTTTTAACAGATCGAAATATATATAAAACGGTTCTAAAATAGCCACAAATAAACTTGGTAATGATAATTGCTGCTCTTCTATATAGTTGTGTATCAATCCCTAAATACTTACAAAAGAGAAAACCAACAACTAGGAAAAGCACAAAACTTTCATACAAAGTATTCATGTCACCACAAATCCCAATAATATCATATAATCTCTTTATTAAAAGGAAACAGGCTAGAACAGTGACCAAAATGCAGGTTAGCTGGTGCAATGTGTGACACCCCCATTGTGCGTCAGGTGCTCCTTACTAGCGTTCTGTTATTTCCATAAGTTTATTTATATTTCCCATATGGGTTTTGTCGGAACAAGAAAAAAAGACTTTAGGTATTTAGCATTTTAGTATTTAGCAGAGAGGTAAGATGTCTTCATTAAGGCAGTGATGTACATATTTGCACTTGTAGTGCCACAAGAGCATGCATTATATTCTGAGGGTATTACCCTGCTGCACACTGACCAGGGGAAACAGGAGAGGACCAGTGTTGCTCAGCACTAACCCAGTACTATCTGCAGCTGTGAGGTGCCCGGCAGGTCCACTGATGATCTCACTGAGAAGAGGATGACTGGCATATTGGTTTACCATGCCAATGTCTGGATTATGTTCTGTAATGAGAAAAAATCTACAAGATGTTTGTGCAGTCAGAGAGGCCAAGTTCAAACCCCATTACAACCCCCTTCTCACACCCCCCCCAATTTACCGGCTTTTTTCCGGATTCCCAGCACTGAAAGGATTACTCTGCAATATAAATACTAATTGGAAGTTTAAGAGGTGATAACGCTCTATATAATTATAAAACTCTTTCCCACTATGGGTAAGTGGGTAATGTGTTTGTATTGCTTAGAAGGATTGCATCACCAGATTAAATCACCACCTCCCCTCATATCTAGCTCACTGTGGATAACACCACAATTTCCTCAGTCTCCCAAGTCTGCTGCCTTGGTGTCACACTTGACTCTGTCCTCTGCTTTATTCCTCACACATCCAGACTCTCTCCCAGACCTGTCTCCTCCACCATAGGAATTTTGCCAGAGTACGGCTTTTTCTTACCCAACATGCTACCAAAACTCTTATACATTCTCTCATCATCTCCTGTCTTGACTACTGCAACCTTCTGCTATCTGGCATTCCCTCAACAATCTATCCCGACTTCAATCCATCCTAAATGCTGCAGCTAGAATGATCTTCCTCTCTCACGGCTCCAAATCTACTGCACCACTTTGCAAATCTGGCTCCCTGTGTCCTCCAGAATTCAATTCAAATTACTCACCCTTACCTACAATGCCCTCAACAACACCACCCCTTCATACATCTCAAATCCCATATCAAAACACTCTCCCTCCCGCCCTCTTAGATCTACCTCTGACCTGCGCCTTGTCTCGTCTCTGGTAACCACCTCTCACTCCCGCCTACAAGACTTCTCCCGTGCTGCTCCTTACTTATGGAATTCCCTACCACTCTCAATCAGACTTTCCCACAGCCTTCAAATCTTTAGACGTTCTCTGAAAATCCATCTGTTTATTAGAGGTGACCTTATCCTCGATAACACTACTCACACTAATACACCCTCATAACTGTCCCAATCTCCACTCTGAACCACAGTCGCTCCTCTTGTTTCAGCTGTGCCCTCCTCCACTTAGAATGTAAGCTCTCTAATGAGCAGGGTCCTCCATACCCTTTGTTTTCATGTCTGCATTTATTTTGTCTGCCTTGTATGTCCCTGTTTTATGTATGTCCCTGTTTTATGTAAGTACTCTTTTTCCTACAGTACGGCACTGTGGAGCAATGTGGCACTTTATACATCTATCATAATAATAATATTAATAATTGCTAGAATCCCATCACAATCAATACAGAAAGATCTAACCTGAGACCCAAGTGTGGTGTGATGTGTAACAATGTGTTGTTTCCTTTATTTGTAACATTTGTTTCACTGGAACAATAACATCAAAGACTAATGTTTCTAATAAAGGACACTTCGTATTTCACGATGAACAATAACTAAAGAGGATATTTAATCCTACTATGAATAATTTTGAAGATTATTTCTCGTGTTATTTTTAACTATTATTGCATTTGGTTCTATTTTATTTTAATTTAGTTACTTTTATCTTTATACATCACAAATCTATCTATCCATATAGATGAATCCTTTAAGTCTTAAAGGTCTTGGGTAAATAAATGCTTTATTATTTACTACATTCAATATCTCCAGCTTACCCTGCTCTGTTTCAGTGCCCTGTTTCATTATTGCTAAAACTGCTTAATTACACTGTGACAATGATAATTAGTTTGGTTATGCAAATCTCTGCTGAAGATTAGGTGGTTTTAGGTGCTGTAAATCATTATTAGAATTAAAAGCAAAATGTCCAGTGATCTGAGTAGACCCTCAGAGGTCTGATGCCAAATAAACCCATACTTACCAACTTTTTCCAGTTGGTGTCCGGGAGACTTTATGTGGCAGGTGGTCGTGCGGGGGCGGAGCTCCAAAAACGCGTCATTTTGGACCCGCCCCGTGACGTAATGACGCAAAACGCGTAATTCGACAGCGGGGGCGGGGCCAAATGACGCAATTCCCGGAGAATCGCAGCATTTTGGCCCTAATTCGGGCAGATGCGGGAGATTGCCACACTCTCCCGGGAGTCCGGGAGACCGACCCGAAATGCGGGAGTCTCCCGGACATTCCGGGAGAGTTGGCATGTATGAATAAACCACATTCTCATGTATTAGTTGAATTGCTTTTTTAATGACTGTAGTTACAAATGGTGCTCTGCCTCTTATCATGTTCAGCTTTAAACATGAAAGGCTATAGGCACTGGTCAATGTCTCAAGATAATTCTGTTATGTCAATGCTGTGTAACCATCTCTTCAGTGTATTATTTAATTTATAATATTGTGTGCTGCAAACAAACAATATACTGATCAAAAGCAAAAGGTCTTACACTTTGTGTTCCAATATTGGATTAGCCTTTAATAAATGAGGAAAATCTATTTTCCCATATTTACAGAGGTTTCAGATGTGATAGTTTCATCAAAGAGTATTTTGTGTTTAAATTTGTTACTAGGAGGTGATCACATATTTCTACACCTCAAGCCCCAGATTACGTGGAGCCGCCCCTGCGATGTAATCTGGTTTTAGCTGTTCTATCATCCACATCACAATACCTGGGAATCCCGGTTGGATATGTTAATTTCTATTAAAAGAGTGTGGTAGGGTCTCTGTGTGCATCATCCCGCTACCATTAGTTGCAAGAGGTGGCGCTTATTGCACCTATATAGCCTGGATCAATCCTGGCAGGATCGGACTGTCCCTAGAAAGGCCAAAAACCTTCTACAGCTTTAGTACTGTTACAATCAATGGAGATGTTGCCTATAGCAACCAATCAGATTCTAGCTGTCATTTTGTAGAATGTACTAAATAAATGACAACTAGAATCTGATTGGTTGCTATAGGCAACATCTCCACTTTTCCAAACCCGCACCTTAGTAAATCTAGCCTTAAGTATGCTGCAAACATGGACTATGGAGGCTTTAATGAGCTCTATGTATTTCAAAAGCCATTACAATTCTGAACCCCCTGGAGGTTTTATCTTTAAATTACTGAGTGCCAGTCCCGGGGTAAGTACAGGTGACATATAAATTTAAATCCTCTCCTTTGTTATTACCACATTGTACCTTGTACATATCAGGGATTAAGAGGCTTAAATAAAACAAAGTGTTCTGTAATAAAATTGTCCACAAGGCATTTTGTTTCTTTCAACGTGTTGTAGGTGGAAAACTTGTTTAGATGTTACACACAAAGGTAACTAAGGCGACGTCCTGCAGGATGTGTGTATTGTATGTGCAGGAGTTTATACATTGTAAATGATTGAAATATCTGTCTTCATGTTCCTTCACACAGCAAACTGTCCAAGTCAATGTGATAAGTTTACTATAGATCATTTGTTGCCAATGATCCTATCGGAGCTGCTGTCTTAGCTAATCAATTTTAATAAATTGCTATAAGAAATGATAACTAATGTGAGCAATATACAATGGGTCATAAATAGACCCCAAAGTATTTCATATGTATCGAGGAGTTCAAGGTCACAAAGTCAAAGAGAGAAGATGGATATAATAGTATCTTTATTACACAAGGGGAACATCTAATGCAAACTATAGCCAATAAAAGATGTATACTTCAAACAAAACCCCAAGTGGTCACCACACTCCAAGTCACACACAAAAACCTCTCAGTGATATTAAAAAAAGAAAGGTGATAAAAATGAAACAGTCCTTTGGTTGTAGACAGGCCAGAAAAGGTTAGTGTAGTTCCGTTGTCCAGCATCGGTTTAAATCTCCTTGCGTAAAGTTCCAAAAATTCTGGCCAAGATGCAAGTTGAATATCTCTGTGTAAAGTTTCATGCTTCTGGCTAAGCTGTAGGTGAGTGGAGTGGTCCTGAGGCAGCTACCTGGGTAACGGAGGCTGTGGACTATTACATATATCCTCATCATCAGCTATTTATATAGCGCCACTAATTCCGCAGTGCTGTACAGAGAGCTACTCACATCAGTCCCTGCCCCATTGGAGCTTACAGTCTAAATTACCTAACATACACACAGACAGAGAGAGAGACTAGGGTCAATTTTGACAACAGCCAATTAACCTACCAGTAGCTTTTTTTTGGAGTGTGGGAGGAAACCGGAGCACCCCAAGGAAACCCACGCAAACACAGGGAGAACATACAAACTCCACACAGATAAGGCCATGGTCAGGAATCAAACTCATGACCCCAGTGCTGTGAAGCAGAATTGCTAACCACTAAGTCACCGTGCTGCCTACACAGATATCGTTGAACAATGAATTCCCAAACAAGCTGTATTACATTATCTCTGTGGTCCGTTCTCTAGATGTTCCTGACCACCTGGCCAATGCTCTCTGTCAATGTGATAGGGATCTGAATCCCATTCTCCCTGCTCTAGCAGACTCACCAACAGACCCATGACCAACTCCAGATGGAGCAGAGATTCATGGTAACACAATGTATGAAGAAGTTGTGAGTCAGACACAGGAATCACGATGGAGCTGGTGAGAAACAAAACTCTACATCAAGCTCAAGAAATCCTGGAAAATTCTCTAGTCCCCCCCTGCAGGATCTTTTAAAGTGTTCAAGTTTCCCACGGTGGAAATCCCACCCTGCAGGTGTACTCTCAGGTCAGCTTGGTTAAGGGTTGCCCAAGATGGAAAGATGGGTTGGGGATGGGCAGGGAACAGGATTCTCCCCACTTCTTGCTCTCCCCTGCTGAACTGGTGCCCCCGAATCTGTCAGGGTTCAGCAGAGAGCAATAGTGGCCAGAACCGGTTAACGAGATTCCTAATCCTAGTTGATGAAGAGCAACTCCTCATTTTAACCCCTTATAAGCATTTGTGACATGTCAGGGGCTTTACAAGTTGCTGACTTCCTGTTTGTCTGGAGGGCAGGAAATTGTATATCCTCCATTTTGTAAAATCCACGCGTGATGATGTAGGTTAATTCACCTGACTCTATTTAAGAAACTAGATGTTGTCAGTCTATATACAAGTCCAGTGAAATAAAAGTTCTTACATAGACACAACATCAAAATAAGCACAAACATTTATAAGTCCCATAATTACATCCACAGGGTCCAGTGAAGTGGATGAAAGGTCAACGGGATGGAAACTTTACTGTTGTCCGTGTTCTTGCACAGCATAATCATCATTTATCACCCTTTCTCAGGTTTATTGCAAAATGTGAAATTCATTTGTCTCAGGAACTGACACTCAATCGCTGTGTAATGGGTATTCTTCGCTTCTCTTGTCTTACTTTGGTGCTTTGTTGGGTAGTTGGTTAATGCTCCCCCAAGTTGGAAAGCTCCTCTTTCCAATATATTTTACTATACTATCCCTATTGTTAATCTCACACAGGTTTGTCATTAGTGTGCACCAACAGTCTCTGTACCAGACCCTCACACAGATCAGTTATTCTGAGCTATTTTTCTCAATCAAAGTAGGCAAGTGCACCCATGACATTCAGTTTGTTTCCTTACTGTCTTTTGGAACACCTGTCTCGTTCCTCTCTCAATTCTTCATGTAAAATTCACACCTCTCGCTCCGGTCCTGTTCTCGACTCTTCATGGACCTCTCACAGCTCTTGTTACTCTCCCGCATTTGACCTACAGATTCTTCCATCCTAATCCCACTCATTGTACTCCACACTTATACCACAAGGGATGTACAAATGGTTACATAATTATTTAATGATTAACAGTCTATTACCGTATTATGTGACTTAGTTTTACTTTCATAACAATCAGTTGACAGTTTCACATTGGAGAATAAGAAAAGTTCCACCCAAGTTGTGACGAGTTGCATAAGTCGCAGATGGTCAGAAAGTAAAGGATCAAAATAAAACAAATTAATGAGCCTTTTCTGTTTTTTAAGCAGGAAATATATCAATATGTGTCTGTATAGGGGTAGTATAGGGGTAGTAAGAACAGGTCAATGTTCTGTAGAGAGGTCAGTAAGCTAATAATCTGTAAATGATTAGCTTCTCTGCAATATAGGAAATGTTTATGCTGCTGACAATGGTGGTAATACCCCTATTATAGGGTGCGTTACCGCTATGGGGCAATGCCAGATCATCACATCTCTTTGAGTCCCCTGAATTCCATCCACCCCACCCTTGTTCTGCTAACAAAAGAGTTTGGCACATGTGCAGTGAAGCCCCAGTCGAGGTTCAGAAGAGGCCACAGCTCTGATTTTGAGAGTAGAGGGCCAGGAAGTTAGAGTTACCCAAATTTTGCTATGAGTCCCATCGATGCACAGTTCTACCCCTGGCTGCTTAAGGTACATTGTTACACTTGCAGTGAGAATGCCTAATCATGAAAGTATGATCATCATCATTTATTTATATAGCACCACCAATTCCCACAGCGCTGTACAGAGAATATTTGTCACTCATATCATTCCCTGTCCCATTGGAGCTTACAGTCTAAATTCCCTAACACACACACTAGGGTTAATTTTGTCAGCAGCCAATTAACCTACTAGTATGTGTTTGGAGTGGGGGAGGAAACCTCACGCTCCACCCGGATGAAACCCACGCAACTACGGAGAGAACATAAATGTAGGGACCTGGTCTGGAACCGAACTCATAACCCCATCGCTGTGAGGCAGAAACGCTAATCCCTCACTCTTACTAAATGTATTGCTTCTAATACATTTATTATTCAGCTTAATTTCAATGTGTATTGTGTCCAGCTAAATATAACACTGCATATTTGGCGTCAATTGTACATTGTACATAAACCACTGAGTCTACGTCTGCACTTACATAAAGGCGATTTGTTTGTGCTTTATGTGCATCCATTAGCTGTGGTTCTTGTATATTTTTATCGTTATACTTAGGCAAATGCAAATATTATTTCAAAGTGAAAAGAAGAAGATTTTGCCATGAATGGAAACCAAACTTTACATTCACTTTCTCCATTGTTTGTGTATTATTGGAGCCAGAAGGATTCAACCTCTTTTCTAACGTGGGCTAAATGTTTGCTTGTATCGCCGCCATCAGGAAGTCAAACACATGACTATTAATGAGGTTCTTAAAACAGTCGTTTCCTATTGACTTAAGAAGATCAGACACATCAGTACACATACACAAAGTGTTCCCTACGCAAGAGTTATTGTAAAGCAATTACACTTCAGGAAACATCTGCAAGTGTCTAAGAAGGACATTATATAACACCAGAAAACAGAGTGTGATGCCAGATTTTTATTCAAATAAGAAACAGTTATCTATTGTCAGGTAATGAAAGAGTCTGTGTAATTAACCAGCAGAATATACAGGTAATAATCTGATATCTGTAATGCTTGAGACTTGTCTATACGAGGATGAACCGGCTCCCCTGAGTCTGAACATAAATGTTTATGGCCAGTGACCAGATCCACAGATGATTACTGAGTACACAGTCCGAGGTGGTCATTGTCTGACCTCATGCCTCCCAAGCCAGGACCCATCAAATGCTGATCATGATCAGTCTATGTATGAACACCTTTAAGGGTCCCCATATAATGGTCATTTCTGTAATTAGGAACACCATTCCTAGAAATGCTAAATTATAATTAAAAGTTACCAGTATTATTCCCTGGTCTGTATGCAGCAGCCCCCTTCTCAATAAATTGTCTAGCTGTGATCCTTATCGGGACTATAGGAGGAAGCTCTGAGTGACCACTTTGAGGGAGTCAATTTGATTGAAGAGGTTCCCATTTTTTCTGCTTGTCCCAGCTCCAGAAACTTGATTATAAGTGAGGTATTCTGTGTTTTATCATTTTTATTTTACAAGAAACAATTGCGTTATATTTGTATGCCTTTTTATTAACTGTTTTATCTTAAGCATTGTGGATGTATTTTCCATATTAAATTACACTTAATAAGTTCAAGTCTCTGTGTTCTTACGTGTTCACGCGACAGTTTGGTCCAGACCAGGGCCGGACTGGGACTAAAAATCAGCCCTGGCATTTAAAGCACACAGGCCCACGTGGGCTCCATGCACTATATTGTTGCACACTGATGCTGGCGCAGTACAACATGATGTAGTATGAGTGTGTGTGGGGGGGGGGAGGGGGTATTTATTTCTCCTAATGACCCTCAACATTACATTATTAGCACCCCAATTACATCAATAAATACCATGACAATACATTATTAGTACCCAAATTACAGCAATAAATAACCCCCCACACACACTCATACTACATCAATCACCCCCACATTATAGCAACCGGCATCACCCCCCACATTACAGCATCACTCCCCACATTACAGCGTCCAGCATCACTCCCCACATTACAGCGTCCAGCATCACCCCCCACATTACAGCGTCCAGCATTACCCCCCACATTACAGCGTCCAGCATCACCCCCCACATTACAGCGTCCAGCATGACACCCCACATTACAGCAACCAGCATCAACCCCACATTATAGCATCACCCCCCACATTACAGCATCACTCCCCACATTACAGCGTCCAGCATCACCCCCCACATTACAGAGTCCAGCATCACCCCCCACATTACAGCGTCCAGCATCACCCCCCACATTACAGCAACCGGCATCACCCCCCACATTACAGCGTCCAGCGTCACCCCCCACATTATAGCAATACCCTCTCCTACTTATTAGCAATACTAAGCACCAAACACACTACAACATTGCCACCAGCACGCCACCCCATACTACAGCAATACCACTAATTATACAGACGCCACTGTAGGAAACAATGTTTTGCTTTTTTCAAATCTCCCACAAAATAGCAACTACAAACAGAGTACTTACACACACATATAGGTAACAGGTACCCTTTTCCCTCAATGAGATAGTAATGGCAGAATTTTCATGAATCATTCCACATGAAATAAAACTAACATATATCTAAAAAAAATATAACTATTGAATGATCAGTTGAACCCACACGGCCGCATTAAAAGTATTTCCATCTACAGCAAAATGTCAGAGAAAAATATTTTTGTTTTACTACAGTAATTGGATATGCGTCTTTTCTATTCATTTTAAATAAAACAGTATATAAATTAAGGGGGATAGAGGAGGTGGGTGAGAAATAATTGGATGTGACCCATCATGATCCATCAGTTTGATTAGATAGGAAACATTTAGATTATTTACCTGGAGACGTCTACCCCCTTGACTCACAGGCAGGGCTGACAAGAGGAATTTTGGGCCCTGATACAGCAACTTCTTTGGGCTCCCATCATATTCAACAATGAAAAACTTGCCTTTGGCAGAAGTTCATATGATGCCACACCGTAGTGTGCCCAGTTCATATTATGCCACATCGTAGTGCCCCAAGGTCATATTATGCCACATAGTATTACCCTCAATTCATATTTGGTCATGCAGAAGTGCCCACAAATCATATTATGGCATAGTAGTGCCCCCAAAACATATACCATACAGTAGTGCCCACAAATCATATTATGTCACAACAGTGCCTCCAAATCATATTATGCCACAATAGTGACCCCAAATAACATTATGCCATAGTAGTGCCCCCAAATCATTAGTAAAGCTCAGACAAAAATTCATTCACAAATAAAAATTGGTACAGCATATCAGATACTGAGTGTGAGTCCCAAGAGCAGCTTAATACATCATTTACAATGCAAACAAAAATAGATATATTGACATAATTACAGATAAAATTTATGACAAGCAATGTTTTTTCCTCTTAATTAAAAATCTCTGTACAGATAAATATGCAATAAAACATTACAGCGCAATAATGAGCAATACATAGTGTTAAACATTATTGGATACGCTGTAGTGTTCCCAGTTCAAGAAAGGATGGTTAAAAACATATTCCACACGAGAAAATATATGAACTTACCTGATTATGGCACCCTGTGTTCTGTTCTCCTACTGGGCACGCTGGGCGAGGAGGGATCAGCAGCTGTCAGCTCACACAGGCAGTGGGGAGCAGGAATAGAGGGCAGTGGTCGAAGCAGAAATTTAGGAGTGGGGGTATAGAAAATATAGGTGAATGGAGTATGAAGGCTTGATTTTTTATTTTTTTTAACACTTGTCCCCTCTGTGCATTTCCATTCTTCATTACTACTTGTGTTTTATGATGGCTGCATCCCTGACATTCCCATTCTTAAGATGTTTCTCCCTTTACACTTTATTTTACCTATGCCCCTGCACCATCTTCTCCTTAACCCCCTGCACCACCTTCTCCGCTGTCTCTCACACATCTTCCTGTACCACCTACTCCCCTGGCTCTCTCACACGTCTTCCTGCACTCCCTACCACACTGGCTCTCTCACCCCCTCTCCCAGAACCCCCTTCCCCTTTGGCTCTCTCACCCCCTCTCCCAGCACCCCCTTCCCCTTTGGCTCTCTCACCCCCTCTCCCAGAACCCCCTTCCCCTTTGGCTCTCTCACCCCCTCTCCCAGCACCCCCTGGCTCTCTCACCCCCTCTCCCAGAACCCCCTTCCCCTTTGGCTCTCTCACCCCCTCTCCCAGCACCCCCTGGCTCTCTCACCCCCTCTCCCAGCACCCCTTCCCCTTTGGCTCTCTCACCCCCTTTTCCCAGCACCCCCTTCGGCTCTCTCACCCCCTCTCCCAGCACCCCCTGGCTCTCACCCCCTCTCCCAGCACCCCCTGGCTCTCACCCCCTCTCCCAGCACCCCCTGGCTCTCACCCCCTCTCCCAGCACCCCCTGGCTCTCTCACCCCTTCTCCTAGCACCCCCTGGCTCTCTCACCCCTCTCACAGCACCTCTTCCCCTTTGGCTCTCTCACCCCCTCCGGCTCTCTCACCCCCTTTCCCAGCGCCCCCTTTGGCTCTCTCACCCCCTCTCCCAGCACCCCCTGGCTCTCACCCCCTTTCCCAGCACCCCCTTCAGCTCTCTCACCCCCTCTCCCAGCACCCCCTTCAGCTCTCTCACCCCCTCTCCCAGCACCCCCTTCAGCTCTCTCTCCCCCTTTCCCAGAACCCCCTTCAGCTCTCTCTCCCCCTTTCCCAGCACCCCCTTCGGCTTTCACCTCCTTTCCCAGCACCCCCTTCGGCTCTCTCACCCCCTCTCCCAGCACCCCCTTCGGCTCTCTCACCCCCTCTCCCAGCACCCCCTTCGGCTCTCTCACCCCCTCTCCCAGCACCCCCTGGCTCTCACCCCCTCTCCCAGCATGCCCTGGCTCTCACCCCCTTTCCCAGCACCCCGGGCTCTCACCCCCGCGACCCCCCCCCCCCAAAAATCGCGGACACCCCCCCCCCCCCGAAAATCGCGGCACCCCCGCGACCCCCCCTAAAATCGCGGGCACCCCCCGAAAATCGCGGCACCCCCGCGACCCCCCCTCCCCCCGAAAATCGCGGCACCCCCGCGACCCCCTCCCCCCCGAAAATCGCGGCACCCCCCTCTTCAGTAAAAGAAAAAACAAATGAAAAAAAAAAGTAAACTCACCAGTGTAACTGGCTGCACAGCATAACGGGGGAGGGAGCTGGGGAGCGCGCAGCAGAGGTGGAACCAGCCACTAAGAAGACAGGGGGAGTCGGGCCGGCCCATATAGCCATCGGCCCTTCTGGCATTTGCCAGAAGTGCCAGATGGCCAGTCCGGCCCTGATCCAGACACTACATAATTAAAATGGGGAGAACATTGTGGTTTATGTGAACTCTGATTAAAGTAAATTGTGTTAGATTAATGCTAGGGAGAACTGAAGGCTTCCTAAATAAGAGTGTCAGCTCTTGTCAGAAAAAACTTTGGTGGTGGCATAGTTAGTACCACAAAGCTAGTGTGTGGCATAAATAGGGAAGGATTTAATCATTTTAGACATTTTTTCATCTTACCAAGCTTTAGTACACATGAACAGAATACAGGCATTGATATACATTCACTCAATAGAGTACTTTTAATAAAGTAAAATTCTACTTTACTTTAAACCTCTAACGCAAGTCATTGTTCTCATAATGAATGATGAACTAGAAAATCTGCTGATTAAAAGGTATATAATTCCTGTTTGGTCATTTTATTGATTTCTGGAACTTTGTCACCAACAGCTGATAAGCGACATAAGAGACAATTACATCATTGGCTGCTACTAACTGGTAGAAAGACCTCACGTTTTAAGGACAGCAAGAAGAGACTGTAGGAGTAGAGGTTATGAAAGATTGCAACAGAACAATATTAGTCAAAAAAGCAAAAGTAATGATGCTATTATCTGACCGTGGATTAATACAATGGCACCACATGTCTCCACACCATTCATAAAAAGCCAAGTAGTGTTTAATAATGTAACGTGACCTTAGACCATCTGACCCTGTCCTAACACAATCGATTACACACACAAAAAAAACAACAACACCAAGCAGTGGATGGAAACTGACAGCAGCCTTCCTTTTATTTCCTAAATTTCAGATTTTGACTAACCTGAGGGAGGGGCGTACCAGAGGTGACCCATTACCCACCAGGCTACGTATTTGTGCCATGTAATTCACCAACGCAAGGGTCACGTTATCCTGGTGACAAACCAAATCTGGGTATAACCCACAAAACCATGGTCTGAGAACCCCTCCAGGACTGCCAAGTAGACTCTCTTTTACTTACCCGCAGTGGAACGCATGTGCGTGCGTTCCACCAACAGGAAGTTCGGCATTTGGAACGCAAGTTTGCGTTCCAAATGCCGAACGTCCTGTTGGTGGAACACACATGCGTTCCACTGTGGGTAAGTAAAAGTCTGTAGATAGAGCCAGGTAACGGGCAGCTGCTGCGCCCTGGGCGACTGTACCGCCCGCACCGCCCTAGTTACGGCTCTGCACACACGCATCACGCAGGCTCAAGTGAGTGCTGTTCGTGACCACATTTCCCTGTACGACCTTACTACCAAAAAGTAGCAGTTATTTCCTCTTTCCTGCCTGGATAACAGATACATTTACTAGAAGGTGTATCTCATTAAGATCTAACTTAAAATCGAAATAATTTCTTTTTAGGAAGTTGATTTTTTTATTTACATATTCCGCAAAGAGCAGACTAAATAAGCACATAAAATCTGACTTAAACATTGAAATAACAGTATGAAAAGCAAGTCACTCCAGTTCCCTAACCTCAGTTTTCGCCAGGGACCCCACAAGGTGAACCCGCAGGCTGTGGTCCCCCCAGAACTAGTCTCGTTGTCACTCACCGGACCGTGAGTGCCTCTTCCCGGACATTTAGGAACCGTGGTCGTCCACCATCCTGAGGGTCTGCGCATGCGCAGCCCTTTTCTATACTTCAGTGTATACCCCTTTAACTTAATTGGCAGATCAGGCAACCTCCCTATATTAAGCACCTGTGGTCACTACCACGTTGCCTGATCTTGGAGTCTCATTCCTCATGAGTCTCTGAAGGTGTTCCTGTATTACTTGTGTATTCAGTGCTGCTGATTCCTGTGGTTTCCAAACCACTTCTACTTCTGTGGTTCCATACCACTTCTACCATCAACTGTGTCATCATGACTGTTTGCTGATTCCTATCCGCTGCCTCCGTGCACTACAGTCTTCTACACCACTTCAACGTTATTTTATATCTATGTGACTGTTTACTCATTGCTATCCGCTGCCTCCGTGCACTCCAGCTTTTACCTCACTCACCTGCTTCTCATCAAGTCTGTTTGCTGATTTCTATCCGCTGCCTCTGTGCACTACAGTCTCCTGCTTGCAACTCGCCTGTGTTCAACATCGTGACTGCCAGCTGACTGCTATCCGCTGCCTCTGTGCACTACAGTCTCCTGCTTGCAACTCGCCTGTGTTCAACATCGTGACTGCCAGCTGACTACTATCTGCTGCCTCTGTGCACTACCGTCTCCTGCTCGCAACTCGCCTGTGTTCAACATCGTGACTGCCAGCTGACTACTATCCGCTGCCTCTGTGCACTACAGTCTCCTGCTTGCAACTCGTCTGTGTTCAACATCGTGACTGCCAGCTGATTACTATCCGCTGCCTCCGTGCACTACACTCTCATCTCATCTCTGCTGTGGCTTCCTCGAGACTGCCGCTTTTCATTACCATCTGCTACCCTTCGTGATCTACAGCTCCTGCCCTGCGCTGCACTCCTGTTTCCCATCGCTGTTGGTTCCTGTGGTTGCTACTGGTTACCTCCGTGTGCCGCTGAGTCCTGCCGCTGTGGTCAGCGCTATCGTCCATCTCCTGCTGATCCACTCTCCACGCCTTCACGTGTTCCACTGGCCTCTACCCTCCTGTCAGCATTGGATTTGTATCTCTTCTACTACCCTCTGCTGGATCATCTCCATTCTCCTGGGTTTCCTATGAGTCCAGTTCCACGTGTTGCTGACTCCTGTGGATTCGTGTCCCTGTCGGTCTACTCACCTGTGCGCTGCACCTGCTAGACCGCTGCTTCTCCTATCCAGGGACTTCCTATCCAGTCGGCCTCCAGCCGCTCAGGTACCGCTGCAATCCCATCTGACTGCTACTGCTGAACCACGGTATGCATACTTCTCATTGACTGTGCTGTGTATTGCATATCTTGCTGGACTGTGTTTGGTTCTCTCTGGAGTCTGCTATCCGCTGAGTCTATTGCCATCATTGACTGTGTTATCATTGTGCTGGACTACTTCAAGAGACTTTCTAGATTGCAGACCTGATCAGTCATTTACATATATATATACCTATATTGTGCATATTACTGTGGATCGTGTATAAGGTGCCTGTGTATATCCTGTGTTGCAGTCTTCCCCCGTGCACCTCCTCACATATATATGCAGTGGTACAACTTGCTGATGTCAGACCACTGATCCCTGTTTCCGGTATCACCTGTTCCATTATCCTCTCACATAGCAGTGGTACAACTTGCTACCGCAGACCACTGACTACCTGGATACCTCCACTTGGATTCCATTCCTTCACTCAGACAGCGGTACAACTTGCTACCCGCAGACCGCTGACTCGCATCACCTCCTTGTTTCTGTTGGACATTCCTCCTCACTATAGCAGTGGTACAACTTGCTATCGCAGACCACTGACTACCTTCACGTGTCCTTGTCCATACAGTTCCTTGTGAATCATTACCTCAGTATTACCAGTGTTGCTAGTCATAGACTTTCCTGAGCATCTCATCGGTCATCATTTCATGTTCCGTGATCACCCAGCTACCAGAGTACCCTATTACCATCTACATTGCTCTGGTAAGCCTACCATCTGGTGATCCCTGGGTAAAGACTCCTAGTGCCCGTGACAGTAAGATCAGGCCATGACAGACCCAGATGTGGAACCTACCGCCAAAGAGATGCTGCAACATCTGGTTAGCCGTGTGGAGCAACAGGATGCCCGCCAACAGCTGTTACTTCAGTGTTATCAGTCATTAACCTCCCAAGGAACATCTGGACAGACTGTGACAGCTACTACTGAAGCTCCTGTGCTTTCCTCCGTTTCCCCATTGCCATCCCAGGTGTCTATAGCTTCCACGCTTCACCTGCCTACTCCGTCAAAGTACGATGGAGACCCCAAAACTTGTAGGGGTTTCCTTAACCAATGTTCAGTCCATTTTGAGCTCCAACCTCAAAATTTTTCTACCCATCGTTCCAGAGTGGCCTATCTTATCTCTTTGTTTTCAGGACAAGCCCTGGCTTGGGCCTCCCCTCTGTGGGAGAGGAACGATCCAATATTACAAGATAGTGCCAAATTCATTTCTACATTCCGAAGTGTGTTCGATGAACCAGGTCGTGTGACCTCCGCTGCTTCCAGCATCCTCCGTCTGCGACAAGGATCTCATACTGTAGGCCAGTACGTCATTCAATTTAGGATCTTAGCCTCTGAACTTCAGTGGAACACTGAAGCCCTAGTTGCCGCCTTCTGGCAGGGGCTTTCCGATAAAATTAAAGATGCACTGACTACCCAAGAGCTTCCTTCGTCACTTGAAGATTTGATCTCTCTATGCCATCGTGTTGATATGAGATTTCGTGAAAGAGAGGCTGAGAAAACGACTTCTGCTAAAGCACCTTTTCGCTCTAACCCTCAATTTCGTCCAGTGTCACCCGTTGTGATTCCCATGGAGATAGGACGTTCCAAGTTATCTTCTGAGGAGAGGAAACGAAGAGTTAAGAATAGACTCTGTATCTATTGTGCTGATTCCACTCATGTCCTCAGCTCCTGCCCTAAGAGATCGGGAAATGCCAGGCCCTAACTAGTTCTGGAGAGGTGAAGTTAGGGTCCCTGGAGTCCTCTCCATCGTCTATGAAATCTAAAGTCTGCGCTTTTGATGTGACTATTTCCTTTGCTACCAAAACCTTTGAGTCACAGGCATTGATTGATTCCGGAGCAGCAGGAAATTTTATTTCCAAATCGTTAGTTAATCAATGGTCTCTACCAATGATTACCTTAAAAACTCCCATTACTGTGACGGCTATCGATGGATCATGTCTCATCAACGGTCTCATCACCCAGAGTACGTCTCCAGTAACCCTTCAGATTGGTGCTCTGCATCATGAAGAGATATCGTTTTTAATTCTTCCTGTTACGACAAGTCCGATTGTCCTAGGCCTTCCATGGCTTCAGTGTCACTCTCCCCAGATTGACTGGCGCACCCCTCAAGTCACGTCTTGGGGGCCTGAATGTCACCATCATTGCCTTTCCCAAGTCATTCCTCTCAAGGTACAGCAAGCTTCCATTTCAGCTATTTCACCGGGACTCCCTCCTCAATATGCTTCATTTACCGATGTTTTTGATAAAGCTCAGTCTGAACGTCTTCCTCCTCATCGTTCTTGGGATTGTCCGATTGATCTTCTTCCTGGCAAGACTCCTCCCAGAGGCCGGGTCTATCCACTCTCGTTACCTGAAACTCAAGCTACATCTGAATATATACGGGAGAACCTCCAGCGTGGGTTCATTCGACCTTCCACCTCGCCCGCTGGAGCTGGGTTCTTCTTTGTCAAAAAGAAGGATGGATCATTACGCCCTTGTATAGATTTTCGTGGACTCAATGCCATTACTATCAAGAACCGGTATCCCATTCCGTTGATCACTGAGCTATTTGACCGCATCAAGGGAGCCCGTATTTTTACTAAGTTGGATCTTCGTGGTGCTTACAATTTAATCAGAATCCGTTCCGGTGACGAATGGAAGACGGCGTTTAACACCAGAGACGGGCATTACGAATATCTGGTAATGCCTTTCGGGCTATGTAATGCCCCCGCTGTTTTTCAGGGCTTCATTAATGAGATTTTTCGGGACTTATTATATGTATGTGTCGTCGTCTACCTGGACGACATATTGATTTTTTCACAGGACCTGCCTTCTCACCACCAACATGTGGCAGAAGTCCTCTCCAGGCTACGGAAAAATTCATTGTTCTGTAAATTAGAAAAATGTTCATTCGAATTACCCCAGATTCCATTCTTGGGGTATATTGTTTCCGGAGTTGGTCTGAAGATGGATCCTGACAAAGTAAATGCTGTACTACATTGGCCCCAGCCAACTACTCTTCGTGCCATCCAGCGTTTTTTAGGTTTTGCCAATTACTATAGACGCTTCATTCAAGATTTTTCTTCCATTGCATCTCCTATTGTGGCCCTGACTCGTAAAGGGGCTAATCCTAAGCAATGGTCTACTGAGGCTATTCAAGCCTTTCAAACATTAAAAGAGTCCTTCTCTTCGGCTCCAATCCTTCGTCAGCCTGATGTGACACTCCCTTTTTTCCTAGAAGTAGATGCCTCTAATGTGGGCTTAGGAGCTATTCTCTCCCAACGCTCGGAACAGCAAAAATTCCACCCTTGTGCCTTCTATTCTCGGGGTCTCCTACCCGCAGAGAAGAATTATACCATTGGAGACAAGGAATTACTGGCTATCAAAGCCGCATTAGAGGAATGGAGATACTTGTTGGAGGGAGCTCGCCATCCGGTGACGATCTTCACGGATCATAAGAACTTGTCATATCTCCAGTCTGCCCAATGCTTGAACCCTCGTCAAGCAAGATGGTCTCTTTTCTTTTCCCGTTTTGAATTAATAATTACCTTCAAACCAGCTGCCAAGAACAAAAAAGCTGATGCCTTATCTAGAGCCTTTGCTACGTCCTCTGATATAGAAGAGGTTTCCAACCATACCATTCTAGACCCCAAATGTATCTCACTGGCTGCTTCATCCACCAAAACGCTACCATTTGGGAAGACCCTCGTGCCTTCTACTCTAAGGAGGAAAATCCTTTCGTGGTTCCATGCCTCTCGTTTTTCTGGACACGCCGGTGAACACAAGACTTTTGAGATCCTCTCTCGAAGTTACTGGTGGCCTTCAATGAGGAGAGACGTCAAAGAGTTCATTGCTTCCTGTGAATTATGTTCGCAATTCAAATCCTCCCGCAGAACCCCAGCAGGGTTGCTGCGACCACTACCCATTCCGTCCAAACCATGGACCCATATTAGTATGGATTTCGTTACTGACTTACCACCTAGTAAGAACCATAACACTATTTGGGTGGTCGTGGACAGATTTTCGAAGATGGCTCATTTCATTCCTCTGTCTGGTTTGCCTTCCTCGTCTATCCTGGCTGAACATTTCATTAAAGAGATCTTCCGTATCCATGGATGTCCATCTGAGATTGTGTCTGATAGAGGAGTACAATTCGTGTCCAGATTCTGGCGAGCCCTTTGTAAAACCTTGGGCATACGATTAGCACTCTCATCTTCTTACCATCCACAATCCAATGGACAAACCGAACGTGTCAATCAAGATCTTGAGACTTTTATAAGGATATTTTCATCAGCCAATCAAGACAACTGGGTAGAGTTACTCCCTTGGGCTGAGTTCGCCCATAACAACATGTACCATGAGTCATCATCCAAAACTCCATTCTTTGTGGTTTACGGTCACCATCCGTCTTTTCCGGAATTTCCTGCCCTCCCGCCCACCCAAGTTCCTGCGGTGGAGACTGTTTGTCAGACCTTTAAAAATATCTGGTCTCAGGTTAGAACCTGTTTAAAGAAGACATCTGTCAAATATAAATCTTTCGCTGATAAGAAGAGGCGGGCTATTCCACCACTAAAAATTGGAGATCGTGTCTGGTTATCCACAAAAAATATTCGTTTGAAGGTTCCATCCATGAAATTCGCCCCTCGTTTTATTGGTCCATATAGGATCATTCAAGTTATCAATCCAGTATGTGTGAAACTCCTTCTTCCTAAGAGTCTTCGGATTTCTAATGCCTTCCATGTATCTTTGCTCAAACCTCTTATTATCAACCGTTTTTCAACTCCTCCCTCAGCTCCGCAGCCAGTTCAAGTCCATCAGGAGGAGGATTTTGAGATTACCGAGGTACTAGATGCAAAAATTTCGCGAGGAGTCCTCCACTTCCTCGTTCATTGGAAGGGCTTTGGTCCTGAGGAGCGCTCTTGGATCAAAGCTGAAGATCTTAATGCTCCTGCCCTTTTGAAGAAGTTTTACTCCAAAAATCCGGACAAGCCCGGTTCCAGGCGTTCTGTGCCCACCTTTAAAAGGGGGGGTACTGTCACTCACCGGACCGTGAGTGCCTCTTCCCGGACATTTAGGAACCGTGGTCGTCCACCATCCTGAGGGTCTGCGCATGCGCAGCCCTTTTCTATACTTCAGTGTATACCCCTTTAACTTAATTGGCAGATCAGGCAACCTCCCTATATTAAGCACCTGTGGTCACTACCACGTTGCCTGATCTTGGAGTCTCATTCCTCATGAGTCTCTGAAGGTGTTCCTGTATTACTTGTGTATTCAGTGCTGCTGATTCCTGTGGTTTCCAAACCACTTCTACTTCTGTGGTTCCATACCACTTCTACCATCAACTGTGTCATCATGACTGTTTGCTGATTCCTATCCGCTGCCTCCGTGCACTACAGTCTTCTACACCACTTCAACGTTATTTTATATCTATGTGACTGTTTACTCATTGCTATCCGCTGCCTCCGTGCACTCCAGCTTTTACCTCACTCACCTGCTTCTCATCAAGTCTGTTTGCTGATTTCTATCCGCTGCCTCTGTGCACTACAGTCTCCTGCTTGCAACTCGCCTGTGTTCAACATCGTGACTGCCAGCTGACTGCTATCCGCTGCCTCTGTGCACTACAGTCTCCTGCTTGCAACTCGCCTGTGTTCAACATCGTGACTGCCAGCTGACTACTATCTGCTGCCTCTGTGCACTACCGTCTCCTGCTCGCAACTCGCCTGTGTTCAACATCGTGACTGCCAGCTGACTACTATCCGCTGCCTCTGTGCACTACAGTCTCCTGCTTGCAACTCGTCTGTGTTCAACATCGTGACTGCCAGCTGATTACTATCCGCTGCCTCCGTGCACTACACTCTCATCTCATCTCTGCTGTGGCTTCCTCGAGACTGCCGCTTTTCATTACCATCTGCTACCCTTCGTGATCTACAGCTCCTGCCCTGCGCTGCACTCCTGTTTCCCATCGCTGTTGGTTCCTGTGGTTGCTACTGGTTACCTCCGTGTGCCGCTGAGTCCTGCCGCTGTGGTCAGCGCTATCGTCCATCTCCTGCTGATCCACTCTCCACGCCTTCACGTGTTCCACTGGCCTCTACCCTCCTGTCAGCATTGGATTTGTATCTCTTCTACTACCCTCTGCTGGATCATCTCCATTCTCCTGGGTTTCCTATGAGTCCAGTTCCACGTGTTGCTGACTCCTGTGGATTCGTGTCCCTGTCGGTCTACTCACCTGTGCGCTGCACCTGCTAGACCGCTGCTTCTCCTATCCAGGGACTTCCTATCCAGTCGGCCTCCAGCCGCTCAGGTACCGCTGCAATCCCATCTGACTGCTACTGCTGAACCACGGTATGCATACTTCTCATTGACTGTGCTGTGTATTGCATATCTTGCTGGACTGTGTTTGGTTCTCTCTGGAGTCTGCTATCCGCTGAGTCTATTGCCATCATTGACTGTGTTATCATTGTGCTGGACTACTTCAAGAGACTTTCTAGATTGCAGACCTGATCAGTCATTTACATATATATATACCTATATTGTGCATATTACTGTGGATCGTGTATAAGGTGCCTGTGTATATCCTGTGTTGCAGTCTTCCCCCGTGCACCTCCTCACATATATATGCAGTGGTACAACTTGCTGATGTCAGACCACTGATCCCTGTTTCCGGTATCACCTGTTCCATTATCCTCTCACATAGCAGTGGTACAACTTGCTACCGCAGACCACTGACTACCTGGATACCTCCACTTGGATTCCATTCCTTCACTCAGACAGCGGTACAACTTGCTACCCGCAGACCGCTGACTCGCATCACCTCCTTGTTTCTGTTGGACATTCCTCCTCACTATAGCAGTGGTACAACTTGCTATCGCAGACCACTGACTACCTTCACGTGTCCTTGTCCATACAGTTCCTTGTGAATCATTACCTCAGTATTACCAGTGTTGCTAGTCATAGACTTTCCTGAGCATCTCATCGGTCATCATTTCATGTTCCGTGATCACCCAGCTACCAGAGTACCCTATTACCATCTACATTGCTCTGGTAAGCCTACCATCTGGTGATCCCTGGGTAAAGACTCCTAGTGCCCGTGACACTCGTTAGGCAGCAGTTGCAGTGTCTTGTGTAGTAGAGCACAGCAGACCTACACCCAAATACACCCAACTACACCCAAATTTAATAGCGCAGAATATGGAGCACGAGTCGCGCTCAGAATGCATGTCCTAATGAATCAGGCCCAATGATGAGACAGGAATTATATATAGTATAGAGGCCAAAGTGTCCATCACTGAGAGGCCCTAAAAGGGGGAGTGTAAAACTATCTGGGCTCAAGATTATAAAATCTTTAAAAGCCCTTTCTAGAAATGAGCACAGTTGCTAGTGGAGAAGGACAGGAAGAGAATACCTGAGGCAGCAGATGTGCAAGGACAGGTTCATTATATTTAGATATACTTGACACTTGAGTCCATAATGCAGATTGATTTTGTGTTAAGCTAAAGCTCCAAGTAACTTCAATTGTCTACAAATTGTAAGTTGCATAATTAATTAAACTGACGTTCTGTTAGCTGCCCTCTGATACATGGTAAATAATTCAAACTCTTTCCACCATGCCCCATGTATCTGATTGGTTGTTATGGGGAATGAATGGCTAATTTATTTTAATGTAGCTTTTTTAATTTAGCTGATAATGCTTTAGTAGCAGGACCAGCTCTTATAAATTACACATTTTGTATGTGTGTGTACAGGTTGTCACGTCTGAACATTATAGTAGAGTGTGTGTTGCTTTTGTCTAATTTGTACTACAATGTGTTACCTAGCACACAAGATTTTTTTCCAACCCTTATTTTGGTGCAAAATAGCAGTAATGTCCCTATTTCCAGTATACTAGAGCATCACTGTTTCTAATATCCACAAATACATCAGCCAGAATTTGCTTTCAGCACATGAAAAAACTATTATAAATGTTTTGTAAATTGCACACAAATATCTGTCCAAATTAAAGTAAATCCTCGCTGTCATTTTCCCGTTATGATTTGCATGCAGTTAATCACTTTGCACGTGTAAAGACACTGTAAATAAAACATCACTTGACATTATAATACAGCAGAGTAAATATTTCCTCTTTTCTGGTTATTTCCTTGTTAAACATTTCCTGTAGATTCTTGAAATAAACTCAGAACTTGGACCCTATTCTGGCAATCAGATGCGTCTGTAGACGTTGAGCAATATAAAAGGCTGATTAACTACATGACAAGTCAGTCCACAGAGAGAGAGGAAGGACGAGTCTTGGCTGGGATGAAATCTCTATGAAAACTGATATTTATAAGAGGATTATATTGGATAACCCATAACTGAGTTTCAGAAGGATCCAGGACAATGGAGATTTATATCCAGATATTTCTGATATTTGAAGCCATTACACTTTTGTATTCTGCATCCATATCCCACCTACTGCAGAGGCCCCAAGACCCTCAGTTAGTGGAGAATGCAGTAAATATCTTTAATGATGGACTGAAGAGCACAAGTTTTCTTTTCAAAGCATTCCAGGTCGACTCACAAGAAAAACAGGTATGTACACGGGGCAGGGGTATGTAAATCCATACAGTGCAAGGGGCAGGGATATGTAAATCCATACAGTGCAAGGGGCAGGGGTATTTAAGACCAAGTCTATCAAATGTATTTCTTAAGGTGTCGTTGGTGCAAATCATGTGCTAAACTATAAATGACATTTTTGGAAAGGTAAAGGAAGTCCCAGCTTTACAGTAATCACAAATGGGAATTTTAATCATTATAAATAGTGGTTTCAGGTTAAATCTGAAACACGTTGGATTAATAAACTTTGTTTCATATAGAGATGTGTTTGACACCTCAATTTCCTTGCATCAGTTTAACATGTATCATTACTCTGTGCTGCTGGAGGACCCTGCTCCTTCTACTATCTATCAGTCTGTGGCTGACTGATTCCTAGATCCCCGTCTTCACAACACTACTCTGTGCTGTCGGAAGACCCTGCTCTTTCTGTTATTTAACTCTCAGGTTGTGGTTTTCAGTTTGCTTCCATTTCCCTTCACAATAGAAATGCCCAACATTGTTTTCAAAGTGGGTCTCGAACCAGTTCTAAAATTTTAAAATTATAAATAATTTCTCAAAATTTAGATAGACTTAAAAATTTGAGCCAAAATTCGAGCACAAAAATTTTAAGCATGATTGATCTTATTTAAATATAAAATTCTACATGGTGTTTACCATGCAAACAGCAAATTTGAACTTAAAATTGAAACATGGTAATCAATATCCAACTTAAAAAAAAAGACTATAAAATTTAGTAATTTGAGCTTGAACATGTTTGAATCAATGCATTTATAGTCTGCAACTTTGAAATCAAATTTCATATTCAAATGAGTTGCTTGGCAGCTATAAAATACACCATAGTGATCAAACCAAAAATGTATTTTTATATTTTCGAGGTTGATTTGACTAAAAGTTCCAGTTTGTCGAATTGGACCTGTTCTACGAGTTTTGGACTGACTAATAGTAAACCATAGAGTAATAAAAGTGACAAAACTGAAATATCATCATGTATATAGAGTTTATCCCCCTCGGTCCATTATATGCATCATTTAACTTCCCATCAATCCTGTCTAGATTGCCAGTTCCTCCCACTGAAATGCATGATTTGAACAATTTCTCTATTTACTTGGAGCAGTATTTGCCCATTTTTCCATGCAAAACTGCTGAGTTGAGTCAGGTTACCTGGAGATGATGATGCACAGCAAGTTTGAGGTCCTGCCACAGATTTTCAATACAATTGAGGTCAGGACACTGACTGGCTCATTCAAGAACATGTATTTTCTTAATTTTCAGTCATTCTAGAGTCACGTTTGCAGTTTTAGTTCTTTGTCCCATGTGTGGAGTTTGTATGTTCTCCCCGTGTTTGTGTGGGTTCCTTCCGGGAACTCTGGTTTCCTCCCACAATCACCATCATCACCATTTATTTATATAGCGCCACTGATTCCACAGCGCTGTACAGAGAACTCATTCACATCAGTCCCTGCCCCATTGGAGCTTACAGTCTAAATTTCCTAACATACAGAGAGAGGAAGAGAGAGACTAGGGTCCATTTTGATAGCAGCCAATTAACCTACCAGTATGTTTTTGGAGTGTGGGAGGAAACCGGAGCACCCGGAGGAAACCCACGCAAACACAGGGAGAACATACAAACTCCACACAGATGGTCGGGAATTGAACTCATGACCCCATACTAGTAGGCTAATTGGCTGCTATCAAATTGACCCTAGTATATGTCTGTGTGTGTGTGTTAGGGAATTTAGATTGTAAGCTCTATTGGGGCAGGGACTGATGTGAGTGAGTTCTCTGTACAGCACTGCAGAATTAGCTGTGCTATATATATATAAATAAATAAATGATGATGATGATAATGATTAGAAGACAAAACGTTTTCCCCAGTTTGAGCTTTTTGGCAGAGAATAGCAGGTCTTTATCTAGGATTTGTCTGTAATGTGTATCATTTAGCTCCCCATCAATGCTGTCAAGATTGCCAGTTCCTCCCACAGAAATGCATCCTCATAACACATTGCTGCCACCACCAAGGTGATGATTATGTTACCTGGCTGATTTGCAGAGTCTGATTTGTATTATATGTACATATTATTGTTCAGACCAAACTACTTCTACTTTAGTCTCGTTAGTCCCCAAGACTTTCTGTTACATGATACAGTATCTTCTAGATGCCGGCTTGCAAACTCTTTGAGAGCAAGCATGTGTTTTTCTGTCACTAAGGGCTCTGTCCTTATGACCCCTGCCATGCCTTGGAGAATATTAACCCATCTTCTAATGTAGCCACCGACTTCTGTAGTTCATTCCATGTCACAGTTGGCCTCAGAGCAGCTTTTCTGGTAATCGCCTTTCTTGATCGGCATCTTTAAGGGGTGGCCCCGACCTAGCCAATGTGTCAGCTGCTTCATACTTCTCCCATTTCTCATACAATGGAGTTCACTGAATTCCAGGACTTTCGGGTGCCTGTGCAATGGTCTGGTATGCCTCCCCAGATTTGTGCATTTATGTAATTATATCTCAGGATTGTTTGTAGATCTCTTTTGTCTTCATTTTGAATCTTTTGGAAAGTCTCTACCATGGTTTGGAGTGGTAGGACAGGTGATCTGCTTATTTCTTATACACGTGGTCAATGAAAACGAAAACCATGAGCTCACAAGGACAAAGCACATCACTGTTAATCTAAACCACCGACGTTGCTCAGCTTTTTCTCTGCTAGGAGGTAGCGTCACATGAGCTGTCATGATCGGAGTTGCTAGTGGAGAAGGACAGGAAGAGATTGGAGCTCTCAGCGCTTCGATCAGTTAATATTAAGTTATTTACACAATTGGATATCTAGTGTACAATCAGTTTCATTTCTAACAATTAGCTAAGCATCAAACACGGGAAGGGGGATGTGTTCGGTTTATGTACAGCAGTGACTGGGTGAGAAAATCAAGGGTAGAGGTTGAATCGGAGCCCTATTTTGCATGCTGGCCACTAAATTAGAAGTCTGCTTTCTACATGCATGCCTGCATGGACTGCTAATAGCACCAAAAAAAAGATTATAACGTTTTTTTTTCCACTGGCAGTATGGATTTTCATCCTGCGGTAAATCTGTCGCTAAAGTTAGTGTTTGTAGTTTGTAATTCCAGGCGATTGCAAAATGGAAATAGGAAATGGAAGTAGGGAATGATATGATATCTGTATACTTGTGAGTATCACATCAAGGTAAATGAAGATAATCTCTTGACTTCTTGATTATTTAGAGTTAAAGATCCAAGGCAGCATAAGTTTGCTGCTGGGAGATCATTACAAACAAATCTCATGGATTTGCAATAATTATAGTGATAGATCAGGGTGGATCAGTGGATATACTGTTGATTATTTTGATTTTTAAAAGTTGTTCACATGTTATCCAACTATAAATGAATGAAGGTCCTTGGAATGGATGAAGATTTGCCACAGAGCTGTCAGAGGTCTTCAGTGCGGGAATGACGGGAAGAAGCAGCCCAACAAGCTGTACGGTTGGCGGCCTCACCTCTCTCCTTAGTCTCTTCCAGCCACGACAGCTGATTCTACAAAGCAGACATCCCAAGGAAGATAAGGATAATAGAGTGGGAATGAACGGCTCTTTACTCCATATTTGCCTTGATACATAGACGCCAGTGTGTTATAATGAGTGGTGTAAGTTCAGATAAAGGGCCAGTAACCAGCGGAGAACATCGGGGTTCAGTCCTGGGCCCTGTTTTGTTGACTGTATCACTAGTGCTATTACTAGTGGTCTACAAGGGAAGGGATTGTCTTTTTTACAAATCATACAAAGATTTGTTATGGTGTTGATACAATTAAACAAATGCATAGTGATTTAGAGATAATAAAGGAATGGAATGAAGTGTAGAATCTTAAATGTAATACATGAAAATGTAAAATAATGAATGAGGGTCATACAAATCAGAAAGCAGAATAAATAGTGATGTGAGATTAGCAACAACAGAGGAAGAGACCATGGAGTTATTGTGGCAGATGATATGGAGGGAGGAGAGCAGTCCGTAGGATACTTGGTCATATAAGCAGAGGTATTAGTAGCAGAAAGAGGGGGGTAATATCAACACCGTATAGGTCACTGGTTTGACCTCAAACTGAGCATCGTGTACAGTTTTGGAGGCCCTATCGCCAAAAATATATCATTAAACCAGCAAACCTTCAGAGAAGGGCTAATAAAACAGAAATGGGCTGCATATCAAAAGTTAGGGGGAAAGACTTATAGAGCTAAATGTGTCCAGCTTAGAGGAGAGAAGGACAGAGGGGATATGATATAAACATTCAAATATATCAAAAATATTTATAGAGTTGAGGATCAGGAAGACAACATTTGAAAACAAAAGAGGATATAGAACAAGGGGATACAGTTCCAAGAGTCACCCAGCAGCTTTTTACAGTAAAATAATTCAAAAATGCCTGGGGCAAACATATTGCTATAATTAAGAATAAAAAGACAATAAATCGACAACAGAAAATGAACATCCATTAAAAAAAGCCAAACTAGATGAATCTTTAGGTTCTCTAGGTTTTTCTGCATAAAATACTATGTTCACATGGCTCTCTATTGAAAAGATTGTCTGTCTGTTTGTAACATCTAGATAATATGTAGATAATAACTGCCTACTATCTTGGAATGTCCTTGAAGATACAATGCAAATGATAATGCATCATGGCATCACCATGGCCCTCCCCAGCATATGTCCTGGACATCCCCCCGGAATCTCCCAGGTGGGAGGTTCAAAAAGGGGGCAAGTATGTTGTAGATTGGTACATGGGTCTTGCAGCATCACCCAACTCACATATTTGAAAGAAACAATGAGGCCCTGAGCGCAGACCGTTACGCAATGGAAGCCAGTTTAGTGGAATTTTCTATTAACAGTCATATTGTGCATATAGCACCAAACATCATAGACTCCTCTTTTTTATTATTTTGTTGCACCTGTTCCATTTTTCTACTACAATAGAATTTTTCGGAACCCCAAAGATTGTTTGGGGCACGACAGGTTGGAACAAGGAAGTGGTTTAAATTGTCCTTATTTTCCATTTTAACATGTTATGTAAGATATTGATTGTTTTAGCTGTATTAGTAGCATACTGTAGTTATCGAGCATCACAAATTCCCTACATAAAAGTGCATTCCATCTCAGTGTTAAATGTGTAGGTGTTACGTGATTAAATTATGTGCTTTGCACTCACCAGGAAATCTTCCGCATTGCTGCTTATGAAATGTTTTGTTTGGATTTCATCATTAAATGTTTGCCAACAATCTCAAAAATAAAGGAAAAAATGTGTGTTAATGAACGTTTCAGTGCAGAAATGTTCTCTGGTTTCGTGTTCTCTTATCCCGCCTAGACTGTAAGCTCTTTGAGGTGACAACATTTTTTTCAATGTCTATTGTGTTTATTCCAGTTGAATTTTTGGAGCTATTTTAGCACGTCATAGAGGCATTTTTAATCCTCTGTTCCTGTAACAATGGATCTGTATTATTGCTCTACAGAGCTCTCTGGATAAACCCAATAGTATAATGAGGACATCTATCTTTTCATATGTCATAAAAAAAACACACTGTTTACATTAAACTGTCAGTAAGCACATTTACTAGAGTTTTCAGCTCATTATCCAAATAGTAAAGATTATAAATAACTAATAATCTAATACAAATAAGAATCTCTTATATTTCTGCTTTACAGTTACATTTATTGTTTTGATTGATTTGCAAATCGGTTTCATTCTCTAATCGACCTTTGAGAAAATTGGGGAGCGGGGGAACGAAGAGCAAATTCTGTGACCCCCCACATGGTATTGTTGGGGGAGTTCCCAGAAAGCAAAGCACGTGATAAATCCCCTTTATGGGAAAGTTGGATGTATTAGTATTTACTAAACAAATATAGCAGCATTCCTGCAGCAACTGACATGGGTGTAACTGAAACGCCTAAAGTATACAATTTATAGTCAGAACTCAATGAGAGATTGAACACAGATAGAAGCAGACAGAAATGGAAGTTACAATGTATCCGTTATCTTCATACACTGGAGACATTAGACATTATATTGACTATTGCAATGTTCAGTCGATACATTCACTAGCAACTAGTGACATCACCCAGACATGGAACCCAAGACAATTGATAAGTTGCTTTTTCTGGATTATTGTTTGAACCAAGATTTATTCTTTCTAACACATATTATTGACATTGCAAAAAAAAAAGACAAAAATAAACAAATAACATTTGTATCACCTAGAAATTGTTTTGCAAATTTTGCCCAGTCTGCAAATAACAGTAACATCAAGTAATAGTATCTCAAGTAACAGATATTCTAAATGGACATTGCATTTTCTCTTTTTCTAGACTGATTCATTTTATGGCGACACTATAACGTTTATCATCAAAGAGACTCTTTGCCTGAAGCCATCAGAAAACCTGGAGAAATGTCCCTTCAAAGAAGATGGTGTAAGTAGACTGATTCAATAAAACATTGCATTGAAAACAGCAGTAAAGGATTATACAGAATGTCAGGAAATACAGATATCCTCTTACTGGTATAACTGGCCATGATTTACCTGCTGGTGATACTGTTTCCTTGGGAAATGATGGGCTATATTCTCAAGAATATTTGTTTAGCCCACAAAATGCAGGAAGAGTGAAGTATGTGCATATAAAATCATGTTGTACATGAAGATCTCCTTTTAGTTTTAATTTTCTCTAAACATTTCTGTGTGCAGCCGCCTGTTGTTTTACGTCTCTGTTTTTGCTTGTGACGAAGTTACGCGCAGATTCTAACATCGCGGCCAAGAAAATCAGGACAAATCCGGTCACACGTCCATTCTGGCCAGACATACGGCTTATCCAGTCACATGCCCACCCTAAGCCTAACCCTATATACTATGTATGGACTGTCCTGTGAACATTGGGACTATTAGAGGGAACGGGTTGCGAAATGGATTCAGCCCACGTCAGGTGTCATCTGAGAGAAGGACTGTACCTTATAAATACATATATAAGACCACTAAAGAATATATTTTGTAAAAAAAAAAAAAACTCAAACTTTGTGCACTACAGCACTTGTGGGTTTATACAACTCGTTCAGATATTAGCCAAAGATTAGTCACTTGAAGTGTTTTTAGACAAGACAGAATGGGGTTACTTTGCCACCATGTCTTGGGTACCTCTTACCATCTGTAACCCACTACTTGGCGTTACTTGGCACCCCAGACTCTCACCGACTGTAAGTGCCAGTTGTACAGAAACGTACTGTACCCAGTTGCAGAAGACTAGTTACTGCCACCACCAGGTTACTTCACCGGCACCTGGAACTGATTGCTTCTGGGTGGTGTGGGTAACTGCTGCAGCACCTCTTTGCCGCTTCCCGGTTGAGATATTCAATAGCCGCATGCAACTGCTCTAATCTCTTCACTAAAGCGGTGGTGCGCAGTTGGGCCAGCACCTCCATGACATCTGAGATCTTAAAAATACCTGTTTCAGACATATAACCTGACTGTATTTTATTGTTTGCAGTTTTTATTGAATATTTCCTGTTCCCCAGGTGTTGAAGTCCTGCACAGCAATGTTTTCTGGGTCTGAAGAGAGACGTTATGCAGTCAGCTGTCACACTGTAGATGCTGCGGTATGTTACATCAGTCACCCGTCATAATGATAGAAGGTGTAAATGTCACAATGTCTGCGCTGGGGACCTTAACAATATTCATATGCGATAGGAATATTATGTACAAATCCCCAACTGAAAATAACTGCAGAACACACTGATCTGGGATAGACTTTCAAAGCATCCTGAGAGCATTAAAAAGAATCTGATTCACCGTTATCAGTGACAACTGACTGGGTTGAACTTTAGAAAAATCAGATTTATACCCCAGCTAGAAATTATATATATATATATATATATATATATATATATATATATATATATATATATATATATTGTTATACTAGAATAATGGTCAAATCGAATGATTCGTGTCACACAGTGCAGATGGCCACAGCTGAAGATCTATGGGTCTGATTCATTAACTTAGGCAAGAAATTTCTTACTTAAGTCTCCTGGACAAAACCATGTTACAATGCAAGGGGTGCAAAATTAGTTTTCTATTTTGCACATAAGTTAAATACTGACTGTTTTTTCATGTAACACACAAATATCTCCTTTAAATTTCAGTGTACAAATAAGCTATAAAGTATTTATGTGTTACATGTAAAAACAGCCAGTATTTATCTTATGTACAAAATAGGAAACTAGTTTCTATTAGTCATTAAGTTATGAGGAAAGGTTAGCCAGTTTAGGCATGTTTATTTTAGAAAAGAGGCGTCTAAGGGGAGATATGATTACTATGTACAAATACATTAAGGGTCAATACAGAGAACTTTCATGGGAACTTTTTACCCCAAGGACTATACACAGGACACGCGGTCACCCCCTATGGTTAGAGGAGAGGAAATTTCACAACCATCAAAGGAAGGGGTTCTTTACAGTAAGGGCAGTCAAGATATGGAATTCACTGCCAGGGAAGGTTGTGATGGCAGATTCAATAGATATGTTTAAAAAAAGGGTTAGACAAATTTGTAGCAGAAAAGTGTATCCAGGAATACGACTATTAATTAAAATGAAGGATAGTAGTGGATATAGGGAAAAAATAGGACTGAAATATTGTGTCTGGGGGGATTTTTACAATTGAAACAGATTGGCAGTTGCTTAATCTGGATCCATTCCAAATATAAGTGCAGGATCGCAGGAGATCCAAAATAGGTTTAACTTGATGGACTGGTGTCTTTTTTCAACCTAATCAACTATGTTAGTAATTTTCACCCCTTGCATTTTAACATGGTTTTGTCCAGGAAACTTAAGTAAGAAATTTCTTGCCTAAGTTCCCTAATGAATCAGGCCCTATGTGCTCATTTCATCTACTTTATGTCAATACTAACAGGTAGATAGAACAACTCAAGGTTTTGGAATCTCCTCCCCTTCTCCAGGTGTAGCCCTGGATCACTCAATCGGGACTCGCGAGCACAACTAACCCTTAAAATAAGGAATTGAGGACACACGCTCTGATAGAGATTATTCTAAGAATAAAGCATTGCTTTGATGTTTCTCTTCTGGTACCACCGACCTCGGGTGTCCTTATCAGAAGGGGTATAAAGTGGTATCTTAGATTTGAATGACAACAAAGTTCATGTTAAAAGCTAATTCTACAATAATTAAAAAAAAAAAAGTAACCTGTTAGCAGTTAAAAAATAATTAAATTGGTCTTAAAGCATTGGATAAAAGTAAATGCACGCGCCATTTATATACTGTATAAAACTTATTGTGACACTTGTTTGTCAGTGTAAAAATCTAAAAAAATACACTTACTAAGTATTACTATAAACATTACAAACTGTAGAAAACATTTAGGAATACATTTGTGGATTTTCAACAAAAATAAGCAAGGGGTGGTCCATGGTTAGATGTATGCTGTTCCTAATTTTGCTCACTTTTCCCTATAATATCCAAATATCCAAATAGATAAAACTGGTCATATGACATTAAACAGATGCGGTCTCGAAGGGGATAAAGAATGGGGTAATGTCCACTATGGGCAGGGCCGGATTAAGGAAATGGAGGCCCCTGGGCTAAGGGGGCCTCCATTCCCCCATGAGGGCCCCCCGGTGAGCCGAGCCGCCCCCAAGGCACTTACCTCCTTCTCCTTCTGGCACTGCGGTCCTTCCCCAGCGCACTGTACACTCTTTACTGAGGAAATCTTGTGACAGTGAGACTCATGAGATCTCCTCAGTAAGGAGACTACAGTGCGTCAGGGAAGGACCGCAGTGAAAGTGCTCAGCAGCATTGATGGCGCCGGGGGCGCCCCCACCCCCGACCGATCAATACTGCTGCTCAGCACTTTCAAGGGCCCCCTGGATGCCCGAAGGCCCCTGGGCTGTAGCCCAGTTAGCCCTAGGGTTAATCCGGCCCTGACTATGGGGTATACATTCAGTATGTCGAACGTTTTGCCCTGGATATAATCTACTTTGTATAGAAAAAAACACTGTGTGTACCAAGTTTGTCTAATTATTATAATAATATGCAAAAAGACTTGTAAAACATCCAATAGGCAACAGAAACACAAATGGCTGCGTAGATCATAGTTTTTGGTCGATAAAAGAAGTTTAGTATGTTGGAGTGTTTAGCCCTGGAGAGGGTGGGATATGATTGGTTATCAGCCACTGTCAGCAATCATGAGCCATATTATTCGTCTCACCACCAATCAGATGCAGCCCTGCAGGATTGGTCATCAGAACTCTCCTTATAGGGATGCAGCCCCTTGATATTGTGAGTGAAAGCATCCTAAATTAGTAACTGTGCCCCCACTTATGATTTCTGATAAAAACTAATGTAGCAAAAATTAAAATAAACATTAAAACACTGTACATAACTATGTCACTGATGAATGTTTATTTGTGGTCATAAAATCATACAAAACAGCCTTATACACTAACAAAGAATCAAACAATGCAACAGAGTATCATACAATGCAGCAAAGTCTCAAACAATACAACAAAGTATTAAAATAGTTTCTAAATGCAACATTCTTTTGTTCTCTATGCAGATCAATCTCTCACAGGGCAGAAGGGAGGAAAACCCGGAACAGACAACAGATCGGAGGCGTCGCAGTGTTCAACTTTTTAACAGTGGTAAAAAGGCCGTCGGGACCAATTTTCTGGACATCGGTAACAAGAGCACATTAGAGAGTCATTTTGTGGCCTCCTGTATACCTTGTATAATCGACCTCTTTAAACCGAGCACTGGACGAAGATGATCTTTCTAAACTTGACAATCATTAAATGTTCAACAATTCGAAAAATAGATGTAAAGTAATAATTATTTTTGTGATGGGCACGATTCCTACAGAGATCTTCAAAGACACTGCTAAATCCACGGAGGGTTTCATTGATTTTTAAGACAAAGACAACAGATGCTTTACTGTTAATAATAGTGATTATTTTTGTATGTGTGCGTGTGAGGGGGTTTAGCTGTCTTATGAAATGGTTTTATTGTGTTTTGTTCAAAAGAGGATCAATAAAGTTCATTGATGAAATAATAAATCACTTCTTTTGAGAACATAGCAGAGGTCACGTCATACGATAACCACCTACATGCGTGACCAAGCTGATTCTGGTGCTCGTCACTCAGGTCATCATCATCATCATCAAATTATTTATATAACGCCACTAATTCCGCAGCGCTGTACAGAGAACTCATTCACATCAGTCCCTGCCCCATTGAAGCTTACAATCTAAATCTCCTAACATATACATACACAGACCAAGAGACACTAAGGGCAATTTAATAGCAGCCAATTAACCTACTAGTATGTTTTTGGAGTGTTGGAGGAAACCGGAGCACCCGGAGGAAACCCACGCAAACATGGGGAGAACATACAAACTCTACACAGATAATGGTCGGGAATTGAACTCATGACCCCAGTGCTGTGAGGCAGAAGTGCTAACCACTAAGCCACTGTGCTGCTCGGGATGGGAGTGGCCGAGTATGACCATCAGATTCCTGCCATGATCACTTTCCTCTCACATACTCCTTTCTATTGTTAGATTTCCATATACTTGCACAGTAATTATGGAAAAAACTTGAGGCCAGGGACTGGGGCACATAAAGACACACCCGGCCTGACTCATTAAGGCAACATAAATCTATCTTGCTTCTTTTTAAAATATTCGTAAATCGAGTATAGGCACGTCCATATTTACTAAGGATCGGATGTGAACAAACATCTGGTGATGAATACGGGTCTAGGTGCGCTCTGCTCTAACAGACAACACACTGCAGGGTACGTCCAATATATATGTGGAATATAAATCACTAAAGAATGCACAGAAAAAAAGATGAATGTCACCTGTTAACAGCAAAACATTAAAAAAATAAAAAGTTATTTTTTGCATTACTTTTTATTCCTAAAATACATTGTTACAGTTGCTCCTGATTACAGACATATGCTCTAGCTGTATACACAGCCGTCATCACTAGTAATCAGCACTTACACCTGACCTGTAGCTGGTGCAGGTGATACGAGTGAAAACACGCACCTGAGAGATGCCCAATGCTTTAATCAGAAACTGCTGCGTGCGCTCAGCTTGGCACGCCCTTGCGGAACATTGATTACGTGCATACGCCCAGTCCCCTCCCCATTCCACAGATGATATTGTAGGCTGTAGTAAGTTTCCTTGGAGCTCGAGGATGAATTGGAAGTTTCTGCATTGTCTGGCGTATGGTCTGGTTCTGGGCGTGTGCAGAGTAATTCTGCGCACAATTGGCAACGTACCGCCATTTGCACTCCTTAATGAATCATGCTGACAGCCCCAGTAGCTTCATAGCAAGGTACAACCATTGTAGCCCTAGAACTGTGAGTCTTGTCACCAGAAAATCAATTTTAGTTCTTTTCACAATTTATTTTCCATGATTTTTCTACCAATCAACAAAATTATTTGTAAAAGCTCAATACTTGTTGAATTTTAATCATTCTGAAGAGGAGAAAAAAACTCTAATTGGGATGTATGGATTTCATTAACTCCTCTTTCCACTACTCGCTATTCTGCTGTACATTCGTGACAAGGTTTTGTCACAACATATTGTCGCTAGCATTGACCACTTACAGTTTGGATTAAAATAATCTTTTGTTAGACTTACTAGTTTGCAAGGGAAACGAAAGGGAACAAGAACTTGAGTGAAGGCTGTGGTTAGAATTTTCACCCTTTTTACCTTACAGAGATATAGTGAATGATAGCACTAGTCAGATGCCTGTCATTCTCTAATAATAGTTTTCTTTCTCTACAAAGATTAGCAGACCCTGTGTTTACTTAGATGCAGATTTATCTTGTAGAAAACATTAATTAAAAATATATATATAGCGAGAGGTACTCAAACTATACTGCAGACAAAGTGTATGCATAGGGAAATTATATAAAGGGGATTTTTATAGACCAGTGTGTGCCAAGTTAATATAGAATCCCAATATATGGGATATATGGAGCAGTGAGCATGGACAGGAGACTATTACAGTGCGCTGGAGACAACCAAAGTTATTAGTCAAAGGGCTGGAAAAAGAACGCGGGTTGCCCAGGGAATATTTCCATTTTTCAGGCCGTAATAACTCCTGAAGAAGAAAGTAACGTGTATAAAGTTCTGATAACTGTACCAGATCTCATTAATAAATACATAGCAGTGTTAGGAACAAACTTTAATCTGATTTTGGTGATAAATTTCAGCCGGCAAAATTTTGCTTTGTGTCCCAGTAGTTTCTAGTACACCGAGGTTGAACTTTTTCACTTTTTTAAAGATGATTAGAAAATGGAACCAAATATTTAATATTTTACACTTAGTCATGTTAAACAGTTCAGTGTAAGACAACAACATAGTGAAAGAAATGTGAAAATATAAATTATATATGTGAAAAAGAAAATTACAATAAACCCATAAAAACCACAGAAGCTTTAATACATAAGTAGGACTAAGCTTGTTTACTAACAATACATATTAAATGCAACATTTGCACAAAAACACAGCAGCCATGCAACAATTTGCTTTAATCTAAGTGCAATGTTAGTAAACGAGCCCTAATTAGATTACAAATAAAGCAATAGAACAAAGTATATATAAACTATATATAAGTAAGTGTATATATATATATATATATATATATATATATATATATATAAAATCACAGTACTGTGTTCAAAGGAGATAGTCAGTTTTGGCTTAAATACAGTTCTATTATTGTTAAGAGAGGGTAATACAACCATTTTTGCAGAGAAAGATAAAAACATCCAAACAAGTGATTATTGCACCTATAAAATAAACAGATGAGAAGTGGTTTTTAGGGACCCCACCTCCCCCCAACACCAATACTGACCAACAGCATCTCCTTTATTCCTTGTCACCCTTTGCAAAGATACATACACTCCTGGAGATGTATTTCAGCACAGTGAATAGAAACTTCAGTGTTACCTAATGGATTTTCTCACCAGTATTAACTGGCATTGTTAGGTACAGAATAAAAGAGGTAACTTATAAATGAATTATGTTTGATGGTCGAGTGCATCTGATATGTAAAATTAATTTTCACGTTAAACATTGTCGGTGTCTTTAACATATGAAATGATCCTTTATCCAGATAGATGCAAAAAAAATTAAATTGATACAATGTAACAAAAAGCAAACACGTAGAATGAATCAATTTTCCTTTAGTTTAAAGAATAAACTCCCTGCTGAGCTTTCCTCTTCCTTATACGATGATGCTAATAGGAAGGCAATAATCTAATGGGTAAGCATTGACTTTATGAATGTCTTGGTATTTGTGGGGGGAGCACACACTATTGTTTCTGCTTTTCCATGGAATGATTCTGAACAAAAGCCTCAGAATGTCCTCAGAACGTTCTTCGCCTCCCGGGCTGGTGTTTACCCACCTGAGAATTTGGGATGGTAATTCCTTGGGCTGTTGCCAACCAGTCATCTGAGACCAGAGAACCCAGTTGCAACATTTCCTTTCTGTCATCAATCTTCCTGGGAAAAGTGGAGAACGAGCTGTAATTTTCTTGGCTCCTGTCCTGGTTGTATCTTGAAGTCAGTCTGAGAGTTGAAGAGTAAAGTATGGATCTCACACTGAAGTCGGTCCTTCTTTTTGGACACATTTTGGCGATTATTGCGGATCCAATAATCTCATCCAACGATCAAGTGATTTCAGAACTCATTCATCGCTACAATGAAATATATGCAGAAAAAAATCTATTTAAGCTGCTCACGGTTGAGGATCAAAACTGGTCAGATGTCCCGGTAGGTGCATTATTTTACACATTAAGGAGAAAACTCACACTACGGTACTTTTTTGCCATAAAATGGTCTTTACATTGACCTGCATTAAGGTTCATTAATGAATCAGCACTTTCTGATAGATATATATATATATATATATAAGTGTGAGAAAAGGTGACAAAAATAGACTCCAGGTTTTATGTCATGTAGTTTTCATGATTACTAAAAAAGATTTTTGTGATTTACTTTTTTAAGTCTCTTCACCAGAGATGCTTGAACGATTCTCAAGGTTTGATTGTGGAGCCTGTTCTGCAAGTCGGTTATAAAATTTGGAAATTAGTTGCGATTTCTTGAATTTTAGAACCACTGACAAATTGAGAAACAGATTCAAACATGTTCAGGCTATAAGCACTTGTGTAAGACAGTCCACACACAATCCAGCCACTTTGACAGAGTATGAATCAGCGCAACGCGTTTCGGTTAAATTTTGAATGATTTTGTCATTTTTATTGTAAAAGAAGTTTCAGCAATTACATTAAAACGCAAAACAGATTTTTAAAAAAATATATTTCTATAGGTGTGCAAAATATGAATTCATTAAATGAAAACGAACTTTAGACTATTGTATAATGTGTAATGTAACATGTGACCTGATTTAAAGTAAGTACTGGATGATTTATACATTAACATTCCATGTGATACATTCCATGTGATACATTCCATGTGATATTACAGGACAGGTCGTGTATCAGACACTTGTGGGAAGTATAATTGGATAGGACACAATAATCCTACACTACAATGCAGGCACTGGTCCAGGTTCCTTCCATTTGTCCTGATTACATCTTCTAGATGAATAAATGTGAAATACAGATTTATGTGGCAGCTGTAACTGCAGGACTGATTTATTTTTTTATTTCTATTAAGAAGGATCTAAATGCAGCCATTTCTAAACATTACCCTCCCAGATTCTTGTCCTTCCTCTTTTTGCAGAGTGTAACTTTTACTATTTTGTTGTTACTAAGAAATAGCAAAACATTAGATTACTAATCTCTGCTATAATATGCAGAACATTGCTCTGTTCCATCCACCTCCTGCAGGTTATTATATTACTGACCTCTCTAGAGATCTGCAGAACATTGCTCTGTTCCATCTACCCCCTGACAGATACATAGTGATATATTCTGCAGATTATTACATTACTGACCTCTCTAGAGATCTGCAGAACATTGCTCTGTTCCATCTACCCCCTGACAGATACATAGTGATATATTCTGCAGATAATTTGTTATCAACCTCTCTAGAAATCTACAGAAAACAGACATATAGTGCAGTAATTTCCACAAATGTTTAATAAATCCACAATAAATGTACTTACAAAAGAACAATAACATTGATCTGATCTGGTATCCTGTGTCACATCAGGGAAGAGGAAATCTTCTGCTAACTCCTCTATGCAGTAGCCCCAATGCAGCTGGTGGTACCAGAAAGGTAATATAATCTAGGGGTGTGCACTGGGCACTTTTAGTGTTTTGTGTTTAGGGTTCTGATTAGCTTGAGGTTTTAGGTTCTGATTTGTTTTGCCAAAACACCTGACGAAAGGTTTTGGTTCTGATTTAGGGTTTTGGGTTCTGATTTATTTTTAAAAAAGCATAAAAAGCACTAAAATCCAGTTTTTTTGTTTTTTTATACTCCTACGTTATTATTAACCTCAATAACATTCAATAACAATCATTTCCACTAATTCCCAGTCTATTCTGAAAACCTCACACCTCACAATATTGATTTTAGTCCAAAACGTTGCACCGAGGTAGCTTTCTGGACTGCATAGTGGAGTGGGCCTGGTACCCAATTTGGTACCGGGGTCACAATACCTCCTCCAACTGGTCTCAATTCCACTGCACATAAGGCTGCTCCTCCATCCTCTGCAGCATATAGAGGGTGTAGTTCTAGCGTGTCACTACCTCTTGTTTTCGATCATGACAGTGCATTTTAATTTTTTTTGGATTTGGCCCCAACACTGAATGTAGTTTAATATCTGATACGCATCTATCTGGACTGCGTAGTAGAGTGGCCCCGGTACCCAATTTGGTACCGGGGCCACAATACCTCCTCCAACTGGTCTAAATTCCACTGCACATATGGCTGCTCCTACATCCTCTGCAGCATATAGACTGAGGGTGTAGTTCGAGCGCGTCACTACCTCTTGTTTTCGACGACCATGGTACAGAGCATTCATCATTGAGATCCCATCAAGTATGTCAAAGACAGACAGCGTTGAAGTGTTATTTGTTGACTTTGGGAACAAAAAAACTGTCCCTGTTGCAAATCTTCGTGCAATGAAGAGTGACTTTTTCATTTAAAGGCTCAAGCTTTCAAGTGTAGTGTTTATAACATCATTACACCAACAGGTAAAAATCCTTTTAATTGGGATAATGGAGCCACAAAGGAAATTGCCCATATGTAATGCCCGCACAATGTTACTGGCGTTGTCTGACACCACAAATCCCCAGGAGAGTCTAAGTGGGGTAAGCCATCAACCGTCTAAATCCCACTCCACTGATGGCGGACACCGGACGCACGTCTAACACCAACATAGCTGTTAAGGCCGCAGTTATCCGCTTTGCCATAGGATGACTACTGTCGTACTTTGTGCTCATGGCAAACAACTGTTGGACGGTCACATAATGCCAAAAAAAGTTTTGCAAGATGGAATTGTCCTTGGGCCCTCCCACCCACCCTTATGTTGTTGAAATAGGACATGCGCACTTTAACAAACCAATCATTTCAGCGAAAGGGCCTACCAAACAACTGTGGCTGAAATGATTGGTTTGTTTGGGCCCCCACACCAAAAAAGCTATTCATCTCTCCCTGTACAAACTAAACAGGCTCTACTGAGGCAAGATGTCGTCCTCATCCTCTGATTCCTCTCCCCCTTCAGTGTGTACTTCCTCATCCTCACACAATATCAATTCGTCCCCGCTGGACTCCACAACCACAGGTCCCTCTGTAGGATCTGGAGGCCAGTGCTGTATTTGATTGAGGAATTGATAATTCATTTTTATGAACATCATTTTTTCAACGTTCTGCGGAAGGAACCTCCTTCGCCGCTCACTGACCAGGTTCCCCGCTGCACTAAAAACTCTTTCCGAGTACACACTGGAGGGCGGACAACTCAGGTAAAATAGAGCCAGTTTGTAAAGGGGCTTCCAAACTGCCTTTTTTTCCTGCCAGTAACAATATGGACTGTCTGACATGTCTATTTGGATGGTGTCAGAAAAATAATCCTCCACCATTTTTTCTATTGTGACAGCATCCAATGCAGCGACAGTAGACATGTCTGCAATGGTTGGCAGGTCCTTCAGTCCGGACCAGATGTTGTCTGCATCCCCGCTAGTGGGTCTTTTAGGAAAACTGAGCTTTTTCCTCGCAGCCTTAGGTGTGGAAGAAAATGAAGGTGGAGCTGGTCGCATGTCACGGTCCTCTTCAGAGGACAATCTCCTGACCAGCAGGTCTTTGCACCTCTGTAGACTTGTGTCCGCCGCAAACAGAGACACAACATACGCTTAAAACCGAGGATCGAGCACGGTGGCCAGAATGTATTCCTCTGACTTTAAAAGAGTGACCACCCTCGGATCCTGGCAAAGCGTACGAAGGGCTTCATCCACAAGAGCTACATGCTTGGTGGAATCGCAATGGTTTACCAGTTCCTCCCTCACTTTCTCTTGTAATATAGATTGCAGTACCTATTCTCTTGCACTGCTTAAAAATTGAACGTATTAAATGTAATATAGATTGCAGTACCTATTCTCTTGCACTGCTTAAAAATTGAATGTATTAAATGTAATATAGATTGCAGTACCTATTCTCTGGAACTGCTTAAAAAATGAACGTATTAAATGTAATATAGATTGCAGTACCTATTCTCTTGCACTGCTTAAAGAATGAACGTAGTAAATGTAATATAGATTGCAGTACCTATTCTCTGGAACTGCTTAAAAATTGAACGTATTAAATGTAATATAGATTGCAGTGCCTATTCTCTTGCACTGCTTAAAAATTGAACGTATTAAATGTAATATAGATTGCAGTACCTATTCTCTTGCACTGCTTAAAAATTGAATGTATTAAATGTAATATAGATTGCAGTACCTATTCTCTGGAACTGCTTAAAAAATCAACGTAGTAAATGTAATATAGATTGCAGTACCTATTCTCTGGAACTGCTTAAATAATGAACGTAGTAAATGTAATATAGATTGCAGCACCTATTCTCTGGAACTGCTTAAAGAATGAACGTAGTAAATGTAATATAGATTGCAGTACCTATTCTCTGGAACTGCTTAAATAATGAACGTAGTAAATGTAATATAGATTGCAGTACCTATTCTCTGGAACTGCTTAAAAATATTTTTTTTTATTAATTTTGTATAATTTTTAAAATAATTTTTTTTAGTAATTTTTAAGAGATTTTAATAATTATTCAATTTGTATGGACTTAGCACAACAAAGCACAGGACTAAAGCACCACTGGACTGAACAGGACAGACACTGGCCAAAGCACCACTGGACTCAGCAGGACAGAGCACAGGACAAAAGCACCACTGGACTCAGCAGGACAGTGCACAGGACCAAAGCTCCACTGGACTCAGCAAGGACAGAGCACTGGACACAGGCATAAAGCACCACTGGACTCAGCAAGAACAGAGCACTGATCACGCAGGAGCACCACTACCCTACACACCCTTCCTCTTCCCTGATGTCAGGCGAAATGAAGATGGCGGCCGCAAGGTGAGTATTTATGACATCCGAGTATCGCGAGATCCAACGTGAGACTTGGATGTCATAGCCTCGGTTTGGCTCCGTTTGGCGCCCGGAAGTTCCCGAACAGTGCTCGGATCCCGTCGGATCCGCACTGTTCGGGTGGGCTCGGATTTAGGAAATCCAAGCCCGCTCATCTCTAATATAATCCCCTGTATATGAACTGATCAGTCCAGTTAGCCCATAGAATAACCTCAACGCATTTTGTTTCATATCAGAAACTTCATCAGGAGGAGAATATATATATATATATATATATATATACAAGTTAACCCGTGCATGATACTCATGCATTCTAGTCAAATCAAGCTACTTAAGGTGTTAAAAAGGTTCTTGTCATGCATTTGGGCCATAGCCCAGGCCTCAACCACCAACCACTCCCCACTGCCACCCCCGGCAACCACCAACCACTCCCAACTGTCACTTCTCCTTCAAGAAATATATATATATATTTTTTAAATCTTTATAAACACTTTTAACAATTAACAAATTAAATTAACAAATTAAAAACATCTTAGTATACCAAATTTCAGCCCTTTCTGAATTTTTTTTTCCACACACACTAAGAATTTAGTAGGTCAGTGTATAACTCCGCCCAGCAGGTGGCGCTGCAGCTTGGTTTTATTTTTTCCACACACACACAGACAGACAGACAAACACACGCCACTAGACATTTATATTATAGATATACACACATTGATATGCCAACTGTCTATGTATTTGTATTATAATATAGTTTTTAAGAAAACTGTACAACCCCTTTGTTACTGTGTGAGCTGTGACCCAAACTGTACAATTACAGTTACCTAAATCTAATTCTGGTTACAGACTGATGCAATTATCATGCAGATCACATGATCCACAACCGTTCGGTCAGATATCCCATTAGTGTGTACGCTCCCACCATCATGTTTTATCGTACCAAAGCACATCGCATCTGTTTCTTGGTTTTCAAAAAGTCTTAAAAATCACGGTCAATGGTGGAACAATGTCGGGCAAATGTGGCAGTGTGTACGCACTCAGGACCAGCAGCAGAAATAGTGAGGAGGTGGGGTAGGATAGGATATAGTGAGGAGGTGAAGAGGTGGGGGCCATATAGAGTATAGTGAGGAGGTGGGGGTAGGATAGGGTATAGTGAGGACGAGGGGGTAGGATAGGGTATAGTGAGAAGCTGGGGGTAGGATAGGGTATAGTGAGAAGGTGGGGGCCGTATAGGGTATAGTGATGAGGTGGGGTTAGAATAGGGTATAGTGAGGAGGTGGGGGCAGATATCTGTACAGTGTACAGAGTCAGGATCTTTTCAGCAGATGATTATGACAGATGAAGATCACAGATCTGACGGTAAATTGTGTAGCTGTGTATACGTATGAATCAGCATGATCATCGGGACTTTCAATCTTTGGTGAAATCGTACAGAAATCGCATATGCAGTAAGACTATATAGGTCGTGTATCCAGCTTACATCACAAAGCAAAAAAACTTGTTTTTAAAACAGAAACGCCCTGAGGACATGAATTGTTTTCTATAACAGTAATGGTGATTACAACACTTTCAATTGTGAAATATTTGAAATATGTGTCTGATTCTGCCAGTTGCAGAGATATGTTTCTGTTGCTTAACTTTTATTTACACATTTTTAAACAAAGTAAATTTCATTACTCGACATTTCCCATTTGAACCTTTTCATTAATTCAATACAAAGTCTTCATCTTCATCCTCATCTTCGTCATTACGATTTATTAATAGGTGCCACACAATTCCACATCACAGGACAGACAGAATGACAAAGCATAGATGATACAAATCACATGTAAACACAACAACTACATATGAAGCTGAGTAAGGGGGAGCGGGCATGAGACAGAGGGTAAAGAGGACCCTGCCCTTGAGAGCTTACACTCTAGAGGGAGAGTGCAATGCTGAGACAATAGGAGCTAGTGGGACTTGGAGTGGAGTGAAGACGGGACTGGAGCTGGTAAAACATCCAAAGAAAGTAGTATTAGAGGTATAGGATAGGGTATAGTGAGGATGTGGGGGTAGAATAGGGTAAAGTGAGGGGTAGGGGGTAGGATAGGGTATAGTGAGGAGGAGGGGGTAGGATAGAGTATAGTGAGGATGTGGGGGTAGGATAGGGTATAGTGAGAAGGTGGGGGTAGGATAGGGTATAGTGAGGGGGAGGGGGTAGGATAGGGTATAGTGAGGAGGAGGGGGTAGGATAGAATATAGTGAGGAGGAGGGGGTAGGATAGGGTATAGTGAGGATGTGGGTGTAGGATAGGGCATAGTGAGGATGTGGGGGTAGGATAGGGTATAGTGAGGAGGTGGGGGTAGAATAGGGTATAGTAAGAAGGAGAGGGTAAGATAGGATATAGTGAGGAGGTGGGGGTAGGATAGGGTATAGTGAGGAGGAGGGGGTAGGATAGGGTATAGAGAGGAGGTGGGGGTAGAATAGGGTATAGTGAGGAGGAGGGGATAGGATAGGGTATAGTGAGGATGTGGGGGTAGGATAGGGTATAGTAAGGAGGTGGGGGTAGGATAGGATATAGTGAGGAGGAGGGGGTAGAATAGGGTATAGTGAGGAGGAGGGGATAGGATAGGGTATAGTGAGGAGGTGGGGGTAGGATAGGGTATAGTGAGGAGGAGGGGGTAGGATAGGGTATAGTGAGGAGGAGGGGATAGGATAGGGTATAGTGAGGAGGTGGGGGTAGGATAGGGTATAGTGAGGAGTTGGGGGTAGGATAGGGTATAGTGAGGAGGTGGGGGTAGGATAGGGTATAGTGAGGAGGAGGGGATAGGATAGGGTATAGTGAGGAGGTGGGGGTAGGATAGGGTATAGTGAGGAGGAGGGGATAGGATAGGGTATAGTGAGGAGGTGGGGGTAGGATAGGGTATAGTGAGGAGGAGAGGGTAATATAGGGTATAGTGAGGAGGTGGGGGTAGGATAGGGTATAGCAAGGAGGATGGGATAGGATAGCGTATAGTGAGGAGGTGGGGGTAGGATAGGGTATAGAGAGGAGGTGGGGGTAGAATAGGGTATAGTGAGGAGGAGGGGATAGGATAGGGTATAGTGAGGATGTGGGGGTAGGATAGGGTATAGTAAGGAGGTGGGGGTAGGATAGGGTATAGTAAGGAGGAGAGGGTAAGATAGGGTATAGTGAGGAGGTGGGGGTAGGATAGGGTATAGCAAGGAGGATGGGATAGGATAGGGTATAGTGAGGAGGTGGGGGTAGGATAGGGTATAGCAAGGAGGATGGGATAGGATAGGGTATAGTGAGGAGAAGGGGATAGGATAGGGTATAGTAAGGAGGAGAGGGTAAGATACGGTATAGTGAGAAGGAGGGGATAGGATAGGGTATAGTGAGGAGGTGGGGGTAGGATAGGGTATAATGAGGAGGTGGGGGTAGGATAGGGTATAGTGAGGGGGAGGGGTAGGATAGGGTATAGTGAGGAGGAGGGGGTAGGATAGGATATAGTGAGGAGGAGGGGGTAGGATAGGGTATAGTGAGGATGTGGGGGTAGGATAGGGCATAGTGAGGATGTGGGGGTAGGATAGGGTATAGTGAGGAGGTGGGGGTAGGATAGGGTATAGTAAGAAGGAGAGGGTAAGATAGGATATAGTGAGGAGGTGGGGGTAGGATAGGGTATAGTGAGGAGGAGGGGGTAGGATAGGGTATAGAGAGGAGGTGGGGGTAGAATAGGGTATAGTGAGGAGGAGGGGATAGGATAGGGTATAGTGAGGATGTGGGGGTAGGATAGGGTATAGTAAGGAGGTGGGGGTAGGATAGGGTATAGAGAGGAGGTGGGGGTAGAATAGGCTATAGTGAGGAGGAGGGGATAGGATAGGGTATAGTGAGGAGGTGGGGGTAGGATAGGGTATAGAGAGGAGGTGGGGGTAGAATAGGCTATAGTGAGGAGGAGGGGATAGGATAGGGTATAGTGAGGATGTGGGGGTAGGATAGGGTATAGTAAGGAGGTGGGGGTAGGATAGGGTATAGTAAGGAGGAGAGGGTAAGATAGGGTATAGTGAGGAGGTAGGGGTAGAATAGGGTATAGTGAGGAGGATGGGATAGGATAGGGTATAGTGAGGAGGTGGGGGTAGGATAGGGTATAGAGAGGAGGTGGGGGTAGAATAGGCTATAGTGAGGAGGAGGGGATAGGATAGGGTATAGTGAGGATGTGGGGGTAGGATAGGGTATAGTAAGGAGGTGGGGGTAGGATAGGGTATAGTAAGGAGGAGAGGGTAAGATAGGGTATAGTGAGGAGGTAGGGGTAGGATAGGGTATAGCAAGGAGGATGGGATAGGATAGGGTATAGTGAGGAGGTGGGGGTAGGATAGGGTATAGCAAGGAGGATGGGATAGGATAGGGTATAGTGAGGAGAAGGGGATAGGATAGGGTATAGTAAGGAGGTGGGGGTAGGATAGGGTATAGAGAGGAGGTGGGGATAGAATAGGGTATAGTGAGGAGGAGGGGATAGGATAGGGTATAGTGAGGATGTGGGGGTAGGATAGGGTATAGTAAGGAGGTGGGGGTAGGATAGGGTATAGTGAGGAGGAGAGGGTAAGATAGGGTATAGTGAGGAGCTGGGGGTAGGATAGGGTATAGCAAGGAGGATGGGATAGGATAGGGTATAGTGAGGAGGTGGTGGTAGGATAGGGTATAGAGAGGAGGTGGGGGTAGAATAGAGTATAGTGAGGAGGAGGGGATAGGATAGGGTATAGTGAGGATGTGGGGGTAGGATAGGGTATAGTAAGGAGGTGGGGGTAGGATAGAGTATAGTAAGGAGGAGAGGGTAAGATAGGGTATAGTGAGGAGGTGGGGGTAGGATAGGGTATAGTGAGGAGGAGGGGGTAGGATAGGGTATAGTGAGGAGGAGGGGATAGGATAGGGTATAGTGAGGAGGTGGGGGTAGGATAGGGTATAGTGAGGAGTTGGGGGTAGGATAGGGTACAGTGAGGATGTGGGTGTAGGATAGGGCATAGTGAGGATGTGGGGGTAGGATAGGGTATAGTGAGGAGGTGGGGGTAGGATAGGGTATAGTAAGAAGGAGAGGGTAAGATAGGATATAGTGAGGAGGTGGGGGTAGGATAGGGTATAGTGAGGAGGAGGGGGTAGGATAGGGTATAGAGAGGAGGTGGGGGTAGAATAGGGTATAGTGAGGAGGAGGGGATAGGATAGGGTATAGTGAGGATGTGGGGGTAGGATAGGGTATAGTAAGGAGGTGGGGGTAGGATAGGATATAGTGAGGAGGAGGGGGTAGAATAGGGTATAGTGAGGAGGAGGGGATAGGATAGGGTATAGTGAGGAGGTGGGGGTAGGATAGGGTATAGTGAGGAGGAGGGGGTAGGATAGGGTATAGTGAGGAGGAGGGGATAGGATAGGGTATAGTGAGGAGGTGGGGGTAGGATAGGGTATAGTGAGGAGTTGGGGGTAGGATAGGGTATAGTGAGGAGGTGGGGGTAGGATAGGGTATAGTGAGGAGGAGGGGATAGGATAGGGTATAGTGAGGAGGTGGGGGTAGGATAGGGTATAGTGAGGAGGAGGGGATAGGATAGGGTATAGTGAGGAGGTGGGGGTAGGATAGGGTATAGTGAGGAGGAGAGGGTAAGATAGGGTATAGTGAGGAGGTGGGGGTAGGATAGCGTATAGCAAGGAGGATGGGATAGGATAGGGTATAGTGAGGAGGTGGGGGTTGGATAGGGTATAGAGAGGAGGTGGGGGTAGAATAGGGTATAGTGAGGAGGAGGGGATAGGATAGGGTATAGTGAGGATGTGGGGGTAGGATAGGGTATAGTAAGGAGGTGGGGGTAGGATAGGGTATAGTAAGGAGGAGAGGGTAAGATAGGGTATAGTGAGGAGGTGGGGGTAGGATAGGGTATAGCAAGGAGGATGGGATAGGATAGGGTATAGTGAGGAGGTGGGGGTAGGATAGGGTATAGCAAGGAGGATGGGATAGGATAGGGTATAGTGAGGAGAAGGGGATAGGATAGGGTATAGTAAGGAGGAGAGGGTAAGATACGGTATAGTGAGAAGGAGGGGATAGGACAGGGTATAGTGAGGAGGTGGGGGTAGGATAGGGTATAATGAGGAGGTGGGGGTAGGATAGGGTATAGTGAGGGGAAGGGGGTAGGATAGGGTATAGTGAGGAGGAGGGGGTAGGATAGGATATAGTGAGGAGGAGGGGGTAGGATAGGGTATAGTGAGGATGTGGGGGTAGGATAGGGCATAGTGAGGATGTGGGGGTAGGATAGGGTATAGTGAGGAGGTGGGGGTAGGATAGGGTATAGTAAGAAGGAGAGGGTAAGATAGGATATAGTGAGGAGGTGGGGGTAGGATAGGGTATAGTGAGGAGGAGGGGGTAGGATAGGGTATAGAGAGGAGGTGGGGGTAGAATAGGGTATAGTGAGGAGGAGGGGATAGGATAGGGTATAGTGAGGATGTGGGGGTAGGATAGGGTATAGTAAGGAGGTGGGGGTAGGATAGGGTATAGTGAGGAGGAGAGGGTAAGATAGGGTATAGTGAGGAGGTGGGGGTAGGATAGGGTATAGCAAGGAGGATGGGATAGGATAGGGTATAGTGAGGAGGTGGGGGTAGGATAGGGTATAGAGAGGAGGTGGGGGTAGAATAGGCTATAGTGAGGAGGAGGGGATAGGATAGGGTATAGTGAGGATGTGGGGGTAGGATAGGGTATAGTAAGGAGGTGGGGGTAGGATAGGGTATAGTAAGGAGGAGAGGGTAAGATAGGGTATAGTGAGGAGGTAGGGGTAGGATAGGGTATAGCAAGGAGGATGGGATAGGATAGGGTATAGTGAGGAGGTGGGGGTAGGATAGGGTATAGCAAGGAGGATGGGATAGGATAGGGTATAGTGAGGAGAAGGGGATAGGATAGGGTATAGTAAGGAGGTGGGGGTAGGATAGGGTATAGAGAGGAGGTGGGGATAGAATAGGGTATAGTGAGGAGGAGGGGATAGGATAGGGTATAGTGAGGATGTGGGGGTAGGATAGGGTATAGTAAGGAGGTGGGGGTAGGATAGGGTATAGTGAGGAGGAGAGGGTAAGATAGGGTATAGTGAGGAGCTGGGGGTAGGATAGGGTATAGCAAGGAGGATGGGATAGGATAGGGTATAGTGAGGAGGTGGTGGTAGGATAGGGTATAGAGAGGAGGTGGGGGTAGAATAGAGTATAGTTAGGAGGAGGGGATAGGATAGGGTATAGTGAGGATGTGGGGGTAGGATAGGGTATAGTAAGGAGGTGGGGGTAGGATAGAGTATAGTAAGGAGGAGAGGGTAAGATAGGGTATAGTGAGGAGGTGGGGGTAGGATAGGGTATAGTGAGGAGGAGGGGGTAGGATAGGGTATAGTGAGGAGGAGGGGATAGGATAGGGTATAGTGAGGAGGTGGGGGTAGGATAGGGTATAGTGAGGAGTTGGGGGTAGGATAGGGTATAGTGAGGAGGTGGGGGTAGGATAGGGTATAGTGAGGAGGAGGGGATAGGATAGGGTATAGTGAGGAGGTGGGGGTAGGATAGGGTATAATGAGGAGGAGGGGATAGGATAGGGTATAGTGAGGAGGTGGGGGTAGGATAGGGTATAGTGAGGAGGAGAGGGTAAGATAGGGTATAGTGAGGAGGTGGGGGTAGGATAGGGTATAGCAAGGAGGATGGGATAGGATAGGGTATAGTGAGGAGGTGGGGGTAGGATAGGGTATAGAGAGGAGGTGGGGGTAGAATAGGGTATAGTGAGGAGGAGGGGATAGGATAGGGTATAGTGAGGATGTGGGGGTAGGATAGGGTATAGTAAGGAGGTGGGGGTAGGATAGGGTATAGTAAGGAGGAGAGGGTAAGATAGGGTATAGTGAGGAGGTGGGGGTAGGATAGGGTATAGCAAGGAGGATGGGATAGGATAGGGTATAGTGAGGAGGTGGGGGTAGGATAGGGTATAGCAAGGAGGATGGGATAGGATAGGGTATAGTGAGGAGAAGGGGATAGGATAGGGTATAGTAAGGAGGAGAGGGTAAGATACGGTATAGTGAGAAGGAGGGGATAGGATAGGGTATAGTGAGGAGGTGGGGGTAGGATAGGGTATAATGAGGAGGTGGGGGTAGGATAGGGTATAGTGAGGGGGAGGGGGTAGGATAGGGTATAGTGAGGAGGAGGGGGTAGGATAGGATATAGTGAGGAGGAGGGGGTAGGATAGGGTATAGTGAGGATGTAGGGGTAGGATAGGGTATAGCAAGGAGGATGGGATAGGATAGGGTATAGTGAGGAGAAGGGGATAGGATAGGGTATAGTAAGGAGGAGAGGGTAAGATACGGTATAGTGAGAAGGAGGGGATAGGATAGGGTATAGTGAGGAGGTGGGGGTAGGATAGGGTATAATGAGGAGGTGGGGGTAGGATAGGGTATAGTGAGGGGGAGGGGGTAGGATAGGGTATAGTGAGGAGGAGGGGGTAGGATAGGATATAGTGAGGAGGAGGGGGTAGGATAGGGTATAGTGAGGATGTGGGGGTAGGATAGGGCATAGTGAGGATGTGGGGGTAGGATAGGGTATAGTGAGGAGGTGGGGGTAGGATAGGGTATAGTAAGAAGGAGAGGGTAAGATAGGATATAGTGAGGAGGTGGGGGTAGGATAGGGTATAGTGAGGAGGAGGGGGTAGGATAGGGTATAGAGAGGAGGTGGGGGTAGAATAGGGTATAGTGAGGAGGAGGGGATAGGATAGGGTATAGTGAGGATGTGGGGGTAGGATAGGGTATAGTAAGGAGGTGGGGGTAGGATAGGGTATAGAGAGGAGGTGGGGGTAGAATAGGCTATAGTGAGGAGGAGGGGATAGGATAGGGTATAGTGAGGAGGTGGGGGTAGGATAGGGTATAGAGAGGAGGTGGGGGTAGAATAGGCTATAGTGAGGAGGAGGGGATAGGATAGGGTATAGTGAGGATGTGGGGGTAGGATAGGGTATAGTAAGGAGGTGGGGGTAGGATAGGGTATAGTAAGGAGGAGAGGGTAAGATAGGGTATAGTGAGGAGGTAGGGGTAGAATAGGGTATAGTGAGGAGGATGGGATAGGATAGGGTATAGTGAGGAGGTGGGGGTAGGATAGGGTATAGAGAGGAGGTGGGGGTAGAATAGGCTATAGTGAGGAGGAGGGGATAGGATAGGGTATAGTGAGGATGTGGGGGTAGGATAGGGTATAGTAAGGAGGTGGGGGTAGGATAGGGTATAGTAAGGAGGAGAGGGTAAGATAGGGTATAGTGAGGAGGTAGGGGTAGGATAGGGTATAGCAAGGAGGATTGGATAGGATAGGGTATAGTGAGGAGGTGGGGGTAGGATAGGGTATAGCAAGGAGGATGGGATAGGATAGGGTATAGTGAAGAGAAGGGGATAGGATAGGGTATAGTAAGGAGGTGGGGGTAGGATAGGGTATAGAGAGGAGGTGGGGATAGAATAGGGTATATTGAGGAGGAGGGGATAGGATAGGGTATAGTGAGGATGTGGGGGTAGGATAGGGTATAGTATGGAGGTGGGGGTAGGATAGGGTATAGTGAGGAGGAGAGGGTAAGATAGGGTATAGTGAGGAGCTGGGGGTAGGATAGGGTATAGCAAGGAGGATGGGATAGGATAGGGTATAGTGAGGAGGTGGTGGTAGGATAGGGTATAGAGAGGAGGTGGGGGTAGAATAGAGTATAGTGAGGAGGAGGGGATAGGATAGGGTATAGTGAGGATGTGGGGGTAGGATAGGGTATAGTAAGGAGATGGGGGTAGGATAGAGTATAGTAAGGAGGAGAGGGTAAGATAGGGTATAGTGAGGAGGTGGGGGTAGGATAGGGTATAGTGAGGAGGAGGGGGTAGGATAGGGTATAGTGAGGAGGAGGGGATAGGATAGGGTATAGTGAGGAGGTGGGGGTAGGATAGGGTATAGTGAGGAGTTGGGGGTAGGATAGGGTATAGTGAGGATGTGGGTGTAGGATAGGGCATAGTGAGGATGTGGGGGTAGGATAGGGTATAGTGAGGAGGTGGGGGTAGGATAGGGTATAGTAAGAAGGAGAGGGTAAGATAGGATATAGTGAGGAGGTGGGGGTAGGATAGGGTATAGTGAGGAGGAGGGGGTAGGATAGGGTATAGAGAGGAGGTGGGGGTAGAATAGGGTATAGTGAGGAGGAGGGGATAGGATAGGGTATAGTGAGGATGTGGGGGTAGGATAGGGTATAGTAAGGAGGTGGGGGTAGGATAGGATATAGTGAGGAGGAGGGGGTAGAATAGGGTATAGTGAGGAGGAGGGGATAGGATAGGGTATAGTGAGGAGGTGGGGGTAGGATAGGGTATAGTGAGGAGGAGGGGGTAGGATAGGGTATAGTGAGGAGGAGGGGATAGGATAGGGTATAGTGAGGAGGTGGGGGTAGGATAGGGTATAGTGAGGAGTTGGGGGTAGGATAGGGTATAGTGAGGAGGTGGGGGTAGGATAGGGTATAGTGAGGAGGAGGGGATAGGATAGGGTATAGTGAGGAGGTGGGGGTAGGATAGGGTATAGTGAGGAGGAGGGGATAGGATAGGGTATAGTGAGGAGGTGGGGGTAGGATAGGGTATAGTGAGGAGGAGAGGGTAAGATAGGGTATAGTGAGGAGGGTGGGGGTAGGATAGCGTATAGCAAGGAGGATGGGATAGGATAGGGTATAGTGAGGAGGTGGGGGTTGGATAGGGTATAGAGAGGAGGTGGGGGTAGAATAGGGTATAGTGAGGAGGAGGGGATAGGATAGGGTATAGTGAGGATGTGGGGGTAGGATAGGGTATAGTAAGGAGGTGGGGGTAGGATAGGGTATAGTAAGGAGGAGAGGGTAAGATAGGGTATAGTGAGGAGGTGGGGGTAGGATAGGGTATAGCAAGGAGGATGGGATAGGATAGGGTATAGTGAGGAGGTGGGGGTAGGATAGGGTATAGCAAGGAGGATGGGATAGGATAGGGTATAGTGAGGAGAAGGGGATAGGATAGGGTATAGTAAGGAGGAGAGGGTAAGATACGGTATAGTGAGAAGGAGGGGATAGGATAGGGTATAGTGAGGAGGTGGGGGTAGGATAGGGTATAATGAGGAGGTGGGGGTAGGATAGGGTATAGTGAGGGGGAGGGGGTAGGATAGGGTATAGTGAGGAGGAGGGGGTAGGATAGGATATAGTGAGGAGGAGGGGGTAGGATAGGGTATAGTGAGGATGTGGGGGTAGGATAGGGCATAGTGAGGATGTGGGGGTAGGATAGGGTATAGTGAGGAGGTGGGGGTAGGATAGGGTATAGTAAGAAGGAGAGGGTAAGATAGGATATAGTGAGGAGGTGGGGGTAGGATAGGGTATAGTGAGGAGGAGGGGGTAGGATAGGGTATAGAGAGGAGGTGGGGGTAGAATAGGGTATAGTGAGGAGGAGGGGATAGGATAGGGTATAGTGAGGATGTGGGGGTAGGATAGGGTATAGTAAGGAGGTGGGGGTAGGATAGGGTATAGTGAGGAGGAGAGGGTAAGATAGGGTATAGTGAGGAGGTGGGGGTAGGATAGGGTATAGCAAGGAGGATGGGATAGGATAGGGTATAGTGAGGAGGTGGGGGTAGGATAGGGTATAGAGAGGAGGTGGGGGTAGAATAGGCTATAGTGAGGAGGAGGGGATAGGATAGGGTATAGTGAGGATGTGGGGGTAGGATAGGGTATAGTAAGGAGGTGGGGGTAGGATAGGGTATAGTAAGGAGGAGAGGGTAAGATAGGGTATAGTGAGGAGGTAGGGGTAGGATAGGGTATAGCAAGGAGGATGGGATAGGATAGGGTATAGTGAGGAGGTGGGGGTAGGATAGGGTATAGCAAGGAGGATGGGATAGGATAGGGTATAGTGAGGAGAAGGGGATAGGATAGGGTATAGTAAGGAGGTGGGGGTAGGATAGGGTATAGAGAGGAGGTGGGGATAGAATAGGGTATAGTGAGGAGGAGGGGATAGGATAGGGTATAGTGAGGATGTGGGGGTAGGATAGGGTATAGTAAGGAGGTGGGGGTAGGATAGGGTATAGTGAGGAGGAGAGGGTAAGATAGGGTATAGTGAGGAGCTGGGGGTAGGATAGGGTATAGCAAGGAGGATGGGATAGGATAGGGTATAGTGAGGAGGTGGTGGTAGGATAGGGTATAGAGAGGAGGTGGGGGTAGAATAGAGTATAGTTAGGAGGAGGGGATAGGATAGGGTATAGTGAGGATGTGGGGGTAGGATAGGGTATAGTAAGGAGGTGGGGGTAGGATAGAGTATAGTAAGGAGGAGAGGGTAAGATAGGGTATAGTGAGGAGGTGGGGGTAGGATAGGGTATAGTGAGGAGGAGGGGGTAGGATAGGGTATAGTGAGGAGGAGGGGATAGGATAGGGTATAGTGAGGAGGTGGGGGTAGGATAGGGTACAGTGAGGAGTTGGGGGTAGGATAGGGTATAGTGAGGAGGTGGGGGTAGGATAGGGTATAGTGAGGAGGAGGGGATAGGATAGGGTATAGTGAGGAGGTGGGGGTAGGATAGGGTATAGTGAGGAGGAGGGGATAGGATAGGGTATAGTGAGGAGGTGGGGGTAGGATAGGGTATAGTGAGGAGGAGAGGGTAAGATAGGGTATAGTGAGGAGGTGGGGGTAGGATAGGGTATAGCAAGGAGGATGGGATAGGATAGGGTATAGTGAGGAGGTGGGGGTAGGATAGGGTATAGAGAGGAGGTGGGGGTAGAATAGGGTATAGTGAGGAGGAGGGGATAGGATAGGGTATAGTGAGGATGTGGGGGTAGGATAGGGTATAGTAAGGAGGTGGGGGTAGGATAGGGTATAGTAAGGAGGAGAGGGTAAGATAGGGTATAGTGAGGAGGTGGGGGTAGGATAGGGTATAGCAAGGAGGATGGGATAGGATAGGGTATAGTGAGCAGGTGGGGGTAGGATAGGGTATAGCAAGGAGGATGGGATAGGATAGGGTATAGTGAGGAGAAGGGGATAGGATAGGGTATAGTAAGGAGGAGAGGGTAAGATACGGTATAGTGAGAAGGAGGGGATAGGATAGGGTATAGTGAGGAGGTGGGGGTAGGATAGGGTATAATGAGGAGGTGGGGGTAGGATAGGGTATAGTGAGGGGGAGGGGGTAGGATAGGGTATAGTGAGGAGGAGGGGGTAGGATAGGATATAGTGAGGAGGAGGGGGTAGGATAGGGTATAGTGAGGATGTAGGGGTAGGATAGGGCATAGTGAGGATGTGGGGGTAGGATAGGGTATAGTGAGGAGGTGGGGGTAGGATAGGGTATAGTAAGAAGGAGAGGGTAAGATAGGATATAGTGAGGAGGTGGGGGTAGGATAGGGTATAGTGAGGAGGAGGGGGTAGGATAGGGTATAGAGAGGAGGTGGGGGTAGAATAGGGTATAGTGAGGAGGAGGGGATAGGATAGGGTATAGTGAGGATGTGGGGGTAGGATAGGGTATAGTAAGGAGGTGGGGGTAGGATAGGGTATAGTGAGGAGGAGAGGGTAAGATAGGGTATAGTGAGGAGGTGGGGGTAGGATAGGGTATAGCAAGGAGGATGGGATAGGATAGGGTATAGTGAGGAGGTGGGGGTAGGATAGGGTATAGCAAGGAGGATGGGATAGGATAGGGTATAGTGAGGAGAAGGGGATAGGATAGGGTATAGTAAGGAGGAGAGGGTAAGATACGGTATAGTGAGAAGGAGGGGATAGGATAGGGTATAGTGAGGAGGTGGGGGTAGGATAGGGTATAGAGAGGAGGTGGGGATAGAATAGGGTATAGTGAGGAGGAGGGGATAGGATAGGGTATAGTGAGGATGTGGGGGTAGGATAGGGTATAGTAAGGAGGTGGGGGTAGGATAGGGTATAGTGAGGAGTAGAGGGTAAGATAGGGTATAGTGAGGAGCTGGGGGTAGGATAGGGTATAGCAAGGAGGATGGGATAGGATAGGGTATAGTGAGGAGGTGGGGGTAGGATAGGGTATAGAGAGGAGGTGGGGGTAGAATAGAGTATAGTGAGGAGGAGGGGATAGGATAGGGTATAGTGAGGATGTGGGGGTAGGATAGGGTATAGTAAGGAGGTGCGGGTAGGATAGGGTATAGTAAGGAGGAGAGGGTAAGATAGGGTATAGTGAGGAGGTGGGGGTAGGATAGGGTATAGCAAGGAGGATGGGATAGGATAGGGTATAGTGAGGAGGTGGGGGTAGGATAGGGTATAGCAAGGAGGATGGGATAGGATAGGGTATAGTGAGGAGGTGGGGGTAGGATAGGGTATAGAGATGAGGTGGGGGTAGAATAGGGTATAGTGAGGAGGAGGGGATAGGATAGGGTATAGTGATGATGTGGGGGTAGGATAGGGTATAATGAGGAGGTGGGGGTAGGATAGGGTATAGTGAGGAGGTGGGGGTAGGATAGGGTATAGTGAGGAGGAGGTGATAGGATAGGGTATAGTGAGGAGGAGGGGGTAGGATAGGGTATAGCAAGGAGGATGGGATAGGATAGGGTATAGTGAGGAGGTGGGGGTAGGATAGGGTATAGTGAGGAGGAGGGGGTAGGATAGGGTATAGTGAGGAGGAGGGGATAGGATAGGGTATAGTGAGGAGGTGGGGGTAGGATAGGGTATAGTGAGGAGTTGGGGGTAGGATAGGGTATAGTGAGGAGGTGGGGGTAGGATAGGGTATAGTGAGGAGGAGGGGATAGGATAGGGTATAGTGAGGAGGTGGGGGTAGGATAGGGTATAGTGAGGAGGAGGGGATAGGATAGGGTATAGTGAGGAGGTGGGGGTAGGATAGGGTATAGTGAGGAGGAGGGGATAGGATAGGGTATAGTGAGGAGGTGGGGGTAGGATAGGGTATAGTGAGGAGGAGGGGATAGTGAGGAGGAGGGGGTATTTAAATGCTCAGCTATAAGGGGGGCCCCATGAAACTGTGCTACCGGGGTCCTGAATTCCTCTTAGCAGCCCTGGGTGTGTGATTGCTGGGGTAGAATTACTGTAAGTGTGTGGGGGGAGGCAATTAAGGTGCTGAGATAAATTAGGGTAATGAGAGAAATGCTTTTGAGCGCTAGAAAAGATCAAGGGCGTGAGGAGAGCAGTTTGAGGTGTGAGGGGGCAGTGTGAGCTGTGAGGGGGCAGTGTGAGCTGTGAGGTGTGAGGGGGCAGTGTGAGCTGTGAGGTGTGAGGGGGCAGTGTGAGCTGTGAGGTGTGAGGGGGCAGTGTGAGCTGTGAGGTGTGAGGGGGCAGTGTGAGCTGTGAGGTATGATGGGGAAGTGTGAGCTGTGAGGTGTGAGGGGGCAGTGTGAGCTGTGAGATGTGAGGGGGCAGTGTGAGCTGTGAGGTGTGAAGGGGCAGTGTGAGCTGTGAGATGTGAGGGGCCAGTGTGAGCTGTGAGGTGTGAGGGGGCAGTGTGAGCTGTGAGGTGTGAGGGGGCAGTGTGAGCTGTGAGGTGTGAGGGGGCAGTGTGAGCTGTGAGGTATGATGGGGAAGTGTGAGCTGTGAGGTGTGAGGGGGAAGTGTGAGCTGTGAGGTGTGAGGGGGCAGTGTGAGCTGTGAGGTGTGATGTGGAAGTGTGAGTTTCCTTGTTTTGAAATACCAAATAACATTCCATGAGATGCTAGTAACCATGTAACCCTTATCTTCTACTTAAGAAAAACCTACTGAATGGTGAGACCTCCCCATGAGAGGTTATGCTGGAATGTAGCAAAACAATCTCTCCACTTGCTTCTTTTTTAATAAAAGTGCAGCAAACGCTTCAGTTTTATATGCTTAATACAGATGGATTTTGAGCAAAGGTTGGAAGAAATTGTACAACCAAATACCATCACACGAGAGTTCATTACTGCACAAGAAAAATTATGTGGCATGGAATTGAGCCTACAGAGCAATATTACCTGAAATTTTAACTGACAGTTTACTGTTTGCAAAAGTCACTACAGAAGCATGTCCTTCTTTATATTTCTGAGCAGGAATTAGCATTCTTTGGTTCCAGCTCTGGCATTGGTGACCGTAATAACGAAAACTTTCTAGGTATAATTTTATCCAGGCATGTTGAATTTGTACATGAATTGCAGGAGCCAAAACACCTGCAAGTTCATTACCTATCAACACGCATACAAAACAAATTTATTGAGCTGTGTGGGTCATTTGTACAAGAAACATTTCTTGATGAAGTTAGAATTGCAAGTTACTATCATAGTTGATACCACTCCTGATAGTTCTCATGAGGAACAACCTCACAGGTGAGTCATTATGTAAATATTGTAGAATGCTCAAAATTTTCAGCTGAAGAGCTGTTTGTCATGTTTGATAATGTCACAAAGAAATTGCTAATCAAGTGTTGGAAAATTTGGTAGGATTAAAGCTGGATCCCCAAGCATGCATTGGCCAAGCCTACGACAATGGATCTAACATGGCTGGGAAATACAATGGAGTACAAGGAATTCTGCTTGAGCAAAACTCATACTGTATTTTCTCCAGCTGTGGAAACCACACACTAAACCTTGTGGGTGTTGACCACGCTGAGTCCTATATTACTTAATTTGGAACTGTGCAACAGTTGTACAGTATCTTCAGCTCCTCTTTACAAAGGTGGGAAATTCTGAAAGAGCATCTACCTGCTTCACTTCATAATATATCCACAATTAGGCGGTCCGCACGCATTGATTCTGTTAAACCAGTTGCACATCATTTGCATTCTTTGGGAACGGCTTTATCAAATATTGAAATTCTCAATCACACACAAACTTAATCAGAAATTCATTCTAATAGGAAGTACTGGTACTAAAATGTAGCAAAAAACATTCCAGATTCCAACCTACTTCTCCACCAGACGCCACTTACCAACTCAGTCGGTTACCGAAAAGCACTATAGGGTCATCGTTTTCTATATAGTCGCAGACTCCAATCTGTCTGGTCTTCATGGCAGCTTCCTTAGCCCTGTTTTCTTAAGCTCAGTCCTACTTCCCGCTGATTCCTACCATCCCTCTCACTCACTGTCCCTCATATAATTTGATCTACATTATAGTGTTACCTGTATATTTCATTCAGTATGTCTGGTCTTTGTTTTTGTTCTTCGTGTATTATGGATCACTGCTTTCTGTATATGTCATGTACGGCGCTGCCGACCCTTTGTGGGGCCTTATAAATACATGACAATAATAATAATAATAATTATAATAATAAATATAATAATAATTATAAAAATAATAATAAAAAGCCCTTATTAAATATCTTACAAATGTTGTCTATTTTTCCCACCATAAAACACTCTGTTTAGTTTCTTATCTAATTTCAGCTATGTAGGTTTAAAGAAATTTTGCACTGAAAGACGTCACCAATGGATCCATACAGTAATTTTTATTTTCATCCAGTCTCTGCTCTGTTTTATAACTGTATATATCTATTTATATTTCAGGGTAAATCTGTGCGACGGACAAACCTGACATTTTCAATAAAAGAAACCGTCTGTTTGAAATCAACTTCTGCCCAAGTCGTAAATTGTCCTTTTATTCCGGGTGGAGTAAGTACCATTTCATTATCTCTACACTGTGGTTTGTTGGTTGACTGACATATAATAAGGTCAGTCCTTGTACAGTGAGTGTCATGTCCTGATCCAATCAATGTACATCTCTGCAGTATATGTTAGCGTTTAATAAATAGATAATAATAATAACTATAAAGTGTAGCAATGTTACATCCTGTCCGGTTTCCTAATTCCCCTTTGTTGCACATTCCCCTAATTGCGGCTTTTTTCCCCCCTTAAAGATTGTGGATTCGTTTCCTCCAACTGTCCGATTCCCTCCATGTTACTGGGCTCCTTTGTTTTATTATGTTATTTAAACACCCTTAGGTTTAGGTTATGTGTAGGGAATCACTGAGTGCAAGGGGTTAAGCTTAAGCTTGGGGATGAGACTACAGTTTCAGAATTTCATTGATTTGGGGTTTGTATTGGGTAGGAGCTTAAAGCTACAGTAGAGTTATATTGGGGCTAGCTTGGCCCTTTTAAACCCCTTCTGACAAAATACTTTGGTTACAGGTGAATGAGTGACGCCATTGGGTAATGCATGAATGAAGGTATACAGTCATAGCCAAAAGTTTTGAGAATGACACAAGTATTGGTTTTCACAAAGTTTGCTGCTTCTGTGTTTTTAGACCTGTTTGTCAGATGTTGCTATGGTATACTGAAGTAACATTACAAGCATTTCATAAGTGTCAAAGGCTTTTATTGACTATTACATTAAGTTTATGCAAAGAGTCAATATTTGCAGTGTTGACCCTTCTTTTTGAAGACCTCTGCAATGCACCTGGCATGATGTCAATCAACTTCTGGGCCATATACTGACTGATGGCCGCCCATTCTTGTCTAATCAATGTATGGAGTTTGTCAGAATTTGTGGATTCTTGTTTGTCCACCCGCCTCTTGAGGATTGACCACAAGTTCTCAATGGGATTAAGGTCTGGGAAGTTTCCTGGCCATGGACCCAACATTTCGATGTTTTGATCCCCGAGCCACTTAGTTATCATTTCTGCCTTATGGCAAGGTGCTCCATCATGCTGGAAAAGGTATTGTTCGTCACCAAACTGTTCTTGGAGGGTTGGGAGAAGTTGCTCTTGGAAGCTGTTTTGGTAACATTCTTTATTCATGGCTGTATTCTTAGGCAAAATTGTTAGTGAACCCACTCCCTTGGCTGAGAAGCAACCCCATACATGAATGGTCTCAGGATGTTTTACTGTTGGCATGTCACAGGACTGATGGTAGAGCTTACCTTTCTGTCTCCGGACAAGCGTTTTTCCAAATGTCCCAAACAATCTGAAAAAATTACTTTACCCCAGTCCTCAGCAGTCCAATCCCTGTACCTTTTGCAGAATATCAGTCTGTCCATGATGTTTTTTCTGGAGAGAAGTGGCTTCTTTGCTGGCCTACTTGACACCAGGCCATCCTCCAAAATTCTTCGCCTCACTGTGCGTGCAGATGCACTCACACCTGCCTGCTGCCATTCCTGAGCAAGCCCTGCACTGGCGGTGCCCCGATCCCATGGCTGAATCAAATTTAGGAGATGGTCCTTGTCCTGGTCCTTGCAGGACATTCATGGTCAACCCTGAAGCCTTCTTTACAACTATTGAACCTCTCTCTTTGAAGTTCTTGATAATCCGATAAATGGTTGATTTAGGTGCAATCTTATTATCAGCAATATCCTTGCCTGTGAAGCTCTTTTTGTGCACAACAATGATGACTGCAAATGTTTCCTTGCAGATAACCATGGTTAACAGAAGAAGAACAATGATTTCAAGCACCACCCTCCTTTTAAAGCTTCCAGTCTGTTATTCTAGCTCAATTAGCATGACGGAGTGATCTTCAGCCTTGTCCTCATCAACACTCTCATCTGTGTTAACGAGAGAATCACTGTCCTGATGTCAGTTGGTCCTTTTGTGGCAGGGCTGAAATGCAGTGGAAATTATGTTTTTGGAATAAAGTTCATTGTCATGGCAAAGAGGGACTTTGACATAAATTACAGGGATTGAAGTGAGGGAGTTCTCTGTACAGTGCTGTGGAATTAGCTATATAAATAGCTGATAATGATTCTCAAAACTTTTGGCCATGATTGTAGTATTATGGGGGTGATGAAGAGTAGTAGCAAGACAAAAGTATTTAAATACAAGATTTGGTGCCAAGAATAAAGCCTTCTTGGCCCGAGAGCGTACATTCAAGATACTTGTCACAGGACCCCTTCCACTGTAATCAGGACCAGAGATGTTGACTGTAAGTGGTGAATGCCAGACTGAACTTAAATCCTGAAAATGTGGTTCTGGAACCCAGTGACAGAGAGAGGAGCTGGAGATGCTGCTAAGAGTTGAGATGAGAGATTGGTACAGATGACAGCTCTTGGCTTTCTAAGAGGTGAAACCAGCTGCAACTGTGACCATGTCCTCCAAGGATGAAACAAATGGAAGCAACTGTAATATAACCCAAACCCTGGCTCATATATTCCCTATTCTCTCTGGCATCTGGAAACCAGGCAAAATCACCCCCTCCCCAGTTCTTTGATTCTGTTCAGAGGCGCTGGGGCTCATTTAGTGACAGACTTGCGTCAATAATTTGTATAAGATAACTATTTCTGTACTGCGCATATTTGTCAGTACATAGGTTTTCATATGTCACTAACGTACACCCCTTCACACCCGGAGAAGTGGAACTGCAGCCAAGCATAAGCTGGGCACAGTATGTTCAAGTGATTGCAATATAATTAGACATACAGATGTCAGATATAGGCCACTCTTATTATACGCTTGTTTATAGTATTTGCTACACTGATTTTCATACTCTGTATTATTTTAGTCTTCTTGTGGTTTGACCCTGCTAGTTTACTCTTAGATGCTGCCTGAACTGACCTCAGCTTGTTAAAGGATATTCTGGTCTGCTGCCTGCCCTGACTTCAGTTTGTCTCAGTTACTCTAATTTTCCATTTGCACTCACTTCAGATTGTTACAGTTCTTCTTGCCTATTAATCACGTTGACTTCTGTTTAGTTATACCTTGATGTGTATGTATTGCAGTTTCTAGTCTGCTGTTTAGTATTGTCAGGGCTTATTCTTCTATATTTCCATGTATTATCCAGCCTATAGATATAGACATTGTTGAGCCACATCTCTATGCTATCAGATGGAGAATGAGCATTTGAGACGGACAGAGCAATTCCACGGTAGTCACACTGTGTGTCTGTTGCAATTCTCGCACCTAACCCCATTCTGTCGCTACTGAGATGCAATAAAGGGGGCGGGGTTGTTGCGCACATTCGTCGTGTCATCGTATTTCAGGAGGGCCTGGCTCATGTCTCCATCTGTATCTCACACTGTGTTATGTAACACATCAATGTCACATTAATACTTTTGTGTCTTATATTACACAGGTGGAAATGAGATGTGAGGCAGTTATTGCTAAGGAGGAAAATAGAAAGCTCATCACGGGACATTGTGAGCCGGCGACTCTCACAAGGGATAACGAGGTAAGGAAAGGGGTGCAAGGAACCCGGTTATAACATGGAGATTCAGGGGTCATGTGGATTTGGACACTTTGCGCCACAAGTGTTAACAAGAAAAGAGGCGCACATGAAAAGCGCAACAATACTAGCATACGCGCCAGGTTTACGTCACCAGCAACAAGTGTAGCGGACATTGTAGCAATGTCGCATGATGGTGGAAGTAGTAAATGCTAAAGTCGCATTACCCGATTTATACACAATATAATAATGTACTGAAATGTAATATACACAAGAGAGATTAGTGCCTGGACAATTATTAATAAATGTGAAAATCATATTACCATGTAAAATTAAATAATAATAATAATAATTAAATAAAAATGCAAATACAAAATAAATTTAATTAAATAAGTGAAATTCAACTGGATACAAACCTGTTATTTTCCACTTTAAAATTTATTTCCAACTGAGGCTAAATGTAATATCAGTTGAGTCAATCAGAAGCAACTGTCTAGTGCTGCTAATTATCAACATCATCTTGTTACATGAGTCCTTCAGCAACCGCAAGAGATGCGCCGCTGTATATGTGTCTGCATACAGGGCTAGTCCAGTGGCACTTACAGGAATATGCCCTCACTATACTCTGCCTTTGCTTGCTGCCCCTTCACTCTGCATTGCCCCCTTTCTAGACGTAACAAATCACAAGTGTACGATGCAAAATCTGCATTCAGAAGTATTTTTGGTGATAAGAAAACTGACGTAGGTCCTACATGTTTTCAAGGACAACTCAATCCAAAAATTTACATATTTATTGATGAAACATTAAGTTAAAAACATGACCCAGTTTTAGCATTCGGACAGATGGACTTTTTGGGAGTGTAACTGAAGCACTTTCGTGCTTTTAATACGATCGTAATACACCTGCATGTTACTTAAAAGTGTTGTTCCCCTACACTGTTGCTCGTTTGTTCCCCACACCTATTAGATTGTAAGCTCATTAGGGCAGGACCATCTTTACCTCCTGTTCCTTGCCAATGTGTGTAATGTGTTTGTGTCATGATCCCCTCAATGTCCAACACTGCGTAATATGTTGGAACTTTATGATCAGACACATATTAGATGGCTCCGAGTTCGTCTGATTCAGTCATATGTTCCAGTGTAATATTTGGGCACTTTATAATTAAATAAATCATGAAGAAAATAAAAAATAATCATAATAATAATAATAATAATAATACAATGCTTATAAACACCTATGAGCAAGTTTTGACATACCCTTATATTGACATTCTACTGCATTAAAAAATTAAGTGAAATTGAGCAATTGTTTCCCCATCAATTCAGACAGTTGAAGCCAGATTCCACAACTGTAAGATATTTTTCTTATGGGATCTGATACAGGACAAAAAGTTATAATACAAAGCACAGCATGTCAGTGATGTCTGATATAATATCACTGACAATACCCCTACAAATACAGCACAATTGAGTTTGTGAAACGGCACCTTCCATTCAGTGTGTTATTTGCATCGTTGAACTTAACCTTAATGATGGGATCGGGCACATGTTTCATGGTTCAGGGGTCGGCTGATAAGGAAATGCGCTCTGTACATATGGATCCACCAAATTCCATTTTTGCTACCTAGGAGAGTTTCTAGCCAATCACACAAGCTCCAACTTAGACACAGAAAGAGAAGCTCCACCCTCATAGGAAAAGACTGGTTTCTCTGACAGAACAGACAGGATGCTACAAAGAGTCAATGATTTATTTTTTTACATTAATTATATTATTTAGCTAATAAATATATTTTCCTATAAATATTCTTGAAACTGGACCCAGACCACACCCTGCAGTGGGACCAGTATGACACCATATCTGGCCCTCACAATCTCTCCGATCATTATCAGACTGAAGGAAATCCTGTCAGAAGATGATCTGTTGTCTGTGTGTGCCGTCATCTTCCAACCGTATGAACAGGTTACGATAAAGCTCAATTCGAGGAACAAACTCCAGGATATGTACAATTTAGGCTCCTAAGTGTCACTTGAGTTGTTGCCGCCATTAATATATTATTATTGGGTGGGGCTATCACAGGACTAGATAATGTATCATCCTTAGATCCCTGGTGGCCAAATAGTCATACAGAATAAGAGATATTTTTTTTACTTTTAATATTGTAACTTCGGAAGCAACATCTTAAAGACTTGGCAGTGCCAGGAGACAGGCATTGTGGAGTGAATATGCCCAAAATAAGTAACTGTGTACCATGCATGCTTATCACCCGCTATCCATCACATCCTGCTCCATTATATCTACTGTGAGGAACAGATATAGTGCAAACTAAGTAACTGTTCTATATGTTCTCTAGTGATTACTGCTACACCCTTTATACCAGTGAGAGGACGTATGTATTGGTGACAAATCATAGATCTCGCTGCATTAAAGTCATTGTGGCAATAGGAGGATTGTAATGTTCTCATCCATCTCTTATGTGTCCTTTACTATGTCATCAAAATCTACTAAAAATGTCCAGTCCATCGTTCAGTTTGTCTGCAAGAAATAGGCCCCTCCCACTAGCAGGACCATGACCCAGATAGGACTAAGAACGAGATAAGAGCCAGCACCCCTAGATATAAGGGGCACCTCATATAAACACTTTATAACAGTTCACCTAGAATGTTACCAAACCTGATTCATCTGTAACATCTTCGGATCAGCAACTTTGTTCCATTGTTTCCTAACCCTGAGATGACACAATGTTTCACCAGTGCTGTGAATTATATCCGCATTACAGATCAATGAACCAGCATGAAAACAATGAGGGACTCACCTTGAAATGCATCAACAGTGTGAGACAGCAGGTTTACCTGTGTACACTGAGACATCGAGACCTGTCCTTCCCGCATTCCTCTCTGCTGAGCCAGACGCAGAATATTAGCAGCCGTTTATATTATTTTAAAACTCTAATATATTCCACAGAATTATCCCAAGAGCTAATACTTATTATCCCAAGTACTAATACTTATTATCCCAAGTACTAAAACTTATTATCCCAAGAGCTAATACTTATTATCCCAAGTGATTATACTAATTATCCCAAGTACTAAAACTTATTATCCCAAGTGCTAATACTTATTATCCCAAGTGATTATACTAATTATCCCAAGTACTAAAACTTATTATCCCAAGTGCTAATACTTATTATCCCAAGTGTTACTACTTATTATCCAAAGTACTAATACTTATTATCCCAAGTGCAAATACTTATTATCCCAAGTGATTATACTAATTATCCCAAGTACTAAAACTTATTATCCCAAGTGTTAATACTTATTATCCCAAGTGCTAATACTTATTATCCCAAGTGTTAATACTTATTATCCCAAGTGCAAATAGTTATTATCCCAAGTGATTATACTAATTATCCCAAGTACTAATACTTATTATCCCAAGTGCTAATACTTATTATCCCAAGTGCTAATACTTATTATCCCAAGTGCTACTACTTATTATCCCAAGTGATAATTCTTATTATCCCAAGTGTTACTACTTATTATCCCAAGTGTTACTACTTTTTATCCCAAGTACTAATACTTATTATCCCAAGTACTAATACTTATTATCCCAAGTGTTACTACTTATTATCCAAAGTACTAATACTTATTATCCCAAGTGCTAATACTTATTATCCCAAGTGATTATACTAATTATCCCAAGTACTAAAACTTATTATCCCAAGTGTTAATACTTATTATCCCAAGTGATAATACTTATTATCCAAAGTACTAATACTTATTATCCCAAGTGATTATACTAATTATCCCAAGTACTAAAACTTATTATCCCAAGTGCTAATACTTATTATCCCAAGTGATAATACTTATTATCCAAAGTACTAATACTTATTATCCCAAGTGATTATACTAATTATCCCAAGTACTAAAACTTATTATCCCAAGTGTTAATACTTATTATCCCAAGTGCTAATACTTATTATCCCAAGTGTTACTACTTATTATCCCGAGTACTAATACTTATTATCCCAAGTGCAAATAGTTATTATCCCAAGTGTTACTACTTATTATCCCAAGTGATAATACTTATTATCCCAAGTGTTAATACTTATTATCCCAAGTGCTAATACTTATTATCCCAAGTGCTAATACTTATTATCCCAAGTGTTACTACTTATTATCCCAAGTGATAATTCTTATTATCCCAAGTGTTACTACTTATTATCCCAAGTGTTACTACTTATTATCCCAAGTACTAATACTTATTATCGCAAGTGCAAATAGTTATTATCCCAAGTGATTATACTAATTACCCCAAGTACTAATACTTATTATCCCAAGTGCTAATACTTATTATCCCAAGTGTTAATACTTATTATCCCAAGTGCTAATACTTATTATCCCAAGTGTTAATACTTATTATCCCAAGTACTAATACTTATTATCCCAAGTGCAAATAGTTATTATCCCAAGTGATTATACTAATTACCCCAAGTACTAAAACTTATTATCCCAAGTGTTAATACTTATTATCCCAAGTGCTAATACTTATTATCCCAAGTGTTTCTACTTATTATCCCGAGTACTAATACTTATTATCCCAAGTGCAAATAGTTATTATCCCAAGTGTTACTACTTATTATCCCAAGTGATAATACTTATTATCCCAAGTGTTAATACTTATTATCCCAAGTGCAAATACTTATTATCCCAAGTACTAATACTTATTATCCCAAGTGCAAATAGTTATTATCCCAAGTGATTATACTAATTATCCCAAGTACTAAAACTTATTATCCCAAGTGTTAATACTTATTATCCCAAGTGCTAATACTTATTATCCCAAGTGTTACTACTTATTATCCCGAGTACTAATACTTATTATCCCAAGTGCAAATAGTTATTATCCCAAGTGTTACTACTTATTATCCCAAGTGATAATACTTATTATCCCAAGTGTTAATACTTATTATCCCAAGTGCAAATACTTATTATCCCAAGTACTAATACTTATTATCCCAAGTGCAAATAGTTATTATCCCAAGTGATTATACTAATTATCCCAAGTACTAAAACTTATTATCCCAAGTACTAATTCTTATTATCCCAAGTGCTAATACTTATTATCCCAAGTGTTACTACTTATTATCCCAAGTGATAATTCTTATTATCCCAAGTGTTACTACTTATTATCCCAAGTGTTACTACTTATTATCCCAAGTACTAATACTTATTATCCCAAGTGCAAATAGTTATTATCCCAAGTGATTATACTAATTACCCCAAGTACTAAAACTTATTATCCCAAGTGTTACTACTTATTATCCCAAGTGATAATACTTATTATCCCAAGTGTTAATACTTATTATCCCAAGTGCAAATACTTATTATCCCAAGTACTAATACTTATTATCCCAAGTGCAAATAGTTATTATCCCAAGTGATTATACTAATTATCCCAAGTACTAAAACTTATTATCCCAAGTACTAATACTTATTATCCCAAGTGATTATACTAATTATCCCAAGTACTAAAACTTATTATCCCAAGTACTAATTCTTATTATCCCAAGTGCTAATACTTATTATCCCAAGTGTTACTACTTATTATCCCAAGTGATAATTCTTATTATCCCAAGTGTTACTACTTATTATCCCAAGTGTTACTACTTATTATCCCAAGTACTAATACTTATTATCCCAAGTGCAAATAGTTATTATCCCAAGTGATTATACTAATTACCCCAAGTACTAAAACTTATTATCCCAAGTGTTACTACTTATTATCCCAAGTGATAATACTTATTATCCCAAGTGTTAATACTTATTATCCCAAGTGCAAATACTTATTATCCCAAGTACTAATACTTATTATCCCAAGTGCAAATAGTTATTATCCCAAGTGATTATACTAATTATCCCAAGTACTAAAACTTATTATCCCAAGTACTAATACTTATTATCCCAAGTGCTAATACTTATTATCCCAAGTGTTACTACTTATTATCCCAAGTGATAATTCTTATTATCCCAAGTGTTACTACTTATTATCCCAAGTGTTACTACTTATTATCCCAAGTACTAATACTTATTATCCCAAGTGCAAATAGTTATTATCCCAAGTGATTATACTAATTACCCCAAGTACTAATACTTATTATCCCAAGTGCTAATACTTATTATCCCAAGTGTTAATACTTATTATCCCAAGTGCTAATACTTATTATCCCAAGTGTTAATACTTATTATCCCAAGTACTAATACTTATTATCCCAAGTGATAATACTTATTATCCCAAGTGTTACTACTTATTTTCCCAAGTGATAATACTTATTATCCCAAGTGTTGCTACTTATTATCCCAAGTGTTACTACTTATTATCCCAAGTACTAATACTTATTATCCCAAGTACTAATACTTATTATCCCAAGTACTAATACTTATTATCCCAAGTGATAATACTTATTATCCCAAGTGTTACTACTTATTTTCCCAAGTGATAATACTTATTATCCCAAGTGTTAATACTTATTATCCCAAGTTATTATACTTATTATCCCAAGTTATTATACTTATTATCCCAAGTGTTACTACTTATTATCCCAAGTGATAATACTTATTATCCCAAGTACTAATACTTATTATCCCAAGTGTTACTACTTATTATCCCAAGTGATAATTCTTATTATCCCAAGTGTTACTACTTATTATCCCAAGTGTTACTACTTATTATCCCAAGTACTAATACTTATTATCCCAAGTGCAAATAGTTATTATCCCAAGTGATTATACTAATTACCCCAAGTACTAAAACTTATTATCCCAAGTGTTACTACTTATTATCCCAAGTGATAATACTTATTATCCCAAGTGTTTCTACTTATTATCCCGAGTACTAATACTTATTATCCCAAGTGCAAATAGTTATTATCCCAAGTGTTACTACTTATTATCCCAAGTGATAATACTTATTATCCCAAGTGTTAATACTTATTATCCCAAGTGCAAATACTTATTATCCCAAGTACTAATACTTATTATCCCAAGTGCAAATAGTTATTATCCCAAGTGATTATACTAATTATCCCAAGTACTAAAACTTATTATCCCAAGTGTTAATACTTATTATCCCAAGTGCTAATACTTATTATCCCAAGTGTTACTACTTATTATCCCGAGTACTAATACTTATTATCCCAAGTGCAAATAGTTATTATCCCAAGTGTTACTACTTATTATCCCAAGTGATAATACTTATTATCCCAAGTGTTAATACTTATTATCCCAAGTGCAAATACTTATTATCCCAAGTACTAATACTTATTATCCCAAGTGCAAATAGTTATTATCCCAAGTGATTATACTAATTATCCCAAGTACTAAAACTTATTATCCCAAGTACTAATTCTTATTATCCCAAGTGCTAATACTTATTATCCCAAGTGTTACTACTTATTATCCCAAGTGATAATTCTTATTATCCCAAGTGTTACTACTTATTATCCCAAGTGTTACTACTTATTATCCCAAGTACTAATACTTATTATCCCAAGTGCAAATAGTTATTATCCCAAGTGATTATACTAATTACCCCAAGTACTAAAACTTATTATCCCAAGTGTTACTACTTATTATCCCAAGTGATAATACTTATTATCCCAAGTGTTAATACTTATTATCCCAAGTGCAAATACTTATTATCCCAAGTACTAATACTTATTATCCCAAGTGCAAATAGTTATTATCCCAAGTGATTATACTAATTATCCCAAGTACTAAAACTTATTATCCCAAGTACTAATACTTATTATCCCAAGTGATTATACTAATTATCCCAAGTACTAAAACTTATTATCCCAAGTACTAATTCTTATTATCCCAAGTGCTAATACTTATTATCCCAAGTGTTACTACTTATTATCCCAAGTGATAATTCTTATTATCCCAAGTGTTACTACTTATTATCCCAAGTGTTACTACTTATTATCCCAAGTACTAATACTTATTATCCCAAGTGCAAATAGTTATTATCCCAAGTGATTATACTAATTACCCCAAGTACTAAAACTTATTATCCCAAGTGTTACTACTTATTATCCCAAGTGATAATACTTATTATCCCAAGTGTTAATACTTATTATCCCAAGTGCAAATACTTATTATCCCAAGTACTAATACTTATTATCCCAAGTGCAAATAGTTATTATCCCAAGTGATTATACTAATTATCCCAAGTACTAAAACTTATTATCCCAAGTACTAATACTTATTATCCCAAGTGCTAATACTTATTATCCCAAGTGTTACTACTTATTATCCCAAGTGATAATTCTTATTATCCCAAGTGTTACTACTTATTATCCCAAGTGTTACTACTTATTATCCCAAGTACTAATACTTATTATCCCAAGTGCAAATAGTTATTATCCCAAGTGATTATACTAATTACCCCAAGTACTAATACTTATTATCCCAAGTGCTAATACTTATTATCCCAAGTGTTAATACTTATTATCCCAAGTGCTAATACTTATTATCCCAAGTGTTAATACTTATTATCCCAAGTACTAATACTTATTATCCCAAGTGATAATACTTATTATCCCAAGTGTTACTACTTATTTTCCCAAGTGATAATACTTATTATCCCAAGTGTTGCTACTTATTATCCCAAGTGTTACTACTTATTATCCCAAGTACTAATACTTATTATCCCAAGTACTAATACTTATTATCCCAAGTACTAATACTTATTATCCCAAGTGATAATACTTATTATCCCAAGTGTTACTACTTATTTTCCCAAGTGATAATACTTATTATCCCAAGTGTTAATACTTATTATCCCAAGTGCTAATACTTATTATCCCAAGTTATTATACTTATTATCCCAAGTGTTACTACTTATTATCCCAAGTGATAATACTTATTATCCCAAGTACTAATACTTATTATCCCAAGTGTTACTACTTATTATCCCAAGTGATAATTCTTATTATCCCAAGTGTTACTACTTATTATCCCAAGTGTTACTACTTATTATCCCAAGTACTAATACTTATTATCCCAAGTGCAAATAGTTATTATCCCAAGTGATTATACTAATTACCCCAAGTACTAAAACTTATTATCCCAAGTGTTACTACTTATTATCCCAAGTGATAATACTTATTATCCCAAGTGTTAATACTTATTATCCCAAGTGCAAATACTTATTATCCCAAGTACTAATACTTATTATCCCAAGTGCAAATAGTTATTATCCCAAGTGATTATACTAATTATCCCAAGTACTAAAACTTATTATCCCAAGTACTAATACTTATTATCCCAAGTGCTAATACTTATTATCCCAAGTGTTACTACTTATTATCCCAAGTGATAATTCTTATTATCCCAAGTGTTACTACTTATTATCCCAAGTGTTACTACTTATTATCCCAAGTACTAATACTTATTATCCCAAGTGCAAATAGTTATTATCCCAAGTGATTATACTAATTACCCCAAGTACTAATACTTATTATCCCAAGTGTTAATACTTATTATCCCAAGTGCTAATACTTATTATCCCAAGTGTTAATACTTATTATCCCAAGTACTAATACTTATTATCCCAAGTGATAATACTTATTATCCCAAGTGTTACTACTTATTTTCCCAAGTGATAATACTTATTATCCCAAGTGTTGCTACTTATTATCCCAAGTGTTACTACTTATTATCCCAAGTACTAATACTTATTATCCCAAGTACTAATACTTATTATCCCAAGTGATAATACTTATTATCCCAAGTGATAATACTTATTATCCCAAGTGTTACTACTTATTTTCCCAAGTGATAATACTTATTATCCCAAGTGTTAATACTTATTATCCCAAGTGCTAATACTTATTATCCCAAGTTATTATACTTATTATCCCAAGTGTTACTACTTATTATCCCAAGTGATAATACTTATTATCCCAAGTGCTAATACTTATTATCCCAAGTGTTAATACTTATTATCCCAAGTACTAATACTTATTATCCCAAGTGATAATACTTATTATCCCAAGTGTTACTACTTATTTTCCCAAGTGATAATACTTATTATCCCAAGTGTTGCTACTTATTATCCCAAGTGTTACTACTTATTATCCCAAGTACTAATACTTATTATCCCAAGTACTAATACTTATTATCCCAAGTACTAATACTTATTATCCCAAGTACTAATACTTATTATCCCAAGTACTAATACTTATTATCCCAAGTTATTATACTTATTATCCCAAGTGCTAATACTTATTATCCCAAGTGATAATACTTATTATCCCAAGTGCTACTACTTATTATCCCAAGTACTAATACTTATTATCCCAAGTGTTACTACTTATTATCCCAAGTACTAATACTTATTATCCCAAGTACTAATACTTATTATCCCAAGTACTAATACTTATTATCCCAAGTACTAATACTTATTATCCCAAGTACTAATACTTATTATCCCAAGTTATTATACTTATTATCCCAAGTGTTACTACTTATTATCCCAAGTGATAATACTTATTATCCCAAGTTATTATACTTATTATCCCAAGTACTAATACTTATTATCCCAAGTACTAATACTTATTATCCCAAGTACTAATACTTATTATCCCAAGTGTTACTACTTATTATCCCAAGTGTTACTACTTATTATCCCAAGTTATTATACTTATTATCCCAAGTGTTACTACTTATTATCCCAAGTGATAATACTTATTATCCCAAGTACTAATACTTATTATCCCAAGTACTAATACTTATTATCCCAAGTGTTACTACTTATTATCCCAAGTGTTACTACTTATTATCCCAAGTTATTATACTTATTATCCCAAGTGTTACTACTTATTATCCCAAGTGATAATACTTATTATCCCAAGTACTAATACTTATTATCCCAAGTACTAATACTTATTATCCCAAGTACTAATACTTATTATCCCAAGTGTTACTACTTATTATCCCAAGTGTTACTACTTATTATCCCAAGTTATTATACTTATTATCCCAAGTGTTACTACTTATTATCCCAAGTGATAATACTTATTATCCCAAGTGATAATACTTATTATCCCAAGTGTTACTACTTATTTTCCCAAGTGATAATACTTATTATCCCAAGTGTTGCTACTTATTATCCCAAGTGTTACTACTTATTATCCCAAGTACTAATACTTATTATCCCAAGTACTAATACTTATTATCCCAAGTACTAATACTTATTATCCCAAGTACTAATACTTATTATCCCAAGTACTAATACTTATTATCCCAAGTTATTATACTTATTATCCCAAGTGCTAATACTTATTATCCCAAGTGATAATACTTATTATCCCAAGTGCTACTACTTATTATCCCAAGTACTAATACTTATTATCCCAAGTGTTACTACTTATTATCCCAAGTACTAATACTTATTATCCCAAGTACTAATACTTATTATCCCAAGTACTAATACTTATTATCCCAAGTACTAATACTTATTATCCCAAGTACTAATACTTATTATCCCAAGTTATTATACTTATTATCCCAAGTGTTACTACTTATTATCCCAAGTGATAATACTTATTATCCCAAGTTATTATACTTATTATCCCAAGTACTAATACTTATTATCCCAAGTACTAATACTTATTATCCCAAGTACTAATACTTATTATCCCAAGTGTTACTACTTATTATCCCAAGTGTTACTACTTATTATCCCAAGTTATTATACTTATTATCCCAAGTGTTACTACTTATTATCCCAAGTGATAATACTTATTATCCCAAGTACTAATACTTATTATCCCAAGTACTAATACTTATTATCCCAAGTGTTACTACTTATTATCCCAAGTGTTACTACTTATTATCCCAAGTTATTATACTTATTATCCCAAGTGTTACTACTTATTATCCCAAGTGATAATACTTATTATCCCAAGTACTAATACTTATTATCCCAAGTACTAATACTTATTATCCCAAGTACTAATACTTATTATCCCAAGTGTTACTACTTATTATCCCAAGTGTTACTACTTATTATCCCAAGTTATTATACTTATTATCCCAAGTGTTACTACTTATTATCCCAAGTGATAATACTTATTATCCCAAGTGCTACTACTTATTATCCCAAGTACTAATACTTATTATCCCAAGTACTAATACTTATTATCCCAAGTACTAATACTTATTATCCCAAGTACTAATACTTATTATCCCAAGTGATAATACTTATTCCACTCCTGTGCCAGTGTGAACAGCTCATCTCATGGCACATTCAATCCCGCCCTCTCCGCTCTGCCAATAACTGACACCTCGACCCCCCACTGATACCAACGCTCCGCTCCCATCACAGACTTCACCCTCTCCACACTGATGTCCAATCAGACTCGTCATTGAAGCCCACCAATCACCCCCCTCATTCCACTCTAACTAACAAGAGGGAGAATGTAGGGGAGGACCAAGCTCCTTCGTGGTAGTTTCTGACACAGGGGCTAATTGCACAGAGCCGGAATAGGCAAGAATGTTTCATAATAGGGGCAATTTGGGTGGGAGCCCAAGGAAGGAAGGGGACCCAGAGTTTCTCTTTTGAAACCTAATGATTATTGTTTAGCCTTAAGAGAAGATACAGTATCCTTGGCGTGACAGACTTGCTGTCTATTGCTATGATCTTGGGAGATGCTTTTGCGGTCTGTTGCCATCATTTAGAATTCAGCGGGTGATGACGACGACCCTGATCGGTCAATTGCCAGAGGCTCTGTGTAGTTTTAAGTCGCCAGTGGACACTAAGTGATTATTTGACAATAGCTGGTGGGAGTTACAGTAAAGGTTTGGTCAATTACGTGAAAAGTCCCATAGAAGTGTTCCTACGTGGGATGTTTGGGGTTAAAATCTTCATTAATTTTCACTCGCATCTCATACATATGAAAGCAAAAATAAGCAAATATTTCTGTACCTTAATTGCAGATACAGTATATTAACCTCTTGCCCCATAGGAATGTCCTACTTAACAGAATCTGCCCCATGGACTCTGGTATAATATGAAATAAATCCTCCACCATGAACAATATATTAAACAGCAATAGGATTTTTTATGGTATTTAGCTACTTTAGAATAGCTTAAAACAGCTTCAACAATGTCTTAATATAATTTAAAAGCCAATTCTACCTTTAGTGGAGTTTTCATAGATGCTTCTTATGACCCAAAGGCAAAATACAGCAAATGTTGCAGATTAAAGTTTGTACATAGTTCTACAAGTGACCTCTATGGAAACTGCTCTATTTTTGATACATCTGAGAAAACATTTTTCATTTTTCTTTCCCTTTCAGGGATGCACGGAGGATTTTTAAGGGGGGGTTTCCCCTCCACCCCCAAAAAAAAACAAAAACAAAAGAGCATGCGCAGCAGCTCAGTTTCGGCAGCACTGTACTACGGCAGCCACCGCGCTGTCAAAGAGTCGTCTGCACCGGTGCTGTATACAACAGTGCCACTATGTAGAGCACTTTTTTAGCGGAGACCCAGAAACCCCCCCTGCGTGCGCCTCTGCCTTCTATTATCAAAAGTGCTCTCTCATCTGTGCCCTCTCATCTGTGCCCTCTCATCTGTGCCCTCCCTCCTAGGTGCCATTGCTGGCTGACCTTCCCCTCTCCCCTCCCCTCTAGCTGTGCCTTGAGCTCACTGAGTTACTGTGATTATTGTTTACTGTTCTGTGCTGTCTCACCTCGTATTGTAATCTTGTCTGTCCCTGTACGGCACCGCGGACACCTAGTGGCGCCCTATAAATAAAAATTAATAATAATAATAATAATAATAAAAAAGTTTGCCTCAATAAATGGTTATATTTTTTTATAGATTTAAAATGACTGAAATATTTATATGTCAAAATACTCTTTTCCCAGCAAACTTTCAAAAGAGATTTATCAGACAAGAACCAAATAAATAACGATTTGCTGAAAATCCACAAAGAATCTTGTCTGTCGTGCGTCCTTACGCTTCTTCCAAGGAATCGTTAACCAGTTATCAGCGTTGTCACCTGGCCGTCCGCCCAAGTGAGAGACATGAAGGAGATACGTTTGTTCTTCCATTATATCACACGCCGGTCCCATAGTTAGGTGCCGGCGCTGTGACTTTCCCTTTAAGAACCATGATTCTGCTTGCTTCTGCCTCAGAGACATTACTTTTATAGGTGTTCCTGGCTACTGTGATCTGGACCTCCTCCTGAACCTCATCGGTCCTGGAGCACTATATTAACCTCCCAATTGCTTGTTCTTCGTGTTACTCTGGTTGCATTTGGATCTGGCTGTGTACCTTTTCCTTCCGTGTGTCCGTTACCTGCTCGCTGGATTATACTCCTTACCGCTGTTCATCTGAAAGCTGCAAACTCATCACCACTGTTCATCTGCAAGCTGGAACTCCTCTCCGCTAATTATCTGCACGCTGAACGAGTATCGTGAGTTGTTGCTAAACCTGTGCCTTATCTATTGGTTCAACTTTACATCTGGCCGGCTAGATCGCTGTTAGAGCTCCTATCAAGTTACTTGTCACCTGTAGTTCCACGCCTGACACGGGTTATCCTTACTCTGCTGTTACCTGGTTACTGGACTGTTATTGTGAACTACTTGTTGTGCCGGTGGCTAGTACTTGGGCTCAAGTTACGTGTCCCTGTTCAGTTGCTCCATACTACAGCGAACCTACCATTGCAGTTACAACGAATCCTGCTACCTGTAGTTCCACGCACGGTTCAGATACTACTCACGTCTCTGCTACTTCTAGGCAACATTCTACTGCATGTGTCAGTGTTCATCCAAGTCCTTGGGTGATGTTTAACGCTTACTGCTCTACTTAATAAGAATCACAGTGTTTCCAGTACCACCTGCTATGTTGAGTCATCTCTACTCTCGGATCAGCTAAGTTCTATATACTACTCTGTTTGGACTGTGAGCTGTACCAGTGATTCACATTCATCTGCTGTGTGGTTCTCTATTGGATCCTAGTGTTCTTGTTTATCATCACTGCGTTGAACTGTATATCATCTCATCTCATGCTGTTGCCAAGGGTTACCGACTATGAAGTGATTAATGTCTGCATTACAATGAATTGCCGTGTATTCATCTTTGCCAATATATATATATATAATTCCTTCCATTCCTGTTGTACCAACATGCAGCACTACTACTTTCTCCTGTGTTATTATTGATGCTTGTAAGTCGTGAACTTATCCTGAGAATATCATTGTGTTCTGCCTCCACCATCCTCTATAATAGAGGCAAGGGATCTGCAAAACACCCTCAGAGCCGTGACACATTGTAACCAGCACTGGTACCACAGGAGAAGTTATTGGAGTTTGACTTATACGTATAACTTAATTTACTACATATCTAGCATTTTGCAATGTTTTGCTGTTAATTTTCTTTAACTTTCTGCAATAAAACGTCTTCCTGATCAGAGCGTTCCCTTTCATTGCTATATCTCCACTTACACATTATAAGAAACATTTGGAAGTTATAGAAATGTTTTATTCCCAGTACAGTGCCATTGTTAACCAAGTCTCTGGCTTGGCCACTCACACACTCCCTTTCCAGTGTCTCCCTCCAGTGAGGAAGCCGGACATCAAGCTGTACAGACAGCCTGTGTGCCAGGCTAGCAGTGCGGGGGATACACAGCAGGGGGCAGTGTTGGTTGCTTGCACAGGGCCTCTGTAAAATACTTATAAAGGTTCAGACATGTCAGTAGGATTTTCTGTATACCAGGATTATGTGCCTCCTACAAATGTTATATAAAATATTTTCCAGCTGTATATTATTGTACAGAGAAAGAATCATGATACTGCCCTTGCCACAATTCAATGTTTATATTGTGAGCTAATAAGGGGAATAGGTACCATCTCCTGGGGTAGATGGCAGCGAACAGCAGGAATGAATCACGCAAGTCGAGGGTTTTCGGTATGACTGACCTCAGCCAGGTTTATTATGCATTCAAAACAAAACATAAAATAAAACCCTTGCCTGTCCTTCACTAACTATACATTCAGCAACACCCTCTCTCAAGTGTGGGACCTTGTGTCCCAGACACAGGGCCATCTTTTCCATTGGGCACGATGGGCAGCTGCCTATGGGGCCCACGGGCAAGGGGGCCCCATAGGCACAGCTCTTAATGAGAATAAATAATCCTGCAAAAGAAAAAAAACCTACAAGGGTCACTGAGCAAGTACATCTATCTATCTCTATCTCTATATATCTGTATCTGTACACATCTATATATCTATATCTATATCTAGGGGCCCCGGTGCACTGCTTTGCCCCGGGGCCCATAACGTTGTTAAGAAGGCCCTGCCCAGACACAAACCAAACTCAAACATATTTGCTCACCCTTAGCATATTCTCTCAGGAGACATCCAGCCTCCTCCCCGGGTCATAGAGAGAGTGCACAGTCTAGCTGCATTTTAACACCACCTCCCCAGGTGTAACTCCTGATTAGCCTGCTGTGAGACAGGGAGGCCAGAAGACCCGGACTGAGCCTTATGTATGGAGCCCACCCTGCTCTCTCTGTACAAAACACCAGGGACCCATACCAGCTTTTCCTGAAGCTGAGCAAACTCTTTTGGAATCTCCTTCCTATACAAAGTAATCTCCCTGGGTTTAAAGGCATTTAAGACAGAGAGCCTGGTACATGGATTCCTGCTATTCAGTATCAACCCAGTGACTCTGCGGCACTATATACTATATGGATAGCGCTCTGTAAATATACACTCAGGCATATCATTGCTCAATACACAGCAATTATGGAAAGATATGTCTCCCACTAACATATAAGCCGCTAAGTGTAATTTCTGAAGGTGCAAAACTGTGGGACCCCAAGCGCTGCTTTGCAACGAGAAGAACCTATTTGTGCACAAACGTTCCTGATTTTATTATAAGTGCACAGAATTTGCATGTAAAAGAGTCCACTGGGAGCGGCATGTTATACGGTCTGACGGATGGAGCTGGATGGATCAGAAACACTGACAAATAAATGGAGGTTAGACGCACTTGTGTGGCTCATTTTATGTTTATATAAATGTTTATGTTTTATTTTTCGTGGGACTAGATATTTCAATATTTATCTGCTCGTACAAGCCTCATATTTTTTAAAAAGTCCTGAGAGTAGTATTTACACAGATAAAAGTGTGCATTCCAGTACACAGTGCACTTGGTTGGTGTAAAAGGCATCTTATTCCAGGTACAGGTCAATACCCAATCTCTGCTACCTCCCAGGATGTGTCAGATCAGGTTGTGTTGCTAATGATAATACACAGAGCTTGGTGCTTCCTGCATCCCGTATTCAGCAAGAAACCCGCTGATCAGAGGATCATTTTTACACCCCTACAGCAGGGGCAGGCTGGGCTGGGGGGCAGGGGGACATCTGCCCCCCGGGCCCGCCCCATAGGGGACTAACTTGGGCTGGGTCCCTAGGCCACCTGCATTCTTTTTTCCTTTAAAATGTCCCTAATAGGCTGCTCAATCGAGTTTTGCCGCCCGACAAGTTTGCAATAATTCAGGCTTCCCACATGTAGATTACTGCCTGTTATAGAAATATCCTTCTTTTCACATCAGAGGATGAGACGCTCATCGCTCTGAGACGTGGATTGAAATTACACATCAGTTAAAAATGTACATTTCCTCTTATGGGGACATGAACTATTATTTATCTGTGTTCGAGTGTTTGTGTTGGCATAATGCTGCGATTTGACTCTTCCAGTGTGCTCAGTTTACAATACGCATTTTGCATGTCTGACACTAGAGGGCAGCACTATCCTATTACTTATTGTGAGTTATGCTATTAGTGGCACCTTTCCCACCAGTAAGAGCGAGCTTGTTGTGTGATCTATGCATTACTAGGTGGGCGGTTATAGGACTTTCCCATTGCTTCCTGGAAGGAGATATAGAAGTTAAAAATCATATTGCAGCCCTTTGAGTAGATACAGAACAAGAATTTAATAACAGACACTGCACCTGGTGTATATAAGTGGTACTGTGCAGGAGAAATCTCATTATCATGAAATATAGGGCCTGACTCATTAAGGAATGTGAATGCCGATACGTGCCGTATTTTGCGAAGAAATCTTTGCATGTCCAGAACTGGAGCATACGCAACAACTATCAATTGATCTTCGAGTGCAAAGGACACTTACTGCAGTATACGATGTCATGGATGGAACGGAGGAGTAGACGGGGCATATGAACATAATCAATGCACAGTAAGGGCGTGCCTAGCTTGAGTGCACGTAGCAGTGTCTTATTAAAGCTTTGGGCATCTCAAAGGCACCTGTTTTTCTGTCGTATCACCAGCTACAGGTCTGGTGTAAGTGCCGATTACTAGTGATGACGGCTGTGTATACAGCTAGAGCATGTGTTTGAAATTTAAAAATGCATTTTATGTACAGAAAAACAAAGAACAAAAATTTTTATTTTTCATGACTTTATTAGTAAAAGATGACAATAATTGACTTTTTTTTTCTGTGCGTTCTCTTGTGACTTTATATTCCACATATGTGTTGGACGTATCCTGCAGTGTATTGTCTGTTACAGCAGAGCGGACCTAGACCCGTATTCAACAAGAGACATATACAGATGTCGTGTGCCCGATTTACGTGTGTTTTAAAACAAATTAAAAGAGAAAAGCGTAATTTACATTTGTTTTCCGAGCCTTAATGAATGCCGCCCATAAACCTAATTTTATTTAAGGATGAGACGATCGGGTTCCTGAGGTGAGTGGGACTGTGTGTGCTTACACAGGTGTGTTTTATATGGCAATATTGCCCTATTATCTAATTTCCTTTTTAATATGGACTTGTGAAGCTGAAAGCTGTTTGAAAGTGGTCCAAGATTTAAAGACTTACAGATTAGCCGTTCAATAAGTTTTATCTGGTACACATTTTTAATATATGCAAGAACACGTGTAGTAACTAACTACTCCACTAGGAGGCGCCCTTGTCCTTTTCTTTTCTGTTTAAATGTACCGTATATGGTTTTGTTCACAGACTGCAGCCTGTCCCTCTGCATTAAATAACTTGGATTCCATCTTCATTAAATAAAAGTTTATTTGTCAGACATCTATAATACAGCAATCACTGACATATACTGTATGTATTACACTTAACTACGAGAGTCCGCAAGGCTCAAATACTAGAATTTACAGCCTTAGATCTTAGAGGGATAAATAGGTTTGTAACAAAACATAACAATGCTGAGCTATAATGAAATATATACAATACTGTGCAAAAGTTTTTTTGAAGAACATCCCTGACGAGTTCCTTCAAAAACTGTCTGCAAGTGTACCTAGAAGAATTGATGCTGTTTTGAAGGCAAATATTGATTTGATTTAGATTCTTCTTCTGGTCATCACTTTGCATTTTGTTAATTGATAAAAATAACTTATTAACACTTCTGTTTTTGAAAGCATTCTTACTTTGCAGCATTTTTTGCACACCTGCCTAAAACCTTTGCACAGTACTCAGTGGCGCACGCAGGGGGGGTTTCTGAGTCTCTAGAAACCCCCCTGCGCTAACTAAGTGGCCACTGTCCTATACAGCAGCCGCGGCGCTGTCAAAGAAGCGTCCGCGGCGGTGCTGTAGTGTATACAGCACCGCCGCGGACGCTTCTTAGACAGCGCCGCGGCTGCTGTATAGGACAGAGCTGACGAAACGGAGCTGCTGCGCATGCGCAGCAGCACTCTCTCGGGTTGTTTTTTTGGGGTTTTTTTTGGCTCGGGGGGGACAATCCTCCGTGCACCCCTGGTACTGTATATATATCTGTATATATATTTATATCAGCAATGGAGGATTCATCTTCACCTGTTTATCTCGTACACATTTCACACTCTCACTACAACACACTAATTGCAACGAATACATTTGTAATTGGCACTAATATCTCACTAAGTGTAGAAATACACAGGCAACTCACTGCAATTTCAGCCAGTGTACAGTATTTATTAAAACTACAGATGAGCGGCCCGAATTGGCGGTAATCCAACACATCAGCTTTTTACATATCTATGTGGAACCTCGGATGAACTTGGATCTACCAGCTCCCTGGATCTGACATTGCTCCAAATCATCATTCTCACGTGACCTTGTTTATATACCACAGATGCAACAATAATGTGTGGCACAGTCTGTGGCGGCTGAGACTTGTAGTGCTGTAGAAGCGGCTCTTCCGTTCTCCTTTCACTACCCTTGCCCGTCAGAAGAGATAGATGGGCATTTAATCTGGCCCTTGCTATCAGCCCCCGCAGCTGGGGCTGAGGATATTTACAGTTTCCCACATGTCAATCACAGGGACGTGTCCCAGGATCCCAGGCGCTGCCCTGAGAGAGACAAGACTGGCAGCACCAGGCATCATAGGCTGCAGCGGGGGTTCAGATGATATTGACTATTTACTAATACTTAATATTACATGGGGCACAGAAGCAAAAGCGGTGAGGAAACTGCTGCAAATTAGTTTAATATATTACACTCAAAACAATATTACCTGTCAGTGGCAGAATCTGATAGGCAAGATTTCAGAGTGTGATCTAATATATTATAATATAGGGCAGTATGGTGGCACAGTGGTCGGCATTGCTGCCTATGATGCATTAGGTGCGTGTTCACCTGTCTACGTAGGTTACCATTCAGCAATACGTCATTATGTTGGCACCACTTCTTTGTTATTCTTTACAGATTTATTATACCTGGAAAAGCTGCTGGTTCCCTGGCAGGCGGCCACCTCTCTGTAACAGGGAGTGATGTCATTCTCGGCGTGTAAATCAGCCAATCATAGACTGAGACTGGAACTCACTATAGGGCTCTGTGTTATATCACAGCGTGGGCTGTTTGTAGGAACGTGGTCACTTCTACAAGCACTAGGATGATGATGATCATGGCTATGTGAGCACTTGTCGCACTAAATGATTGAGTTTTTTTAAGGCAATAAAATATTCACTTGTCATTGCTATATTTTGTAGTTTAATGAGTATTAATTTAAGAACAAAACTTCAGCCTCTGGCTGGAAACGTGCTCAGTGTAAGTAATGAGTGATTCACGTGGTCGGGATTCATGTTTTACTAGATGTAGAAGTATTTAGTGGATGCGGTGTGTAAGTCGAAGCTGTACCACATCTCTGTCCTGTGGACTTTAGCGTTAAAATGGTATCAGAGACCGTGCCCCCACTCCCCCCCCCCACCGTCACTCTCCTTGTTATTCCCTGTCCCCCCAGTTTTTCTCCTTTTTTGCTATTATGTTTTATTGTTTTTGTTTTGTTTTTTTATAGTAAAAACTTTAAGTTTAAATGATCATGCAATGTTTTTGAATGATTGTATATGATGCTTATAGACTTTAATAAAAATAGTTTAAAAAAAAGAGATGGTGTCGCAGTGCCCCCAGGTGCTAGTCTCTGTAGACTGGAGGGATAATCTGCATCTTTCCCGCTGATGTTGGTCCACTGGGAGTTGTAGTCCTTCTTACTAAATGTCTTTCTACCATTTCATCTCAGATGTCCTCTCACCAGCTCAGATACAGCCTTTCAAAAACAGAGTTAATAATATTCCCACCAATTAACAAAAGCGACTTACCTGGCATCTGTGTTCCTGTTGACAATAAACCCTCCAGCTCCAGCGCGCTGCCTTGGTGTCATCCGTGACTCAGAACTGTCCTTTGTTCTCTTCAATGAATCTTTCTAAAATCCTGTAACATCCATCTAAGAAATATCTCTGGAATTTCCACGTATTACACGCAAGACACTGACAAGCTGTAACTATTGGACTCATACGGGCTGCAGCTTCTCTGTCATATAAGAAGACTCTCCCCACCTTCAAACCTTCAAACGTTCCCAGAAACCTCCCCGCTTAAGCAGCTTATCAAATCCAAAACCAGCTTCTTACCCTCCACAGGCTAATCTAATGGTTTACCCCCTCTATACAATTCTACCTGATTGCTCCCACAGTACACAGCTCACACAAGCTTACGTTTTTGTTCTCTTCCTATGTACAACCAACGTTATCGTGTGACTGGATCATATCACCTACAATATGTGGTGCATAACCTCACGTATCCAACTCTTATTTCCTTACAGATTGTAAGGTTGTCTCAGCGCCCTTTTACCACTTTTTCGCTCCGTTGATACCAGGGGGTAAATGTATCAAAGTGCGAGTTTGCCAGCGTGTTTAAATGGCGGTAATACAGTAAATACAGCTTACGCAAGTAACGTTGCACATGCGCAATGAGCTACGTTACTTGCGTAAGCTCCAGGTACAGTATTATGTGATTCCCCCACTAGCGTGGGAAAATCACATAATACTGTAGTTATAGCTTACGCAATGAACGTAAGTTCATTGCGGTTAGGACCTCCTACCTAGTAGGAGGTGTTTGCGTCGGGTAAAGACTTTTTTTATTTTTCTACAATCAAGAACAAAGATTCGGGATCTTACAAATATGGGGCCCTCCTGGCCGAGCAATGAAGATATTGGACAAGCAATCATTTTTGGAAGTATAATTTGCTGGGACTGGGGCAAGCACAGACTATTGGAAGAAGAAAGAAGACATCTTTGGTGAGTATTTGGGGTGTTTTTATTTTTAATAAATAGATGTGGTTTTAATGAGGGTGGTTAGTGTATTTATTGTGGGGTTTTTATTTTTAATAAATATGTGTGGCATTTACAAGGGTGTTGTTATTTATTTAACTTTTTTTTTGTGGAACTACAGGTCCCAGCAAGCCAGGGATGTCAGGGCATGTTGGCACTTGTGGTTCTCCAAGTGCCAACATGCCCTGGCTGCCGTGGGTATGCTGGTGCTTGTAGTTATACAAGCACCAGCATGGCCACACTGTTTTTTGCAACCTGGCTGGCTGGGACTTGTAGTTCCACAAAACAAAATGGCGTCTGTTTATTTTTTTTATACTTTTTCGCCGTATTACCTTACTACCCACAGCCCAGGGGTAGTAGGAAGAGCCCTAGTGCTATCAGCACTGGGCTGGTTGTGTCTAGGGGAAGGGGCCCGCTCGTTTTTTCGGCGGACCCCACTCCCTAGGGAATCCAGCCCAGCGCTGAACAGTCTAGGGTTGGTTAGTCATTATGGCAGGGGACCCCTGCCGCGTGTCCCCCTGCTATAGTGCCGCCAACCCTGGCTGGTTTGCCTAGTGCTGGTAAAGTGAAAATCGGGGGGACCCCACGCAAAATTTTTCCCCGATTTTCACGGGACCAGCACTAGTCAGGCAGTGCTAGGGTTAAGCTGGAATAGCGGGGGGATCCCACGCTTTTTTTTTTTTCAACTTTTATCGATTTTTTACCATTTTAACACTACCAGGGCAGGGTAACAGTGATGTGTTTGTACAACACGCTGCTATCAGGCAGCGTGTTGTATCTGGCGTGTTTTGAAGCAAACTCTCCTGAGTTTGCTAACTCGCAGCTTCATACATTTGAGAGCTGTATAGCTGCAGTGGCAGGCAGAGGTGAGTTTGATCTCTGGCGATTTTGCAAGTAGCGATTTTGACAGAAGCAGAACTCTGGCGATTTTGCATGAAATCTCAGCTTCATACATCGGTGAGTTTCAACTCCCCCGAGAAAATCGCTGGAATTGCAAAATCGCACTTTGATACATTTACCCCCAGGTCTTGTTTTATTGCTGTGTCTTTTTCCAATTATAAAGCGCTACGGAGTATGTTGGTGCTATAAAGATAGAGGTTAACAAATAAATAAATAGAATGACTATTATTTGTAGCAATTTAGCACCACAAATCAACACACATTTCATCATCCCAGACTGACATATCGGACATGAATTTGGGTGAAGGAGAAGGAGGGTTCCCGAGAACATAGAGAAGGATCAACAAATATGGGAAGTTGATTATTCTCTTAGCAGTATGTATATAGTTACTATTGTAAACTGTACATCTATAGACTTATTTGTCCTGTTGCACTACCGCATTTTATTTTAGTAATCATTTATTGTACTAGTTGATATTAGCTTGGACTCCATCTTTTGTGGACTTTAGATATTCAGCTACTTTATGAGCGTCTGCTAAATATTTTGACATCACCAGGAACTTCAGCTGAGGGGGCGAAGTCAAGACAATGAAGTTCTGACAATATCAAAGTAGAATGAGGGCGCTGGAAGCGAATAGATGTCAACTATTTGAAAATGAAAAGTGTATCACACATCAGTTAGGCGATGGCAGTGCTGTAAATCATTCTGTGCTCAGTCCTTTCAGGGGCAAACGCAGGGTTTTTAAGTGGGGGTTTCCAAATAGTTGAATTCGGAACAAAGCAAAATAAAGCATAAAAAAATCATTCCTACCACACGCTAAAATACTGTACATTAAAACAATCTAAACCCTTCATTAAAATGAGTATTGAAACTCCATATTAAAACTAGCAATGGTACCGCACATCAAAATAGCATTGATAACACACATTAAAACTAACATTGCTAATGTATATGAAAAAAAACGAACAACAAAAACAAACAAAAAACATTTATAACATGACACACGTTTGGACTATATATAATATATATATATATATATATATATATATATAAATATTTATATATATATATATATATATATATATTTAAATAGATTTGTTATTGGGTTACAGGGTGAAATCAGATACTGGCCACAATCAATCTGATGTACTGTTTTATTAAAAGACCAAAGACTCCATTTCTGGGCAGCCTGCAGGTTATACAGAGCTGTGTGATTATATATAAATATTGTGTTATAGGATTCCTCTACTTTTTTAATCCTATAATACAATATTTATATATATAATCACACAGCTCTGTATAACCTGCAGGCTGCCCAGAAATGGAGTCTTTGGTCTATTAATAAAACAGTACATCAGATTAATTGTGGCCAGTATCTGAAGCGCTTTTATTATTTAATAATTGAAATAGCGCTTGAAACATCAAGCCCTACCGTGCCCCAGGGAAGCCAGCCAGTGATGCCGGGTATTCAAGGGAGGAGCTGCTGCGCTCGCGCATGCGCAGCAGCTCCTTCTCGCCGAACGGGGGTTATACAGCAGCCGCGGCGCTGTGACAGAAGCGTCGCGGCGGCGCTGTGACAGAAGCGTCGCGGCGGTGCTGTAATAGAAAAAATCTTTGGCATGTTTTAACACATGCTTTTGCCTGACTGATCTGCGGAGGGGGGGGGGGGGTTTCTGGAGACTCAGAAACCCCCCCTGCGTGCGCCCCTGCCTTTCCAATTGCTCCAACACTATTACACATGATCTATGACATAGATTAGTCCATTTTGCATAGATCTGATTCCCAGTAGCAACTAAGAGTTTAAAACAGAACAAAGTAATAAATAGATAAAAATTGATTTAAATTGATCCTTACTTTTTCCAATCCCACAAATATTATGTTGACCATTCTCTCATAATATTTTTGAATGTCACAAAGGCACATGATCCAAAACCCCAGGGGTTTTTTTCCGCTCATTCCAGGCCCTGATCCCATTTACCACCGTGAGTCATGGCTCCTTCCAGCAGGCTGTTCGGTTACCAAGGACACTTCCACGTTGGGGGACAGGGGATAAATGGGACCACCCTAGAACATCCCAGCTCCATGGAGTCCAGCCAGAGAGGAGGGCTGGAGAGAGAGTCTCAGTCTGCAGACAGGTATGGAGATTGCTCTGAATGAGGGACATGTTTTACAAGTGATCTCTGCCAGTAGACCTCCAGGGAAGCCCAGTGAAGATCTATTGCTGTGGGCATTCAAAGCTAGTCCCTGGCTAGAGAGGGAGCCTCCTGTCCTGGGTGAATGGCGGGTGAGAAGAAAGAACAGCAAGAGGAGGTCTTTTCCCTGCAGATTACAGTCGTACCTCTATGGTGACACAGAAGTGTGCTCACAGTTCATACACACATATACACCAATGTACTATAGAGACTGAGACATAAGTGTAGATCCATTCTGTTTCTGAGTTAGGTAATTGCTGTATTACTCTTGATCTTCATACAAGGACACGGTCAACCTCTAAGTGGTTTCTCTTCTGGTGGAATGTTAAAGATATTCATTGAAAGTACTAAGTACTTGCTGCCAAGTTCATTGATTCAAGGTCACCAACCAAATGCTCCAAAGGGGCCCAATGCTCCTAACTGGTACAGAGTTGTGTGTATTAATCAGCCAGTGTGAGGTTTCTGGTGGGAGAGTGAGAATGGTGCACACTGTAATCTCATGCTCTAATAATATTGTGCGTATTCCTCTATGCACAATTATGTCCCAGCATTTAGTGACTGAGCTGGGATGACATTCAGTCCACCTTTTACTCATAGCAGGCACAATAATTGTCTTTAAGAGGCTGCAAATTTAATCTGTCAGTTTGTGAGGGGGGTATAACCCCATTGAGTACTAATCTAATTAAATCCGATTGAATCCAGTCTCATTCCAGTTAATTCTATTCTACTTTATCTGCTGCTTGATATTGTATATAATGCCATTCTGCCACATTACTGACAGGCAACCAGGTCAAGATAGTTGTGACTGCAGAGCAGTAACTTAAAATTTTAGCGCCTGGGGCGAGAAACAAAACTGCCGCTCACTAGCCTTTAATTTTAACCAAATTAACCTAAAATATTTATAAACTGCTCCCCCCTTCAGCGTTGCGCCCTGGGCGGTCGTCCCTATCGCACAGCCCTAGTTAAAGCCCTATGTGACTGTCAGAATGCCAGGACTGTAAGGATATGTAATCTGAATATTGAGAGTTGACGTAGTTAGTAACATGATTGGTAAATTGTTGGTTTAAGTGTATTTGTCTATTTGCATTGCTATTGTGACAAATTGGTTGATTGGAGATTAAACTGTATATTGCATTCTGTATATATCAAACCATTTATATTTTTACTCCGGTTAAATTTACATCTATTTTCCGATAATCTTTTCCCTTTAATAAATGCACCTGGGTGTTTTTATATATTTGTTGCGTTGTGTTATTCCTAAAAGGTCTTTGTGGATTCCAGGGGGTCTCCTAAGCCGTCCGCTAGTCGGACAAGTTACACACATCCCTGCGTGGAGGCATGAGCCAGCGAGAGAGAAGAAGTCAGTAACGCACACACAACACATCTGCAACACCCGTCTCAGGGCCGGAGTGAGGGGGTGTTACGTTAAGAACTACTAAACCTAATAAACTAGTCATGTTATATGAAGCAGCCACTAACACTCACAAACTCATATCTCACATGTACAACATTTTATGTCTGTCATAACAAGGACACTTTTATATGCGTATTTTTGAATGTTTGAAATTGCTTATTGCATTGTATCACATTGTGCCACGTGTAACAGATACAAAGTATATTAGCATATATCTCACTATAAAAGTAAAATCATGGTTTTGTTCATTGAGAAATTCCTTAAGTAAGCTACAATATAATTAAAAGCCAGTTAACGTGCTGCACAAAAGCTGAGGCATTTATAGACATGTCTATAAGGCAGTGGAGTTATTTTTATGTAGCTGGCATGAAGAGGAGCTGAGGATCACAGCAGGGTGATTGAGGAAGGACACACTGTATATAAAGCACAAACCTAGAAGCTTCAGCATAACTCTAGGAAAAGACACCATGGAAAGACAGGTGCAACGTTCCCCATCTACTGGTCCACCCCAGGAACACCCGTGGAACAGTATGGAACCTCGTACAACAATGCCTGAGGTAAGATCATAAACTGTATCAGCCATTTTCACATTGCTAGTTCTGAAGGGATTGTCTCATCCTCATTTTGTTAACATTGTGTATGTAAAGCTTAAGTTGCTTTCCAAAAATTCTGACCTTCAATTCAAAAGCACATAATGAGGACTAAGTGACATTTTTGTTTGACCATAAGAAGCACTGGAACTCTTATGGCCCAAAAAGGGAGAGGGAAGAATCAGCCTCCAAACTCTTTGTCATGGGTCCTGAAAAATGCCTCAGCCATTACTAGGAAACATGACAACATTATTGTAGTTTTATGCCCACCAGAAAAAAAATACATTGTAATACTATTATTATTATTGTCATAGATTTGTAAAGGCGCCACAGTGCTCCAAAGCGCCGTACAGTAGGGAAAACTGTACATACATAAAACAGGGAAATACAAGGTAGACAGAATGAATGCAGACATGAAATCAAAGGGTTGAGCACCATGCTCATTAGAGAGCTTATATTCTGGAAGAGGGCACAGCTGAAACAAGAGGAGTGAGTGTGGCTCAGAGTGGAGATTGGGAAAGTTGTGAGGGTGCATTAGTGTGAATAGTGTTATCGGGGATAAGGTCCCCTTTAAACAAGAGCTGGGTTTTCAAAGAGCATCTAAAGGTTTGAAGGCTGTGGGAAAGTGTGATTGAGCATGGTAGGTAATTCCATAAGTGGCTCCCCACTTATGAAATTACCTACCACGCTCAATCACACTGGAGAAGTCTTGTAGACGGGAGTGAGAGGTCGTTACCAGAGACGAGACAAGATGTAGGTCAGAGATAGATCTAAGAGGACAGGAGGGAGAGTATTTTGATATGAGATTTGAGATGTATGCAGTGGTGGTGGTGTTGAGGGCTTTGTAGGTAAATGTGAGTAATTTGAATCTGATTCTGAAGGACACAGAGAGCCAGTGTAGGGATTTACAAAGTGGTGCAGCAGATGTGGAGTGGTGAGAGTGGAAGATCAGTCTTACAGCAGAATTTAGGATTGATTGAAGTGTGGACATATGGGTGTCAGGAATGTCAGATAACAGGAGGTTGCAATAGTCAAGATGGGAGGTGATGAGAGAATGGATAAGAGTTTTGGTAGCATGTTAGGTAAGAAAAGGGCGTATTCTGGCAATGGTTTTATGGAGTCAACAGAACTAGGAGAGAGTCTGGATGTGAGGAATAAAGCAGAGGGCGGAGTTAAGTGTGACACCAAAGCAGCGGGCTTGGGAGACTGAGGAAATTGTGGTGTTATTGACAGTGAGGGAGATTTGAGGGCAGGTGGTGACTCTGGCAGGAGGGAAGATAATAAGCTCTGTTTTGGACATGTTGAGCTTTAGGTAGCGTTGGGACATCCATGTGAAGATAGCAGAAAGACAGTTGGTTACACAAGATAGTAAAGAAGGACAGAGGTCACGGGAAGAGATATAGATTTGGGTGTCATCAGCATAGAGGTGGTATTACAGGCTGAATGAGCGAATTAGTGCTCCAAGAGAAGAGGTGTACAATGAAAAAGTAAAGGGCCAAGAACAGAGCCTTGTGGGACCCCAACAGATATTGAGAGTGGAGGGGAGGATGTGCCAGAGGTTGAAACACTAAAGGAGCGGTTCTATAGGTTGGAAGAGAACCAGGAAAGAACTGTGTCATGAAGGCCAATGGAGTGAAGGGTGTGTAGGAGAAGAGGGCGATCAACAGTGTCAATAGCAGCAGAGAGGCCCAGGAGAATGAGTATGGAGAATGTAACATTAGATTTTGCAGTTAGTAGATCATTGGTCACTCTTGTGAGAGCAGTTTCAGTGGAATGTTGGGGGCAGAAGCCTGATTGGAAGAGGCGAGAAAGACTTTAATATAAAACAAAATTGTATATTTTAAATGAAAAAAATGGCAGCATTTATATCATATAACATAGATTGTGAGATAAATATACAGTGAAACTCCATAAGGTCATTAAACTTTTAAATGCAATCACTATAAACCAGATTAGGAAATATGACTTTTTATTGTTGTTCTATCACAGGCACTATATTCTGAAAATGCTGAATTTTGTCTTCTAGTGTTTAATGTTGAAAAATAGTCTATTTTGTACTAACATATGTAGCCACTAATGCAGGATGTAAAGTTGATTCTCTATATACTGAACTGAGTGGTTCCTGTAATACTTTTTGACAAATTTTGGATTTGTTTAGTTGTGAATAGCTCAGGATGTTAAAGTTAAAATCATTCTGTGCTGTGCACCTTAATGGGGGTTCACTGAGATTAGAGGGGGTGGTAAGGTTTAGCCAGCTGGGAGCTTTGTGGGGCCACGGTGTAGGTTATTAAACTGGATGAAAGAGGTGGGTTCTCACCTTGGATACAAAGTAAGATACGTGTCTCCTCTATATTCTTTCTCATGTCATAGCCGGAAGCAATATTCTTGCCGATCAGGGAATGTTAATCTAGTGGTTGGATTATTATGGCTATTGATAAATCAGTGGTTGGCATCAACTGAATATATGTATATATTGTGTTGTTGTTGATTAATCATTGAATAATAGTGACAGCTATATTGTATGGCAAGAAGAATTGTGCCCTAACCATCACCCATGCTGGTTGTCTTGTCTCCTTTTCATAAGAGGGTGCGTTTGAAGTGGTTATGGGTTACATTCTGAAGATCTATACAGTAGTGATTTCCTGTTACTGGTTTAAAGCTGAGATAAAGGATGACAATTCTCCTTATTTTATATTCAAGCAGTATTATGTCACATGAAGCACCAAGCTCATTGACAGGACAGGAATGAGATGGTAGCAACTCAGAAGTGACACTTTTCTGATTTTTTTTTTAATTCAGATTTATTTTGCTTATTCTACTGCTGTTTTATTACCATTTTATTTAAATATATTATAATTTATTTTACTACAGAATAATATAAATAAAGCGAATTCAGGACATGAGACAGGAGACAAAAGCAGAAGAAAACGAGAGGATAGGAGCGATGGATGGACACAAGATGGCCGACCATTGGTTCAGAATAATCATTCCTCAGGGCCGCGATGCTTAGCGTGTGCTGGTGTCATACCAAGGTCACCAATGTATTCTTACTACTTGATATCTCTGAAAGAGGGAGATGGGGAATTTCACTCAACGGGTTTCACCAGCGTTGCTTGGAAGTCTCCCCCGATGACATTTTATTCATATTATCGGTCAAGTAGGAAGCACTGAGTCTATACAAAGATCTACTTCTAAAGACCTGAGTTCATCCAGTGTCTAGTTTTGCATCTATGGAACTTTCCTATTCTTTGTTCTCTTTTCCACTTTTCTTGTGAAACTGAAGAGTTGAGATCTCTTGGTCTAACTCTAGTTATTGTTGCCGATAACATTTTATTTGTTGGTTTTTTTTGCTTTAACTTTTTCTTTTTGGCTTCTTATATATGACATGTACATATGAGTTCATCTGATCCTTACTGGTTATAGGTTTATGACCTCTTATAGGATGTGCACAGAGGTACATGTATCAAGAAAATTGCTAATACAAATGGTGAATTAAAAGATTAGATGGAGAATTTCCCCAGAGCTCTCCAGACTGTTGAGGCGTCTCGTGGTAGAGCGCTCAAGCGGTGGGTTTATCCAACCAATGACCAAAATGAAACACTTTGTGAAATCTATTTTTGACCTGTCGGAGCCCATAGGATTACTTTTACTGAAATTGTTACTCTGTCCCAGAACTGAATAAAGTTTCAAAAAGCTAAACAATTTATAAAGCATAAAACTTACTAGCATTTGACACAGACACTGAAAAAAAATCCTCAAGTTTGTACACACATTGTTCTGTTACTTCTTTGTGTATTATAATGACTTTTTACCTTGTACTTATTGTAACTGAAAACTTTCAATAAAACCTTAAGAAATAAAGAAATAAATAGTTGCCTAGGTTGATGAATTACGGAATATAGTGTACTGCTTGGGAATTGTATCTTGCTGGTATCAGATAGGGACATATACTGAGAATGTATATTTCTAGGACTAAACAGAAAGAACAAATGTCACCTTAAGATATCACATAAAATAAGTCCTTGGGAAGCGAGGACGACCAAGACGGAGTACAGTAATGGAATGTTCACAAAATCGCCACACAATTAGAAGTGAACGCCAATGTGTGTTTTGTTTTGAAAATTACAGTAATTAATCATGTTGTCTCAATTATTTGTATTATGATCGCTCATTCCACAGATTCCATTCTTAAACATAATTGGGATAAACTATTTGAGTCATCCAGGCAGACATCTGACAGTAACTGTTATCCATTCTTCAGGATGACTGCATGCTGTGGATTGAGGAGATCGAGAGTCACTCCCTAATTAACTAATATATGGTGTCTGTTAATTTGAAATCAGTGTCCACAATGTATGGTAAACATTGCCAGAAATGTGGAAATACCTGTCTTAATTATCATTAACATTTAACAAAGTCAAATCATTTAGCTAATATACAATTCATATCCAACACAGTTTATTGGTGACAATAGATTAGTGATTAGTAGACTGTAATTTGTAAGTTGGGATTACATAGATCACTAGATCAGTTATGCTTAGGATTTAATATGTATTAAATTAAAGGATTATAAATTAATTAATTGTAGGTTCACTTTTTTAAATGTTTTAGTAAAATGTATGAGCATAATTATTTTGTGCAAATAATTTTACTTTGAACACAAAATGATTGTCTTAAAACTTACATTTTATTAGTATGTTATGTTCGTATTGTCATAGCCAATAAATATTGTCCGATGCGATGAATGTGGTTCCAAAGCACAAAGAGATTTAATAACATAAGATTAAGCAGGATTCCAGCAAACCACGATGATGTATAAAAGGTATAACAAGATACAGGAAAGTATAACTGAATACACTACGCAAGCGGCAGTTGGCACCAACTCAAACTTCAGTCAGAACACTCTGGGGTCCAAACACAGAGCTCATCAATTTATACACTGTACAGTCGTAAAAGTAACTACATCACAGAGATACATAGTTACAGGTGTAAGGTCTTCATTCATAGGTCGAAGGTTCTTGTACTCTCAGGTACTCGATGTGATATTGGTGGATTCCTCTGGTCATTGTTCTTCAAACTGCCCGATGTCCTTTCCTCAGGCTCCGCCTCTAGATCTGTATAACTGGTTTTATGACCCCTGTGTACTGGTTATTTGGTGTATGAAACAGTGATATTATTTATAACTAGGGTTCGCACACAAGTAACACAGGATTTCTGCTGGTAAAATATAGATTGATACGAGACCAAACTCCACACATTTTTGAGGACCTGACCCATAATTACCTTTACTGTAGTATTATATATGTATAAATAATCTCTAATACTAATAAATGAATAAATGGATTGGAACTTTAATAAATGTTTACTATTTACTAATCTAAGTGTGTGTTGTATACCTGTGCGATTGCGTTATTAACCATAGCATACTAATGGCAATCGCACGGCAAAACAATATTAATCAATTTAGCCAACTTCATCCAATTATTCAAGTTCCACAAGTATAAGTAATATGATTAGATCTCCTGCTACATAGAATTAAAATCTAGCAGAATACAATTCATCGAACAGTGGTGCATAGAAAATTAAAAGTATTATAATTATTGCTGTGTTATACTGTTGCCTCTTGTTTACAATTAGTTCTTAAAAAAAGATTATTCAAAACTTTCTACCTTAGTACAGTGTTTTATTATTACAATGTAAGAACATTTGCTCCTAACATATTCATTTAGAACAAGTGCTGTTCCACAATGTCACTTTAATTTGAATGTTTCTCCTTTTATTGAAGAGGTTGTGGAATGGCAACAACTATGGTGTTCGCTGTCTATATCGGTTGTTATTCTTTAGGTGTGAGCAGAGGACAATGAAAACTGAACCTTGTATAGCACATTTATCCTGCGATATGGAGAATATAAATGATGTACTAAGTATGGGAGACATTAAAACACAACAAAATAAACTAAATATTTATCTTACTATACACTGACTGAGCACCGTAACGCCCATATAATAGTTATATGGTCAATCTTTGAGCAAAGAAAGATTGGAGATATAGAAAGACTCCAAAATAATGTTCATATTTCCTTCTATGTCATTACATTCTTTCAAATCTATGTAACACAAAGGGTTATTTTCAAATTCAGAAAAATGTGGATCTGCTCGTTTCCTCTGTCATTATGTCACGTTACTCTGTTTGATTTATTACTCCTGTCTTTTTATATGGGTGCGGCGATGGTTTAGTGCATTAAGACGGCACAAAATTCCGTAATGAGCCGGATCCTGTACCCACATGCAGAACCGTGACCTTGTCTTGTGGATAGATATTCAGAAGTACATCCAAAGTACAGTGCTCCTTTAGGAACACCAAAATATCTTGATTTTTGCCCATCTTATAATTTAAATTGGATACCTAAGCACATTGTACAATGGAGTGCACATTTATATGTACGAAAAAGCAATGTAATTAAATAATGAGAATGAACAAAGTGACACAAGAAATAAAGGTGATAATTTCCCCTCACTCACATAACGTGATGCCGGATGTCAGGTGTCCAGGAATCAGACAGTCTTTAGCAGCTTCCTTTTCCTTAGAGCGATAGATGCTCACAGGTACTTGGCTGCCCCCAGACCTTAAGAAGGGGCTTAATCTGGAACCGATCCTACTAGATATGTCTTGATTGAAATAGCTTAGTGCGCACCCATAAACGGACATTACGTCATTGAACGCAATTCATGTCTCAACGAAAAATGACACGTATAACTTCCTACGAATTGAGAGACAGAACAGGGGTTGGAAAGGGCCGACTAACGTAAGCCATGGACCGTTAAAACGTGGTGTTCCAATGCCGATGCTGCCAATTCAAGTCTTGGGTTTCTTGTATCGTTTGCTCCCACTACAGGGCAGAAAGTGCCGACTGATATTGCTGACTGGCGCGGCACCGTCTTTGATTTAAAAGTTACTCAGAGCGTACTAGACTTCCCTATATAAGGGCTATAGTCCAGGGCTATATTCCGGGGCTATATGGTCGACAGACCATATCGGGGCTATAGTCATTGTCCCCCTGGAGCGCTGTTTCGGCCACCAAACCACACTGTTCACTGCCCACCACAAGGCAGGGACCAAGCCCGTATCCTTCTGCATTTGGCCGCTGATGTTTTCACAGATACAATCTTCACCATAATCCCAGAAGAACAGGAATCCTAACCCCCTGGTCAGAATGTAGAAGGTGGAAGCCTGTAGGGCAGCCGGGCTCCTTCTTTTAAACCCGCTCTTGTTTCCGGTGGTGTGGCCTCAGCTGGGCTTCACATCCCCACTGAATTGAAAACCTGCATCATGGATGGTGGCCACAGTGCGCCCTGCGGAGAGAGACTCCGGGAGGTCTGGCTAAAGCTGGAGAAGAACAGTGGACACCCATTTCTTAACCCATAAAAGCTAACTCACATAAGACCAACTCTCATCCCTGATTAAGGGGCTCAACATGGCCAACAGCTAGCCGAGGAAGTCCTGCAAAGACTTCAGCCAGCGGTCATGAAACTTCTCTGATTGCCTCCGGGTGACTGGGTGCCTTAATAGGCCCAGGAGAATATACCTCTCTTAGGGAATATATTACAAATCTAAAATGTTCTGGATCACGGATAAATCAAGTTGTGGATGATTTTGATCGACTTTCAGTCCAATTTAAAAGATGTTTCTAAAATTTCTTACATACCTTACAAATGTTGCTGCTGTCTACCCATTCGGGAACAGAAATGCTATGTATGTGTGCAGTCAATTTCCACAATTTCCTTACACACAGTCTGTGCTTTCATCCAACAAGGGCAATTACTGATTTTGCTGGTGAATTGTTATCCTGATGAAACTTACAATAGGATTGTACTATACTATACGGGCAGCACGGTGGCGTAAGGGTTAACACTTTTTCCTCACAGCACTGGGGTCATGAGTTCAATTCCCGACTGTGGCCTTATCTGTGTGGAGTTTGCATGTTTCCCCTGTGTTTGTGTGGGTTTCCTTTGGGTGCTCCAGTTTCCTCCCACACTCCAAAAACATACTAGTCGGTTAAATGGCTGATATCAAAATTGACCCCAGTCTGTGTGTGTATGTTAGGTCATTTAGACTGTAAGCTTCAATGGGGCAGGGACTGATGTGAGTGAGTTCTCTGTACAGCGCTGCGGAATCAGTGGCGCTATATAAATACATGGTGATGATGATTATTGCTCATTCAAAGTGGCATCACTAGAGCATTCGGAAATGTCTGTGGATCCCTTATTCCCGTTTACCGTTGTCCCTCCGTAGGGCAAGATGATTGGGTGTAATAATACAACGGGAACGGATGGAGAAAAAACGGTAGAATGAAAAAGGTGAAAGTTTAAATTTTGCTTGAAACTATTACATGTGTTTTAATGACTTTTTCTTTAACAAAGAATTATCAAATAGCCAACAAATGTTTACTGTACTATTGAGGTTTTTGTTCAGAGTTTGTGAAACTATTCTATATTTACAATCAAAATTAGCAAATTGTTTTACTGCTTTCAAAATGGTTTATTTGTAAAATACATACAAAGTATCTAATGTGCAAATTAGTAGCATATACGTTTTTAAAATAATGGTAACATAATGATTTATTTGACTCTACTAATTAAGGAAATCTACATATTTAGAATCATGAAGTCACTCCCTTTTCAACATTTCAATGTTAGTAAAGTTTATTTCACAAAACACTCAACGAATGTCACGTTAGTAAGAATATATATAGTTTTAGAAATCTTGAGTGAAAAAAAGTTTGTGGATTCCACTCCTCAGATCCTAATTGTTTATTGATTACTTAGTTCCAGTGTAAAAGCTTCAAGACAGTTTTAAAACATTTTAAATCGCAGTAACGCTGTATTGTGGCTCTAATGATGATGAGTCACTTGTGGCTCCTATAATATCCGAGTAATGATTCACAACCTCAGCATCTGAAACTCTTGTTCTATGTGAAGGGATTCTGAGGAATGTGATTGTGAATTATATTGTAGAAAATAACTTGATAACACGGTATCAGTATGGTATCATGAAGGATCGGTCATGATTCATGATTAACAGATATAATTCACTTTGGTTTATGAAGCAAGTTTCAAACAGGACCTTGGTAGTGCTATAGTATTAATCATCATCATTATCACCATTTATTTATATAGCGCCACTAATTCTGCAGCGCTGTACAGAGAACTCACTCACATCAGTCCCTGCCTCATTGGAGCTTACAGTCTAAATTTCCTAACACACAAAGACTAGGGTCCATTTGTTAGCAGCCAATTAACCTACCAGTATGTTTTTGGAGTGTGGGAGGAAACCGGAGCACCCGGAGGAAACCCACACAAACACGGGAAAAACATACAAACTCCACACAGATAAGGCCATGGCCGGGAATTGAACTCATGACCCAAGTGCTGTGAGGCAGAAGTGCTAATCACTGAGCCACCGTGCATATATATTAGAAATTGTACCCTTCCACATAATAGTCTGGTTAATAAGAGGACAATACTAGATCCAGGTGGGTAATATGTTCCTAATTACAGAACTGGTAGAAGGATAAAATACAAAGAAGAGTTATAATCATAGTTATAATTACATTGTCAAGACTGGGATAAAGTCATTTGTGGTGACCGCATGGATCAATATTGAGTTCTGTGCTCTTCAGCCGTTTTATTAATGACCTTGTAAACAGCCTAGAATGTAATGTGTTTGTGATGTTACTAATCTATGTCGAGTTATTATCACAGAGCAGGTTAGTAACTCGCTACAGAAAGATTTAGACAAAATGGCAAAATGAGCCGTAACATTGCAGATTGAATACAATGTAGATTAATATAAGGTTATGCACCAAGGCTGTGGTAATAGCTGTGCCACATACACATTACATAAAATACAGTATTATAGGGGGGGACTGAGATGGAATAGAAAGAGCAATCTGACAGAAAGCCCAGTGGCAGCTCTAAAATCCAGGAATGGCTGAAAGAGGGATAACTGTGATTGAGGGAAGCTGGTAAACATAGTGGGCTTAATTCATTAAGGAACGCAAAGTGAATACAATTATCATTTTTTTTAAAAGGACAGGTGCGTGCTCATAACCTTGGCGTGTCCTTACTCTACGCTGCCTACGTGCATTCTGTCCCCTTCTCCGCCCTTTAAATTGTAGGATGATAGAAGTGTCCTTTACGTTCGAAGATGAATTGCATACACTGCGTTCAGTGGCGTATAGTACATTTCTGGGCATGTGCAGAGAAATTTTACGCAAAATACGGCGCATACTGGCAGTTGTGTTCCTTAATGAATCAGGCTCATTGTTACTATTGTTAAAGTCACTCATTAGAGGACATCATGAATATGGGGTACATATTGGAGCAACGTCATTAAAAAAAATGAAAGGGTTAATTTATAGAGAGGTTAGAATAACTAGATTTGATTACATTGTAAAAAAAGGTACTTTTAGGGGATCTAATTAATATGTATAAAATAGCCAAGTCCAATAAAAAGATTTGTGTAATTCATTTTTTGTACCAATGAAAACAGAGAGGACAAGGGTCATTAATCGGGATGGAAGAAATACGGTTTCACCATCTGTATAGGAAGAGGTTTCTACGGTAAGGGCGGTTAAGCTGTAGTAATCCTGCATGAGGTTGTAGTGGAAAATTCACTAATAGAATGTAAACATGGATTGGATGCTTTACTTACGGGGAATGGAATCTGTAGCTATAAATATCAGAGTACATTATGGGGGTGATTGATTCAGAAAATTCATTTTTGGGGTCAGTAATATATTTGTTTCCCCTCTGAGGCTAATTTAGCAAATGTCACACTCGGGATTTTGTTTTGCTTTCTTAGGGATCAACACAACTAGAATTTATGAAAGGTTTGAATCTTCCGGATATTTGGTTTTTTTTTAATGATGTAACGATGTAATGGCAGAGGCGCCAAATTTCATTATAATTTCTGTCTATAAAAACATTTCTCATCCAGCAGCCATGTGCAGAATGTTTATATGCAACACTTAAGGGTGAATGTATCAAGCTCCCATTTTTTTCAGCGATTTAAAATCGTGTCAAATCGCGGGTGATAACCGTCACAGATAGGAGAGCTCCAGTGTTAAATCTCATTGCAGAAAAATACAAATAATAGTGCTTACAGGGTTGATGTAATTCTGCAGTCCAATTCTACTGTGTTATATAGGTAACACACAAAAAGGAGAGCTGCGTTGGTAATTCTCATTGCATAAAACAAAAAAAACTAGTGCTGTCACAGTGTTCCCGCTAAACTGAGCAATCTGGAAAGGAAAGAGTTAAAAGGTCACTCTAATGAGGGCTCCACCCGGAAGGTTTGCAGTCACAATCTACAGGATGTTTCCTAGTAAGATACAGGTTTAACTCTATCATTTCCAAATGGCTCAGCTTACAGGGAAAAGTGGCTGTCAGGGTTGGTGTAATTCTGCAGTAAACTTCTACAGTGTTATATAGGTAACACAAAAAGGAGAGCTGCATTGCTAATTGTCATTGCTGAAATACAAATACTAGTCCTTGCAGGCTTTTCTTCTGAATTTGCACCAAAAGTGTAGGGTGTTATATACACCCAAAGGCAAGAGCTCCATTGCTAATTGTCATTGCTGAAATACAAATACTAGTCCTTGCAGGCTTTTCTTCTAAATTCCAAAAAGTGTATATTGTTATCCAAATGGATTCACAGCAGTACACAGAAGAGCAGGGGCACCAAGCAGCTGCTGCCACCAGTCCTGATGATAGTAATCCCTGTACGTCATCTGGTAAAACCTATGTAAAAGTACATAGTGTATTTAAGTCAGGGAAACAAAAATGTACACCTTTTACCATGGTCAAGAAAAAAAGAGCTGTAATCCAGCCAAAGTTATCTCCCGAAAAACGTTAAATTGCCAACATGCCATTCTACACATGCAGTGGCAAAGAAAGAATGAGGCCTTCTCCTTTCTCCATCAAGTGTTTGTAATCAGCACTTTACATAATAGGTACCTAACTAGATTATAATTTTGTGGGAATTAGGGCTGATTCGAAGCTCACTGATGAACCGGCTTGTTCCTGGGAATTACAATGGCTCTTTTTAGTGCATTGTCTGGCACCCTGGATTGGTGTGTGTCTGATAAAAGCACGCATCCCTGGGGGGTCAGCGCTCGTTGCCATTTATTAGCTGTAGAATTACCTCACTTATCCAAGAAACAGGTGGAGCGATCAAATGAACCATAACTGGTTTCATGATCCAAGGACAATTCCATCTTGCACCACTTTTCATTTCTGCCACTGCTGTGTGCCAATGTGTCCTAGATGTGCTAGGAACTGCCGTGTGTTTGTGTCGTTGCTCTGTCACTTACCATCCAGCCAGGTCGCTGCAGTCTTTGTTTTTAAGTCTATGAAAATAATATTGTGACCTGTGAGGTGGTCAAAATTGACGGCAAATTACTTGAAATTAGTGTTATTGAGGTTAATAATAATGTAGGATCAAAAAAAAGAGCAAAATTATGTGATTTTAGCATATTTTAGCAATTTTTCTAAAAAAATACAGATCCAAAACCAAAACCAAAACACACGAGGGTGGTTTTACCAAAACCAAAACAAAAAGCTAATCCAGATCCAAAACCAAAACCAAAACCAGTTCACAGGAGTCAGTGAGCATCTTTAGTTTAATCAAGTCAACCCAGTTCTACAAGCTGAAACTTTTTTTTTTTAAAGATTTTATTTTTTGCAAGGGTCAACCAAAAGTAACATTCTGTACAGCACTGTGTTATAAACATCTGAAGAATACATATGCAATAAAACATACAGCGTCTTATTAGAAGAGAGCATTAGTAAGGATGTTGACCCAATTTTTCAAGGGAAGCAATAATTTTAGAAAGAGAAGTAAGACTGAGGAGAGTAAGGAGGGGGGGCGGCATGGCAGCCGCCTAAGAATAAGAGAGAGGAAGGAGTGTAGTAGAATATGGAAAAAGAAAAAGAAAATGAAGAGATGGGAGGGATGGAATAGGGAAGGGAAGAAAGGATCCAGATGGAGTGATGCTGTAGAATCACATGACAAAAGGGGTTTGGATTTGGAAGTATGAGGTCCACGGCGCCCAAACCTTAATGAATGATTTAGAGGTATTTCGGATTATGCATGTCATGTATTCCATTTGATAAACATACCAAATCTTGCCGATAATCGTCTGTAGAGTTGGAGCATTGCGCTGCTTCCAGTCCGTAGCAATCTGGCATAGGGCAGCAGAGATTATATGGCGAAACATTTTCATTTGATGTTTGGTGGCCGATGGGATCCCGAGAGGGAGAAGGAAAAACCTGGGAGAAAATGGGATGTCAAGCTGCAGTAGCTGTGAGGCAAAGTCCCGAAGTTCTGTCCAAAAGGGGGCATGTCTGGGACACTGCCACCAGATATGGAGGAAGGACCCTTCTGCGCCACAACCTCTCCAACATGTGCTAGATGAATCTGGTAAGATTTTTTTGTAGTTTGGTTGGAACCAGATACCAACGATAAAGTAGTTTATAAGCATTTTCTTTCAGTTTAACACAAATTGAACTGGAGGCTGTGTTAGTTCTAATTTCCTCCCAGTCTTCATTGTCTAGTGGTCCTCCCAGGTCCCCCTCCCAAACCCTCTAATGAGAATCTCGGTCGTCCGAATCAGGGACTTTGAGTTCCCAGTATAGTAAGGAAATGAGACCTTTGGTAGAAGATCGCCGGAGCGAAAGCGCTTCGAAAAAGGTCAACGGTCTACGACCTAGAGTTAATTTATTGGTAGAGTGAAATTTTCTTAATTGCAGGTATTGGAAAAAATATGTGTTTGGGGAAGCTGAAACTTTTTAAGTACATGTAACGCCCCCCTAGTGGCATTTTAGTAAAACCTGCACCTCAGTTAATACAGGAGGGGTCACCTAGTGGGCAAGCTTGATATTTATGAAAAGTAAAATGAACTGGTTACCATGGTGATAACCCAGCCCAGCCTGTGAGACTAAGTGAGAAGAAGGAGGGGCTGTCAGAAAGGGGAAAAGAGATAGAGAGATAGGAGAGGAGACAGGAGAGGGGAGATGTAGCTAGGGACATGGGAGAGTGGGGTGGAAGCTCCAGGATCCCCCAGCATTGCCTGGAAGTCTGAGCACGGTGACTGCACCAGGGCAAGGAATGTGTGCCCTGGATGAGGGGGAGAACTCCATGTCACTATAGAGAACCCAAGAGAGAGGGGGACACTTCGCATGGAAGAGACCCTGGAGTGAGGGTTGCTACAAGAGGCAAGTTAGCTGTAGTGTCAGATCCTGAGGCTGAGAGTACACAGAGTGACATGTCAGAGCACAGGAGACATCATCCCCGCAGAGGAGGGATGAGCTGCAGTTGAGAGGTACACAGAGTGTGTCAGAGCTGCATGGTGGAGAAGCTGCCTGCCTGTTAGCATCCATGTGAGTGCCCCTGCAGAGGAGGGATGAGCTGCAGTTGAGAGGTACACAGAGTGTGTCAGAGCTGCATGGAGGAGAAGCTGCCTGCCTATTAGCATCCATGTGAGTGCCCCTGCAGAGGAGGGATGAGCTGCAGTTGAGAGGTACACAGAGTGTGTCAGAGCTGCATGGAGGAGAAGCTGCCTGCCTGTTAGCATCCATGTGAGTGCCCCTGCAGAGGAGGGTGATCTGCAGTGATGTATGGGGTGTAAGAGACATGTGATTTATGTTATTTAACATCTGGATAACATTAAGAACTGTGCAGGAGGAGTAAGGAGATATATTTGCTACCATATTCATATTGCTCATTAAGACCTTTGCTGGAGAGAGTAAGGAGCTGTATATATATTTCTTTATTGCTGAAACCACTATGATTATCGTGCTGGAGGAAGAGGAGTGTAAATAAAGAGTTCAGTTTGTCATAGAGATGGTCTGGCGCCCAAATTATTGTGACTTCTATTACACTGCACCACAAAGTGACATCACCTGTGTCCCACTAACTACAAAGAAACACCTGCATGTGCAGGGACCCCCTGATCATTTACACCCAAGCCCATCAGCTAGCCATGGCTTGAGGAGGAGGTGCACTGTGTACCCTTTGCACCCCAAACCACGCACAGTGGCAGGGGGTTACATACAACTGCTAAGCTGTTAATTTGAATTCAAATTTAATATTTGTAGCTCACAATTAAAAATATCTATACAATTTCGCCTTTTCTACCTGTTAAGCTTAAATGGTTACAATTTATATAACTTTTAACTTTTATTTTTAATTTGAACAGCGAACGTTACTATGTATGAGTTTGATATTTCAATTTGCTTTTTGTGTGGAAAAACATTAAATATATAATGCAACCATTTAAACTTAAATTAGCTTCAAAATGTTCAAACGGCTGTGGCCAATCCTGTTCATATAACATGCAGTTAGCTCAAATTGTTCAGTCTGGTCGAATTTGAGAATTATATCCAAATGTTCTAAGTTTTAAATCTGAAAGAGCAGATTGCTGGTATGACAGAATCCTGGCGTCTAGGTGTGTTGTCCTCAATCACAGCTCTGAAATCCATCATGTGACACTTTTAAAAGGTGACACAAGGTGGGTGGGGCCTGTTTATTGAATACACACATAAAGTAACAGGGCTGAAGACAACAACCTCTAAAGCCACAAATCGTTTCATGTTTTCACTATCAAAGAAGAGATAATTATCAGTTCCCACAGCATTGGTTTATATAACACTCCCATATTGTATCAGTCAGTGATGGGATGACAGGTGTGACTCCCGGGAGAGAGGCTATTCAGACATTTTCAGAACTTAAATTTAAAAATACGGATACAGAAATTGTGTCACCCTAATTCAGCCAAAATTCTTGTACCTGTTAATAGTTAACGATGCAGCAATCTGGTGACCACTAATCATGCCAGAACTTGTAAGTTATTTCTAAGTAACTTGTAATGAATCGCATCTCAGTGTCCCAGGTTACATGGATAATGAATCACTATAGATGGTATCAGCACATTGTCCAAGTGACACTGATACTTTCTGTACAAACAGAATAAGACGCCCACAAAAAAAACTAAATGTCCCTTCTATAACAATAAAACACAAATTAGGTGTAAATAGCGCTCATGAAATAACTCTCCTCCTATTTCAAAATAGTTGGTCAATACAGTTTTCAACAAATACAACATTCATTAAATCAAGTGACAATATATTGAATTTCGAATTAATGTCCAACAACCGTATGAAACTTCTGGAAATATACTGGAATGGTGCTAGCGGGGGACCCGATACCCTGAAAGATCAAATCCTCTGGGACCCGCAGGATGGTAAGAAGAAGCTGCCAGCATTCTGCTTTTCTGCACTGCAGAGAATTGCTTCACCTGCGTGCCTGTGTTTCTGCTCAGTGGGTAAGAGCACATCTGTACAGTGCATGAGAATTGGATACTGAAATGTTTTTTAAATACTCTTTTTCTGGCAATAAAGAAGATTTGTTTATTATTTTTTTTTTACTAAAGTGTTAGTTTTAATCTGAATTAGTTCCACCACTGGGCATTGTTTAATCCTAAAAAATAAAAGCGGGCCTGATTCATCAAGGTACGCAAACGCATGCGCATCTGTGTTTCATACTTTGAGTGACGCAAACCGTTATATTTGCGTTGGAGTTTGAGATTGAGTTGACTTTGAGTGCCGTATCTGCTCTGTTTGCGCTGCGTATGTGGTGTTTTACGTAGCTCAAGTCCCGTTTAGCAGATGCGTATGCGTTTGCGTACCTTGATGAATCAGGCCCAGCATTATTATATTTATAATAAAAACAATATATAAATTACTGGTTATGCATTTACCATGGTTGTAGCCTCTTTCTCTTTCTTTCCTATCTCTCTTCTGTCTTCTCTCTTCCTCAGTGCAAAGCTTGGGGTTCAGGAACCTAGTGGCCTATGGGTGTCTGCTACGGACAGAGAGGCTGCCACCCTCTGCCCAGGTAGCAGTTATTGATGTCGATGGGACTCCCTTCGGACCACTGTTATAAGGGTGAATGCAGCCACGTAGAGCATGAACAAAGCTACATAGAAGCCGGCCCAATACCTCCAAAGGGGTACGTCCTGGGTGCTCCTGGAAAGGAGTTATCTTTGTGCACAATATTGTCATGATCCATTATTTACATAGCACCAACATTTTCTGTAATGCAGTACAAAGAGGCACTTAAGTCCCTATCCCAGCAGAGCTTACAATGTGATGGAGGCACACAAGCACACCATGACCAATCCAGGAATAAGACGACTAACCCACTAGTATGATTTTGGACCATGGAAGGAAACTGGAGCACCCGGGGAAAACTTATACTAATAGGAGGAGAACACGTGCAGATTCCGTACTGTGTCAGCAGTAGATCGATGACTCCCTTGGGTGGCTATTCTTCAGTTTTTTTGCACATGACGCACATGAATAGAGGAACGGCGCCGGTACTACAGTACAGAGAGTCCAAACCTGCCTAAAACACTGTTGAAATAAGTGACTTTGGTTACATGCGTGTGACAGTCACTCTCCAGCTGTAACCATGAACGATTGCTGACTGCACTCAGGGGTGCGTGCCATATGGTCTAATGTATGAATTATTCTGGAGGCTGATTCTTTCCATGTATTATTAGAGCATCGCTTCCATTCTGTGTCTTTGGAGTCTGGGTGTGATACTCAGGCCTCACCTGCCATCTGTCAGTTGTATAATCTTGTTCTTACACATGTTAGCCGGAGAGGATCAGTCATCGTTCCTGATGTGCACAAAACATGGGAGCTGGTCCTAAATTCTTCCATAAAAATGACAATGTGCCAGACTCTTTCTAATGAGATATCACTTCATTACACAGCCCTGAGCCCCAGACAGCATTATAATTAGGATGATTAGGGTGATTAACTGAACATAAAAGAGAGTAATCTTATATTGCTAATGTATTAAAAGCTTTTTACAAAGTGATATAAAAGAATGAAATAACAAACATGAGTAATAAATAGTTTCCACCAGCTCATTATAACAACTTGCAGGGCCGGGGCCAGTGATTGGCAGGAGAGGGAGCTGACAGCCACGGTGCAGATGCCCAGCAGTGAATATAAACAGCTTCTTCTAGCTTCGGAGTAGAAGAACGAAGACTTCATTGTCCATTAACAGGAGTGTTATCAGCTATATCGCGTCTTGTTTGAGTCATCAAAGTGCGTCTGTTTAGAGGGCAATAATGATGTCAGAGGACACTAGTGATGTTAGAGGACATTAGTGAGGTCAGAGGGTGCTAGTGATGTCAGAGGACACTAGTGGTGTCAGAGGGCGCTAGTGATGTCAGAGGGTGCTAGTGATGTCAGAGGACACTAGTGATGTCAGAGGGCGCTAGTGATGTCAGAGGGTACTAGTGATGTCAGAAGGGACTAGTGATGTCAGAGGGCACTAGTGATGTCAGAGGACACTAGTGATGTCAGAGGATGCTAGTGATGTCAGAGGGCACTAGTGATGTCAGAGGGCACTAGTGATGTCAAAGGACACTAGTGATGTCAGAGGATGCTAGTGATGTCAGAGGATGCTAGTGATGTCAGAGGGCACTAGGATGTCAGAGGACACTAGTGATGTCAGAGGATGCTAGTGATGTCAGAGGGTACTAGTGATGTCAGAAGGTACTAGCGATGTCAGAAGGCACTAGTGATGTCAGAGGGTGCTATTGATGTCAGAGGGTGCTAGTGATGTCAGAGAACACTAGTGATGTCAGAGGGTACTAGTGATGTCAGAAGGCACTAGTGATGTCAGAAGGCACTAGTGATATCAGAGGGCACTAGTGATGTCAGAGGGTGCAAGTGATGTCAGAGGACACTAGTGATGTCAGAGGGTACTAGTGATGTCAGAGGATGCTAGTGATGTCAGAGGATACTAGTGATGTCAGAAGGCACTAGTGATGTCAGAGCGCACTAGTGATGTCAGAGGACACTAGTGATGTCAGAGGGTGCTTGTGATGTCAGAGGACACTAGTGATATCAGAGGGTGCTAGTTATGCCAGAGGACACTAGTGATGTCAGAGGACACTAGTGATATCAGAGGACACTAGTGATGTCAGAGGACACTAGGGATGTCAGAGGACACTAGGGATGTCAGAGGGTGCTAGTTATGCCAGAGGACACTAGTGATGCCAGAGAACACTAGGGATGTCAGAGGACACTAGTGATATCAGAGGGTGCTAGTTATGCCAGAGGACACTAGTGATGTCAGAGGACACTAGTGATATCAGAGGGCACTAGTGATGTCAGAGGACACTAGGGATGTCAGAGGACACTAGGGATGTCAGAGGGTGCTAGTTATGCCAGAGGACACTAGTGATGCCAGAGAACACTAGGGATGTCAGAGGACACTAGTGATATCAGAGGGTGCTAGTTATGCCAGAGGACACTAGTGATGTCAGAGGGTGCTTGTGATGTCAGAGTGCACTAGTGAGGTGAATGTGTTCAAGTGATGTCAGAGGACACTAGTGATGTCAGAGGGCACTTGTGATGTCAGAGGGTTATAAAGCCTCAGTAAGTGTACAGAACACTCCATATAATAACATTTAGGTCCTATGGCCCTTTCATGCATCAACCGTGTAAATATAACATGTGAGGAAATCTAGAGAGAAGATGTACAGATTGTCCTTCCTGCTTAGGAATATGCCCAGCTCCAATGGTAATTAAAGATAAATAAAAAAAAATACATATACAGAAATCCATTACTTAAATATATAATAATGTAATGAAATGAATGAAACATGTCCATTTCCCCTGTTAGTACTGTGTCCTATACATCTTCTGTGCATCCAGTTCCTCTGTTCCAGCTCTTTACCCTGTAAGCCGGATGCTCCATATTATTATTTCAAGTTTGGGTGACTTTGGCTCCTATGTTATTATCGTGAATCCATATCCTGGCTGTGCACTACAGCCGTCATTTACCATAATAAACTTCATTATTATTTCACCCAATTTTGACTCCTGCTCCAAATCTTCAATAAAACAATCAGTGATTCATAACCCCCCTCTTATGTGCATGGTCCCGAATCAAGCCCCCCGTATACTCCTAGCGCATTCCTACCCTTCAGATACCAGGTCCTCCTGTATGTAGCCGGCATTCAGTATCAAACAAAATTACTGTTTTTGATTAAAATATTTAGGATCAGGGTCGGATCTAGTTTATTTAAACCCCAATGTCTGTATTTAAGGACAATTATTTTCTTTGAAAATGGCAGCTTGTGCTTTTGGACTTTGGAGAGGTGATAACATGCAGAGTGCTGGGTTCTGATGTGTGCATATGGGGGGTGTAAAGGGAGCAGTGCAGAGATTATACTTTTACCTCCTTCATCGATGACTTCAAGACACCTGACTGATGTTGGTGAGTTTATTTCATGACAGTATTTTCATGGTAACACTGATGGAGAAACCATCCAGATTCCCATATATTGTTGTAAATAACAACTTGGACAGACAGGACCTGATTCACGTCCGAACACAGCTTGCACGCAATGTATGTGTTTAAAAAGAGCATGTAACTTATGTGTAGTTCTGACTGATCTCAAGATAAGTTTCGATTTGAATCTGGTATAAATACTCTCTGCCTGACCCGTACTTGATGTACGTAGACATACAGAACAGACTGCATAAGTACAACAGAAGGTCACATAAGACATAAAACTTTTATTTGCTCATAAAATAAAATAATAACTCTTAACAGTATGATCATTTATATAAATATTTATTTTCAAATATAATAATTTTAAAAAATATATTTTTTTTTTAACATTAATTACAAAAAGATGATTACAATATGTACTGTACATACAATGCGTTTTAATAGTATATCTTACTTGCATACACGTTCTGTGCTATCTAGTGGTACGCATACCTGTCATTTTTAAGTCAAAGTTTATGCTGTTTTAGTCATCACTATCAGTCGGTAATTACACTTATAGTGGGTGCAAGTGATACGGCTGAGAACAAGCGCCAAGCGCACTTACGAGAAACCCAGGACTCGATTGGGCCACATTGGAACGCCTTTTCTGTACGCGGCTGACGTTAGTCCGTCCCTTCTCTCCCCCGTTCAGGCTCTTAAGTCATAAGTGTAATTTGCATTCACACATGAACTGCCTGCAATTGTGTTCATTGCCATAAGGTCCGTATCTGGGAATGCGCAGAGCTATTTCACGTAAAAAACGCTGCGCAAATTAACTTATGTCCAAGCATGAATCAAGCTTGCAGACAGCAAATTAATGCAATATATTTTGGGATATACCTCAATTCTTAAGAAGCTAAAAACAATAATATTTATTGTACACCATAATTCCCCCAGAAAAACTCAACTTTCTTCCAAAAATTCCTCTGACAGCAGATTGCTGGTTCTGTGCTTCAAAATCTTGACCATTTCGGGTCTCATACATCTCTATATATTTGTTTGTACATTATTAACTTGTACCTCATTACACCCAGAGAGGGCGGAACAGGGTCAGGTAAAGCAGGCTGAGTAAGGGCATGTTCATATAACTGCGACACAATCCACTCCACCGTCTGGAAGTTCCATCTGGAAGACGACGTGGAACCAAGATCAGCAGCAGTAGAGTTCCAGAACAGGACAGAGTTTTGACAGACGCTAAGTTCCTGAATCACCGGAAACCTGCCCAACACATCCAACGCGTTTCACAAGATTTCACCAAAAGAGCTATAACACATTATTTCCCGCCTGTGCATTTATACCTTTAACTTATGGAGCTAAGTGTATGCGATGTCTCTATACTAAATTAAACCATTTTCAATAGAAGTATTAACTATTTAATACCATTATAATAGTACCACAACATAGCCATACAAAACTACCTCTACTCAATCTCATTATGCTACTGTTGTGGCTCCGCTGCGCTTTTACAATGCGACGACCTATTGCTACATACTACAACTATATATTGCTTGAGATTCGGTCAAAATAGGGAATCATCTACAAACAATATGTTATTTATCTGTACTTGGTCACTTAAACCAAATTCATTTGTCCATTAACCCATTTATTAATTGCATGCTATATTTTATCCATCAATAATAATAGATCTAATAATAGTCAGTGCGCTCCTTGTTGGTTAGAATAATACCAAGGAGTTAGTACTGGAGCTTGTTGACGTCAGCTTGCAAGTCGCTCCTCGCACACAGTCATTTGTCACCTTGTCCAGGGCTGTAATTGTTCTATGTTCAGCTCTGAATTCGGATCAACATGGGATCAGCAGGTTAATATAATCTTTGAAGGATTTCAGCTGAACATTCACAATAATTTCTAGTAACAGTATTTTTGTCTAGAAATGCGGCAGACAGAAAAAACAAACAACAGAAACGCTGCATCCCCTGGAAATGCTGCATGTTTGAATACAAGGATTGGATTGTCACAAGACGGACGATCGAGCTGCACACCCGATTCCCAGTGCTCTTACCTGGTCCCGCCAACAGCTTCCTATTTATTCCCTCCGCTCCCTTCCTATTGGATCATGTATTTTGGCTCCAAAATTCAAAAGGTACCTGCTCCTGATGTCTGGTGCCTGTTCTTTTAGTTACCTCTCAGGGGCTAGAAGTGGCTCCATATTCTCCTGCTGTGTTTTCTCCCTTCTGGTGGACTGAATTCCATTTCTACCTGTTGTCCGCACAGCTGACACTCTACAGAATATTTCGCTGCCATTCCAGTGGAAACATGCTGACTGCAGAGCTGACATTCTACAGAGAATTCATTGTCATTCCAGTGGTTAACCTGCTGACTGCAGAGCTGACACTCTACAGAGTATTTCGCCACCATTCCAGTGGTAACCTGTTGTCCGTAGAACTGACGCTCTACAGAGTATTTCACCACCATTCCAGCGGTAAGCTGTTGTCCGCAGAACTGACACTCTACAGAGTATTTAACTTCCATTCCTCCAGTGGTAACCTGCTAACCTCCACTTCTCCTCTCCTCGTGTTGTCCGCCATTGCTGACCATCTCTGTACATTCCCCTAAAGGTTTCGCCTGGTTCTCTTAGTAGGTGCAGCGACCTGTGGGACAGACACAGCAAAGAGCATACCGCCTTGAGGTGGCCCCTGGTGAAAACCGTCTCCCTGTTAGACTCCGCATCTTACTTGAGTAGTGCTAATCCAGGTAAACCAAAGGATCCATTACCAAACCGTGACATGAATTCAGTTTGTCACCTTAGAGGCACAAGCACGCATGTGAAAGATGTTTCTTTATTCCCTGTGGTGCTTATTTTGCTTACAGTCCTGTTCAGCGTTCAGTCAAAAGAAAGTGGAACCGCGTCCATATTAACGATGCGAGATTCAGAAAATTTGCTCTGCTCGATGATGCTACATCTGCCACAGCCTATTTCTGCATTACTTGTCTATATGGAACACTGCAAATAGTTAATTCTTTAAAATCCCGTAACTTTTTTGCAGTTACTCCTTTTATCACAATGCTTAACAAATTGCTTTTCTTGGTCTCTTTTCATGGCATTATCTTTAGGACTGTATCATCTTTCACCCCTCCTCCAACACAAACATTTGTCCACATTGCACCTGCATTACTCCACTCACCTCTAGTTAACACCCATGAACTGTTGTCCTATTTATTATCTCTAACAAGTACAGTCTCCACCTGTCGCCAGAAAATAAAAAGTCACACATCTTAAAATCCCCTTGCCTATCTTTCTCTCTCTCTGCTTCTATTAGCTGGTGATATATCACCTAATCCAGGTCCCCCACACTCCTCACACACACATACATCTGAGCACTACCGTTCTATAGCAAACCTCAAACACATCATCTGTCTCCCCTCTCTTCCAAAGTCCTTTAAATGTGCCCTTTGGAATGCACGATCTCTTTGTAACACACTTACCTCCATACATGATCTCTTCCTCTCAAAAAACCTAAACCTTCTAGCAATAACAGAAACATGGCTCACGCAATCAGACACTGCCTCACCTGCAGCCCTTTCACGTGGTGGCCTCCATCTCACCAACACCTCCAGACCTGAAGGCAGACAAGGAGGTGGGGTTGGACTACTTCTCTCCCCACAGTACACGTTTACAGTTCTACCAATGTCCCATCACTCACGTTCACATCTTTTGAAGTACATGCTATTCGCATTTTTCATCCATTCTCTCTACGTGTTGCGGTGATCTATCGTCCCCCAGGAGCACACCAACAATTTATTGAGGTTTTCTCTTCATGGCTCCCTCACTGCTTATCTTCAGACATCCCCACCATCATCATGGGTGATTTCAACATCCCCATTGATAACCCACCTTCCAAAGCTGCTTCCAAACTACTCTCTCTAACCTCCGCACTTGACCTCTCCCAGTGGATTGAATCATCTACTCATAAGGGTGGCCACTGCCTTGATCTTGTTTTCTCTAGACTATGCTCAGTTTCTAATTTTCTTAACACACCCTTCCCCCTCTCGGATCATCACCTTATCAGCTACACAATCACGCCCCCCTCTCTAACCTCTCTACCGTCTAACTCTGCCAAGCCTCCTAATACCCGCAGAAATCTTAATTCTATTAATCTTCAGCAATTTTCCACCTCTCTCCAACACCTTCTCTCCCCTATCTCTACATTCTCCTTCCATGAGATGGCAGTACCTCATTTTCACCAAACCTTAGCAACAGCCCTTGATCAAGTGGCTCCAGCGACACTACATACTACACGTCGACTTCGATGTCAACCGTGACACACTAAAGCAACACGAAATCTTCAAAAACTTTCCCGTAAAGCAGAACGTCACTGGCGTAAATCTCGCACCCATAATGACTTCTTCACATATACTTCTCTCTACCCCTCATATCGAAATGCTCTGGACACTGCAAAACAAACTTACTTCCAATTTCTTATCTATGCTCAGGCTTCTAATCCCAAACACCTTTTCAATACATTTAAATCTCCTCTCAATCCTCCCACCCCGAACCCTCCATCTACTATCAGTGCCCAGGATCTTTCTTCCTACTTCAAGGACAAGATTGATAAGATCAGACTAGAAATGGTATCCTCTTCCTCGACAAGCAATCAGTTCAATTCCTTCCCTCTACCCTCTGACACCCTCTCTTCTCTTGACCCCACAAATGAAGAGGAAAATTCTACTCTCTTCTTATCTTCCTACTCTACCTCCTGTCCTCTTGATCCTATTCCCTCGCAAATTGGTAGATCTCTGTCTCCTGTGCTCATTGCACCTCTAACTAAAATCTGTAATCTCTTACTCACTATTGGCATCTTTCCATCACTATACAAGCGCGCAGTGATTACACCTATTCTAAATAAAACAAGACTCCGACCCAAACTTTCTCTCAAATTACCATCCCATCTCTCAGCTCCCGTGCCCCTCCAAGCTTCTAGAGAGACTTGCCTACACTCGCCTGTTGGATCCTCTTCATTCTGGCTTTCGTTCTCAACACTCCACAGAGACTGCGTTGACTAAGGTTGTCAATGATCTGATCACTGCTTAAACTAAACGCCATTACTCTCTCCTAATTCTCCTGGATCTCTCGGCTGCATTTGACACCATTGACCACTCTCTTCTCATACAAACGTTGCAATCCCTAGGTCTTCAAGACACTGTTCTATCTTGGTTCTCATCCTACCTTTCTATTCGCTCTTTCACTGTTAATTTCTCTGGGGCCACCTCTGCTCCACTTCCTTTAACAGTTGGAGTACCGCAAGGCTCAGTGCTAGGTCCTCTGCTGTTCTCTATCTATACCGCTTCTCTTGGAAATCTAATAAATTCCTTTGGATTTCAGTATCATCTCTATGCGGACGATACCCAAATCTATCTATCCTCTCCTGCTCTCTCGACATCTGTGTTGTCCCGTGTAACTGACTATCTTTCTGCCATTTCATCTTGGATGTCCTCTCGCCAACTCAAACTTAATCTTTCTAAAACAGATATAATAATATTCCCACCCACCAACAAGAGCATACCTGACATTTCTATCTCTGTTGATAATATGACCATAATCCCACCCCACAAGCTCGCTGCCTAGGTGTTTTCCTTGACTCACACCCATCCTTTGTTCCCCACATTGACTATATCTAAATCCTGTTACATACATCTAAAGAACATTTCCAGAATTCGCACATATCTCATGCAAGACACTGCAAAAACCTTAATTCATGCACTTATCATCTCCTCCATTCACTATTGCAATTCCCTCCTTACTGGTCTTCCCCAAAACAGACTCAAACCCCTATAATCTATTTTGCACGCTGCGGCAAGATTAATTTTCCTTGCAAATCGTTATTCTTCTGTTGAATCACTCTGTCAGTCTCTACACTGGCTGCCTGTTTTCCACCGAATCCAATATAAAATACTTTTACTAACCTACAAGGCCATCAACAAAGCTGCACCAACATACATCCCCCAATATCTCCCAACTCGGCAACTCCGTTCTGCACAAGATCTGCGTCTCTCATCCACCCTCATTACATCCTCCCATTCCCGGTTACAGGACTTTTTTCAGGCATAATAAGACTGACCTCTGGTCTACAAACTTTCAAGCGTTCTCTGAAAACCCACCTCTTCAGACAAGCTTATAATATTCCTCAACCACCCTCTTAACCTCACTACCTTACCCTATTGCCACCAGTTACACAATTTCACACAAGACAACTACCCCCTGACCAACATTGTTGTGTGACAGGATCATTTAGCTTATGAGTCACTTTTACCTTTGTGTCACTCACCGGACTGTTAGTGCCTATAGTTTGGGACATCGGTCTCTCTCGCTCCTGCCGGCGCCTCTCCTGAGCCGCGGCCGTTCGCCATCTTGACAAAGATTGCGCATGTGCAGAAACCCTGAATTCTAGATTGACTTCAGAAGAGAGGGAGCGACGGTTGAAGAATAAGCTCTGTATTTATTGTGCTGATCCTAATCACTTGCTGAACTCATGTCCTAGAAAGTCGGGAAACGCGAGGCCCTAACCTGTTCTGGAGAGGTAAGGTTGGGGTCCCTGGAATCCTCTCCACGTCTTATGAATTCTAAAGTTTGCTCGTTTGCTGTTACTGTTTCCACTTCTACTAAGTCTTTTACATCGCAAGCACTTCTGGACTATGGAGCTGCTGGGAGTTTTATTTCAAGTTCCTTAGTGTGTCAGTGGTCTTTACCCGTGACTCCTTTAAAAACAGCTATTGCTGTTACGGCCATAGATGGTTCACGAATTATCAATGGAACTATTACTCAACGTACCATTCCTTTAACCCTTCAAATCGGGGCTTTACATCAAGAGCAAATTTCTTTTTTAGTTCTCCCGGTTACCACTAGTCCTATTGTACTTGGCTTTCCATGGCTTCAACTCCATTCTCCACAGATTGACTGGAATGTTCCGCAAGTCATTTCCTGGGGTTCGGATTGTCATCATATATGTTTGACTCAAGTGGTTCCAGTGAAAATAAATAAATCCTCTATAACACCTTGTCCACCTGGTCTTCCTCCACAGTATACTTCCTTTGCTGATGTATTTGATAAAGCCCAGTCATATTTTCTCAAGATCTTTCATCCCATCGATTACATGTGGCAGAGGTCCTTTCTAGACTCCGGAAAAATTTGCTATTCTGTAAACTGGAGAAATGCTCCTTTGAATTATCTCAGATTCCCTTCCTGGGATATATTGTGTCTGGAGTAGGTCTGGAGATGGATCCGGAGAAAGTAAATGCAGTGTTACATTGGCCCCAGTCAACTACTCTCAGAGCTATTCAATGCTTTTTAGGATTTGCTAACTATTATCAACGTTTTATTCAAGGTTTCTCCTCCATTGTTTCTTCTATTGTGGCTCTTACCCGTAAGGGTGCCAATACCAAGCAATGGTCTCCTGAGGCTCTTCAAGCATTTCAGTTCCTCAAGAGGGCGTTTTCAACTGCTCCTATTCTTCGACAACCTGATGTGACCCTTCCTTTTTTCCTTGAGGTAGATGCCTCTAATGTTGGACTAGGAGCCATTCTATCTCAGAAATCTGAACAAAAGAAATTCCATCCTTGTGCTTTCTACTCTCGAAGTTTATTACCTGCTGAGAAGAATTATACTATCTGAGATAAGGAGCTATTAGCCATAAAGGTGGCTTTGGAGGAGTGGAGATACCTACTAGAGGGTGCTCGTCACCCCGTGACTATTTTTACTGACCATAAAAATCTTCTCTATCTACAGTCAGCTCAATGTATGAACCCCCGACAAGCAAGATGGTCACTTTTTTTCTCTTGCTTTGACTTAATTATAACTTTCAAACCGGCTTCTAAGAATAAAAAAGCGGATGCATTGTATCGGGCGGTGGCCCCTTCCTCTGATATTGAAGATTGTTTTGATCGTCCCATACTGGATCCTAAATGTGTCAGTTTAGCTGCTTCTTCCACCAATGTTCTACCGTTTGGGAAAACCTTTGTACCACCACTTCTTCGTAAAAAGATTTTGTCATGGTATCATTCCTCTCGTTTTGCTGGGCATTCTGGAGAATGAAAAACATTAGAGATTCTCTCTCGAAGTTACTGGTGGCCCTCTATTAGGAAAGATGTCAAGGAGTTTGTGGCTGCTTGTGATGTTTGTTCCCAATTTAAAGTTTCCCGTAGAACACCGGCGGGCCTACTTCAACCACTACCCATTCCTTCCAAACCATGGATGGACCCATATAAGTATGGATTTTGTTACTGATCTTCCTCTCAGCAAGAAATGCAATACCATTTGGGTAGTGGTAGATAGGTTCTCTAAGATGGCTCATTTCGTCCCTTCGATAGGATTACCTTCTTCTTCTACACTGGCTGATCATTTCATCAAGGAAATATTTCGAATTCATGGATGTCCATCTGAAATCGCTTCGGACAGAGGAGTGCAGTTTGTCTCCAGATTTTGTCGAGCCCTTTGCAAAACCTTGGGTATCCAATTGTCACTATCATCGTCATACCATCCTCAATCAAATGGACAGACCGAGAGAGTCAATCAAGATCTAGAGACTTTCATAAGAATTCTTTCTTCAGCCAACCAGGACAATTGGGTAGACTTGCTTCCATGGGCCAAATTCGCCCACAATAATATGTATCATGAGTCATCTTCTAAAACACCATTTTTTGTTGCATACGGTCACCATCCGTCTCTCCCAGAATTTCCTGCCCTCTCTCCCACCCAAGTTCCTGCTGTGGAGGGTTTATGTCAAAAGTTTAAATCCATTTGGGCTCAGGTTAAATTCTCTTTGAAAAAGGCATCTTCAAGATATAAATTTTTTGCTGATAAAAAGAGACGAGCAATTCCAGCACTTAAAATTGGAGATCGTGTATGGCTTTCTACCAAGAATATTCGCCTGAAGGTTCCTTCCATGAAGTTTGCTCCATGTTTTATTGGTCCTTATAAAATCATTCAAGTGATAAATCCTGTTTGTTTTAAGTTGTCTTTACCTAAGAACCTTCGTATCTCCAATTCCTTCCACGTTTCATTACTCAAACCTCTCATCATCAACCGATTTTCTGTTCCTTCTTCAGTATCTCACCCAGTTCAAGTTCAACAAGAAAATCTCTAGGGGAGTCCTTCGCTTCTTAGTGCATTGGAAAGGTTTTGGTCCAGAGGAGCGCTCTTGGATCCGTGCAGATGATCTTAATGCTCCAGCTCTTCTGAAAAAGTTTTATTCCAAATATCCGGGCAAACCTGGTTCTAAGTGTTCTGTGCCCACCTTTAAAAGGGGGGGTACTGTCACTCACCGGACTGTTAGTGCCTCTAGTTTGGAACATGGGTCTCTCTCGCTCCTGCCGGCGCCTCTCCTGAGCCACGGCCGTCCGCCATCTTGACTAAGATTGCGCATGTGCAGAAACCCTGAACTGTTAATACCTCGCCTCTAGTCTCATTGGTTAATTAATCACCTCTCAGTACTTAAGGCACCTGTTGCCCTATTACCTTTGCCTGTTCTTGGTTCTCATTCCCTTGAGACTCTGAGGTGTTTCCTGTTTCTGCTCATGTTATCCGTTTGCTGTGGACAAGTCTCCTCTTCACATCAGTAGTAGAACTTACCCGCTGCAGACTACTCTCGCTACCTCCGTTACCTGCCTGCTCCTGGACAAGTCTTCTCTCCACATCAGTAGTAGAACTTACCCGCTGCAGACTACTCTCGCTACCTCCGTTACATGCCTGCTCCTGGACAAGTCTCCTCTTCACATCAGTAGTAGAACTTCCCCGCTGCAGACTACTCTCGCTACCTCCGTTACCTGCCTGCACCTGGACAAGTCTCCTCTTCACATCAGTAGTAGAACTTACCCGCTGCAGACTACTCTCACTACTCCATTACATGCCTGCACCTGGACAAGTCTCCTCTTCACATCAGTAGTAGAACTTCCCCGCTGCAGACTACTCTCGCTACCTCCGTTACCTGCCTGCACCTGGACAAGTCTCCTCTTCACATCAGTAGTAGAACTTACCCGCTGCAGACTACTCTCACTACTCCATTACATGCCTGCACCTGGACAAGTCTCCTCTTCACATCAGTAGTAGAACTTCCCCGCTGCAGACTACTCTCGCTACCTCCGTTACATGCCTGCACCTGGACAAGTCTCCTCTTCACATCAGTAGTAGAACTTACCCGCTGCAGACTACTCTCGCTACTCCATTTACATGCCTGCACCTGGACAAGTCTCCTCTTCACATCAGTAGTAGAACTTACCCGCTGCAGACTACTTTCGCTACCTCCGTTACATGCCTGCACCTGGACAAGTCTCCTCTTCACATCAGTAGTAGAACTTACCCGCTGCAGACTACTCTCACTACTCCGCTATATGCCTGCACCTGCACAAGTCTCCTCTATACTTCAGTGATAAAACTTGCCAATTGCAGACCACTCACGCTACTCCGTTACATGCCTGCACCTGGACAAGTCCTCTCTTCACATCAGTGGTACATCTTGCCAATTGCAGACCACTCACGTTATTCGGTTACATGCCTGCGCTAGGACAAGGCTTCTCTACACATCAGTGGTAAAACTTGCCAATCGCAGACCACTCATGCTACCCCGTTATATGCCTGCACCTGGACAAGTCTTTTCTTCTCATCAGTGATGTAAACTGCCAACTGCGGACCACTCACGCTATTCCGTTACATACCTGCGCTGGACAAGTCTTCTCTACACATCTGTGGTGAAACCTACCAGCTGTAGACCACTCATGTCTCCTTGTGATATAGCTACTACTCAGTATGGTACCTATGAGCTGGACTAAAGTCTACAAGTGCCTCTGTATTATAGCTACAAGTCGCTGACTCTTCTACTGCATTGTTGATTGGTCTTTGCCTAACGTTACCCAGTTATCAAGTACTGGCCTGCTATATGCTACCTGTGTGCTAAGGCACTTGGACTCTTTCCTCATTGTATCCTGCTTATTATTCTGCTGTACCATCACAGTTCCACGGTGCCAAGACTCAGCATTTATACTATTGACATTCCTTTCCTCTATTCTATTGTTGTCACGGGCACTAGGAGTCTTTACCCAGGGATCACCAGATGGTAGGCTTACCAGAGCAATGTAGATGGTAATAGGGTACTCTGGTAGCTGGGTGATCACGGAACATGAAATGATGGCCGATGAGATGCTCAGGAAAGTCTATGACTAGCAACACTGGTAATAATGAGGTAATGATACACAAGGAACTGTATGGACAAGGACACGTGAAGGTAGTCAGTGGTCTGCGATAGCAAGTTGTACCACCGCTATAGTGAGGAGGAATGTCCAACCGAAACAAGGAGGTGATGAGAGTCAGCGGTCTGCGGGTAGCAAGTTGTACCGCTGTCTGAGTGAAGGAATGGAATCCAAGTGGAGGTATCCAGGTAGTCAGTGGTCTGCGGTAGCAAGTTGTACCACTGCTATGTGAGAGGATAATGGAACAGGTGATACCGGAAACAGGGATCAGTGGTCTGACATCAGCAAGTTGTACCACAGAATATATATGTGAGGAGGTGCACGGGGGAAGACTGCAACACAGGATATACACAGGCACCTTATACACGATCCACAGTAATATGCACAATATAGATATATATATATATGTAAATGACTGATCAGGTCTGCAATCTAGAAAGTCTCTTGAAGTAGTCCAGCACAATGATAACACAGTCAATGATGGCAATAGACTCAGCGGATAGCAGACTCCAGAGAGAACCAAACACAGTCCAGCAAGATATGCAATACACAGCACAGTCAATGAGAAGTATGCATACCGTGGTTCAGCAGTAGCAGTCAGATGGGATTGCAGCGGTACCTGAGCGGCTGGAGGCCGACTGGATAGGAAGTCCCTGGATAGGTGAAGCAGCGGTCTAGCAGGTGCAGCGCACAGGTGAGTAGACCGACAGGGACACGAATCCACAGGAGTCAGCAACACGTGGAACTGGACTCATAGGAAACCCAGGAGAATGGAGATGATCCAGCAGAGGGTAGTAGAAGAGATACAAATCCAATGCTGACAGGAGGGTAGAGACCAGTGGAACACGTGAAGGCGTGGAGAGTGGATCAGCAGGAGATGGACGATAGCGCTGACCACAGCGGCAGGACTCAGCGGCACACGGAGGTAACCAGTAGCAACCACAGGAACCAACAGCGATGGGAAACAGGAGTGCAGCGCAGGGCAGGAGCTGTAGATCACGAAGGGTAGCAGATGGTAATGAAAAGCGGCAGTCTCGAGGAAGTCACAGCAAAGATGAGATGAGAGTGTAGTGCACGGAGGCAGCGGATAGTAATCAGCTGGCAGTCACGATGTTGAACACAGGCGAGTTGCAAGCAGGAGACTGTAGTGCACAGAGGCAGCGGATAGTAGTCAGCTGGCAGTCACGATGTTGAACACAGGCGAGTTGCAAGCAGGAGACTGTAGTGCACAGAGGCAGCGGATAGTAGTCAGCAAACAGACTTGATGAGAAGCAGGTGAGTGAGGTAAAGGCTGGAGTGCACGGAGGCAGCGGATAGCAATGAGCAAACAGTCACATTGATATAAAATAACGTTGAAGTGGTGTAGAAGACTGTAGTGCCCGGAGGCAGCGGATAGGAATCAGCAAACAGTCATGATGATACAGTTGATGGTAGAAGTGGTATGGAACCACAGTAGTAGAAGTGGTTTGGAAACCACAGGAATCAGCAGCGCTGAATACACGAGTAATACAGGAACACCTTCAGAGACTCATGAGGAATGAGACTCCAAGATCAGGCAACGTGGTGGTGACCACAGGTGCTTAATATAGGGAGGTTGCCTGATCTGCCAATTAAGTTAAAGGAGTATACACTGAAGTATAGAAAAGGGCTGCGCATGCGCAGACCCTCAGGATGGCGGACGGCCACGGTTCCTAAATGTCCGGGAAGAGGCACTCACGGTCCGGTGAGTGACAGTACCCCCCCCTTTTAAAGGTGGGCACAGAACGCCTGGAACCGGGCTTGTCCGGATTTTTGGAGTAAAACTTCTTCAAAAGGGCAGGAGCATTAAGATCTTCAGCTTTGATCCAAGAGCGCTCCTCAGGACCAAAGCCCTTCCAATGAACGAGGAAGTGGAGGACTCCTCGCGAAATTTTTGCATCTAGTACCTCGGTAATCTGAAAATCCTCCTCCTGATGAACTTGAACTGGCTGCGGAGCTGAGGGAGGAGTTGAAAAACGGTTGATAATAAGAGGTTTGAGCAAAGATACATGGAAGGCATTAGAAATCCGAAGACTCTTAGGAAGAAGGAGTTTCACACATACTGGATTGATAACTTGAATGATCCTATATGGACCAATAAAACGAGGGGCGAATTTCATGGATGGAACCTTCAAACGAATATTTTTTGTGGATAACCAGACACGATCTCCAATTTTTAGTGGTGGAATAGCCCGCCTCTTCTTATCAGCGAAAGATTTATATTTGACAGATGTCTTCTTTAAACAGGTTCTGACCTGAGACCAGATATTTTTAAAGGTCTGACAAACCGTTTCCACCGCAGGAACTTGGGTGGGCGGGAGGGCAGGAAATTCCGGAAAAGACGGATGGTGACCGTAGACCACAAAGAATGGAGTTTTGGATGATGACTCATGGTACATGTTGTTATGGGCGAACTCAGCCCAAGGGAGTAACTCTACCCAGTTGTCTTGATTGGCTGATGAAAATATCCTTATAAAAGTCTCAAGATCTTGATTGACACGTTCGGTTTGTCCATTGGATTGTGGATGGTAAGAAGATGAGAGTGCTAATCGTATGCCCAAGGTTTTACAAAGGGCTCGCCAGAATCTGGACACGAATTGTACTCCTCTATCAGACACAATCTCAGATGGACATCCATGGATACGGAAGATCTCTTTAATGAAATGTTCAGCCAGGATAGACGAGGAAGGCAAACCAGACAGAGGGATGAAATGAGCCATCTTCGAAAATCTGTCCACTACCACCCAAATAGTGTTATGGTTCTTACTAGGTGGTAAGTCAGTAACGAAATCCATACTAATATGGGTCCATGGTTTGGACGGAATGGGTAGTGGTCGCAGCAACCCTGCTGGGGTTCTGCGGGAGGATTTGAATTGCGAACATAATTCACAGGAAGCAATGAACTCTTTGACGTCTCTCCTCATTGAAGGCCACCAGTAACTTCGAGAGAGGATCTCAAAAGTCTTGTGTTCACCGGCGTGTCCAGAAAAACGAGAGGCATGGAACCACGAAAGGATTTTCCTCCTTAGAGTAGGAGGCACGAGGGTCTTCCCAAATGGTAGCGTTTTGGTGGATGAAGCAGCCAGTGAGATACATTTGGGGTCTAGAATGGTATGGTTGGAAACCTCTTCTATATCAGAGGACGTAACAAAGGCTCTAGATAAGGCATCAGCTTTTTTGTTCTTGGCAGCTGGTTTGAAGGTAATTATTAATTCAAAACGGGAAAAGAAAAGAGACCATCTTGCTTGACGAGGGTTCAAGCATTGGGCAGACTGGAGATATGACAAGTTCTTATGATCCGTGAAGATCGTCACCGGATGGCGAGCTCCCTCCAACAAGTATCTCCATTCCTCTAATGCGGCTTTGATAGCCAGTAATTCCTTGTCTCCGATGGTATAATTCTTCTCTGCGGGTAGGAGACCCCGAGAATAGAAGGCACAAGGGTGGAATTTTTGCTGTTCCGAGCGTTGGGAGAGAATAGCTCCTAAGCCCACATTAGAGGCATCTACTTCTAGAAAAAAGGGGAGTGTCACATCAGGCTGACGAAGGATTGGAGCCGAAGAGAAGGACTCTTTTAATGTTTGAAAGGCTTGAATAGCCTCAGTAGACCATTGCTTAGGATTAGCCCCTTTTCGAGTCAGGGCCACAATAGGAGATGCAATGGAAGAAAAGTCTTGAATGAAGCGTCTATAGTAATTGGCAAAACCTAAAAAACGCTGGATGGCACGAAGAGTAGTTGGCTGGGGCCAATGTAGTACAGCATTTACTTTGTCAGGATCCATCTTCAGACCAACTCCGGAAACAATATACCCCAAGAATGGAATCTGGGGTAATTCGAATGAACATTTTTCTAATTTACAGAACAATGAATTTTTCCGTAGCCTGGAGAGGACTTCTGCCACATGTTGGTGGTGAGAAGGCAGGTCCTGTGAAAAAATCAATATGTCGTCCAGGTAGACGACGACACATACATATAACAAGTCCCGAAAAATCTCATTGAAGAAGCCCTGAAAAACAGCGGGGGCATTACATAGCCCGAAAGGCATTACCAGATATTCGTAATGCCCGTCTCTGGTGTTAAACGCCGTCTTCCATTCGTCACCGGAACGGATTCTGATTAAATTGTAGGCACCACGAAGATCCAACTTAGTAAAAATACGGGCTCCCTTGATGCGGTCAAATAGCTCAGTGATCAACGGAATGGGATACCGATTCTTGATAGTAATGGCATTGAGTCCACGAAAATCTATACAAGGGCGTAATGATCCATCCTTCTTTTTGACAAAGAAGAACCCAGCTCCAGCGGGCGAGGTGGAAGGTCGAATGAACCCACGCTGGAGGTTCTCCCGTATATATTCAGATGTAGCTTGAGTTTCAGGTAACGAGAGTGGATAGACCCGGCCCCTGGGAGGAGTCTTGCCAGGAAGAAGATCAATCGGACAATCCCAAGAACGATGAGGAGGAAGACGTTCAGACTGAGCTTTATCAAAAACATCGGTAAATGAAGCATATTGAAGAGGGAGTCCCGGTGAAATAGCTGAGATGGAAGCTTGCTGTACCTTGAGAGGGATGACTTGGGAAAGGCAATGATGGTGACATTCAGGCCCCCAAGACGTGACTTGAGGGGTGCGCCAGTCAATCTGGGGAGAGTGACACTGAAGCCATGGAAGGCCTAGGACAATCGGACTTGTCGTAACAGGAAGAATTAAAAACGATATCTCTTCATGATGCAGAGCACCAATCTGAAGGGTTACTGGAGACGTACTCTGGGTGATGAGACCGTTGATGAGACGTGATCCATCGATAGCCGTCACAGTAATGGGAGTTTTTAAGGTAATCATTGGTAGAGACCATTGATTAACTAACGATTTGGAAATAAAATTTCCTGCTGCTCCGGAATCAATCAATGCCTGTGACTCAAAGGTCTTGGTAGCAAAGGAAATAGTCACATCAAAAGCGCAGACTTTAGATTTCATAGACGATGGAGAGGACTCCAGGGACCCTAACTTCACCTCTCCAGAACTAGTTAGGGCCTGGCATTTCCCGATCTCTTAGGGCAGGAGCTGAGGACATGAGTGGAATCAGCACAATAGATACAGAGTCTATTCTTGACTCTTCGTTTCCTCTCCTCAGAAGATAACTTGGAACGTCCTATCTCCATGGGAATCACAGCGGGTGACACTGGACGAAATTGAGGGTTAGAGCGAAAAGGTGCTTTAGCAGAAGTCGTTTTCTCAGCCTCTCTTTCACGAAATCTCATATCAACACGATGGCATAGAGAGATCAAATCTTCAAGTGACGAAGGAAGCTCTTGGGTAGTCAGTGCATCTTTAATTTTATCGGAAAGCCCCTGCCAGAAGGCGGCAACTAGGGCTTCAGTGTTCCACTGAAGTTCAGAGGCTAAGATCCTAAATTGAATGACGTACTGGCCTACAGTATGAGATCCTTGTCGCAGACGGAGGATGCTGGAAGCAGCGGAGGTCACACGACCTGGTTCATCGAACACACTTCGGAATGTAGAAATGAATTTGGCACTATCTTGTAATATTGGATCGTTCCTCTCCCACAGAGGGGAGGCCCAAGCCAGGGCTTGTCCTGAAAACAAAGAGATAAGATAGGCCACTCTGGAACGATGGGTAGAAAAATTTTGAGGTTGGAGCTCAAAATGGACTGAACATTGGTTAAGGAAACCCCTACAAGTTTTGGGGTCTCCATCGTACTTTGACGGAGTAGGCAGGTGAAGCGTGGAAGCTATAGACACCTGGGATGGCAATGGGGAAACGGAGGAAAGCACAGGAGCTTCAGTAGTAGCTGTCACAGTCTGTCCAGATGTTCCTTGGGAGGTTAATGACTGATAACACTGAAGTAACAGCTGTTGGCGGGCATCCTGTTGCTCCACACGGCTAACCAGATGTTGCAGCATCTCTTTGGCGGTAGGTTCCACATCTGGGTCTGTCATGGCCTGATCTTACTGTCACGGGCACTAGGAGTCTTTACCCAGGGATCACCAGATGGTAGGCTTACCAGAGCAATGTAGATGGTAATAGGGTACTCTGGTAGCTGGGTGATCACGGAACATGAAATGATGGCCGATGAGATGCTCAGGAAAGTCTATGACTAGCAACACTGGTAATAATGAGGTAATGATACACAAGGAACTGTATGGACAAGGACACGTGAAGGTAGTCAGTGGTCTGCGATAGCAAGTTGTACCACCGCTATAGTGAGGAGGAATGTCCAACCGAAACAAGGAGGTGATGAGAGTCAGCGGTCTGCGGGTAGCAAGTTGTACCGCTGTCTGAGTGAAGGAATGGAATCCAAGTGGAGGTATCCAGGTAGTCAGTGGTCTGCGGTAGCAAGTTGTACCACTGCTATGTGAGAGGATAATGGAACAGGTGATACCGGAAACAGGGATCAGTGGTCTGACATCAGCAAGTTGTACCACAGAATATATATGTGAGGAGGTGCACGGGGGAAGACTGCAACACAGGATATACACAGGCACCTTATACACGATCCACAGTAATATGCACAATATAGATATATATATATATGTAAATGACTGATCAGGTCTGCAATCTAGAAAGTCTCTTGAAGTAGTCCAGCACAATGATAACACAGTCAATGATGGCAATAGACTCAGCGGATAGCAGACTCCAGAGAGAACCAAACACAGTCCAGCAAGATATGCAATACACAGCACAGTCAATGAGAAGTATGCATACCGTGGTTCAGCAGTAGCAGTCAGATGGGATTGCAGCGGTACCTGAGCGGCTGGAGGCCGACTGGATAGGAAGTCCCTGGATAGGTGAAGCAGCGGTCTAGCAGGTGCAGCGCACAGGTGAGTAGACCAACAGGGACGCGAATCCACAGGAGTCAGCAACACGTGGAACTGGACTCATAGGAAACCCAGGAGAATGGAGATGATCCAGCAGAGGGTAGTAGAAGAGATACAAATCCAATGCTGACAGGAGGGTAGAGACCAGTGGAACACGTGAAGGCGTGGAGAGTGGATCAGCAGGAGATGGACAATAGCGCTGACCACAGCGGCAGGACTCAGCGGCACACGGAGGTAACCAGTAGCAACCACAGGAACCAACAGCGATGGGAAACAGGAGTGCAGCGCAGGGCAGGAGCTGTAGATCACGAAGTGTAGCAGATGGTAATGAAAAGCGGCAGTCTCGAGGAAGTCACAGCAAAGATGAGATGAGAGTGTAGTGCACGGAGGCAGCGGATAGTAATCAGCTGGCAGTCACGATGTTGAACACAGGCGAGTTGCAAGCAGGAGACTGTAGTGCACAGAGGCAGCGGATAGTAGTCAGCTGGCAGTCACGATGTTGAACACAGGCGAGTTGCAAGCAGGAGACTGTAGTGCACAGAGGCAGCGGATAGTAGTCAGCAAACAGACTTGATGAGAAGCAGGTGAGTGAGGTAAAGGCTGGAGTGCACGGAGGCAGCGGATAGCAATGAGCAAACAGTCACATTGATATAAAATAACGTTGAAGTGGTGTAGAAGACTGTAGTGCCCGGAGGCAGCGGATAGGAATCAGCAAACAGTCATGATGATACAGTTGATGGTAGAAGTGGTATGGAACCATAGTAGTAGAAGTGGTTTGGAAACCACAGGAATCAGCAGCGCTGAATACACGAGTAATACAGGAACACCTTCAGAGACTCATGAGGAATGAGACTCCAAGATCAGGCAACGTGGTGGTGACCACAGGTGCTTAATATAGGGAGGTTGCCTGATCTGCCAATTAAGTTAAAGGAGTATACACTGAAGTATAGAAAAGGGCTGCGCATGCGCAGACCCTCAGGATGGCGGACGGCCACGGTTCCTAAATGTCCGGGAAGAGGCACTCACGGTCCGGTGAGTGACAATTGTATGGTTCCACTGATTCACCAAACTACCCAGATGTCCGCACTTCTGGTATGTGTAGCTACACCTGGTGAATTCTGGGTAAAACTCCTAGTGCCCGTGACACTTTGCAGTCTCGCTGGGCCGTAATGCAAAATGTAGACTTAGACTCATGTGTCAATCTCCCACTGTCCCATAGATTGTAAGCTTGCGAGCAGCCTCCTCACCTCTTTATCTGTCTTACCCAGTTTGTTTATTAGTTTACTGTGTTTGTCCCCAACTGTAAAGCGCTACGGAATATATTTGCGCTATACAAATAAATAATGATGATGATGTTGGTGACAACAGAATTTAAGAACTTTCCTTTTTTCCCTTCTACTTGGAAGGTAGTTTTTGGCCTACAGTTGTTCTCATTCATAAGTTTTTCCTAAAACGGTAGCACCACTTCGGCCCACCTTTGAAATTGTCCAGTCCCATCTGTGGAGCCAGAGAATTCGCTAACAAATGAACGTACTGTATATTTACTGTCGACAAAGACAGACCTCTCTCCCTTTGGTCCTTTACTCACTAATTGCGACCAGGCCACTACGCCACCGCTTCCCACACGTTTAGATGTCGCCATCTTTGCTCTGTCATCTTTTCTCATTCACTCGCTGCAGCTCTGCTTCCAAAATCGTCGGCTCTTTTTACTACCAGTAATTTAATACTTTCAGTATAACAGCTATTTTGTTTAGATGCCATCTTCATGGCCGAAACGTCATAAAAACTCACTCACCCATTGGTGCTTCCATGTCTATGACAAGCAAGTGAGTCATTACTAACATCATTTGACTTTGCCCACGAGTACCACTTGGTTACTTCCTTGTTTATCAGTTTTCTTACTGTATAAACTTGTAATCACTGAACCAACGGAAGCACAACATAGAGCAAAGATTGCGTTTTAGACACATACGCACTGTTCTGATTCTACACAAAAATATTGTAGCTTCAATTGTGGTGGGAGAAGGAAGATTGGCTTCAAGTTGATAAAAGCAGCAATCCTATGAAAAATTAGGCGTCCTTTTAACATAAATCATTGTGGCAGCCTAAAAGAAGAATCTTGGTAATGACTATTTTCCTTGGTTTGTTTCTTCAGTCTGACATTAATGATTTATTGTTCTGCAAGGTTTGTACAGCGTCATGTGACTACCCTGGCAACCAACTAACATGTTGCATGGTGTAAAGGGCTTTGGAACGCCCCTTTGAGCTCAATATTCACTCTGCACTGTAAAGTTCTTCCCTTCCTACTCCCCCCCCCCTCTATGGTATCACATGACATGCTGTGAACTGTGATTGTGTATGTGCGACTGGCAGCCATATCGGCTTGTGCTCTAGAGAGATTTTGAAAAGGAAATAATGATTTGTCTTGAGATGTAAAATTAAAAAGGTATTAACTTGCTATTTAAAAAAAAGGTGATGTGGGATTGATGTTCAAGCTTTCATGCATTTGATATTTAATTGACCATTGCTCCATTCATTAAGAAACACACTTCAAATTTTTACCAAGTAGAAGGTTCATTATTTAAATTATATTCTTAATGGCACATTAAATACTTCTTATAATATTACAGTCCAAACCCAGCTACTAAATGTCTTGTGTTATAGCCAAGCTGCCATCCTCAGGTTATTAAAAAAAATAAACTTCCAGAAAAGTCAATAAAAGTGTTGTCCCAGGAGTCACGTGTAAATGGAATTTTTACTGTGCATTTTTAGAAGTATAATATCTCTTCTAATTACACCCATACAATAAGATTGGTGTCATAACGATCCACCAAGAAGCTGATGTCAGCAACACTCGGATGTTTAATTACACCAGTCTCTCCAGTCACGTTTCACAAACCTTGATTACATTTTATAGGTAATTATCTTTTAATATTAAAAATCATTAATGAAACATGTCTTGTTTGGAGCAGAAAATAGAGGGTGTATCAAATATCATCTTCTTCCCTTGGGGCTCAACCAAACATAAACATGGAACTCTATTGATATAATGAGAATTATTAACTTGTGCTGTCAGGTGGAGCATATACAATGAGCAGCTTTGTATGAACAGGCTGACAGGGTTTGGTGACAAAGATCAGGCCAAATGTATAAGTATAGTTGTCTGCATAGATGCCTCAATGTGATCCAGCATGTGCTTCAGCCAGTTTCCCTGCTTAGTCTCAACACAGGATATAGGATTTCCATTAGTGTTAGCACACTATGTAGGATTCCCCTTAGTTTTAGCACAGTATATAGGACTTCCACTTAGTCTCAGCACAGAAAATGGGATATCCCCATAGTCTTAGCATAGTATGTAGGACTTCCTATTAGTCTGTGCACAGTATATAGGATTTCCCATTAGTCTCAGAACAGTATATATGATTTCCCCTTAGCCTCAGCAGAATATATAGAATTTCCCCTTGGTCTTTGCACAGTAGAAAGGCTTTTCTGTAGTCTCAGAACATTATATAGGATTTCCTCTTAGCCTCAGCACAGTACATATGATTTCCTCTTTGTTTTAGCACAGTATATATGATTTCCTATTCGTCTCAGCGCAATATATAGGATTTCCTGTAGTCTCAGCACAGTATTTCGGATTTCCCCTTGTCTCAGCACAGTATATATAATTTCATCTTAGTCTCACCACAGTACATAGGATTTCCCATTAGTCTCAGCACAGTATATAGGATTTCCCATTAGTCTCAGCACAGTATATAGGATTTCCCCTTAGTCTAAGCACAGTATATAGGATTTCCCATTAGTCTCAGCAGAGTATATAGGATTTCCCCTTAGTCTCAGTACAGTATATAGGATTTCCCCTTAGCCTCAGCAGAGTATATAGGATTTCCCAATAGTCTCAGCACAGTATATAGGATTGCCCCTTAGTCTCAGCACAGTATATAGGATTTCCCATTAGTCTCAGCACAGTATATAGGATTGCCCCTTAGTCTCAGCACAGTATATAGGATTGCCTGTAGTCGCAGAACAGGTCAGAACAGAATATAAGATTTCCCCTTAGTCTGTCCACAGTATATATATTTTCATCTTTATCTCAGCACAGTATATAGTATTTCCCTTTAGCTTCAGTAGAGTTTATAGGATTTACCATTAGTCTCAGCACAGTATATAACATTTCCCATTAGTGTCAGCACAGTTTATATGATTTCAATAGTTAAGGAAGCAGGAAGGGATTCGGTAAGTGGATGCTTCAGTACTGAGATGTTGCAGGTTATCTGCCCAGTATGGGACTCTGGGGCAGTATCCTGCAGTGAGTATAGGGAACTACCCTTTATATAAGTGTATTATACTTGTGCTCTCTGATTACTACCAGCCTGATACTGTCTTATAATGGTTATCACTACTGGAGGTCAGTTACACTGGACACCTCACATCACCGTAGCATTGTGTCCCTGCGCCGGGTTTGAAAAGTGGAGATGTTGCCTATAGCAACCAATCAGATTCTAGTTGTCATTTTGTAGACTGTACTAAGTAAATGATAGCTAGAATCTGATTGGTTTTTCAAACCTGGATGAAAACTCTCAGCTTGATACATTTACCCCCAGGTATCTACCCTACGGAACCTCCTCTGATAACTAAATCATAAAATAAAGGTTTCCATCATTCTCCTGATCCTGCTCAGCTTATCCTCATTGATTTAGTGGTGAGTGACGGGACATTGGTCCGTCTATATTACATGTGGGACTTTGTGTGTGTCAATCTATCTTGCATAGCTCATAGTGCACCTGCAAATTCGCATCTCCATTGCAGAGGAAACTGACCAGGCAATGTGAGTCCCATCACACGAGACCTGATGGTGACCAGTACTGAACTGGTGCTAAACTCCTTTTTGCAGAATGAAATGGGTGTGTTCCCCTCTGCACATCAAGGACCACCACTACAATGTGTCCTCTCCACCCTTATCTCATTTATTTAAATGTTCTCAGTCTGCAAATTAAACCTCCTTTCTGTGCTGCTCTGTAAAGTACACGCACTAGTACAACTGTCCATAGATAACGAGGAGCGGCTTCCAGCCCTCTCCATGTCCTGTGCAAACATCTCTACACAGTTTACAAACATGAGACCGGGAGTAGTTTCTGCTGAGAAGTTTTAGGAGATTTGCCAATGAACAGCGAATTAATTTGTTGCAAATAAAATGTGATGTTAAATACTTTTGTGTCAAAAAAGACAAAAGTATTATAGGAGTGATATCTTTATTGGCTAACCAACAAAAATGATTATAATGCTGCAAATGAAACAAATGGATATAAACATTGGGATGTAGTGTCTGTGATGCGCCTCTGGTGTACACAGTGGTATGTATTAGTGTTACAGACCTGCGCGGATCTTACACGCAACATGTGGGCATAAATATGCTGTTTTTATCTCTGACTTTTTTGGGTTGTAAATTACACCCAATTTGCGATCAACTCTGCTTCAGGCCCTTTATGTTTTACTGAACATTTATAGAAATTTAGGTGAAAATAAACCTTCCCTTAATAGGAATATTGTGACAGGATGAACCGCCTATGCCACCCTGTCTGTTGTTGCTGGGAACCGTCTGGGCTTACTTTGCCACCCTCCCCTTTTGTTATTCCAAATACGCCCCTCCTGCCGCAGTGGGAGGGGCCTGCTGCCACCACTGAGCTCCTTCTATGGCACTCAGAACTACGTTCCTTCTGGGTAACTGTCACTGCTAGTGTACCTCGTTGCTGGTGTACCTGGGCTGGTCCTCCTGACCTCTTACTATGGATCCGGGTTGCTGTCGATGGATCCCCCCCGGCCTATCACACTGACCATGGCTGCATGGGTAGCGGCAGAGTGGTGGTACTGGAAAAGCTTGGGTCTAAACCTCAGAAACAGCCGGAGAAAGAATTAGATTTAGGGTCTAATCTGCAGATCACAGGAATACAGCAATATTGAAGATTTTTTCAAGCAGGTCTTGAAGCAAGATGTTTATTTGCTCTCACACTGGTGGAAGGTACCAGTGTGATCAGGTTCGATGGAAATCACAACTATACATTTCACTGTACAAGTCAGTGCATTTATACAGATTTGGATACGGCTATTTTTAGAATCAGGATGTAACCCCGTTTACCAAAACATGGACTTACATGCATTGCAAAGCCACTAATATTTATACTTAGCTATGAAATTATTAAAAACCTTGCTGTGATTTCCTGGATCTAATTTCAGAGGCGGGAGACCCACTAGCAAGTCAAAAGGTCTGACTGGCATGAATACTTCAGACAGTCGCTGAATACACATTCTCACAGAACAAATAAAAAAACAAAACAAGCCACTTCCCCACATCACAATACACCAAAGGCTTTGTAAACACAGGCTCATTGTATCAGATATATAGATCAGAAATAAGGTATTTCCTTTAGCAAGGGTAATCAGAAAAAAACAAATTCTCTACCCTGGTCTCAGAGATAATGATTTCCTATCTCACGATATACACAATATCAAAAAATAAGTGGTATTGGCAATTTATATAAATCAGTGTCCTGCGCTATTTGCTTTAAATAAATTTATACCAAAAGTTATTTAATAGTGATCTAGTCACAAATATATTTTAGCTTTTCCACACAAACAGATATATACTCACCTTAATTCCAAAAGTGAAACAGTAGCAGTGAGAATGTTCCCTGAAGTATAGCCATTGTGGTATGGAATAAACTGCGAGTATCACACTCATGTGAATGAGCATGTAACGTTCAGAAACATAATTAGTAGACAATTCCTGTGTCTAACAGAGCATCAGATAAGCTGTTGGCTCTAACGGGAGTTTAGTGAGTGTTGATTTTTAATTGGACCCCATCTATAATAATGCCACTTGACAAATGACAGCTAGAGGAAACTAGTGAACATTGATTGACACTTATTTAATTTACAGTAAGAGGCTTAGTAACTGATATTCATTAACTCCCATTATCTGTGGTTAGGAATCTCGTGTAACCAATTTTAAACTGTCCCTAATGGTTATTTGACTTTCATTAAGTTTTGTAGATATAAAACTTTTAACCTGTTCAAAAACTTTAAGACATATTCATCTCAATATAATTACAAAACTTGTTGTTCAACTCCTTAAACAACAACAAGATGTGGCAATGTGATATCAGAAATGCTTGTACGGCACTCGTAAATTACTAATACGTCGGAGGCTTTGAATGCTCTGCACAGATCACAACATGTCACAGCAGATTGCAGAGTGATGACTCAGGAACCCCGGCGTCTGGTATATAAAGCTCACAACTGTCAGTCTCACACTTACTTCTCACCTGTCATCATGGACAGCTCCAAGAAATACAGAACTTACGGATCTCTGCCCATTTCTGCTCAGAGGAAAGCTGAATATATCCCCAGGATCCCGGAACACCCACCGAGCCACCAGGAGAAAGCCAAGGTAACCCGAATTATATTTGCATTATCACATTTTATATTGCATCTATTTCTAGGTAATAGCCATCAACAGTAATGAGTATTATACAGAAGCAATAACAAATATACCTCACCTGTGCCGAATTTACAGAGTGATATTTGCTTTCATTCCATTGGATCATCTGTTGTCAGCTGACACTTCTACACAGTCTAGTAACAAAGTTCATTTTACAAATATATAAATGACTCCAGACATAATGGACCCTCATTCAGGCTGGCAAAACGAAGGTATTGTGCATTTTTAAAAAAACGCATGCGCACCTCCATATTCAACTACAAACGGATCTGAAGTCTCTAGTTGAATGCGGGTCTAGGTGCGTTCTACTCTGACAGATTCAATACTCTGTAGGATACGTATAAAGTCCAAGCAGAACAGACAGGAAGAAAATAAGTCTTCATTTTTTTTCTCCAGGAAATACATTTATTAGTCTTCTGCACATAATATACATTATTACAGTTGCTCCTAATTGCAAACACATGTTGTAGCATGTATACAATGCCATCATCACTAGTAATTAGCATTTACACCACCTCTAGCTGGAGCAAGTGATCTGATTGAATCAATTAGAGATGCTGAAAGCTTGAATCAGACGCTGCTGTCTGCGCTCCAGCTTGGCACACCCCTTACCGTACATTGACTATGTGTATACGCCCAGTCCCCGCCCCGTTCCGCCCATGAAACCGTAGGCTGCAGTAAGTGTCCTTTGCATTGGAAGACAGATTGCATACACTTGTGTTCTCTGGCTTACAGTACGTTTCTGGACATGCGCATAGTGATTTAACGCAAAATATGTCACGTAACGACATTTATGTTCCTTAATGAATCAGGTCCAATATGTTATATACAGATGACACTACCTGACTTCCTGATCATACACACAGCACATATGGAATATCTTGAATTTCTGAGTATTTAAAGCCAGATCAGTGTTGTAAATCCTCACATGTAATATATGATGCTGTCCCTGCTTGAAAACAGGTATAGTCATATTATAGTCTGCAATGGCTGTATAATGTGTGTTTGGCTGGGTGCAGAGGGTTAGTGTCTGTTCCTATAGACAAATCTCTGCTGGATCTGAGTTGTATCACCCTGGGGCCGGTTTATATGGATCACAGCCTGGTATCACAGAATACAAAGTGACAGCAGCTTTAGAAAAGCAGTCAGATGATTGTTCAGGACTCATTGATCAGCCAAATACCAGTATGATGTCACCAGGGATAGTAAGAATCTCATAAAGTTTGCTTAGTTTAGAATATCTTGTTCATATGTCACATAATAACTGATTCTCTCTATGTAATAAATGTCTACTTCTGCATTTCACACTTATTTTACAATGCCATAATATGAGTTAAATTAACGTTTTAAAAAAAAATGTCTTTAACTGAAAAAAGTGAATTCAGTCCAGATTATTGCCATCAGAGATGAAGCGGGTAAAGCAGTAACGCAGAGAGAAGGAGTCAGGTTGGCAGACATGCCGCCTCATGCATTGTTTGTCTGACGCATGTAGTTAAATTATTATCTATTCAGGTGTGTCAGGAGTCTTACATCTGGGGATAACAATTAAAAGTTAATGAGTTTGGGATGAGACAAATAAACAGGAATGTACTGGGAAAATGAAAAAGCTAAACTATACTGACACTGCAGATGTTTTATTAACAGAATTACATAATAAGAGTAGCGAGAGTTCTTACGTTCTTATTGGCTGAATCTCGGAATCACTTAGTGCTGATTGATACAGTATCCTACAGTAACGTTTCTGTGTTACAATGTGTCAGCTGTGTAACCACTGAGTAACAGAGGTTAGCAGGATGCTTATTATAGTGAAAGTTACATTTTGTGCACAGTTATTAATGTGGAGGTAAATGTATCTCTGAACTTGTATCTTTTAGTAATATAGTTCCACAGGTGAATGGTGCACAGAACCTCCTGTCAGTTACATGCGGGTATCTAGGTGTGGTGGTGTCTTGTTTCACTGAGTCACCGACACAGTCTGTTATAGAACATAGTTTTACGATGTGTACAAATGGGTATGGCCGTTTTATTGTGTAAACAGATCAGAAATATGCGATTAGAAAATCACGTGAGATATGTAGTAAAATAAATTCAAGAGCTTTAAAATGTGCACTGGTCTCTGACGAGCTATAAGGAAGAAATATATGTCAGCGTTAGACTTTATTCCCTATATAAAGCTGACAGAGCGTTGTCCAATATCTCAAAGAATCCAGTGTTAGTATAAATTGTCTACTTTGCAGTATTTATGGTTATTCTTTATCAAAAATAGTTACTTGTGATATAACGAGAGACTAACTCCAGTGACCGACTACTTTTAGATGCATAGAAAAATAGAATTATTGATAGAGATTGCGATGATAACTCTCTTATCCATTCAAATAAGTGACTCATGTGAATGGGAGCTAGTGAGATTGTAATCCAGTATTGTTCTTCAGGTTTTGCTATTTAAACCTACACTTCTTGGGCTGATTCATTAAGGAAAGTAAAGGAAAGAATTTGTATTTTTTTGCAACTTGGCAACTTGTATGGTGGAGACTAATTTGAAATGTGATGACAGATTTATACTTGAGATAATGCATGTCCTATATCAACTTTAAATTTCAGTGTAAAAATAAAGCTATCAAGTATTTGTGTGCTACATGAAAAAACAACCAGTATTTTTGTTATGTGCAAAATAATAAACTAATTTGCACCCCTTGCATTGTAACATGGTTTTGTCCAGGTGAAAACTTACTCTTTTTTTTGCCTTACTTTCCTTAATGAATCAGGCCCTGCATTTTTTTTAATTGAGTTTCGAGAGACGCAGACATCCCTGTGTGTCAGCTATTATGTAGTGGGTGAGGCTAGAATGAATCCGAAGAATCATAAGAACCTTCAGTTAACAGCCAAATGCTAATTGTTTCTTTGGGTCTGTAAAATGCTTTGCTGCATTAAAGTCTGCCCTCAAGCAAGAAGCAACATATGAATTAATATAATAATAATAATAATAATAATAATAATAATAATAATAATAATAATGATTTAAACAGCAACAAAATAATGAGTCAATAAAACTCTCCTATATGAAACAATACTCATACATTCACATAAATATTACATTTTAATTGTATGCACCTCTGAGTGTTATATTTAAGAAACCTGGCAGCATCTTCAAAGAATGGCCGTAGCTTTGTCTGGGGTTGCACAGTGCATTTACCATATATTGTGTTTTTATTTGCAGCAACAATCGGCTACAGTTCGTGGACAGACCAATGAAAATGGACAACAGTCCACTCCAAAAATTACAGAGCCCTCTGGTCAAACAGCAACACGTCCTCCTTACAAGATTCCTGCCCACGATCCATGCAAACCAATCATAGAAACCTCCCCATATTATGTATACTTTAAAATAGTAACCTCAAAGGACACAAAAAAGTCAGCAGAAGATCTTCAGCGATCATTGTCTGCAATTACAGTCGATAAAGATCTGCCCAGAACGTGCAAATACCGACTCTTCCAGGCATATATGCAATAGGAGCAAAGGATCATGGGACGCACACATATACTGTACATCGCACTTATATATAGACCGACAAATGCCTCACGACTCATTGATTGGATCTCCAGCCATCTATCAATACAGATCCAAGTCTATGCTTCATTCCGTCAATGAGAGGTAATTGCACCATGGCATATGGGTATGTAACAAGAGGCTTCCACCAAGTGGTTCTCAGGTACACGTTAAACATAAGTTATAGCCACATGGAAAACTTGCATCCTAGAATTATATTTAATTTAGATGCCTTTCCTGGTGACCAAGACTTTGGTTTCTGACTCAACCCAAGAATTACAGCTGAAAAAACAAGATTTACAATTTGCAGAATTTATACAGAAACCAACAATTATTTTTACTGTGTGTAAAAAACCCCAAATCTAATGTGTAGAAATGGACCACAGTGAATGGACACCCAACTGCTACAAATTCCATTCTCGAATGACCCAACAATTTTATTGTCCGTGCCCAGTAGCTCTGCAGCCCTGAAGCCCGGGAGCTCATTTGGCCAACGATCGGTCATGGAAAATGAAGCCTCTGCATAAAATCACTACAGAATCCTGCAAACTATACAGCACTCCCCATGATCAATCATTGAATAACTTCTATACCTAACACGAATATTGCTGGCTACATAAAGACGCTCTCCCGAATCCTCAGGCCAGAGATTATGGAAGATTTATTCTCCAGGATAATGACCAGAGACTCTGGTTGTTTAAAGCTATTTTGATCCACGAGTGATTTAATATAGAAGGAAACTTGTGCATTTAAAGGAAAAATCCATGTATTATGCTTGACAACAAAGTCACGTTACAGTCTTACAAGTTATCCGGCAAAACATATTTTCTGAATGCAAACTTATTTTAATTTATTTTGTTGAGTTATTAATAGTACAGACTTCATTCCAGATTTCTCCTGATTCTCTAAGACGCTTACCTGGAGAGATACGAGCTAAATGCTGATTGGACCAAGGCACATTGTGTATCTGAAAGCACTGATTGTAAATAAACCTTAATGTCTCCAAACTAACATTAATTAATTTGAGTCAAATGGAAGTGATGGTGTTTCCAATGTTATCAATAAAAAGTAATGAATGTAAATTAAATCAGCTTAGCAATGATTCTGTGCATTTTTGATTGATGTATAACTTTATGTTTTATTCTTATTATTATTATTATTATTATTATTATTATTATCCAGCATTTATAAAGCATCAATATATTGCACAGTCCTTTACAGAGAATGTTTGATTATTCACATTACTCCCTGACCTAGTGGGCTTACAATCAAACATGTCTAGCACTTAAACAGAAATAACATTAACCTACCTGCATGTTATTGGAGCATGTGAGGAAACCAGAGCACTTGGAGGTAACGCAAACACACATATATATGGCCTGAGGTAGAGTTGAACTTATGACCATTTGTGTAAGGAAAATTATGCAAATTCCAATACATGTTCCCCCAAATGCAGACACTCACACACGCGCCTGTTAGGAGGTGTATCTTTTGCATCTGCTAGAGGGCAGTGGAAATACTCACGGATGATGACTTATTGTAAATCAGAGGTATATGATCCGGAGATTTTTTCATGTGCACTATAATAATTAACTCCCATTTTGCGTCCAATTCGGCATAAGCCCCAGAGCGTCCCAGCGCTGTGAGGAAGCAATGCTAACCACTGTGCCCCCATTGAGCATTTTTACACAACACATTAAATTACCCAATATTAAAGGTAATTTGCAGAGCCTCAAAAAAAAATATAGCCCTGCAGCGCAAATGACGTTCTGTAGTCCAAGAGCGTGGCCTCGCCATTCAAGATGGCGCCAATGGTAATGAGCGCTAAATGTTGCTTCTTACGTTGTGAGGATTGAGATGTGTTCTGCACAGACTAGGTGCACTCAGGCTCCTCATATCGGGACCAAATGCAAAAACCAGATTCCTATTTGTGGAACGTTATATTTAAATGAGAGTTTGCAGCGGATCATAGAGATTTTGAACGACAGATAACACTTGACACTAACTTGTGATACAATATGTAATAAATATCAGTCTTTAGTAAATAGAAAACATTATGTCACCAAACATTACAAATGCAGATTCTTCATTGCATCGATCAATTCTGATCCATAGATTAAATTCTAGCTCCGTGGGGACTCATTAAACCTGAATAGCAAGTTTAGGATTCTTGGAAATGTCAGTGTTAGAAAAACAAGATTAAAAGCTAAATGAGATTTATCAGCAACTGTCAAGTCATTTAGTAAAGAACTTCATGATGTTCATTATGTTTCATGTTAGTTACCCATATGTATTGTGATGCCAATAAGACCATTTTACACCTAATTGGAGGCAAATTGCAAAAGTGTTTGTACTAAAAGAGACCGATGATCCTGTTCAACATCTGAAGAGGCGGAAGATATGTATGAAAAGACTAGAATGCCATTCACATCAAGTGGGTATAGCAATGTGTGTGATGAGGCTAATTTTGTCATCCTGCCCACTCAGGGTCTGATTCATTAAGGAACGCAAAACGAATTTGGGCATATGCAGATCTGATGAATCATCCCTTACAGAATACGGGTCTAGGTCCGCTCTGCTCTAACAGATAATACACTGCAGGATACATCCAATACATATGTGGAATATAAAGTCACAGGAGAATAAAGTATTCAATTATTCTCACCTGTTAATAATATAGTCATTAATGAAAAAATATTTATAAAATGTGTCCCCCCCATGAAATATATTTATCATGATGTTATTAATGTCTACTGTACATAAAATACATTGTTACAGTTGCTCCTGATTACAAACACATGTTCTAGCTGTATACACAGCCGTCATCACTAGTAATCAGCACTTACACCTGACCTGTAGCTGGTGCAGGTGACACGGCTGGAAAACACGCACCTGAGAGATGCCCAAAGCTTAAACCGGACTCTGCTGCTGCGCTCCAGCTTGGCGCACACTTACTGTACACTGACTACATGCATCGAAAATTAATTGCATACACTTCCATTCTCTGGCATATAGTTCGCTCCTGGTATGCGCAGTGCAATTTAAGGCAATATTCTGCAGTATCGGCATTACATACAAAGTGAAGGTAGGTCACAGTTAATCAGTATAGTTACATTATGTACTGCTCATCACTTCCTGACTTTGACTAGTGATGCAAAGTCAAGATACAATCCTAGCTAATCTTAATCAACTCTGCCGCTCTCAGCCTCAGTCCAGTTGACCAATTTGATCACAAGGGTCTGGCTATTGTAATAAGCCCCAGTAGATCTTACAAGTGTAACGAGGTATGTTGTAGTTACAAACAAAATAGAGTTTATTGAAGAGTTCGAATGTAGACAGGAGACAAAAGAAGCAATGCCAGAAAGAAGCAAAATTAATGAAGCAACCAGGTCTCAGGTGTCCAGAATGAGCCAAGACAGAGTCAGCAATACTGTATGGTATAGTCTAAAAAATCAGGATACAATAAATGCTAAAACAGGAACCGGAGCATGGACAGGAACAAAACAGGTCAGGATACAGGAACCGATGCAGGGACAGGAACAAAACAGGTCAAGATACAGGAACCGAATACAGGATTCAAGAGCATCCATGTCAAACTCTATCACTGGCAATGAATGCATGGACAGTCAGGGGTTTTATAGTGAAGCCATCTAATCAGATCACAGGTGAAGGTATACCTGCACCACTGCAGCTCAGAACCAATTCCTTTTCTAAGCGATTTACCTACAAAGCATTGGGAATTCACAGTTAACCCTTTCACTGCTGAGGCTTTTTTCCTCCCATGTTCTAAACCTATTTTGGCAATTCTGAACTGGGCATATTCCAGCTTCAATGTTATTAGTTTTCTGTGCAGTATCCACAGAATCCATTCCTTGCTTTGTTCAGAAGATTTTGTATTTTCCAATTATACAATTGGTGTCTTTATAACACCTGATACAGCCATTAAAATCTGTGCAAAATATCCAAGAAGTGTTTTCTATTACCTTTGTAAGAACATGAACTTTAGACAAACTCTATGCATGTGTGTTTTTTCTTGCTAAGCACGAAGAAGAAACATTTTGTGGTTCAGACTTACTATCAATCTAACGTTCCAAAACAGCGAGCGTAGGATTATATACAGCTAGCATTCCTAATAAAAACAGCGCTTAAATATGATAAAGCAATTTTTTATTTATTTTTGTAATTTATTTTGCACTTACCTTGCATAAAAGGGCTATTGTGTCCATGTAAAAAGGCAATTATGGAGGAATGAGCAGTGCACTCCTATTCTTTCCTCCATATTTGTCTTCAGACAACCTCTTTAGGACTATGTCCATTTGGGGTCATGGCCAGAGTAGGAGTTGAATTCTATCACGTAAAATTAGGGTTCACATATCTTTATAACCCAAGACTTGAATGCACAGTAGTTTCCAGATGGTGGCGCAATGGTGGAAAAATTATGTTTTCTTATATGTTTGCAAATAAAAGTTTGTAAACATTTACATAGCAGGAAAAGTTTCTGGTGTAAACAGTAACAGACTTGAGACAAGTAGTGGTCCAAACCAGTGGCATAACCACCATTGGTGCGGTCGGTGCCGTGCACCAGGGCCGATGGAGATAATGGGGCCTGCTGCATGGCAGATGCAGAGGGTTGGGGGCCCCATATCCCTCCTCCCCACCTCCCTGCTCCAGGGTCCACAACTCCCTACTTCCGCTTCTGGCCAAACCTTATCTATTTAATGTTGTTGGTGCATCTATAAACCTAACAAGACTGAACTTGAGGAAAGCTGTTATTGTATATTGGGGAAATGACCTTGTTGTAATGATGAGTATGAGGGTTTCTGTGTATTATTTAAAGTATTCTGAGTATTTCATTGGGCAATTATGTGTAGAAAGAGTATTTGGAGAGGATGTTTGTGGCTTGCACTGCATAGTGTCCATGGTAGTATTAATTCACCAGGGAGAATATGGGAATACAATGTATGTCTCTCAGTAGAGCGAGGAAAAATCTGTGATAATTGGAATATTCCATTTGTCTATTTCCTCCTCGGACCATAGAATCACTGACGGCTATTGTGAAACAATTTAATGCTTAGAATTTGGTTTGAACATTGGTGCATTATCTTGCAGAGAATTACCGGGCTTCATACAGACACTGGAAGATGTGAATGATCACTTCTCAAGCATTCAGCATCTATATTATATTTTTACACAGGTCAATAAAAGATATTCGTTTATTTTATTGGATCGTAAATGTGAGATGTAAATAACTAAACAGGTTATTCATTCACATCCCAATACCACTAATTCAAGGTTGCAAAGTTTTTATAAATCGTTCCTCAATAACCACAGCAGCATCCAGTATTGGTAGTACCGGTAATTCAGTCTAAAAGTTTTAGGGGTGTTGAAGGTGCACCCTACATCAGGACATAGAAGGACCACAGAATCTGTAGAGAATACACTTCTTTATTACACCGAGTGGTGTTAAGAGACAGACGGAGCGTTCAGAGGGTGCTGCAATCTACAATAACAGGCATTCAATGACTTGGTAATTGCCCAAGAATCTATGTAGAATTATTAGGTTAAGTCCATGAACACAACAATCACCAGAGGCTGGAATCATTATATGTATTCAGTGATATATGGTTCTCTGGGCACATTTGCCCATTTTCTGCCCTTGCAGATTGAAGCTTATTTCTTTGTGGTAAATTTTCATCCTCACCTGACAACCGTTATGTTTCAATAGGATCATGTCTGGTCCAAACGATGGGAAAGAGATTTCCACCTCCCTACACACTGTACTAGGCTGTAATGGATGGACAGGGGCAGGCTGACTGGGCTGGGGGGGAGGGGGGATCTGGTCTGGTCCCATAGTGGGCAACCTTGGGGTGGGTCACTGGGTCACCAGCATTTTTATTCCTGTAACACAAGCTGCTGAGTTGAGTCTTGCCCCCAGGCTAACATTTGCCGGCCGTCACACGCCGGGGGATCGGGCTGCACACCCGATCCTCGACACTCTCACCTGTCTCCGCCGTCCGCCCACTGCCATTTTTGTGTTGGGTTTTCGCATGCGCAGATCCGTTCTATTCATTTTCTCTGTCCCTCTCCTATTGGTTAAAGGTTTTGGCTCCAAAGTTTAAAAGGCACTTCTCCTGGTTGTTTGGTGCCTAATAAAAAAGAAAAAGATAACGAGAGCGCAAAAACTGTAAACCAGTTATTACAATAATACACAATTACATTTATTATGTTAAAAAATCATATGGGATCACAAATGATTAAATAAACAATTGCACATAATCAATAAAAACATTAATCAACAGACAATGTATTAATGGCAAATGTTAGCTCAATCTAGCTCTCTTAATAGGTGAAGCATATAGAGGTATTCCTCCTAAGTGAATTTATAGTAGGTGTAGTGATTAGTCGATGAATCAATACACGTAGAGGTTGAGACCTATAAATAAGCACAGCCACATGTGCAAGGTAACAATCAAATCATATGTTCAATTCCGGAAAATGAATATAGCATAACGTATTGATGATGTTATATACGTATCTTCAAACCGCAGAGGTATAAGTCCACTAATCAATGAGACAACTCACATGCAAATTGGAATGTTCATACAGGCACAGCTGCGTGTGCAAATCTCTCAATAGTGCACAAAAAAACGCCTCTCTATGAGAGGAAGACTATAGCCTTAAAAATGTGTCTATGGTACTTAGCATTAAGCTCGCATGAGCAGTTGAGATATCAAATATCCAGTCTCCGGATTGTATGCCGAAAACGCCACCTATAAAAATCATGAGATGGTTCTCCAACCCCGGGGTGTAGTAATATGTCAGCTGCAATAATCACCGACTAGAGTCCAGCGTATACTGACGCGTTTCGCGGCACTCCAGCCGTTTCATCAGAGGTATGTTTGACAAAGCAAAAGGATCCACTGTATATAGTATGTGATCGCGATCACGTGTAGGTATTAAACCAATCCGTTGTGAATAGCCACGTGATATAGGCGGAACAATGACAGAAGGTTCCCATTCATAAACATACAAGCAGCTTTACAATTCTCTAGTAAGCAGGCTGTAATGATTGTAGACACAGCTGAACGTCCCGCTGTTGGTATTATATCCTGAATAGATTGAACGTTTTTATTTTGGAGTTCTTTATCAGTGAACATCCCTCCTCCAGCGGTCCAGGTGCAGTGATGTTTGAGGCAGAACGCTGTCCAGACTCCACTGCAGACACAGGATTTTCTTTTTTCTCCTGAAGTCTGGTCAGCAGATGCAGGAGGGCCTGTTCTTTTACTTACCTCCTTGGTTCTAGACGTAACTTCCTTCAACCTGCTGACTTCAGAACTGACACTTCCTAAATGTTCCTGCCGCTATCCCAGTGGAAATCCGTCGTCCGCAGAACTGACACTCTCTTCTGCGCTTCACCTCTGTTCCAGTGGTACCTGCTGAGCCCTTCTTCTCTTCTCCACGTATTGTCTGCCATTGCTGACCATCTTTGCATGTTCCCCTAAGGGGTTTCGCCTGGTACTCCTCGTAGCGGCCACGATGTGCGAGATAAACACAGCACAGACCAAACCGGCTTGTGGCTGGTTCCTGGTGAATACCGTCTCCTTGTTAGACTTTGCACCTTACATGAATAGTGCAAATCTAGGCAAACCGTAGGATCCAGCCTCCCGAACTGTGACACCAGCCCTCCCCTGTGGATGGACAATAACAGTAAACAATTGCTCCAGGGACCAGGGAATTAAGGGAGAGAGTAACGCACAATGAACAGAAGTATATATTAGTTTTATAATAGTCGGAACATTCCCATTAAGTAACAGGTGACATAGGATCCATTGGTGAAGCCTTTATACTGTGTATACAGTCTGTGGGGAACAAATGGATGAGGATGCAATATAAATTATTTCCAAGCCCCACATTGGCGGTACGGATTTATTCAGACTCATATTCATATATAAACCAGTTTATACAGCACAACCATCACACTAAGTAATAATAATAATCCCCACTAGATGTCACTATTGGAAAATGAATTACTACTGTTGGACTGATTATGATTTAGTTTTAGTGATGATCTGAGTACCTGTAACTTGATGATCTGTAGCTTCTAAATGACTTGCTAGCAGACCCTGATTATTCAATAGGCTGACTCGCCAGCAGCCTAGGGCGCTAGACTTTGGGGTGGTGGAGGGGAGCAAAATGACAGGAAGATGTATAAACTGAAATTAATTTTAAAATTTAAGAAAATAGTTGTTCTCCAAAGTAAGAAGAAAACATGAAAAAAAAATGTAACGTTTTAATCTTGATATATCCCCATGGTTAAGTCTGAAGACAATGAGACATCCATAGGCGGGTGTTTGAGGATAAGCGAGTAGGAGAGACAAGGATGGCGACAGGAGCATAAAGGACGGCCCCCGAGCTTCACCCTCAGTGACGTCGTTAACGCCTCCATTCTGCTATACAGCTCTGATTTTAATGAAATGGAAATGAGTGACAGAGATTGCTGTGAGTCTTTTCAAAATCCAAGTGGAACTGAGTTTACAGAACACTGAATCATAAACATTTGTGGGGGGGGGTGAAGGAAGCCGGATTTTAAATTAAAGATGGGTCTGTTTTTACCTATTGCGTATGAGTGTATTAGCCTATAGCGGCCTGAACCCTTAATCAGGCCCAGCTGCCCAGATACAGTTAGAGGCAATTTACATTACAGTTTATAATGTTGGTAATAGGGGAGACCAGCTGGAGACTCCTGTGATTACCAATGGTCCCCTTGGCTTCAAAAACATTAAATACAATAAATATGTTATGGACAATGATACGTTTGAATGTTCTCAATATCAGGAATTAGCGCAGAGAGTTTTAATTATGGTACTTTACATTGAGGGGCGGCTGAGTCATTTTTGCATCATTATCCTTTTATCTGGTGCTTTTACCTATTCTGGTAATTTAGTTTTGCAGGTAAATGTCACCCATCTGTACCCTTCAAATTGTCTCACCAATGTCACACAGGTACAAAGAGGGGTGTCCTGCCACCCACCCACTATGATAGCACGTGACCGTCTATAACAGATTCATCTCCTTCCTATAATACAGAACATCCATACATTAAGCAGTAATATAACACTTATCTATATTGCTGCTTGTGAAATCTACCACATGACACATTTATATTTCTTGTTGATTGTCAACATATGGAAGAGAACCAGGAGATAATGCCATCTACAATCTTCTTAACCTGCTCCAACATCTTTCCAAAGAAGCAAAATCAGCTCCAGCTAAAGATTTTTTCCCCACACACTGCAACAACTCCGACACAAAAAGTTATCGCACATCTCACCTTCATATTTATATATTATACCCTGAGAAGAGCTACTTCCCCTAAACCAACACCAAATGCTGGAAGATTGTGCAGATCTGCAGACTATGGAAGGTAGTAAGTGCTTTCCTTCCCTCCCCACAGACGCTGGCCCGGACTGAGATCTGGGGGTAAATGTATCATACTCCGGTTTCTTCAACTCGCGGGAATTCGGCGAGATGACAGCTAAAATTTAAAGCGGCGCTGCCTTGTAAAGGGAAACTTGCGAGGCAGCGCCGCTTTAAATTTTAGCTGTCATCTCGCCGAACTCCCGCGAGTTGAAGAAACCGGAGTATGATACATTTACCCCCTGATATCTGCGGAAATCACTGCATTCAGCAGAAATCACTGTCAGGTTACTGGAACTGTTTCAGGGGTTAAATGTACCAAGATGCGCGTTTTGCGAGTTGTCGATATTCGGCGACTTCGCAGGGAGCATTTAAAAAGTAATGATTTTAAAGGCAAGTTTTGCCTCTAAAGCCAGTGCCGTTTAAAATTACCCCTGCAAAGTCACCGTATATCGACAACTTGCAAAACGCGCATCTTGGTACATTTATCCCCAGGACTTCCCCAGTCTTGGAGAATTATGTTGCTGAAGAAGCCAAACTCCTAATGTTCACTACGCACCTGATAGTAACAATACTCCTGTGACTTCAAAGTTCACTCTTCTAGTATCAAGGGACTAAAAATATCCAGTTCCTAAACTAAAACATGTGTAAAACATTCATGAGCCTTACCCTAAAATATGGCACATCCCCAGTAACCTGTTTTGGTGTTAATAGCGCTAGACCTATTGGCAACGCTAAATGCAGCTCCTTATTGGCCGGTTACTTTTCTAGTTGAAAATATCTGAGATGACTCCACCCATTATATTATATATAATACACAAGTGGTGCTAATTTATGTATAAACTCCAGTAAATATTTTCTGAACAAATGGTGAGTTCATCAATATTATGGCTTTATGTCTTATAATCAGTATTATAAATCTGTCAGCACTCACTGGACTTGTACGTAAAATTATATTCTGCCTTTCCAAAACCTTTGTCAACATATATTGATATAAATTATTTATTTTTATTCATACTCTGCTCTTGGCGCCTGCGCCTGCGATAGCATGCGGCTTTGTGTCTATATTATATGAAGTTGTGTCTGTCTCTATATTAACATTTCCATTTGGACTACTGCGGAAGATTCACATATGATTTTCAAAGTGGAAAACAATGTAGAGATGTTGAGGTGTTTGCATTTAGTTACATTTTATATGGAAAATGCAACTTTCACATTTATTAATAACTGTCAAGACTCTATCCTCTCCGGTGTATGTTATTGTATTACATTACTATATTGTCTACAAATAGGGTAATGTGACTTTACCATTTGCTATTAACACTGTCACATCGCATCTCTACGCTATTGCGGAGTGTAAGTATACACAGGTGACACATATATTACTGTTTCTGATCCGGCTCGTCTTGATTTATGTCCGACAACAACATATACATGTAAGAACTCTTTTTCGGTCTACCTCTTTCCCTACGTCCTGCTCTAATCGAGGCCCCATATTTGGATTAGCGGTGTCACTCCTGCAAACTCTACCAGTATATATTTATTGCACAGTGACGTCATCACATATATATTCGGAGAGGTCCCGCCAGTAAATGTCCTTGCATGTGGTCAGCAGTGATGTCACATGGTATAACTGTCTGTGGCGTTAAGACACGCCTGGATTACAGATCACCCCATATACTGCTACTTGCTTTGTTTTAAACTTGTGTAAAATAAAGAATGATGTCACCCCTACTGCAAAATAAAAAGTGTATTACAATGGATGGGTCAATATATTTTTATATCTGCATCATATGCTTCTGGTTTACAACAAGTCATTGTTATAAGCATATAATTGCACCCGTGCAGATACACCCCCTAAAAGGCATGCATTCGTGTTTCTGCAGATCTGCATGAGCCACATTTAAGTAAACAGTCTTTACTGTACTCTGCCCCCGGTTCCAGACGCCGGCGGGAGTAATTGGCAGAATCTTGCTAGTCCGTATAGACGCATAACCGCATCCAGTTTTTGGTCATGAGCGGAGAGACTTCATGCAATATTCGCTACGCAAACTGGCGTAAGTCGCACTCTGCATCAGCTTTCTATACAGTGAGGAAATACGAATCTCTTCACACTTATCTCTAAGGTATATCTGTTAGGAGTTTATTCGTTCATCTCATGATAACTCGGGTGCTCCAGTTTCCTCCCACACTCCACAAACATACTGACAGGTTAATTGGCTGCTGACAAAACGGACCCTAGTTTGTGTGATGGTGAATTTGGACAGGTGTCAATGAATCAATATTCAATGGAAAACGCTGTGTAATATGGTGGAACTAAATACACAATAATAAGTAAATATAAAATTGTCACATTTAAAAGCTGAGTTGTTGTATGTTCTGGACAATGATCCGTAGAATACATCAGTGTTCAATCAGATCAGATAGAGCTGTCAGTAATCACAGATCGGTCCCACTTACAGCCACGGTAGATCTGGACTGTACCACAACTCTTAGCTGACTAGAGTCCTCTGTTTGGCTCTGAAAATGCTTTACAGATCAATTTTAGGAATTGAACAAAAGAGAAAACAGATCACAATCATGGAAGCCCTGAGGCCATACGTTATATAATTGAATAAACTGCATCAGAGGAACCGGTTTAAACAATGTGCCTATATAATGCTGAAACCAATTAGTTAGAGACAGATATAATAGAATAAATTCCGCTTCCGTGACACTAACAAAAGCAGAGACAACATATACTGCAGAGCTAGCGACGGGATGGAGACCGGGCTGAATGTGGCGCTGTTCTTTGCCATGGCGATTGCTGTATATTGTGCTCCGACCACACCAGAGTTTGGGGAAGACGCAGTACAGACTACCACTGTGAGTACCCACTGGCTGAAGATGGTATTCTCAAGTACTAGTAAACTTTAGGAAAATATGATTACTTTTCTGTCCCAAACATACTGTGACAGAAGCACTGGGCACATGGTGACTGACAGAAGTATATGCCCCAGTCTGTCTGCCTTATATGCTTTTAAACCCCAGGGAGATTGTCTGTGTGTTTGGAAAAAACTCCGCAAAGAGTGTGTTCGGCTATAGGAAGAGTCGGTATAAGGGTCCCTTGGGTATAAATGGAGAGAGAAGGGTGGGATCCGTTTATAAGGCCAATTTTGGGTTTTTGTGTGATTTCTCGGTTGCTGTACACTACAATCTATCCCACCTGTTCCCCCAACCCGGGGGGAACAAAACTTTTAAAATAATATGACTTCTGCCTCACAGCGCTGGGGTCATGAGTTCGATTCCCGACCATGGCCTTATCTGTGTGGAGTTTGTATGTTCTCCCCGTGTTTGCATGGGTTTCCTCCGAGTGCTCCGGTTTCCTCCCACACTCCAAAAACATACTGGTAGGTTAATTGGCTGCTAACAAATGGACCCTAGTCTTTGTGTGTTAGGAAATTTAGACTGTAAGCTCCAATGAGGCAGGGACTGATGTGAATGAGTTCTCTGTACAGCGCTGCAGAATTAGTGGCGCTATATAAATAAATGGTGATAATGATGATGATTAATAGCACTACCAAGGTCCTGTTTGAAACTTGCTTCATAAACCAAAGTGAATTATATCTGTTAATCATGAATCATGACCGATCCTTCATGATACCATACTGATACCGTGTTATCAAGTTATTTTCTACAATATAATTCACAATCACATTCCTCAGAATCCCTTCACATAGAACGAGAGTTTCAGATGCTGAGGTTGTGAATCATTACTCGGATATTATAGGAGCCACAAGTGACTCATCATCATTAGAGCCACAATACAGCGTTACTGCGATTTAAAATGTTTTAAAACTGTCTTGAAGCTTTTACACTGGAACTAAGTAAACAATAAACAAGAGTCGGTATAAGGGTCCCTTGGGTATAAATGGAGAGAGAAGGGTGGGATCCGTTTATAAGGCCAATTTTGGGTTTTTGTGTGATTTCTCGGTTGCTGTACACTACAATCTATCCCACCTCTTCCCCCAACAGGGGGGGGAACAAAACTTTTAAAATAATATGACTTCTGCCTCACAGCGCTTGGGTCATGAGTTAGATTCCCGACCATGGCCTTATCTGTGTGGAGTTTGTATGTTCTCCCCGTGTTTGCGTGGGTTTCCTCCGAGTGCTCTTCTTTCCTCCCACACCTCAAAAACATACTGGTAGGTCAATTGGCTGCTATTAAATTGCCCTTAGTCTCACTCGGTCTGTGTGTGTGTATGTTAGAGGATTTAGATTGTAAGCTCCAATGGGGCAGGGACTGATGTGAATGAGTTCTCTGTACAGTGCTGCGGAATAAGAGTCGCTATATAAATAAATAGATGATGATGATGACTTGATAAAGTGCAGAGCAGCTAATATTATTGTTGCTTATTTGTATATATTGTTTATGAATACACTCTCAACCTAAAGAGCAATTGTTTTATTTATTTATTGTTTATATAACGTCAATCATTTTTATACCTCTAGTATCAGTTTTAATTATAACTAAATAGTTATTCATTGCAAGTGCTGATAATAGTATTCCATTAACAGTTTAGCACCAAGAAAATACAAAAACATTATACAATATATTTAACAACCAATAAGTGTTCAGTGCATTTTATGTAACAATTTTACATCATAACATCAATGATTTACATCCTCATTCTTGTCGATTCCAAGTACAAGTGGGATAATCATTAATATATATATAATCAGAATGAGTATTGAAGACATTTATTTTATAGTGTCCAACACTATATAGCAGGACACATTAAAATAAAGTGCACTGGTAACCATAATTTTCAGACAACGCGGATATTGATCTATATAAAGGTGCAATTCATTTGAGTGTTTATTGAATTAAAAAGTTTTAAGGTAAATATTCTGAGCCTGATTCATTAAATACCGATATGTTCCATATTTTGCATAAAATCGTTTTGTGCATGCCCAGAATCTAACCACACACCAGAGAACGCAGCCATGTCCAGTTAATTTTTCGAGTGCAAAATACCCTTACTGCAGCCTACGATTAGACATTAATAACATCCTAATGAATGTAATTTATTTAAGAAAAATAAAATCAAATAAAAAAGTTTTGTCATTAATGACTGTATTATTAACAGGTGACATTAATAGAATTTATTTTTTTCCATGCATTCTTTTTGGAGTTTATATTCCACATTTGTATTGGACGTATCCTGCAGTGTGATGTCTGTTAGAGCAGAGCGGACCTAGACCCGTATTCATCACCAGACGTATCTTCACATCCGCTCCTTGTGTAATACAGACGTGCATGTGACCAGTTTACTTACTTTTTTTTAAAAAAAACTCACAGTACGTTTGTTTTGTGTACCTTATACCCCATTCATACTGCACCAAAATCCCGGGTTTTTCCTGGGTCGAGCTCAAACGACCCGGGTCTTGGTGCAGTATGAATGGTACAAGTGAAAAATCCGGGATTTATCGAGGGGTAATTCCCGGGTCGGACCCGGGTTGCCTGCACTATGAATGGAAAAACCCGGGTTTTTGCATAGTTGCATAGGGGAGAGAGGGTTTTTGCATAGGAGAGGGGGGGGGTGAGAGAGACAGAGAGAGAGACAGAGAGAGAGAGAGACACAGAGTCACACACTGAGATATTTTTTTTTTCTTTTCTTCCATATTCCAGCTTTCAGCCAATGAAAAGTGCTCTGGTGATGACTCCCACAAATTGCCAGGGCACAGACTTGTGCAGTATGAATGGGGTCAACCCAGGAAATTCCCGGGTCCAAGGTGCAGTATGAATGGTATTTCTGAGCTGGGACGCTCCGAGACCCTGCAAAAACCCGGTTTCAAAAACCCGGGATATTGCAGGGGCGGCAGTATGAAAGTGGTAATGAATCAGACCCTCAATTAACTCACATGCATGATCGCTCGTAGTGATAAACTTAATGCATGATATTATTATGAGCATTTGCACTAAATATCTACTTAGGTATAAAAGTGATCTTACAGCAACATAAACCTTCCGTGATTAATCTATTTATATATTACACTATATCCCCCCGGTCTCTGTTTTATATCTAGACCTTTATACACCCAGCAGTACTGGTACAAGGGGCGACCTCACCTCTAAGAACTTTATACACTAGAGGTCTATTGCACAGATTACTTTTTCATATTTTAGTGTTAATAATTTGGGGATCTGGATTCTGTGTCTATACGTCTGATGTCTTTTTTTTTTCCTCAGCAAAATCCGGAGAACGGGGGAGAGGAGAAAACTGCAACACAAATATATATATCCAAAACTACAAGACCTGAGGCCCCGGATCATAATGTTATAACAGATCAATCAACAACTCTGGACCCCGACTCTAATATAACCCATATAGCAATGTGCCTTGGCTGTATGGACTCGAAATTTCCAAAAAACCCTTCATGAAAATAGGCCCTATGAAGCCCTATAAGCGGACCACACATACAACACCCCACCGAACTCCCCAGCACCAATCACATCTGACAGAGTCTTTTCTGATTACATTTTATATTTCTGGCTATAATTACAAAGTTCCCGACTTACTATATTGGATGATTGATCAAGAAAACTGATCTACTAACATTCATACCTGCAATCAGACGCACTTTCACTTCCATCTGCACAATCAGCCAATCACGTGGTGCCCACATGCTATCCGTGGATGCCGGCTCTATCTAGTAACCCCAGACTACTGAGGAGTCCAATAATAAGATTAAGAATTATCTCTGATGTGCTTAGTGTAGTTTTGTTTTATATTTTACAATAAAATTGTCATTATTTCATCTCTCTATCATATCTATCTATCTATCTAACTCATATCTATCTCTCATATCTATCTATCTCATATCTATCTATCTATCTCATATCTATTTATCTATCTATCTTTCTATCTATCTATCTAACTCATATCTATCTCTCATATCTATCTATCTCATATCTATCTATCTATCTATCTATCTATTTCATATCTATCTATCTATCTATCTAACTCATATTTATCTCTCATATCTATCTATCTATCTATCTCATATCTATCTATCTATCTATCTAACTCATATCTATCTATCTCATATCTATCTATCTATCTATCTATCTATCTATCTATTTCATATCTATCTATCTATCTCATATCTATCTATCTATCTATCTATCTATTTCATATCTATCTATCTATCTATCTATCTATCTATCTCATATCTATCTATCTATCTACCTATCTCATATCTATCTATTTATCTCATATCTATCTATCTATCTATCTGATATCTATCTATCTATCTCATATCTATCTCCTATCTATCTATCTCATATCTATCTATCTATCTCATATCTATCTATCTATCTAACTCATATCTATCTATCTCATATCTATCTATCTTTCTATCTATTTCATATCTATCTATCTCATATCTATCTATCTATCTATCTATCTATTTCATATCTATCTATCTATCTATCTATCTATCTATCTATCTCATATCTATCTATCTACCTATCTCATATCTATCTATTTATCTCATATCTATCTATCTATCTGATATCTATCTATCTATCTCATATCTATCTCCTATCTATCTATCTCATATCTATCTATCTATCTCATATCTATCTATCTATCTATCTCATATCTATCTATCTCATATCTATCTATCTATCTAACTCATATCTATCTCTCATATCTATCTATCTATCTATCTATCTAACTCATATCTATCTCTCATATCTATCTATCTATCTCATATCTATCTATCTATCTATCTATCTATCTATCTATCTAATATCTATCTATCTATCTATCTATCTCATATCTATCTATCTGTGACAGGATGGACCACCTATGCCACCCTGTCTGTTGTTGCTATGAACCGGCTGGGCTTACTTTGCCACTGTTCCCTTTCGTTATCCCAAATGCGCCCTCTTGCCGCAGTAGGAGGGGCTTACAAAGGCTGCCACCACTGGATTCCTATACCGGCATCCAGAATCGGGTTTCTTCTGGGTAGCTGATGCTGCAAGTGTACCTCGTTACTGGTGTACCTGGGCTGGTAGTCCTGACCTCTCGATATAGATCAGGGTTGCTGTGGATGGATCCCCCCCTGGCCTATCACACTGGCCAGAGTTGCTGGGTAGTGGGCAGAGCGGTGGTACTGGAAAAGCTTGGGTCCAAACCTCAGACAGCCGGAGAACGGATTAGTTTTCAGGTCTAATCTGCAGGTCACAGGAATACAGCAATATTGAAGATGTTTCCAAACAGGTCTTTGAAGCAAGATGTTTATTTGCTCACACTGGTTAGAGGTCCCAGTGATCAGGTCAAATGTTAAAATCCGAAGAACCGGTTTCAAATACAAGCTGATGCCTTTTATACATTTCAGAAACTGTCTATTTTTAGAATCAGGATATAATCTGCTTCCCAAAACATAGATTTACATGCATTTCAAGGCTAACAAAATTTACACTTATCTATGAAATTCATCTGGACAAAAGGCCACACAGTAACGACCGCCTGCTGGGCCTCTGGCCAGAGCAGGCATGACACTACATCATATGCCTAATCGGAGGTTTCCACTAGCAACCTTACAAATCCCAAACAATGACACTTCCATACAAAACACATCCCAATACAAAAAAAAACTTGGTAAACAAAGGTTCATTGTATCAGATATATACATCAGAAATAAGGCATATCCTTTAGTAAGGTTAAAACAAGAGACAAATTTCTTCCCTTAGTCTCAGAAACTAAAGATTTCCCTATATCAAAACATACACAATTTTAAAAATAAGTGCATTGGCAATTTATATAAATCAGCGCCCTGCGCTATTTCCTTTAAATAAATTCATACCAAAAGTTATTTATCAGTGATCCAGTCACACTATCTATCTCATATCTATCTATCTATCTATCTATCTATCTATCTATCTATCTATCTCATATCTATCTATCTATCTATCTATCTATCTATCTATCTATCTCATATCTATCTATCTATCTCATATCTATCTATCTATCTATCTATCTATCTCATATCTATCTATCTATCTATCTATCTCATATCTATCTATCTATCTATCTATCTATCTATCTATCTATCTATCTCATATATATCTATCTATCTATCTCATATCTATCTATCTATCTATCTATCTATCTCATATCTATCTATCTATCTATCTATCTATCTCATATCTATCTATCTATCTCATATCTATCTCATATCTATCTATCTATCTATCTCATATCTATCTATCTATCTATCTCATATCTATCTCATATCTATCTATCTATCTATCTATCTATCTATCTCATATCTATCTATCTATCTATCTCATATCTATCTATCTATCTATCTATCTCATATCTATCTATCTATCTATCTATCTCATATCTATCTATCTATCTATCTATCTCATATCTATCTATCTCATATCTATCTATCTATCTATCTATCTATCTATCTATCTCATATCTATCTATCTATCTATCTCATATCTATCTATCTATCTATCTATCTATCTCATATCTATCTATCTATCTATCTATCTATCTATCTATCTCATATCTATCTATCTATCTATCTATCTATCTATCTATCTATCTCATATATATCTATCTATCTATCTCATATCTATCTATCTATCTATCTATCTATCTATCTATCTCATATCTATCTATCTATCTAATATCTATCTATCTCATATCTATCTATCTATCTATCTATATATCTCATATCTATCTATCTATCTATCGATCTCATATCTATCTATCTATCTATCTATCTATCTATCTATCTCATAGCTATCTATCTATCTCATATCTACCTATCTATCTATCTATCTATCTATCTCATATCTATCTATCTATCTATCTATCGATCTATATATCTCATATCTATATTACTATCTATCTCATATCTATCTATCTATCTATCTATCTATCTCATATCTATCTATCTATCTATCTCCTATATATCTATCTATCTCATATCTATCTATCGATCTCATATATATCTATCTATCTATCTATCTATCTCATATCTATCTACCTATCTATCTCATATCTATCTATCTATCTCATATCTATCTATCTATCTATCTCATATCTATCTATCTATCTATCTATCTATCTATCTATCTATCTATCTATCTCATATCTATCTATCTATATATCTCATATCTATCTATCTATCTATCTATCTCATATCTATCTATCTATCTATCTCATATCTATCTATCTATCTCATATCTATCTATCTATCTATCTATCTATCTATCTATCTATCTCATATCTATCTATCTCTCATCTCTCTATGTAATATCTATCTATTTCTCTATCTATCTATCTCATATCTATCTATCTATCTATCTCATATCTATCTATCTCTCATCTCTCTATGTAATATATATCTATTTCTCTATCTATCTATCTATCTCTCATCTCTCTATGTAATATATATCTATTTCTCTATCTATCTATCTATCTCTCATCTCTCTATGTAATATCTATCTATCTATCTATCTATCTATCTCATATCTATCTATCTATCTCATATCTATCTATCTATCTCAAATCTATCTATCTCATATCTATCTCATATCTATCTATCTCTCATCTCTCTATGTAATATCTATCTATTTCTCTATCTATCTATCTATCTATCTATCTCATATCTATCTATCTATCTATCTATCTCATATCTATCTATCTCTCATCTCTCTATGTAATATCTATCTATTTCTCTGTCTATCTATCTCATATCTATCTATCTATCTATCTATCTATCTATCTATCTCATATCTATCTATCTATCTATCTCATATCTATCTATCTATCTATCTATCTCATATCTATCTATCTATCTATCTATCTATCTATCTATCTATCTCATATCTATCTATCTATCTATCTCATATCTATCTATCTCTCATCTCTCTATGTAATATCTATCTATTTCTCTATCTATCTCATATCTTACAGAACAAAACAACACAATACCTTCAGAATGTCACTGCAGTCTACTGATCAGACGCTCTTCTAGGTAAATTATACCTCACTTCTTAATGTCTTTAAAGATTAAAACAATTCATACATTCATTGCTAAAATAACAGAGAACAGCCGCCCTCTTATGGGACAGTTTGTGCTATATCCAAAATAGTGACGATAAATCACAAGAAAAAAAGGGGACGTAGAAAAGTCGCTGTTCTCTGACTATTTCAAAACACCAATCAATGTGTAATTAAATCATTAATTTAATGTAAGTAAATAATAGCACATGACCATTGCGTTTCCACAACATATAAAATACTCATCCACTGCAATTTATCAGAGTGTATGAATAAAACATAATAACAAAAATCCACCTCTTAAAGCGCTTGTAAGTTATTTCTAGGATGACTATTTATTCAATCCTGGGGGTGCACTCCCCGGAAAGTCATATTACACACCCCCCACAGAGAAGAAAGAAAAAAAAAGGGTGTCAGTTGAAAACCAGCATGGGTGTTACATGCAGTCTGATAATAGCTCAGAGAATGTGAAATCAGGTTGAAAAAGCAATGATAAGATCTTTTAGTTCCTTAGCCACTTATTCTTCAATAAATTCTAGGCTCTTGCTGCCCACAATCCACTGATATAGTTCAAAGTGCAAATGAAATAAAAGTTTTAAAACCGCAAATGAAGCATTTAACTTCTTACGCGTTTCTCCACTGCAAAAATGTGGTTTCCTCAGAGAGTAGCAAAATAGTAATAGTCCACTTCTTTAAAAAGGACCTCTAGCCAATGGGATTCTGGACATAATTAATATCAGGTGAATTCAGAGAGAGAGAAAAAAATCTATCTATCTATCTATCTATCTCATATCTATCTATCTATCTATCTATCTCATATCTATCTATCTATCTATCTCATATCTATCTATCTATCTATCTATCTATCTATCTCATATCTATCTATCTATCTCATATCTATCTATCTATCTATCTATCTATCTATCTATCTATCTCATATCTATCTATCTATCTATCTATCTATCTATCTATCTGTCTATCTATCCATCTATCTATCTCATATCTATCTATCTATCTCATATCTATCTATCTATCTATCTATCTATCTGTCTATCTATCCATCTATCTATCTCATATCTATCTATCTATCTCATATCTATCTATCTATCTATCTATCTATCTATCTATCTGTCTATCTATCCATCTATCTATCTCATATCTATCTATCTCTCTGTCTATCTATCTATCTATCTATCTATCTATCTATCTATCTCATATCTATCTATCCATCTCATATCTATCTTTCTGTCTATCTCATCTATCATTGCTGTCACACTCTTGCACTGGGATGAGGGGGCCATAATAGACCCTAGGATATTCTATATCACTGATTATATAAAGGACAGAGTAGTGATCTGTAAGTTCAGACTCTCTGGTACCCGCAGTCACAGCTGGGAACATAATTTCACAAATGATTGTGCAAAGCATCAGTATAGGAAAGTGGGCGTGTCCATGTCACACAAAGCGATCAGATTGGTGTATTTACTTGAAATGATACGTCCTGTATTCCGCATGTTCTGCAATAAATAAATGATTCATATTGTCAGGTATCTATGTTACATAAAGACGTTTCACGTTAACACTTCCCTCACCGGTTTATTGATTTGGGATCACTGTGAAGCTCATGTAGCCGTGTAATACCTAGGTGATCCACAACACAGTCAGCATCAAACACACTAACACAACGTTATAAAGCATTACCCTAGGATTACTCTAACGGAGTTATACAGGAAAAGATTTATATAAAGATTTGCGCATTCTACAACTGACAGTTATACAGCCCATGTGCAGGACCGCCGTCATAATCAATGGCGCTAACCTGATTTCTCCAAAAAATTCCAGCCTCCTCCCCCTTCCCAACTGCAGGTAGAAGAACTTTACTTACCTATCAGACATTTGTTCAGAATAGAGGAGATTGGAAGGGAGAAGAGAAGGAATCAGAATGATTAGGGCCAATCATGACTAGAGATGAGCGGGCTCGGATATCTGAAATCCGAGCCCACCCGAACGTTGCCGATCCGAGCCGGATCCGAGACAGATCCGGGTATTCCCGCCAATTGCAAAACTGAAACCGAGGCTCTGAGTCATAATCCCGATGTCGGATCTCGCAATACTCGGATCCTATAAATTCCCCGCTAGTCGCCGCCATCTTCACTCGGGCATTGATCAGGGTAGAGGGAGGTTGTGTTAGGTGGTCCTCTGTCCTGCTATATTCTGTGCTGTGCTGTGCTGTGTTCTGCTCAGTCCAGTGGTGCTGTGTCCTGTGCTCTGTCCTTCTGAGTTCATTGGTGCTGCTGGGTCCTGTGCTGTGTCCTGTTCAGTCCAGTGGTGCTGTGTCCTGTGCTCTGTCCTTCTGAGTTCAGTGGTGCTGCTGGGTCCTGTGCTGTGTCCTGTTCAGTCCAGTGGTGCTGTGTCCTGTGCTCTGTCCTTCTAAGGGCATTGTTATTTCCCCATTATTCCCAAATTATAAAAAATTTCAAAAAAAGTTATAAAAAAAATTACAAAAAAAGAAATTATAAAAAAAAAAATATCCCAAAACAATCCTGCAGTATAAGTCCATTGGTACTGCTATATTACAAAGTTCACTGATTCTGCAGTATAAGTCCAGTGGTACTGCTATTACAAAGTTCACTGATTCAGCAGTATAAGTCCAGTGGTACTGATATATTACAAAGTTCACTGATTCAGCAGTATAAGTCCAGTGGTACTGATATATTACAAAGTTCACTGATTCAGCAGTATAAGTCCAGTGGGACTGATATATTACAAAGTTCACTGATTCAGCAGTATAAGTCCAGTGGTACTGCTATTACAAAGTTCACTGATTCAGCAGTATAAGTCCAGTGGTACTGATATATTACGAAGTTCACTGATTCAGCAGTATAAGTCCAGTGGTACTGCTATTACAAAGTTCACTGATTCAGCAGTATAAGTCCAGTGGTACTGATATATTACAAAGTTCACTGATTCAGCAGTATAAGTCCAGTGGTACTGCTATATTACAAAGTTCACTGATTTAGCAGTATAAGTCCAGTGGAACTGCTATTACAAAGTTCACTGATTCAGCAGTATAAGTCCAGTGGTACTGCTATTACAAAGTTCACTGATTCAGCAGTATAAGTCCAGTGGTACTGATATATTACAAAGTTCACTGATTCAGCAGTATAAGTCCAGTGGTACTGCTATATTACAAAGTTCACTGATTTAGCAGTATAAGTCCAGTGGAACTGCTATTACAAAGTTCACTGATTCAGCAGTATAAGTCCAGTGGTACTGATATATTACAAAGTTCACTGATTCAGTAGTATAAGTCCAGTGGTACTGCTATTACGAAGTTCACTGATTCAGCAGTATAAGTCCAGTGGTACTGCTATTACAAAGTTCACTGATTCAGCAGTATAAGTCCAGTGGTACTGATATATTACAAAGTTCACTGATTCAGCAGTATAAGTCCAGTGGTACTCTCCTGTGCCGCATATAATTTTTAAAGGCTTTGCCGAGTGTGTGTGGCTTAGGGGTACGCTCTCTTGTGCTACATATAATGGAAAACCAAAATTTGGAGGATAAAGTAGGGAAAGATCAAGACTCACTTCCTCCTAATGCTGAAGCTGCTGCCACAGACGGTGAAATGCCATCAACGTCGTCTGGCAAGCCCGATGCCCAATCTCCTAGTACAGGGCATGTAAAATCCAAAAAGCCCAAGTTCTCAAAAAATAGCAAAAAGAGAAACTTAAAATCATCTGAGGAGAAACGTAAAGTTGGGAATATGCCATTTACGACACGTAGTGGCAAGGAACGGCTTAGGCCCTGGCCCGTGTTCATGACTAGTGGTCCAGCTTCACCCAAGGATCTAAGCCCTCCTCCCCGCCCCCTACAAAAAATTTAAGAGAGTTATGCTGTCAGCAACAACAACAAAACAGCAAAGAACTCTGCCTTCTAAACAGATGACATCACAAATCCCCAAGGCGAGTCCAAGGGTGTTGGTGGTTGTGAAGCCTGACCTTCCCATCACTGTACGGGAAGAGGTGACTCCATCCAGCATTTGCACCACGACCTCTGCATATGCTGGAAGGATCACCCACAGTCCAGTTATAGATTTGGCTAATGAAGGTGTGAATGTTGTACACCGGGAGGAGGATATTGATGTAGCTGGCGTTGAGGAGGATGTTGATGATTATGATGCAGACAGATACCAAATTGCCTTTCTCAATTTCTATTTATATTCTTTATTATATAACGGCTGAATAGTTTTCTATTTTACTCCTAGTGGAGAGGGGATCTGATGCAGACAGATACCAAACAGCCTTTGTCCATTTCTTTGTATATTTGAATTTCTAGTTCTACAGTCTATGCAGGCTGCTTTTTTTATATTCAACTACAAGTGTAGGGCGGGGGGGGGGGGGGCATAGATAGCCACCAAAGTAACGTGGTCCATTTAATTTCACTTTCTAGCTCCACAATCTGTGCAGCCTGCTTTTTTTATCTTCAAAGTATTTACAAGCCTTGCAATCTAAATTAACTAGAGGTAGTGACGTGCTAGAACTCCACCCTCTATATGCTGCAGAGGATGGGGGAGCATCAAAAGGCCATTCAAGCCTACACAGCCACCTATGACATAGGAAAAGGAGTGGGGATGCGCCTGAGTCAAGCGCACTGGAGAATGATTTCCGTGTTGTGCAAGGTTCTGCAGCCATTTGAACTTGCCACACGAGAAGTCAGTTCCGACACTGCCAGCTTGAGTCAGGTGATTCCCCTGATCAGGCTTTTGCAGAAGCAGCTGGAGAAAGTGAGGGAGGAGCTGGTACACCATTGCGATTCCACCAAGCATGTAGCTCTTGTGGATGAAGCCATTCGTACGCTTTGCCAGGATCCGAGGGTGGTCATTCTTTTAAAGTCAGAGGAATACATTCTGCCCACCGTTCTCGATCCTCGGTTTAAAGCGTATGTTGTGTCTCTGTTTCCGGCGGACACAAGTCTACAGCGGTGCAAAGACCTGCTGGTCAGGAGATTGTCCTCTGAAGAGGACCGTGACATGCCAACAGCTCCTCCTTCATTTTCATCACTGTTTGTGCAGTTCCAAAAAAGAGGAACTGCCATTTCTATTGCTACCTTCTTTCTTTCTATATGTAAAAAAAAAAAAACAACTGCCATTTCTAGTACTACTTTGTTTCTTTCTCTATTTAAAAGAAACGTAATAAATGCCATTTCTAGTACTACCTTCTTTCTTTCTATATTTAAAACAAAAAAAAAACTGTCATTTCTATTACTACGTTAATTGTTTGTGTAGTCACAAAAAAAAAGGAACTGCGCCCTTAACTGCTATGTTGGTTTTAGACGTCCATCCGGTGTCCGCAATCTGTTCCCTGGAATTCAGACCAGTTGAGGGTTTTTTTATTATATTGTGGCCCCGGTATCAAATTGGGTACCGGGGCCACTCCACTACGCAGTCCAGATACTTGTTTGGTGGAATTCAGACCAGTTGAGGTTTTTTTTTATTATATTGTGGGGACCACTCCACTACACAGTCCAGATACTTGTTTGGTGGAATTGAAACCAGTTGAGGGTTTTTTATTATATTGTGGCCCCGGTATCAAATTGGGTACTGGGGCCACTCCACTACACAGTCCAGATACTTGTTTGGTGGAATCCAGACCAGTTGAGGTTTTTTTTTATTATATTGAGGGGGGGGGAACTGCCCTGCATATCTATAGGGAGGGGGGGGGGAACTGCCCTGCATATCTATAGGGAGGGGGGGAACTGCCCTGCATATCTATAGGGATGGGGGGGGAACTGCCCTGCATATCTATAGGGAGGGGGGGAACTGCCCTGCATATCTATAGGGAGGGGGGGGGGGAACTGCCCTGCATATCTATAGGGAGGGGGGGGGGAACTGCCCTGCATATCTATAGGGAGGGTGGGGGAACTGCCCTGCATATCTATAGGGAGGGGAGGGGAACTGTCCTGCATATCTATAGGGAGGGGGGGGGAACTGCCCTGCATATCTATAGGGAGGGTGGGGGAACTGCCCTGCATATCTATAGGGAGGGGGAACTGCCCTGCATATAAATAGGAAGGGGGGGGGAACTACCCTGCATACCTATAGGGAGGGGGGGAACTACCCTGCATATCTATAGGGAGGGGGGGAACTACACTGCATATCTATAGGGAGGGGGGGGAACTACCCTGCATATCTATAGGGGGGGGGACTACCCTGCATATCTATAGGGAGGGAGAGGGGGGACTGTCATGCATATGTATAGGGAGGGAGAGGGGGACTGTCATACAAATCTATAGGGTGGGAGGGGGGGGCTGCCATGAAAATCTATAGGGAAGGAGAGAGGTTGATATGTATGAAGGAGGGCAGAGGAGGGGGGCTGATATATGTGACTGGGGGAGTTTTGATGTGACGGGGGGGATAGCTACAGAGTGGAGGTAAGGAAAATAGCTGCAAGGGGGATGGATGCAGGGTGGGAGGTAAAGAAAATGGCTGCAGCAGGGGTTAAGGAAAATGGCTGTGGGGGGGGGTTGTGGTTAAGGAAAATGGCTGCAGGGGGTATTTAAAAAATGGAGCAGCTTTGGGGGGCAGAATCTCATGATTGTGTGGTGGTCACATGGGTGGTCTCAGCAATCACTAGAATACTAAATATTAGTGAGATGGGGCTGGTAGAGGTTTGTATTTGATTGACAACAAATATTCAGATATTGCTTATATATGCCTGTCCAATGGGGTACTTCTAGCTGGCCATAATGGAGTGTTTTGTTTTAACTAAAGGGCCTAATCATTCAGGGTTTGTTAACATTTTGCATTTTAATACATTTTTGCATTTTCAAAACAGGACGCCAACTTTCCAGAAGCCAGCGAGAGGATAACAAAGTTGCAAGAGAGAAGAGCAAGAACAGGTAAGAGACAATGGCACAATCTGTCTAAATTTGAATGCTGGAGAATACACCTGAACATTCATATTCAGGAGTGTTCCTATACACCTATATATTCGGAGGAGGGGGGGGGGGGCGCTGCGGCCGTATTAGCCTAGGGCGGCCAGAACCCTTAATCAGGCCCTGTGTGAGGCAATATATCACATTTAAAGAATCACAGTTGAGAAATTCTATGATCTTCCATGTTTTTAGGTAGTGATCCCGATACTCCTTAGTATTCACCATATATTGGCATGCAAGACATCTCCCACATTTATGAAAACCAATAGGTCTATTAGAGACCCTCTTTGGTGGAGATAAGGCACTGTGAACCAGACTATCTTTTAGATTCTTTGACCGACGCCATGTTATGGATATTCTGTCACCCAGGACTTTATCCAGATCTTTATCTGATTTAAGTACATCCCAATGTTTTTGAAAAACCTCAGCAATCTGTCGCCATTCGGAACAGAAAGAGCCAATAAGGCGAATTTTAGAGTCCTGCATTTTGTTTTTGGGAGGTGGATAGATGAGTTTGTCTCTGTCTCTCTTATGGACAGACATCTCTGCTTTGCGCATAATGCGCTTACTGTAACCTCTGGATTCCAATTGTTTTTTGAAGTCACTCGTCCTATTCATAAACACTTGTTCGTCTGAGCAGTTGCGCTTCGTCCTGAGGAGCTCCCCTTTAGGGATACCCCTAATAACTGCAGGGTGGTGGGAGCTAGATGAATGTAGAAGGCTGTTGGTTGAAGTTTTCTTTCTGTAAATGTCCGTATTAAGATGTCCATCTGGCGTTTTGGAGATAGTGAGATACAAAAAAGACTGGTGTCCCTTCCAACCCCCCCGTCCCCCGTCCCCCATCCCCCCGTCCCCTCCGTATCGGCCTGTGTTTAGTATTCCACCTCCTTCTCTGCGTCTTGGATTTAAATCTAAAAAATCTTTTATTGAGGTTTGATTGTCCCTGGCTATTGGAGACTGATCAGGAGTCTCGTTGCCAGACGATTCAATTTCGGAGGTACTGTACCCTGATGTTGACTTTTTTGGCTTAGAGATATCCCATCTAAAAACTCTATTATTTTGGTAGTCATGCATATCTCTAGCAAATTTTTTACGTTTCTTGTCCATGATCATACCTTCAAATTGATCAAAGTCAAGTTTAAATTTGTCATATGCTTTCTGAAATTTTTCTATATTCTCATATTGTTTCAATTTCTCTCCCAAAGATGTAATTTCATCTGAATAGGACTGTAGGAGTAAACTGTCATGTTCTATGAGTATATTAATCAAGTCATTAGAACATCTAGTTAAAACTTCCTCCCACTTTTTCTTTAGTTCACCATTATATAGTTTATATAGTTTAAATGCCGGGTATATTTTAGCCCTTAGACCCCTTGGGACCATTTGTTGTAAGATAGTTATTAAACATAGTCTTGTTCCAAAAGACTTTTGTTTGTTTGTACATTGTGTTTCTCAGATCATTCAATAATTGTGTCCAATCGACGGCTGTTCTATCATGACTAAATGTGTCACTGAAGAATTCCTCATCTGCATTTCCCTTCCATTTCTCTTGTCTCTTTAAGAGATCATTACTTATGCTAAAGGTTGGGTTCAACTCTTAAAGATTATTATATGATCCCTATATAGGTAATAACGAATCCTGTGCAGATATGATGAACAGTGAAACACTCCTCAGAATAATAGATTAAAGAAACACACCTATATCGCACCAGGAATATCCTATACGCTCTAGCCCTTATAGCCGCTTATAACCCACTGACTGATGCAAAAAACACTAACCTATATGCTACGACACCACAGTATGTGCATCCGTCATTAGAGTCTGATTTCTACACCAATAGTCTCCGATTCTCTTATCTCTCCCTGCTGGTAGTTGGCAGAAATTAATAGAAAATAAATTATATGGAGACGTTCTACAAATATATATTAACCCTTGTCTTTCTTCCACAGTACAACCCCTGGGGATGGAGGAAAAGATGACTCCGACCTAACAAAATATTATTATGGCCACACAAAAATTCCTTTAACGGACAGCAAAAAACTGTATGACGACGTTTATGATATAGTGTATGAACCAGATTGTATCAGGTGTGTCGATAACTTGCTACAAAACATAAGCAAAAAAATCTGTAATTCCAAACAAAAATGGTAACTGGACCAAACCAACATATAAAACGATTCTCAAGCCATCAGGAGGTCCGAGCGGAGGTGGGTTTCTGCGCCAGCTAGTGATAATGGCTCCCAACCAGGGTCTGGCTCGTAAGATTGAGTCTCAGCTCTGCAGCCTATTAGGAACACTTTAAAGGAAAGAAATGCAGGTAGCCCAGTGACCCAGCCCAAGGTAGTCCCCTATGGGACCGGCCCAGGGGGCAGGTGTTTCCCTGCACCCCAGAACGGCGCCCCTGCATCCACTGGGGATACAGTAAATATTGACAACTCCAATTACATATGGGATAATGTTTCTCCTACTGTACATTATAAGAGTATTACATTATGGTTAAAAGACGTCTTCATTTCCCAATAGCTCAGATATAATGTAGACATACCTATAGCGGTACTCCGATATAATCTGCACCCTGCTTGCCTATCCTTTCGAAGTTACTGGAGACAATAATTCATTGTCCAATGCAGAATATTACCAAATATTTACTAAATCACAGCAACATCCCTGACTGTTTATTGTACTCAGATACTAATCTGGAGGAAATGAAATTCCGTAATGCAGGTATCAGATGTCCTCAGCAGCAGGTTATATATAAAAGGGAGATTCATAAAAAAAACACTGAACATTGTGTGTGACACAAGACAAAGGACAATGAGGATCTGGCTCAGGTATTCTCTGATCGTCACTCTCTTCGCTGCTGTTTCTGCTGCACCCTTTCTCCTGAACCCCGAGAACACGACGCCAACCCCAGGACTTGATGCAGTAAGTTACCGCTGTGTCCTGCTCTGTTACAGATGGTGGGTCCAGCAGCAATGACCTCTCTGCTATTAATGTAACGCCATGGTCTAGCCAGACTCCGGCTCTTGGCCGGAGAATTAGTTCCATAGGTGAAAAATGAAATTGTATTAATAAACCAGATCTTTGTTAGGCTAGATATCCAGGTTTATTTAATTACAGTTGAACTAACAGAGAAATGTAAATGATAACTGGACACAAGGCTAAATATTCTGTAGTTTAGTTAAACAATAATTCTGGATATCACCAACCTGGGGTCCGTGGCCCTCTTGATCCAAAAGGTCCCCCAATATCGGTGACAATCCAAAAACGTGCTCTTCCCTGCTTCTGCCACTTCTCCACCCAAAACTGATTTTTGCAATTTTGTAGTTGTCCATTAAATTCGATTTAGAAAATGCCTTTTACCTTCAATATCTCATCCCCTGCACCCTGGAGGCCTGATGTTCACCTCTACTAGAGTTACACCCAGGGTATGGTATTAAGCGGGTCTTTGGAGGTATACCTTTTGGATCCCATTTAAAGTTAGGAGCAAATCCAGCTACAGGGTGCAAATTGACACATGAGCAAAGTTTGTTGCAAGACAAGGGGTGCAAATGCAATATTGGGGGTTTTTTTGCATGTAGAGAAGGTACTGGCTGCTTTTGAAAAGAGCGCAAAAATACTGAGAAGAATTTTTTTTACACTGTGATTTAGAATTCATGTGTCCCTCTCCCATCTGAACAGATTTTAAATGTGGCCATGACACCTTCTAGCTGGATTTAATCCTAAAGGAGGCCCTTTATGAGCAATCTGATGCCTCTGATATATCTATAGAGCCAGATATGAACTATTTAATACAAATATCAACCAAATTAAATTGAGGTTTAATCAGGACATAGGATTGAATTGTAATGGGGAATGTTGTTTTTTGGGGGAGGAGCTGTAAAGTCTTGTCTTTTAAAAAATAAAAAAGTTAATAACTGATTAATTTAATCAATTTCTTCTCAAAACACAGGTGAAATGATGGCACAAAAAAAAAAAAAATGGGTCCAGACCAGGGCCTGGATGGGCTGGGGACAGGGGATCATCTGCCCCCCAGGCAGGTCCCATAGTGGACTACCTGGGTCAATAGGCCACCTGAATTTTTTTTGTCCTGTAAAATAGGCTGCTGAGTCGAGTCTTCCCCCCAGGCTAAAATTTGACAGCCCTCCCCTGGCCCATTTTGTTCCTTAATATCTTAGTGTTTTAAAGTCCAATATGTATAAGATACTAGATGGACCATTTCCTGTCCATTGCTCTATGCTGTGAATGGACGACAGTGGTTGTCACAAGAAACATAGAAACATAGAATTTGACATCACATAAGAACTGCTTGGCCCATTTTGTAACCTAAGGTAACATCAAAACCTATTTGATCCTTATCCTTCTTTGTAATGATATCCTTATGTCTATCCCAAGCATGTTTACATTGCTGTACTGTATTATCCTCTACCACCTCTGATGGGAGGCTATTCCACTTATCCATATTAAGAAGGAACAATGGTCCAGATGCTCTGTACTTTATTACTAAATTTAAGGCCGACCTTACAAGGTTATTAAAGGTCTCCTTAACATTAACAGGTTATGCTCTAAGATAAGTAAAGTATCTCTATTTCCTGCTTAGTCAGCACTTCTGTCTTACATAATGATAACAGAATGCAATATGCAATACACACATTTGTATCTATTCTCTAAACTTTCCTACACTTAACACAACATCAAAAATGTAAGTCACACAAAACCCTGTGTTTTTAGTAATACATTCAGTTCAATATGTATATATATATATATATATATATATATATATATATATATACACATATAGATACATATATATACATATATATTCATATAGTCAAGTATTTGTGTATGTATAGATGTTTTCAGCAATATGTAAAATGTTATAAACAACAATATATATTATACATGATGCTGTTATATGTGTGAGAAAATTCTTATACTATTTTTAAGTTTTTTGTCCCATGATGCATCTCTCCTCGTCATTATCACCGTCTTGCCCCATCACCGTCCCCTGCCCCCCTGATAACATCATGATTCTCTCTGCTATTCTATCCCTCCTCCCTCATCCTTATTCCTCTCCCATCACCTCCTTCTATCTCTACACCCCTTCATCAACACCCACTAATATAATAATTGCCGTGAACATAGAGAGCTTGCAGTTATTTATAAGAGATAATTGATAACTGCAGTGTAAATAGGTTGTATCAAATGAATCCATTGATAAGTTAAAGTGTAAAATTTAAAGAAAGAGAGTCTGATGTAAATGTGTTTGATGGATTTGTACATCCCAGCGTGAGGAGATAACCAATGCCACTTTTACCAGCTTCCACGATCTCTCACTGTTAGTCTTAGACACTTGAATAGACTTTGTGGGGCCGTTCCCAGCTGGAGATCCTTGCAGGCAGCATGTGAAAGCCTATACAGGTATATAGAAATTAGGGATGTGCACCGGCGACTTTTGAGGTCTCGTGTTTTGTGTTTTGGATCCGGATTTTCGTTATTTTTGAGGTTCGGATTTGTCTCGCAAAACACTTGACGAAAGGTCTCGGTTCGGATTTAAGGTATTGGATTCGGATTTTTTTTGAAAAAAACATAAAAAGTTTAAAAATCAAGTTTTTGGGCTTATTTTCACTCCTAGGCTATTATTAACCTCAATAACATTCAATAACAAGCATTTCCACTAATTTACAGTGTATTCTGAACACCTCACAATATAGTTATTAGTCCAAAACGTTGCAACAAGGTATCTTTCTGGACTGCGTAGAGGAGTGGGTCACCACAATATATATTAAAAACCCTGAACTTTTATGATTCGCACCAATAATTGTACCTGGACTGCGTAGAGGAGTGGGTCACCACAATATATTAAAAACCCTGAACTTTTATGATTCGCACCAATAATTGTACCTGGACTGCGTAGAGGAGTGGGTCACCACAATATCTTAAAAACCCTGAACTTTTATGATTCGCACCAATAATTGTACCTGGACTGCGTAGAGGAGTGGGTCACCACAATATCTTAAAAACCCTGAACTTTTATGATTCGCACCAATAATTGTACCTGGACTGCGTAGAGGAGTGGGTCACCACAATATATTAAAAACCCTGAACTTTTATGATTCGCACCAATAATTGTACCTGGACTGCGTAGAGGAGTGGGTCACCACAATATATTAAAAACCCTGAACTTTTATGATTCGCACCAATAATTGTACCTGGACTGCGTAGAGGAGTGGGTCACCACAATATATTAAAAACCCTGAACTTTTATGATTCGCACCAATAATTGTACCTGGACTGCGTAGAGGAGTGGGTCACCACAATATATTAAAAACCCTGAACTTTTATGATTCGCACCAATAATTGTACCTGGACTGCGTAGAGGAGTGGGTCACCACAATATCTTAAAAACCCTGAACTTTTATGATTCGCACCAATAATTGTACCTGGACTGCGTAGAGGAGTGGGTCACCACAATATATTAAAAACCCTGAACTTTTATGATTCGCACCAATAATTGTACCTGGACTGCGTAGAGGAGTGGGTCACCACAATATATTAAAAACCCTGAACTTTTATGATTCGCACCAATAATTGTACCTGGACTGCGTAGAGGAGTGGGTCACCACAATATCTTAAAAACCCTGAACTTTTATGATTCGCACCAATAATTGTACCTGGACTGCGTAGAGGAGTGGGTCACCACAATATATTAAAAACCCTGAACTTTTATGATTCGCACCAATAATTGTACCTGGACTGCGTAGAGGAGTGGGTCACCACAATATCTTAAAAACCCTGAACTTTTATGATTCGCACCAATAATTGTACCTGGACTGCGTAGAGGAGTGGGTCACCACAATATATTAAAAACCCTGAACTTTTATGATTCGCACCAATAATTGTACCTGGACTGCGTAGAGGAGTGGGTCACCACAATATATTAAAAACCCTGAACTTTTATGATTCGCACCAATAATTGTACCTGGACTGCGTAGAGGAGTGGGTCACCACAATATCTTAAAAACCCTGAACTTTTATGATTCGCACCAATAATTGTACCTGGACTGCGTAGAGGAGTGGGCACTGGGCACCACAATAAAATATATAAAAAACCTTCAACAGATCTGCATTACACTACACATACGGCTGCTCCTCCATCCTCTCCATCATATACATGTTGGAGTTTTAGCGTGTGACAACCTCTTGTTTTTGATAATGTCAGTGCATTTTGAATATTTTTCAATTTGCCCCACACCACTGAATGTACTTTATCTATGATACGCAATACGCATCTATCTTGACTGCGTAGTGTGGTGGCCCCGGTACACAATTTGGTACCGAGGCCACAATATAATTAAAAAACCCTCCACGTGTCTGAATTCCACCAAACAAGTATCTGGACTGCATAGTGGGGTGGCCACGGTACCCAATTTGATACCGGGGCCACAATACCTCTTCCAAACATGCTACAGACAATTCGTCATTGAGAGACCCCAGACAGACAGGGTCGAAGTGTTATTGTTTGACTTTGTAAACCCAAAAAAATGTCCCTGTTGCACATAGTCGTGCAATGAAGACTGACTTTTTCATTTAAAGGCACGATCTTTAAAGTGTAGTGTTTGTAAGTCTAAGTCATATTATACTTTTGGTAAAATTGGTTTATTTTGTTCCTCTTTATGGTAATTAATTAGTAATAGAATTAAAGTAGGAAATAGAATTAAAGTATGAAATAGAATTAAAGTAGGAAATAGAGTGGTATAGAGTTGTAGTGTGGTATAGATAGAGTGGTCCACACAATATAATAATAAAACCCTCAACTGGTCTGAATTCCACCAAACAAGTATCTTGACTGCGTAGTGTGGTGGCCCCGGTACACAATTTGGTACCGAGGCCACAATATAATTAAAAAACCCTCCACGTGTCTGAATTCCACCAAACAAGTATCTGGACTGCATAGTGGGGTGGCCCCGGTACCCAATTTGATACCGGGGCCACAATACCTCCTCCAAACATGCTACAGACAATTCGTCATTGAGAGACCCCAGACAGACAGGGTCGAAGTGTTATTGTTTGACTTTGTAAACCCAAAAAAATGTCCCTGTTGCACATAGTCGTGCAATGAAGACTGACTTTTTCATTTAAAGGCACGATCTTTAAAGTGTCAGAAAGAGAGAGAAGACACAGGAGAGGAGAGTTGTAGCTGGGGACCTGGGGTGGAAGCTCCCAGGCTCCCCCAGCATTGCCTGGAAGTCTGAGCGTGGTGACTGAGCCAGGGCAAGGAATGTGTGCCCTGGATGAGGGGGAGAACTCCATGCCACTATAGTGAACCCAAGAGAGAGGGGGACACTGCACATGGAAGAGGCCCTGGAGTGAGGGCTGCTACAAGAGGCATGGAGGTTGTAGTGTCAGATCCTGAGGCTGAGAGTACACAGAGTGACGTGTCAGAGCACAGGAGACATTATCCCCGCAGAGGAGGGATGAGCTGCAGTTGAGAGGTACACAGAGTGTGTCAGAGCTGCATGGAGGAGAGGCTGCCTGCCTATTAGCATCCATGCATGTGCCCCTGCAGAAAGGGTGATCTGCAGTGAGTATGGAGTGCAAGAGACATGTAAATTATGTTATTTAACATCTGGATAACATTAAGAACTGTGCAGGAGGAGTGATAAGATATTTGCAACCATATTCGTATTTCTCATTAATAACTGTGCTGGAGAGAGTAAGGAGATGTATATATTCTGCAACCATTATGATTATCGTGCTGGAGGAAGAGTGTAAATAAAAGTTCAGTTTGTTATAGAGATGGTCTGGCGCCCAAATTATTGTGACTTCTATTACACTGCACCAAAGTGACATTACCTGTGTCCCACTAACTACAAAGAAACACCTGCATGTGCAGGGACCCCCTGATCATTTACACCCATGCCCATCAGCTAGCCAGGGCTTGAGAAGGAGGTGCACTGTGTACCCTTTGCACCCCACACTACACACAGTGACAGGGGGTTACATAATGAGGCCACAATATAATTAAAAAATTGGGCATCAACTGTCACTGTTGTTTAATATCTGATACACCTAAATATGGACTGCACAGTGGAGTGTCCCCGGTAGTAAATTTGGTGCCGGGGCCACAATACCTCCTCCAACTTCCAAGTGTAGTGTTTAAAGACACACAGCGTCAAAGTGTTATTATTAGTTGACTTTCTTAACCCTAAAATTGTCCCTGTTGCAAATATTCGTGCAATGGACAGTTACTTTTCTATTGAAAGACTCGAGCTTTCAAGTGTAGTGTTTATAAAATATAAACAACAATACAGTAGTTTTAGAGCACGTCAATACCTCTTGTTTTAAATTATGACACGGCATTTTACTTTTGGTTTAATTTCTTGAATTTTTTTACATTTGGTTTTACTTTTTGAACATGGCAAACGACTGTTGCTTGGTCATATAATGCAAAAAAAAAAATTCCAAGATGGAATTGTCCTTGGGCCCTCACACCCACCCTTATGTTGTTGAAATAGGACATGCACACTTTAACAAACCAATCATTTCAGCGACAGGGCCTACCAAACAACTTTGGCTGAAATGATTGGTTTGTTTGGGCCCCCACACCAAAAAAGCTATTCATCGCTCCCTGTACAGACTAAACAGGCTCTACTGAGGCAAGATGTCGTCCTCATCCTCAACCTCTGATTCCTCTCCCCCTACAGTGTGTACTTCCTCCTCATCACACATTATCAATTCGTCCCCGCTGGACTCCACAACCACAGGTCCCTCTGTAGTATCTGGAGGGCAGTGCTGTACTTCATTGAGGAATTGATTATTCATTTTTATAAACATCATTTTTTCAACGTTGTGAGGAAGCAACCTCCTTCGCCGCTCACTGACCAGGTTCCCCGCTGCACTAAAAACTCTTTCCGAGTACACACTGGAGGGGGGACAACTCAGGTAAAATAGAGCCAGTTTGTACAGGGGCTTCCAAACTGCCTTTTTTTCCTGCCAGTAACAATATGGACTGTCTGACATGTCTACTTGGATGGTGTCAGCAAAGTAATCATCCACAATTTTTTCTATTGTCACAGCATCCAATGCAGCGAGAGTAGACATGTCTGCAATGGTTGGCAGGTCCTTCAGTCCGGACCAGATGTTATCAGCATCCCCGCCAGTGCCTCTTTTGGGAAAACTGAGCTTTTTCCTCGCAGCCATAGATGTGGAAGAAAATGAGGGTGGAGCTGTTGGCATGTCACGGTCCTCTTCAGAGGACAATCTCCTGACCAGCAGGTCTTTGCACCGCTGTAGACTTGTGTCCGCCGGAAACAGAGACACAACATACGCTTTGAACCGAGGATCGAGCACGGTGGCCAGAATGTATTCCTCTGACTTTAAAAGAGTGACCACCCTCGGATCCTGGCAAAGCGTACGAAGGGCTACATCCACAAGAGCTACATGCTTGCTGTAATCGCAATGGCTTACCAGCTCCTCCCTCACTTTCTCCAGCTGCTTCTGCAACAGCCTGATCAGGGGAATGACCTGACTCAAGCTGGCAGTGTCGGAACTGACTTCTCGTGTGGCAAGTTCAAATGGCTGCAGAACCTTGCACAACACGGAAATCAGTCTCCACTGCGCTTGACTGAGGCGCATCCCCACTCCTTTGCCTATGTCGTAGGTGGCTGTGTAGGCCTGAATGGCCTTTTGCTGCTCCTCCATCCTCTGCAGCATATAGAGGGTGGAGTTCCAGCGCGTCACAACCTCTTGTTTGAGGTGATGGCAGGGCAGGTTCAAGCTTTTTTGATGTGCCTCTAGTCTGCGGTAGGCACTGGCTGAATGCCGAAAGTGTCCAGCAATTTTGCGGGCCACCGCAAGCATCTCCTGCACACCCCTGTCACTCTTGAGGTAATGCTGCACCACCAAATTAATGGTGTGGGCAAAACATGGGACGTGCTGGAAATTGCCCATATTTAATGCCCGCACAATGTTACTGGCATTGTCTGACACCACAAATCCCCATGAGAGTCTAAGTGGGGTAAGCCACTGGGAGATAATTTCCCTCATTTTCTCTAATATGTTGTCAGCGTTGTGCCTCTTATTAAAGCCTGTAATGCACAATGTTGCCTGCCTTTGCATGAGCAGCCATTTTGTAGATGCTGCTACTGATGCAGCTGTTGCTGTTGCTACGGAAGGGGATGCATCTACCCAGTGGGCTGTCACAGTCATATAGTCCTTCGTTTGCCCAGAACCACTTGTCCACATGTCCGTGGTTAAGTGGACAGTGGGTACAACCGCATTTTTAAGAGCACTGAGGACACTTGATCGTACTTCTCTGTACATTTTTGGTATCGCCTGCCTAGTGAAGTGGAATCTCGAGGGGATTTGGTACCGGGGACACAATACCTCCATCAACCCTCTAAATCCCACTCCACTGATGGCGGACACCGGGCGCACGTCTAACACCAACATTGCAGTTACAGCCGCAGTTATACGCTTTGCAATAGGGTGACTACTATCGTATTTGGTGGTCATGGCAAACGACTGTTGGACGGTCAATTGTTTGGTGAAAGACTTAGCGGTCTTACGACTTCCCCTCTGGGAAGATGACCGACTAACAGCAGCAACAGCAGCAGTGGCAGTAGTAGGCGTACCGCTGCAGGATTCCTCGGATGAATCCCGTATTGAGGAGGACTCAGTCTGGCTGCTGACTTGGGCTGCAGGACTGAATCTGATGGAGATTGTGGAGGAAGTTGACGAGGAGGGTGTTGCTGGTGTGTATCCAACTGGACCACGGGATTTAGGTGTCCCTGTACCGATAAGGGTCCTAGCCCCAGTTCCTGAACTAACCACTGAACTATGAAGGTTATTCAGGTGACGTATAAGGGAGGATGTTCCTAGGTGGGCAAGATCCTTACCCCTGCTTATTTGAGCTTTACATAAGCTACATATTGCCATACATTGGTTGTCTGGATTTGGATAAAAATAACTCCAGACCGAAGAGGTGCATTTTTTGGTCTTCTGACCAGGCATGACGATGGGCTTTTTCATCCCATGGACATCAGCTGTTTCCCCCCCTGGTGCCTCATTTACAATAACCACATCACCATCCTCATCATCAAGTTCCTCCACAGCGCCAGCTACATCATCAATAGCCTCCTCCCGAGCCACCTCTTCCCGTACAGTGATGGGAAGGTCAGGCTTGACAACCACCAACACCCTTGGACTCGCCTTGGGGATTTGTGATAATTTCTCTTTAGAAGGCAGAGTTGTTTGCTGTTTTGTTGCTGACAGCATAACTCTCTTCAATTTTTTGTAGGGGGGGGGAGGAGGAGGAGGGCTAAGATCCGTGGGTGAAGCTGAACCACTAGTCATGAACACGGGCCAGGGCCTAAGCCGTTCCTTGCCACTCCGTGTCGTAAATGGCATATTGGCAACTTTACGTTTCTCCTCAGATGATTTAAAGTTTCTCTTTTTGCTACTTTTTCTTAACTTGGGCTTTTTGGATTTTACATGCCCGGTACTACGAGATTGGGCATCGGGCTTGGAAGACGACGTTGATGGCATTTCATCGTCTATGTCATGACTAGTGGCAGCAGCTTCAGCATTAGGAGGAAGTGGGTCTTGATCTTTCCCTACTTTATCCTCCAAATTTTTGGTCTCCATTATATGTAGCACAAGATACTGCAGAATGTGTGAACTTGGTAATATTGCAGTACCAATGGACTTATACTGCTGGATTGGTTTTGCAAATTTGGTTATAATTATTATATTTTTTTTTTTTTTTAAATTTTTTATTTTTTTTTACTTTTTTCTTATTTTTAAAAAACTTGGGAATAGTGGGGAAATAACTATGCCCTTAGAAGCACAGAGCACAGGACACAGCACCACTGGACTGAACAGGACACGGCACAGGACACAGCAGCACTACGGAACTCAGCAGGACAGAGCACAGGACACAGCACCACTGGACTGATACTGCAGAATGTGCGAACTTGGTAATATTGCAGTACCAATGGACTTATAATGCTGGATTGGTTTTGCAAATTTGGTTATAATTATTATATATTTTTTTTTTTTTTAAATTTTTTATTTTTTTTTACTTTTTTTTTATTTTTTAAAAACTTGGGAATATTGGGGAAATAACTATGCCCTTAGAAGCACAGAGCACAGGACACAGCACCACTGGACTGAACAGGACACGGCACAGGACCCAGCAGCACTACGGAACTCAGCAGGACAGAGCACAGGACACAGCACCACTGGACTGATACTGCAGAATGTGTAAACTTTGTCATATTGCAGTACCACTGGACTTTTACTGCTGAATGTGTGAACTTGGTAATATTGCAGTACCAATGGGCTTATACTGCAGGATTGGTTGTGAAAATTTTGTGGTAATTAAAAAATATTAAAGTAGTTTTTGGTATTTTTTAAAAAAACTTTTTTTTATTTTTTTAAACACAGGGGAATATTGGGGAAATAACTATGCCCTTAGAAGCACAGAGCACAGGACACAGCACCACTGGACTGAACAGGACACGGCACAGGACCCAGCAGCACCACTGACCTCAGAAGGACAGAGCACAGCACACAGCACCACTGGACTGATACTGCAGAACACAGCACAGCACAGCACAGCACAGCACAGCACAGCACAGCACAGCACAGCACAGCACAGCACAGAACTAAACAGCACAGAACTAAACAGCACAGAACTAAACAGCACAGAACTAAACAGCACAGAACTAAACAGCACAGAGGACCACCTAACACACCCTCCCTCTACCCTGATCAATGCCCGAGTGAAGATGGCGGCGACTAGCGGGGAATTTATAGGATCCGAGTATCGCGAGATCCGACAACGGGATTATGAGTCAGAGCCTCAGTTTCACTTTTGAATTTGGCGCCAATACCCGGATCTGTCTCGGATCCGACTCAGATCCGCAACGTTCGGGTGGGCTCGGATTTCATAAATCCGAGTGCGCTCATCCCTAATAGAAATATGACCTTCAAAGGAAAATGTTGTCATAGCTCATATTTTGGGAAATCTGGGTGTCTGGAAATACTGAGGGGCAGAAAACACACTAGGGTTGTGAATGACAAGTACGGGGGATATCTGTGAACAGCTATAATCCCATATCTTTGGAAAAGCTATGTCACATTGTCATAATTCCATCATGTTTGGTATTTAAATGTGCGGGAGATTATGACCGGCTTATTGAACGGGGAGTTATTTCTCTTGGAAATATCTGTGAAGAATTACCCACAGGTCAAGACTTTGGGAATATTTGTGAGCAAAGTATAGTGACACCCAGGGGACATCCCTGCCCCCTATTAGCATTAAACACTGCCCCTGTGAAGACCATCCCATGTCATGTTGCTTAAAAACCTGTGTTCTGAAAGAACAAAACTTTCAGACTTTTTGGGAAATCAATTTACATTGATAAGCTGTCCATCTTCCTAGCCAAATTCCCTTGGCCAGAATGCAATTCATGTAAGTGCAAATCTGAATGTAACCCCTTTTTCATTTTAAACTGTTTTGCTTGTTATGTCAAATCTATTAATTGTTATTTATTATTTTTTTATCTGTATGCCCTGTACTTTTGTATATTAAATCTATAATTTAATAAGTTGCGTTCTTGATACTCTAACGAATCCATTAGCCTATTAGAAGAAGAGATTGCTCGACCAAGTTAACCCTTGGAATGCCAGTGTGTGATTTGTTGATACATTTGATTAACAAGCTGTGTGTGCTTGTATGTACATTTGTGTAACAGTCTGGAGGTGTGAAGAGTTAACCCCGTGTGTGCTGGTGTGGGTCTTGTTAGTTTGTGGATAACTAGAAGCCTGTGTGCCAGTGTGGGACAGTATATTGGGGTCCTATTGCCCGTTTTCAATAGGTGGTGACAGAACCTGAAGTGTCTGGGGGGTGTGAGAGTGCTGTGTAGGGGCGATTCAGTAGGTCTATAACCTGTGTGATAGGTGAGAGAGACTGCGGGCTGAAATTGTGTGTGACCTCATACAGCGAACACCCCAACGTCACGGCCGCTGGGAGCGTGTTTGTGACAATCATCATACCCCCTTTCCTCATACCCCGTTACAGAATCGTACCTCACTTTAATCATCATACCCTCTTCACCGAAACATCAGGACTGATTACTTCAGCAATGCCAGAATATTACTTAAGGCTTAAATTATTATTATTATTATTATTTATTTATAAGGCGCCACAAGGTTTCCGCAGCGCCGAACACAGTACAAACAATGGACAGTACAGGGAATAACAGTACAGAACAATAAACGAGTAATACCAAAACTTCAGATGCTCCAGGAAAAGCAAAAATATTGAGGTTGGAGCAGAAGAGAAGGTAGAGAGACAGGAGGGAGAAGGGCCCTGCTCATTAGAGCTTACATCCTAAAGGGAGGGCAACAGACAGTCGGCACAGAGGGAGTCAGAGGAGGGGAGCAAGCGCACCCTATTCAAAGGAGGAGCCAGGAGATGAGAGCGAGCATGGAAAGAGGGTTAAGTGGAGGGCTGGTAAGCCTTGAGGATGAGATGAGTTTTGAGTGCCCGTTTGAAGGAGCACAAGTTAGGGGATAGACAGATGGAGCGAGGGAGGTCATTCCAGTGCAAGGGGGCAGCTCGGGAGAAGTCTTGAATTCTGGAGTGGGATGAGGTGATCAAAGTGGAGGAGAGGCGACGGTCATTGGCCGAACGCAGGGACGGGGTGGGAGTGTGGATGGAGAGGAGATTGGAGATATAGGGGGCAGTAGAGTGGGAGAGGGCCTTATAGGTGAGGGTAAGAAGTTTGAAAAGGTTCGATAGGGGAAGGGGAGCCAGTGAAGGGCATGGCAGAGAGGGGAGGCAGAAGAGGAGCGGCGAGAAAGGAAGATAAGCCTCGCCTTGCCGCATTGAGTATAGAACAAAGGGTGGCAAGGCGAGAGCGGGGGAGGCCGGTGAGGAGAAGATTACAGTAGTCCAGCCGGGAAATGATGAGCGCGTGGATAATAGTTTTGGTTGCTTCATTAGATAGGAAGGGCCGCATGCGGGCAATGTTGCGAAGTTGAAAGCGACAGGATTGGGCAAGAGATTGAATGTGGGGGGTAAAAGAGAGGGAGGAGTCGAGGGTAACGCCCAGGCAGCGTAGTTGGGGGACGGAGGAAATGGTGGAGTTGTTAATAGTGATGGAGAGATCCAGATGGAATAAGGACTTAGACGGAGGGAAAACAATGAGTTCTGTTTTTTTCAATGTTGATTTTGAGAAAGCGAGAGGACATCCAAGAGGAGATGGCAGAGAGGCAGTCAGATACACGAGAGAGGAGGGGAGGAGAAAGATCAGGAGAAGAGATGTAAAGTTGAATATCATCGGCGTATAGGTGATACTGAAGGCCGAATGAGGTGATGAGAGCACCAAGAGAGGAAGTATAGAGTGAGAAGAGTAGAGGGCCAAGAACAGAGCCCTGAGGGACTCCTACATGGAGGGCAGAGGGGGGGGGAGGATGAACCGGACATAGATACAGAGAAAGAGCGGTTGGCTAGATAAGAGGTGAACCATGTAAGGACAGAGCCAGAGAGACAGAGAGAGTGAAGAGTCTGCAAGAGGAGGGGTTGGTCCACAGTGTCAAAGGCTGCGGATAGGTCCAGGAGGATGAGCAGGGAGAAGTGACCCCTGGATTTAGTAGAGAGGAGATCATTTGTTACATTGGTTACATTACATTAAATAGAGAACATCACTTACACATAGAGCACAGCTACTTACTTACTAAGATTTATTATCTTCCTTAATTCGTTAAGTAGAGTACACCGAAAGGCTCATACTTAACAGACTTAAAATATTTGGGGGAATGATCCCTAAGTCTAAATTTTATAAGTGGTTTTAAGAAACTTAAACAACAAACAGCCCTTCAAGTAAACAGATCTTCAGGCCTAAGACAGAGACGTCCATTGACCTTTGATATGGGTCCAGCTATTGCTTTTAGATCATAAGATCTGGGAGTAAATGAGTACAACTGTTTTTGGAAGTGCAGTTACTCAGTCTGTCCTGCAGGTGTCACTGTTATCTACACATTGGCAGCAGCAAGTTCTCTACTGACAACATCAAACTTAAATAAATGATGAATAAAGGTTGCTCCACATCATGAATGCTGCCATGTGCAAGTGCATCTCTATTCCTGCTGGGGAGTAAATCTAAAATTGGTTGGATTTGGGGAGGTCAGAGCAAAGGTTTTCTTACAAGTACAGAGTAGTTTTGTAAAGTGCTAATGAAACTAGAATTTAATTAGTGTAATGACATTATTTTAATTATTATTATTATTATTATTATTATTAGGGTGCCAAAAAAATTCTGTAGCACCATATAGAGTGGTAGTACAACAAGGGTTTAACATAACACAAGAAGCATAAAGTAACACGAGTAACAAATTTACAGCAAAGGAAGCCTAATACCAGTAATGTACAGGAAACCATCTATAATGATGGCAGCATATAGTGCACAGGAGGGCTGGGGAACAACAAGGGAGGGGAGGTGAGAGGAAGAGGAGACAGGGAAGGTCCTGAGCATGAGAACTTACATTCTAAAGGGGAGGGGGGCAGCTGAAACATAGGAGGGAGATATAAAGAGGGGAAGTTGGTGAATGAGGTGGGTCAGGAGAAGGCATTAGGTGGTAGTCTGGTAGGCTTTGAAGACATGGTGAGTTTTGAGGGAGTGCTTGAAGCATTGGAGGCTGAGTGAGAGAGTCAGATGTGAGGGGCATGGGAGTAATGTTGGAGGTAGGAATGTGTGTGGGACCTGGTTACCAGGGCGAGGTGAGACGACGGTCATTGGCCGAGAGGAGAGGGAGAGGAGAGAGAGGGAGGGAGTGTGGAGAGAGATAAGTAGAGGAATAGAGGAAAGGGCCTTATAGACTTGAGCATCATCTGCATCGAGGACGGTACAGTGAGGGAACCAACACCATCACCCCAGGTAAAAGCTGCAGCCAGCACCAGGATACAACAGGCTGGGCTGTGACACTATCACCGGGATCTCCGCAGCTTGGGGGCCCCCTGTTATAGGGGGACACAGCTCCAGCCTGTTCAGCAAGGGGCTGAATTCAATAAGTGAATCAGGCACACACAAAAAATGCACATGTCCCCCTAGGAGATAACATCCATGTGCTGATATCACAGGGGCTCCTCCCAGCAACCTTTGACGGTGCATGTTGGGGTGATATTTCAAAAGTAAAGAATAACATTTTTGGATGTTCCACTACTGGTCCCAGCAAGCCGTGGCAGCTGTAAACTTCTTGGGAATTCTGACGTTTGTAGACGTACCACCGTGAAGTATAGCTGCCAGAGTAGTACTACAAGCAGCAGCATGCCCTGGCAGCCAGGGCTCAATGGGACCTGTAGACACACAAAAAAACACAAACTTCTTGAAAAAATTATTTATTTAAATAAAGTTTCCACCAATAACTCGTTCATCAATTTATTACACAACTAATCACAAATGGATCCTCTTCTTTCTTCCTGCCAAAGAGATTGAAAAACACATATTGATGCCACATAACTACTCCTTGCTGAGCCCCACACCACCATTACAGTATCTCTTTGCTATGATTAGTCAGAGCCTGAGAAAGCCTCTCTGATTGGTTAGTTGCAGATAGACCCCACTTATGGTCTAGCCATAATGAACTTCGTGGTATCAATGAGGTTCATTGGGTCTATCCACAACCAACGCTCTGACCAATCAATATGATATATTTTTTTCAGAAATGTGACTTGTCCACACCCCCTTTAGGAGGAGACTTGGTCGTGTCCTAATTTGGACATTTCTTGGGAAACAAAACTTTTCACAATCCATGTTTGACCTACCAGTCTACCAATTTGTGACTAGTGAAACAAGCCACAAAAATATATACATAGATACCAACACCATAAGAAAGCTATAGATATAATGTATCTTCCCCTGGAATCCATATAATATAGTCATGTTTCCTATGCATATGTGAGGAAAATCATACTCCAGACTGATTGTGTGCTATGTCCTGTAAATAAGTTGTACTTTTTATAGAACTCTTTACTAAAAGTGTTTTAGAAGGCAAGAGCAATAAAACAGTCATAACATAGTTCAGCATACTAAAACACATCTTTCAGTGCCCTCACAGAGGAAAGGGTGGGCAAGGAAAATTGTTAAAAAAGTAATGAAATGATTTTAGAAATTGTCAGTTCTTAGTCAGTTCTTTTTCTACAACTGATTTGTCCAGGCTTTCTAGCCTCCCCCAGGTGTCAGCATTAGCAAAGAGTGAGTTAGAGTGCTATGACTGTTTCTGTCTTAATTCCTGTTTTATTTTAAGGTAACTGTTTAGAATTTCTATTTCTGAATGTCAGTTTGTCATCACCAAATTTTTTTTAATAAGCATTGTGACTTAATACAGTTCTGTCTTTGTGTACTTAAAGAATTCATGTGCCTTGTATTGGTTTTTATAATGTAACAAGGTAATGTTTGGTTTACAGTAACTCCAGTTTGGGAGGGAGTAACTGAAGACTTCCTAAGAGTGTCAGCTCTTGAACTAAATATTAGTGGTGGCAGAACTTTGGGTTTAATATATATATTAAACCCAAAGTACTGCACACCCCTATACACTAGAAAAATATCTATTCAGAATACTGACATTTATATTATGTAATTAATTATTTTATTAATCTCCTTCAGTCAACAGCAATCTCACTCCAGACATAGTAGAAGATGATTGGAGTGAAATAGAACAAAAGAAAATTTACAATCCATGTAACCCTGAAAATTGATGGGCCGCTGGGAGATGTTATTTTGGCCGTGTGGCACAGTCCCGTCACATCCTTCGACTATGAATAATGCTGCCGCTCAACCGCACACCTTCTACTCTAGATGATGCTGCCGCTCAACCGCACACCTTCTACTCTGGATGATGCTGCGGCTCAACCACACACCTTCTACTCTAAATGAAGCTGCAGCTCAACCGCACACCTTCTACTCTAAATGAAGCTGCAGCTCAACCACACACCTTCTACTCTAAATGAAGCTGCAGCTCAACCGCACACCTTCTACTCTAAATGATGCTGCAGCTCAACCAGACACCTTCTACTCTGGATGATGCTGCAGCTCAACCGCACACATTCTACTCTGGATGATGCTGCAGCTGAACCGTACACCTTCTTCTATAGATGATGCTGCCGCTCAACCGCACACCTTCTACTCTAAATAATGCTGCAGCTCAACCAGACACCTTCTACTCTGGATAATGCTGCCGCTCAACCGCACACCTTCTACTCTAAATGAAGCTGCAGCTCAACCACACACTTTCGACTCTGGATGATGCTGCAGCTGAACTGCAAACCTTCTACTCTAGATGATGCTGCAGCTCAACCGCACACCTTCTACTCTAGATGATGCTGCAGCTGAACCATACACCTTCTTCTATAGATGATGCTGCAGCTCAACCGCACACCTTCTAGTCAGGATGATGCTGCAGCTCAACCGCACACCTTCTACTCTGGATGATGCTGCAGCTCAACCGCACACCTTCTAGTCAGGATGATGCTGCAGCTCAACCGCACACCTTCTAGTCAGGATGATGCTCCAGCTCAACCGCACACCTTCTACTCTGGATGATGCTGCAGCTGAACCGTACACCTTCTTCTATAGATGATGCTGCTGCTCAACCGCGCATCTTCTACTCTGGATGATGCTGCAGCTCATCCGCACACCTTCTAGTCAGGATGATGCTCCAGCTCATCCGCACACCTTCTACTCTGGATGATGCTGCAGTTCTGCTCTCCCTAACGCATTCCATATTTAGTCATCATTGCTATATGGATATCTAGAATTATTGTCCTCCATGTACCAGCTGAATGCATTGATTGGATTGTATGGATTGTCACACATACTATAATTAAAAACTAACTGCAGCTCAAAGTGTACGATTTATCCTTAAACAATTTTTTTTGTTCATTTATAGGCTAGATCGGTTGTGTCTAAGCTTTCTGCAGTCAGTTAAGGACTCCTAATAAATCTGGCAAGACATAGGAACAAAATAATTTATATTTAGTTAACTATACTCTGTAGATGGCCCCATTCTGCCGGCTGGACTGGAACCACTGGTTTCATCCGCTGTAAAGTGTTATTGATGGTAGATGAGTTTTCATACAATTGATCAATAATTTTCCTCACAACTATTAGGAGGCCACTGGGACAGCAGCACATGGGGAATTCATTTACAAATTACACTTTTCTTGTTGCAAATGTATAAGTTGTGGTAGATCTAATCATTTACAATATTCGCCTTTCACAGTGCACATAGCTGATATATAAATGTTTATGGCAGTTTGTATAAGAAATGAGAATTGCTCCATTTAATTGTCCACCTTTAAGCAGCAGAACAGCTGAACTCAACCTTCAGTTTTTCATATTTCCCTCCCTAATTTTTAATACATTGATTTGTCTTCACAACAATTTAGAACACTCATTTTATAATATGAAGGGAACTCACCTTCCCACCCATGTACTGGGAGCTAAGGACATTATGCACGACTCCATGTGGCAGCTACAAGCTGCCTTGTCATGACCAATTCACAGCAAACTGTCATTTATTTCTTTGATACTTCTCTGACCAGTTCTATAAAGGAAATTAAAATCTTGTGATTTTTAATCATTTCTAAGGATTTGTGATCTATTGAATGTTTCCTCGGAGCAGACATCACTGTTATTCTATAAAAGTTAGATAATGGTCATCATCATCATCATCATCATCAACACTTATTTATATAGCGCCAGAAAATTTCGTAGCGCTTTACTGATGGTAAAAAATAAAACCTGGATAAATACTAAATTTAAATAAAATAATTAATAAGTAAAGTTAAAAGTACTCAAGATAAAATACTGTTTCACAGTAACACTATAACTTTTAATAGTCTGGTGAGTTCTGAATAAATACATCACTGATGTCAAATGTTTTGATAAAGCTGATTGGACAGTTGTCCTTCTATTTAAAAAAATTCTAGACCTAAAGCAGATCTCTACTTAATACAGAAAACATAAATTTAGAGGGAGTTCAATGAACTAATATAAAAATCGAAATTGTACTTACCAGGGGGTTGCAATTTTTTGATGCACTGTGGTCCCTGTTGACAGTAACTGTTACACGCTAGACTCAGATCTCCTCTTACCACTCGCCCTGTTTCAATGTAGCTGATCAGGTGCAAATTCCCCCTCACCGCCCATGAACCTTTGATTTTCATGTATCTACCACTCACTGTTCCTGCAGACTCTCCGATCCTGATTCATCAAGTAACGTATCTGCTGATTTTGAGTCTATCGTACACAAAATCTCTCTGCGGGTGCCAAGAACCGGACCATTCACCAGTAAACTCAGTTCTGTCCACTTCATCTTTGAGCGCAAAGGACATTTGTAAGGTCCCTAAAGGAGATGTGCCTCACAGGGCGACTACCTCCTAATACCTCCGAATTTACCACGATCCGCGTGGATGACTGGATCCCACCTCGGTCCCGGTTTGGGTTTTCTCCGGACGCCCGCAAGTAACGCCTAAGAGGGAAACACACAGTTAAACCGAGTCTACCAAGTAAGGGCTGTCCGAGACTACGGCAAGGGACGAAGACACGGTCAGTCCAAGCTCCTTGCCGCCTCCTCACTTTGTTCTTGCCAAGACGCGGGGGACTTCAGGCACTGAAGGCCAAGACTAATCCGAGGACTAATCCCGCCTCAAGTGCCTCACACACCTGCCGGTGAGGGCCTAACCGAAAGGAGGAATCGAGCGTGATACTCACCGGGACACTCCCACTTCCGATCCGGTTCTCCTGCACCTTCCCGACTCCTGCGGATGACAAGACACACAGCCTCCCTCTACGCTCTCCGTGAACTAAGATGGCACCCACAAACTGGACTAACTACAAACGGCGACCCGACCCTAACAACGTTCTAATGGTCGGCAACGCAACTACGTCAAACACTAGGACTACTAAATGTGGTGCACTAACGGAACTAATAGTTACACGCTACGGGGAACACCAGCCGGTGTTCACAGCCTAAACCGGAGGGCGGTTCCTAACCCCCTCACCCAGGTCTTACCAAGAAGCTGCCTTCTTGCTATGGAGTCACACACAGGCCCTAAGTACGGGTTCTTTAAGCCCGGCTGAGGCTCAGTAAAACAGCACACTAACCCGCGGGCCGACTGCCGCACGGAACAGCCGATCGAACTGAACCGCCCGACTGCCTGTACTCGGGTATCTCACACGTGTCCCTTCGTCCGGAACCACAGGTCCACCTGCACGGAACCGGCCTTGAGGACCCTTGATCAGAACCACGGCCGCCCCTGGAACTGCCTCAAGGTGTGCTGCACTGCCACCAACTCACTCAGCCACCCCCCTTGGGTACCAGTGTGACCCCGGGGACCTAAGGGACAGGGACACTACGTGTGTTCTCCCCTGACTATGTGTATGCTGTTACTTACACTTGTCCCCACACAGCACGGGTTAGCACAGGAAAACCACAGGAAACAAGAGCCTACCTTTAATGGGGGCCTGACGTCTTGCCCCTGGACACAGTTAGAAAGCACACCAAAATACTGTAATGTAAACTACACTCGCCACACAGACAGAATAAATAGATACAGTCTACAGTACTTTGCCGCTACTTACCCGAACACACCGCTGCTAGCCAACCAGCAGGTTGCTACAGCACCACGGGAGCCTACGCTCGACCGTACCTCCTAACCACGTGTGCTCACCTCACACAGGACCGCGCCTACTCTCACGAGGCTCCCACGCCTCTACCTCACACCACCAGGGCCTTAGGCCCTACACACCATGGGTCTCTGCCCAGCTACGCACAGAGCCTTCTGCTCTGACTAATGGGCCTCAGCCCCCTCTCTAACCCAGGGCTCTGAGCCCACTCACTAGGGCCTTGTGCCCTACTACCTAGGAGATGGGCTACCAGCCCCTAACTAGGCCCTATGGCCTTCCTATGGCCTCTAGGCCACTAACTACCTAAGGGCCTTGTGCCCTTGTACCTGGGGCTCAGAGTCCCCCTCTCTAACTAACAGGGGCTTGTCCCCTTTATATAGATATGCTAATGGCCTACTGGCCCACTACCACGTTGGGGCCTAGTGCCCAGGTCCCTGGGCCTTGTGCCCCTACTATAGAGTGCCAACGGGCCTTGTGCCCGACTTTATTGTATGTACTGCGGGCGTGGGCCCGGGAGAGGAGTTGCCTGGCAAGGCCTTACCTGGGGCTGTCTTCGGGGAGCTTCTCCTGGACTCCTTCCCCGCCTGCCGCTGCTTCTCTGCTCTGCCGCCGGCTTCTGCTTTTGATCCCGCCGGTCTTCAGGCAGCAGAGGCGCTCTTAGCCCTAACAAGGGCTCTCTGCCGCCACTGCTGGTCTCCGCTGTCTTCGGTTCTTGATCCCGCCGGTCTTCAGGCAGCAGAGGCGCTCTTAGCCCTAACAAGGGCTCTCTGCCGCCACTGCTGGTCTCCGCTGGCTTGTCTTCTGGTCTTGATCCCGCAGCTCTCCGCGACACGTCCTCTTCTGACTCTCTCCGCCGTCGAACTGAACATGGCGGCGCGCGCGCCGACTTAAATAGTCGGCGCCGCGCTAGCGTCATCACGTAGCGTCGACGCGACGCCACGTGATGACATGGCGGGCCCGGATTGGTCCGTCGCCATGTTTCTTTTTGAAATGGCCGGGAGGTGAGCCCTGATTGGCTCACCGTCCCGGCTGAACGGAGGGGACCGCCGCCCGAGGGATGACGACGGCCCCGGACAGGTAAGTCCTCTACATTTCCCCCGTTTTTAATGTCGGCAGTCCCTGCCGACAAAACCCTGGTCCACACGAAATCCGGGTCAGTATAACGTCCTCCAGGCTGGCCCAAGTTTGGCCGCTGCGATCTTCTGGGTTGAAGCGGCGGTGTCGGAAGGTCCAGGTCCACTGGAGTAGCATCTGGAGTAACAACGTCGTCGGCGGTCATTGGTGCCCACCAATCCACCCCCGTCGGGGCGGGTATAGGATCTGGCTCACTTCTCTCCTGGACGTCGGAAGGCAAATCCAGAAAACCACAGGGACGTAACATATTCCGATGTAGCACCCGCGGTCTTCCAGTCCCCTCCGCAGGAACCACCTCATACAAAGGAAGGTCAGGAGCCATGCGCCGTTGCACTACATGTGGCAACACTTCCCACCGATCGCTGAGTTTATTTCCCAACCTCTTAACTCTTACCAGTACCCGCTGACCCACTACGAAGGGGGAAGCCGTGCTGTTGGTTGGCCCGTGATGGACTTTGGACCGTAGCTGCCCCCTCACCACGTCCCCGGCAATCTTCAGCTTCCTCTTCTGCTCGGTCACCCAGCCGCTGGGAGTCCATCTGTCCGCTTCTTCGGGGACGGACAAGTCCAAATCACGCCACTCCCTTCCAGGCCGCCCAAACAAAAGGAAGTATGGGGTATAACCGGTGGTACTATGTACCCGGTTATTGTATACCCACACCAAGTCCTGCACGTACTCCGGCCAGCGGTTCTTTTGCCCAGCCTCCAGAGCCCTGAGCATTTGCAGCAAGGTCCGATTGAACCTTTCACAGGCGCCATTACCTTGAGGGTGATAAGGAGTGGTCCGGGACTTCTGTACCCCATAAGTGTCACACAGACCCTCCATGAGGCGTCCCTGAAAACAGGCTCCCTGATCCGAGTGAATTCGCTCCGGGCACCCATACCTCCGAATGAAGTGCTCCACAATGGCGCGCGTAGCTGCTTCCGCCGTCTGATTTCGTGTGGGCACAACGACGGTGAACTTTGTAAAGTGGTCGGTCATGACCAACGCGTAGCTATGACCACTACTTGACTCCCCAACCAGGACGTAATCAATCATAAGCAGCTCCAATGGTCGCCCCGTCTGAATGGTTTGCACGGGCGCATGCTGCTCTCCAGCCTTACTTACCCCACATCGTGGACAGGCTCGGCAGACCTCTTCCGCCAACGCCTTGGCGCCAGGTACGCAGTACTGTCTGCGTAGCCATTGATGGGTCTTGGCCGCCCCGAGATGAGCGCCTTTTTCATGGGCTTCCAGTACCAAGTCCCGCGCCATGGACTCAGGCACCACCACCTGCCATACAGGACGGAGCTCTTGCTCCAGGTAGGCTCGGCGAACTAGCACCCCTTCCCTCACTGCCAGTTGATCCCATCTGTGCAATAGCCGTCGTCCGGCTATGGACAGTCGACGCCGTTCTTCACTAGAGGGCCAATGTCCCTGTTGCTTCCATCGGCGGACACACCGCAATGGAGCATCCTGAGCCTGCCGTTCGGCCCAATCTACGGTCGTCTTGGGCACACTCAGAGCACAAACAGGAGATGTCAACTGGGTCAGATCCGGGATCTCCTCCCCTTCTCTGTCCTCATCACTAGGCCCCTCCGGCCCTTGCAGGGGATAACGGGACAACGCATCCGCATTTCCATTAGCCTTTCCGGGTCGATACCGGATCTTATATCCGAACTTGGCCAACCGAGCCATCCAGCGCTGTTCCAGCGCCCCTAACTTGGCCGTGCCCAGGTAGGCCAAGGGATTGTGATCGGTCACTATGTCGAACTCAGCGCCGGTCAAGTATTCCGTGAACTTTTCGGTTACTGCCCAAACCACTGCTAACAACTCCAGCTTAAAGGCACTGTAATTATCGGGGTTTCTTTCTGAATCCCGCAGGCTCCGGCTTCCGTAGGCAATGACCCGTTCTTTGCCGTCTTGGACTTGTGCTAGCACGGCCCCCAGGCCCTTGAGACTTCCATCAGTATACAGAACGAAGGGCTTTTCGAAGTCAGCGTACGCCAGCACTGGAGCCGTCGTCAGGTCTTCTTTGAGCGTCATGAAAGCCTTTTCCTGAGCGTCTCCCCAGGTTATGGCTTGATTCTTAGCCGTAGTGGCAACGCCCCTCAATAATTCGTGTAGCGGGCCAGCCACCTTCGCGAAGTCTTTGATGAATCTCCGATAGTAGCCCACTAACCCCAGAAATGCTCTCAGTTCCGTCACCGTTCGAGGGATCTTCCAGTCCAACACCGCAGAAACCTTATCCGGAGTGGGGCTCACCCCATCCCGGGACACAATATGTCCCAGGTATTCCAACCGAGATTTCAGAAGATGACACTTTCGCGGCTTCAACTTCAGGCCGAACTTCTCCAAGCGCTGTAGGACGACGTCGAGACGATCCAGATGTTCCTTGACCGTGGGAGCGAAGATGATGATATCATCCAAATAGATCAGGAGAGCGTCGAAGTTCAGGTTTCCCAGACATCTCTCCATTAACCGTTGGAAGGTGGCGGGAGCATTAGTGAGCCCAAACGGCATCCTACAGAACTCAAACAGACCCATTGGTGTGATGAAGGCCGTCTTCGGCCGGTCCTCTGCCGCCACTGGTACTTGCCAGTATCCGCTGGCAAGATCCAGAGTGGAGAAATATCTCGCCTTTCCTAGCGCAGCTAGCGACTCCTCAATCCTGGGCAATGGATACGCGTCGCGGACAGTACAACTATTCAACCGCCGATAGTCCACACAGAACCTGATAGCGCCATCTTTTTTTCGTACTAAGACGATAGGAGCTGCCCACGGGCTCTTACTTTCGGTAATCACGTGGCTATCCAACATCTGCCTAATCATCAGCTTGACCTCTTGGTACAACTTGGGCGGGATTGGCCGATATCTCTCCCTAATGGGCAGACTGTCTCCGGTACGGATATTATGTTCCAGTTCCTCCGTGTACCCAAAATCCTCTTCACTTCGGGAGAACACTTTCTGTCTGGCCCACAATATCTGCTGTAAACGGGTAACATCTCGAGGCTCGATCCCTTCCAAGGAAACATCCATTTGTTCCAAAATGGTGTTGCCGTTCCACTCGCGGGACAGGCTATCGTCACCCTCCACCTGGACCGCCAGGCCCCCTTGTTGTCCTGACGCGGGTTTGAGACGTATCTGCCGGTCATCTCCAATCTGTTCTGCTTCTACGGCGATAACTCGAGCGACAGTCGTACCAGGCCCCATCGTCTGAGTATGGTCCTGCACATTACATAACCGCACGGGTACCCTTCCTCGATGTACCCTGGCCAACGCACGGGCTACAAGAGGTCCTTCCGCCGTTCGTTCCGGACTGACCGGTTCCACCAACACCACTCTTCCCTCTAATCTCCGGTTTGTCCTCACTTCCATATATTGCAGCACCTCCTGACCAGGGGGTACTTCGACCGTCTGTCGATAGTTGGTCCGTAGGTAGCCAAGGAGCTCCAGTCCCGACTCAGTCGGTTCTTCATCACACCGTCGTACCATTCTCTGGAAAACCTGCTGCACGGGCCGGGGTACGTCCAACTCTCTCCAGTATCGAGCCCCTTTGGCGTGGAATAAGGCCTGATCCAAATTTTGTAGGGCGTTCATCCCCAGGATCACCGGGCCATGACGAAGCTCTTTTCCACCAACCACCAGAATGCCCTTCTTTCCCAAGGTCTGTCCGCATACTTCAATTTCCAACCAGACTACTCCCACGACAGGGATGGGCAAATTGTTGGCGGCGGTCAGCTTAATCCACGTTTGGGCCCGGCTCTTCTGCAGGTGAGCGTAGTTTTCCAGGAAACACCGCTCCGACATAGTGGTCACCTGAGACCCCGTATCCAGCAGACACTGTTGTGGTCTACCCCCTAACGTGGCTACTACGGTAGGGCACTCCCCCACCAAATCAGCAGAGTTGGTGAAGTTGGGGTTTGCCCCCATCTCCCCCGCGGGTGGCCCTTTCACCGCGAGGGACTCTAGTTTAACGGTGCCTGGTTTGGAGGTTCGGGACAGTTTCGGGCATAATGTCCCACGCGTTGACATCTCCAGCAGCGAACGCCCGGTCTTGGGCCCTGCTGGGACCTGGGGGCGCTTCGCCGTTCCTCCATAGGTCCCCCTTCACTTCGGCGATCCCTCGGCCGACGGACTTCCTGCCGCAGTTGGGCGACTTCTTCCTTTATGGCTAAGAGAGCTTCCTTTAGATCTTTCACACAACTCTCCAACGGTTGGGCCTCTGCTTCGGATGGGCTACTGGTGAGCAGGACTTGCTGGGGCGCTACCGCATAAGGCCCGTAGTGATCATCTCTGTCCCGGGACACAGCCTCCGCTTGTATTTCCTGGAACGCCAGGTGAGGTTGGTCCCGCACCTTGTCCAGTAGAATGTGCCGGAGTGGCACGTTCCAGAGCCCCAGGGCAAATTGGTCTCGCAGTAGCACATCCGAGTCTCCCATGGCGGCCGACCCCCGTGGGTCTCTCTGCCAGAGTTCTCCCGCCAATTCTAGGAGAGCGTTGCCAAACTGGGTTAGACTCTCGTCTTCTCTCTGCACACGCCCGAAGAACCTCTTCCTCAGAACTGCCGCAGAGGAGGTGTCACCGTACAATCCTCCCAAGATTTTGAAGATGGCGTCCAGGGTGTCCCTATCTGATTTGGGTCGAAGAAGAACCGTCTTCCTGGCATCCCCTTCCAGGGCGTTCAGAGCCAGCTCCACCTTCATGGCACCGGTGATATGATACAACCGGGCAGTGCCATGCAGCCGTTCCTGCCAGTCGGCGAAAGCAAGATTCTTTCCATCGAACTTCGGCAGGTGGGACAATGCGGCACCCACAGCCATCACATTAGGCGGGTTGCGCTCGGGGGAAGGCGTGGTTGGTCGTGAATCCGTCATCACGAACGCGGATCCTGCCGACTACGCCAAAATGTAAGGTCCCTAAAGGAGATGTGCCTCACAGGGCGACTACCTCCTAATACCTCCGAATTTACCACGATCCGCGTGGATGACTGGATCCCACCTCGGTCCCGGTTTGGGTTTTCTCCGGACGCCCGCAAGTAACGCCTAAGAGGGAAACACACAGTTAAACCGAGTCTACCAAGTAAGGGCTGTCCGAGACTACGGCAAGGGACGAAGACACGGTCAGTCCAAGCTCCTTGCCGCCTCCTCACTTTGTTCTTGCCAAGACGCGGGGGACTTCAGGCACTGAAGGCCAAGACTAATCCGAGGACTAATCCCGCCTCAAGTGCCTCACACACCTGCCGGTGAGGGCCTAACCGAAAGGAGGAATCGAGCGTGATACTCACCGGGACACTCCCACTTCCGATCCGGTTCTCCTGCACCTTCCCGACTCCTGCGGATGACAAGACACACAGCCTCCCTCTACGCTCTCCGTGAACTAAGATGGCACCCACAAACTGGACTAACTACAAACGGCGACCCGACCCTAACAACGTTCTAATGGTCGGCAACGCAACTACGTCAAACACTAGGACTACTAAATGTGGTGCACTAACGGAACTAATAGTTACACGCTACGGGGAACACCAGCCGGTGTTCACAGCCTAAACCGGAGGGCGGTTCCTAACCCCCTCACCCAGGTCTTACCAAGAAGCTGCCTTCTTGCTATGGAGTCACACACAGGCCCTAAGTACGGGTTCTTTAAGCCCGGCTGAGGCTCAGTAAAACAGCACACTAACCCGCGGGCCGACTGCCGCACGGAACAGCCGATCGAACTGAACCGCCCGACTGCCTGTACTCGGGTATCTCACACGTGTCCCTTCGTCCGGAACCACAGGTCCACCTGCACGGAACCGGCCTTGAGGACCCTTGATCAGAACCACGGCCGCCCCTGGAACTGCCTCAAGGTGTGCTGCACTGCCACCAACTCACTCAGCCACCCCCCTTGGGTACCAGTGTGACCCCGGGGACCTAAGGGACAGGGACACTACGTGTGTTCTCCCCTGACTATGTGTATGCTGTTACTTACACTTGTCCCCACACAGCACGGGTTAGCACAGGAAAACCACAGGAAACAAGAGCCTACCTTTAATGGGGGCCTGACGTCTTGCCCCTGGACACAGTTAGAAAGCACACCAAAATACTGTAATGTAAACTACACTCGCCACACAGACAGAATAAATAGATACAGTCTACAGTACTTTGCCGCTACTTACCCGAACACACCGCTGCTAGCCAACCAGCAGGTTGCTACAGCACCACGGGAGCCTACGCTCGACCGTACCTCCTAACCACGTGTGCTCACCTCACACAGGACCGCGCCTACTCTCACGAGGCTCCCACGCCTCTACCTCACACCACCAGGGCCTTAGGCCCTACACACCATGGGTCTCTGCCCAGCTACGCACAGAGCCTTCTGCTCTGACTAATGGGCCTCAGCCCCCTCTCTAACCCAGGGCTCTGAGCCCACTCACTAGGGCCTTGTGCCCTACTACCTAGGAGATGGGCTACCAGCCCCTAACTAGGCCCTATGGCCTTCCTATGGCCTCTAGGCCACTAACTACCTAAGGGCCTTGTGCCCTTGTACCTGGGGCTCAGAGTCCCCCTCTCTAACTAACAGGGGCTTGTCCCCTTTATATAGATATGCTAATGGCCTACTGGCCCACTACCACGTTGGGGCCTAGTGCCCAGGTCCCTGGGCCTTGTGCCCCTACTATAGAGTGCCAACGGGCCTTGTGCCCGACTTTATTGTATGTACTGCGGGCGTGGGCCCGGGAGAGGAGTTGCCTGGCAAGGCCTTACCTGGGGCTGTCTTCGGGGAGCTTCTCCTGGACTCCTTCCCCGCCTGCCGCTGCTTCTCTGCTCTGCCGCCGGCTTCTGCTTTTGATCCCGCCGGTCTTCAGGCAGCAGAGGCGCTCTTAGCCCTAACAAGGGCTCTCTGCCGCCACTGCTGGTCTCCGCTGTCTTCGGTTCTTGATCCCGCCGGTCTTCAGGCAGCAGAGGCGCTCTTAGCCCTAACAAGGGCTCTCTGCCGCCACTGCTGGTCTCCGCTGGCTTGTCTTCTGGTCTTGATCCCGCAGCTCTCCGCGACACGTCCTCTTCTGACTCTCTCCGCCGTCGAACTGAACATGGCGGCGCGCGCGCCGACTTAAATAGTCGGCGCCGCGCTAGCGTCATCACGTAGCGTCGACGCGACGCCACGTGATGACATGGCGGGCCCGGATTGGTCCGTCGCCATGTTTCTTTTTGAAATGGCCGGGAGGTGAGCCCTGATTGGCTCACCGTCCCGGCTGAACGGAGGGGACCGCCGCCCGAGGGATGACGACGGCCCCGGACAGGTAAGTCCTCTACACATTTACTACACCCCTCAAATGACCGGGGCGAGTAAGGGGTGCTTTGCTGTAGTTAATGTACAGTAGGTTCGTGATAAACGCAACACACGAAACTACGTCCAAATCAGGTTTTGGGTATCAAAGAGTTACTTGTTTTTCTGCCGTATCTCTGGCTCCAGCTACAGGGCTAGTCTAAGTCCTGATAAGTAGTGATGACAGTCTCGTATGCATGCTATAACATGTGTTTGCAATCAGGAGCAACTGTAAAATTTTATTTAATGTTTAGCAGACGTTAAGAACATCCTAATAAATGTATTTCATGGGGAAAAATCATTTTTTTAAATATTTTTTTTTGTTTTACTTTTTCTATCATTAATGTCTTTATTATTAACTGGTGGCATTAATTCTATTTTTGTTTGCGAATTTAGAATCCACATAGGCATTGGACGTATTGTGCAGTGTACTGTGTGGTACAGTACAGCAGACCTCCCCCCAAATTCATCAGCGCACATATCTTGAGATCCGTTCCTTATTGAAATTGGGAGTGTGCAGAGCCCATTTACGTACGTTTTAAAACAAATGCACGTCGCGCTCAGTATGCGTGCCTTGATTCAGGAGTCTCCCACTGGTGCCGATTCTGACATACATCAGCAATTGACTGCATGTGTTTAACACCCCCCCCCCCCCCTCCCCCAAGACATTGGATGGGGTTATATTTGCAAAACTGAGCCTTTGAGTTTTCATGAAAAAACTTCACCTCAAATTGTAAAGAGAAGGAAAAAATAACCGCTATATTGTGTGATTATTTTATGTTTGAAGAAATACCTTTAATTTAGGCCACTCCCATCTCATTAATATTCTAGCCATCTGACTTCCCAGGCTGCACAGCTCTTGTGTATTATCAGGTGCCATCTGCATATCACTGGAGATTTAATCTGATAATGTGAGAGAGATAAGTCTCTTAATTTCCTGCAGACATGAATTTGCCGGCTGGGTACACTCTCCTAAATATTTGACTTTTGCAACTATGTCTCCAAGCTGTCATGTAACAATGTTCGTAGAGACTAAACCATTTTGCATTGAACAGTAGTTATAAATGTCTACAAGTTTGTGTAATAAATCCTTCATCGCCGACTAACCCAATGACCATGTAATATAAACTGTGTGTTCCTGTAATAAGATTACATGCGTCTGTAGTAATCCTCTGTTCCAGAAATGTTTGCAAGACAAATAAAGGAATTAAAAGTACCTATTGACATTTCCAACCAGACGTGAAAAGTTATGTACACAAATCTAACGACACAGGTAGATACTAAAGTGTCAGCTTGTCGTGTCATCGGCTTGTTCTAATACAGGGCAATGATATAGTAAATATGATTAAGGAGATGCAGCCTGAATACAGAGGTTTTTGGGTATGGAGTCCTGAACGACATGACGACACATCAGCAGACAGATCGCTGTTATCACTCAGAAATGTGACCATTAATTTTCACTATGGAACAAAGACAACCTACAATGAAAGAACCAGTAGATGCTGGAGGCCATTTATAAAGCGGACCTGTTGTATACCGTGAAACGCGTCGATGTGCACTGCTGGTCTGACCAGCACATATTGAGCTGCCCGCCTACCTGGTCTGACGTGTGTCAGACCTGGGCATCCTAGGAACCCCCTCCATAGGTATTGTCCCATCCCCTTCTTACATTGTAGCTCCACATATAAGAAGATGACTTCACCTACTCCACGTCAGCGCCCAGCGTTCAGTGAGGTGGTGATGCAGTGAAAAAAAAAAAACACTGAACGAATGACAACATGTTCCATATTTTAGGTGTCCCTATACTCTGGCACCCAAGGTAAATATGACAATTGCATTTATTAATAACACTGTCCAGCATCTTTTCCCCATGTCCAAATAATCATCACCTTAACGGGCGCCAGTTCCAGGGATGTCATCACTGAAAATATTTCTGATGGACCTACAGATGCAGAATTATTGTATACAGCCTATAATAAGATGAAACAACAACATTAGTGTTATCGGCTTGATGTGATTAAAATACAGAAAGAAAATTGCCTGTGTGATCGAGTTACACGTTTCATCGACTGAATCATGCAATGCGGAGAAGGGGGCGGCTCGAATACTATCCACCTGTATACAGGACATTGCATAAGAAGGAGTAAACAGGGGATTTATAAAGGGGGAAGATCTCTAAATACTCAGTTTCAGAAGAAAGAAAACAATGAATATTATCTCCTACTTATTTAGTGGGAAAGTAGAGAAGAGGTGGGGATCACTGTCAGAGCAAGAAACACACGGCAGTACATCCTATAATGTCTCTGGTTGATTCCCTCTGCCTCTCCATCAAACCAAAAACTTTGGGAAAGGTAGCGCATTCAACAGCACTAGAGAAGTCTCAAGTAATAATAAGGGAGGATGACAGGTGCTGTCCTGGAGAGACTGGAGAATGCGGTCAAGTAACCGTACCAAATTTCTCCATGGAAATTGAGAATTTGAATTGCTCCAAGACTCCTTATCACTGCTATCTTACACCTAAGTGCAGCTAATAAGTGCAAATCTGCAGTCTCCATAGACCACAGAATTAGCAGTCGTAGATACAATGGAAAGGATCAAAAAATCACAACCACCAACTGTTATTAATTTCTCAGTAGCATAAAGGAAAATTTTGATTGAGGATAAACAAAAATGACAGCTCAAGGTCATTAGCTTAAGGGCTCGTTCCCAGCAATCCACTGGTAATGTGTACTTTTTTAATGCATTCTACCCAAGATGATTTGTATAACGTGGTAAACTGGAAAAATTAGGTTCTTGGGAAATTTGTATTTTACTGACAATATTTCCCTCATTGCACTGATTGGAAGATCTAAGATTGCTGATAAAATGTTCTTATTTCAGTTCCAGAGGCCACGTCAGACATTGTGGAGAAAAACTGTATATAGAGTAGATGCACTTGTTAACAAGAATAAATAAAGTTTTTTATTGGGCTTGCCTTGCCACTGTCCCCTTTCTTTCTCCCAAATGTGCCCTCTAACCGCAGTAGGAGGGGTTTTTGCTACTGCCACCACTAGTCTCCTTAGCGGCACCTAGAAGCGTGTTCTTCTAGGTAACGCTCGCTGCTAGTGTACCCCCTTGCTGGGCACCTGGGATGGTATGCCTGAGCTCTTCCTGTAGATCAGAGTTGCTGTGGATGTTTCCCCCTGGCCTATCACACTGGCCAGAGCTGCAGGTAGCGGTCAGAGCGGTGGTACTGGATGCTGGGTCCCAACCTCAGAACAGCCGGGAATGGATTAGATTGGTCTAATCTGTGGCCACAGAAATTGTTGCAGGTAAGTAGGTGTCAAAACAGGATCTTGAATCAGTGATGTTTTATTAGCTCAAGTGTCCTAATAAGGACAGTTACATTCACTAGCTTAAGGCACTAGGGGTATCCAGAAAGGTACAGATGGAATAATAATACATAGTCAAACAGAGCTCCTTTTTATACAGATTGTGACACAACTGTTAGCAGGAGGTAACACCGCCCCCTGATCCTAGATGGCTCCGCAAAGACTGATAAATCACATTCAATAATTACCATTAGGATGCAATATATTCTTTACCCCAGTGTTATATGCAGATTGAACCTTTAAAAGTAGTGTCTCCGGTCCTTGCACTTATTAACTCCGTATCTGAACAACGGGTCATTAAGGATCCCTGGTCGTTCCTTCTCTCTCGCCCTATCCCTGATGAGAGCGCCCCATCCAACAAGCTGATCTCTCACATACTGAATAGTAACAAAAAGCAATAAGGGGCGCTGTATCCAACAGTTTCTATTTATTGAATAAAATAGCAATAGCAAAATCGTTAAATGCAATAAAATAATTATACAAAATCAACATTCAGTGGACATCAAGTGATCCCAAATACAAATCCCCTAAGGATCACAGTATAAAAATGCAACTCACGGGCAACAAATCAGCTGATGCACATGAGCAATAACTCATAGAAAAGGAATATATAACACACACTTGATAGTGGTTCACAGAAACACCTTGATAGATGGTTAAATGCAAATACTTGTAGTGCTTAATAACATACATACAACCGCTGCAGCGGTGTAGATGATTCAAATCCCTAAAAATAAAGGGAACAAGCAATGTCCAGATTAGCACTAATAAACTCTCCTTGTTTCAAGGGCACATTTAACTTTTCATGCAACAAACGGTGTATAGCATTCATTAATAAAATATTCCTTTGGTATAATTGTAATGATTTATCAAGTGCAGAAGTGCCGCTGAGGCGGTTAATTACAATGGAGGGTCCTTTGTAATGGATAAGCGTTGATGATTTATATCAGATGTAAGCTCTCCAGATTCCGTTAATATTAATCGGCAAAACAGTTAGACTTTAGCATGCAGCAACTGCAGCAACAGTAATAAAAAGTCTTTAGCGCAATAATCCAGCGCTTGATAGCCAATAAGATAACACAGTTAGACTTTAGCATGCAACAACTGCAGCAACAGTAATTAAAGTCTTTAGCGCAATGATCCAGCGCTTGATAGCCAATATAGATAACACGGAGGCCATATATACAATCGCTTCATCCACTTACTTTAGCAATCCATTGAATACCCCGGGGTACAGGAAAACGATGTCCAGATGTTGTATTAAAATCCAATAGTGTTCTAAAATCCAATAGTGGACTGACGCGTTTCTCCGTGTTACACACAGTTTCATCAGAGAGACTGGCTGCTGCCAAACCCCTAATAGCTAAACATTGGAAAAACCCTAATCCTCCCTCCATGCAGGCCTTACAGATTCATATCTGTCATATCACAAACATGGAGAGAACTACATGCTACCTTCACCATAAATCATACAAGGTTTGGGCCCCATGGTATCTGCATGAATGCCGTAAGCTGCTTACCCTCTTCAGCTCCCCCACCCTCTAATGGCACATAGCTTCTGGGCCGCCTCAGGATCCTCCAGGCTGGATGTTGTGCCCCATGGGTAAGAGACCCGTATGTATTGGCGTTTCTTTTTTAATTACATAAGTCGTTAATCTCTGGACATGTTGCTTATAATTTTATTAGTAATAGTCATGGCAATACACATGCCGGTACATGGGCAGCACGGTGGTGTAGTGGTTAGCTCTTCTGCCTTACAGCACTGGGGTCATGAGTTCAATTCCCGACCTTGGCCTTATCTGTGAGGAGTTTGTATGTTCTCCTCATGTTTGCGTGGGTTTCCTCCGGGTGCTCTGGTTTCCTCCCACACTCCAAAAACATACTGGTAGGTTAATTGGCTGCTAACAACTTGACCCTAGTCTTCCTGTGTGTGTGTGTGTGTGTGTGTGTGTGTGTTTGTGGGTGTTAGGGAATTTAGACTGTAAGCTCCAATGGGGCAGGGACTGATGTGAATGAGTTCTCTGTACAGCGCTGCGGAATTAGTGGCGCTATATAAATAAATGGTGAGGATAATGATGATGATGATGCCTATCCTTCTCCCCAACCCCTCCCCATTTCCCCCTACATACCTGATTTCTCTCTCTTCTCCCTCCCCTCTAGTATAAAAATTAAAATAAGAGGAGACATCTTGTTGCCTTATAATATTCTGTTTTATTTGCTGTTTGTACTTTTCAATGCTGTTTCCTCTTGTAATAAATAAAGAGTTTAAAAATAAAGGAGTGTCTGCATTGTTCTATCAGCCACGTAATACGATTTTGTTAATACAAAGTGTAAACAGTCTATGAATGATTGTACATATATAACACCAGAGTCACCTCTCCCTGTGTCAGTCAGAGCAGAGATACAGGAAACAGATCAGATGGATCTCCTAATAATCTACTTTCTATGTCTTCAGACGGCCTTTATATTACCAGCCCCTGTTCCTGAAGGACCGGCAGATGCAGGATCATTGGACGATGGTTATAATATCACCAGAACAGGCAGAACGGTAACATTCTTTTCCTATTACTGTATTATTTAGGATTGGGTAAATCTGTGTTGTCTAATAGACGAACTGGTTGCGTCTACGTTAATTTATTTACATATAATTTACTTAGCTCAAAACCTTTATCTGTCGAATTTAGAATTTAACCCCTTAACAACCAGAGCAGTTTGTATTGTAGCGTATCCCCTGGGCAGGTAAGTCCCAGGGGTGGAAAATATGTTCCCTGAAGTTGTACTTACACACACACACACACACCATGGCTTATCTGTGATGAGTTTGTATGTTCTCCCTGTGTTTGCGTGGGTTTCCTCCGGGTGCTCCGGTTTCCTTCCACACTCCAAAAACATACTGGTAGGTTAATTGGCTGCTATCAAATTAACCCTAGTCTGTCTGTGTGTGTGTGTGTGTATTAGGGAATTTAGACTGTAAGCTCCAATGGGGCAGGGACTGATGTGAATGAGTTCTCTGTACAGCGCTGCGGAATTAGTGGCGCTATATAAATAAATGGTGATGATGATGATGATTTGGCATTTCAGCACCTGCAGCAGGATCAGCCCTGACTGGGGACGTGACTGGTAACTGTCGTATCCTTCACCCATCAGGGGTCATCCTGGGAGTACACAGAATACTATATGCTGCGGAGAATGGTTATCAGAAAATAAATGACATTGTTCTACTTTCTTCTGTTCATCAAACTGATGCTCCAGTTTCTTCATAGGGATCAGTGATTTCTGTCAGTATCCATCGCCTGCGTCTCTCCTGCATCTTCTCTGAGAGCAGAAAGAAAATGTAACATCTTCCTTATAAGTGGTTTTTAGCTTTGGAACCTCCTTTATAGCACACCTGTCACCTACACACACTGCACATTAAACAGGTATCTGAGAGGACAACATCTGGTACATGTACTGTGTGTTTTAGCTGTGTCCTCTGTATGAAGTCACTCATCTTCTGAGCCGCTATGAATATTCATGAGTCTTAATGAAGGAGTGACCCGCCTATGTGCTGGCTGGAGCGTGCTCAGTGTGAGCCTGAGAAACATCCTGTGACATCATCAAGCCGCCAGCTTTCTTTACATTGGCTCTGAATGATCACTTGGATCTCAGGAATGTCTGCCAGCACCAAAAGCCGATTCAAATAATGCACAGAGAGGGAAAAGCAGTTTTCTAGATGATTGTTTTTCTCAACAATGGTATCTACGTTAAATCCCATAATTGGATTTTCAGACACCAACCATTAAGTTAAAATACATTGTTCAGTGTCAACCGGACATTTCACCCCCTCCATTACAGGCATATGAAGCTCCTCCTACATCTTTAGGACAATGTCGCAATGGGAACTGATGCATGTGAAAAAGCAGAGACTGCAGTCATTAGAGTTGCTGTGACATCACCAGTACTGACCCTACCCCTGTGTATGAATTATCCAATCCCCACAAAGCATTTATTCAAAGCAAGTTTGTCAAGTTGTCGATTACTCTGTGCCTGTCGTGTTAGAGAAGCTCCTCCCTCTGAACATGTCCTGCTGCAGCGATGAGAAAGAGCATTACTTGAATATAATCACTTATTTATTTTCTATTATTAAGATTTGTAATAACCAGCATTTGTTATATAATAATGGCTTTTACTTAGGCTGTACTATTAATATTAGAAAACTTCTTGACAGCTTTATTTTAAGTTGTGATGATTGTGATACTTACATGTTACCTATGAATTCTGGAAGAGCTCCATAATGCTGTATAAACAGTAGAACAGTCCCTCTGTTCTGCCTCAACAAATATAACAATACTAGAAGTAAATATTTAAATAGGAAATATAATGAAGTTGACACTTCTTGGGAAATGGAGCATGGTGATATCTCCAACCACGTAATGTGGTTTCCTCCCATGTGAGATTTCACAGTCATTTTATAGAAAAGGAGAATAGAATCATGACCATTATCTTCACCATCATCATCATCATCATCACCATCACCATCATCACCATCGTCACCTTCCTTTCTATCACCATTGTTATGGTCACGATCACCATCACCATCATCTCCATCTCCATCACTATAATCATCACCTTCACCATTATCATCACCATCATCATCATCATCACCACTATCCTCTCCATCACCATTATCATCATCACCATAACCATCACCACCACCATCATCTCCATCACCATTTTCACCATCGTCATTGCCATCACTATCATCCTAACCATTACCATCATCACCATCTTCACCACCATTATCATCATCACCGTCATCCCCATCGTCATCAACATCATCATCATCACCACCACCATCATCATCATCATCAACATTTATTTATATAGCGCCAGCAAATTCCGTAGCGCTTTACAATTGGGAACAAACATTAATAAGACAATACTGGGTAATACATACAGACAGAGAGGTAAGAGGACCCTGCTCGAAAGCTTACAATCTATAGGAAAATGGGAGTTAGAAACACAAGGGCATGTGCTACATCATATTGCACACTGGACCAGCTAGAACGTAAAGGTAAAAGTACTGAGTGGGCTGTGTGTGTGGCAATGTTGGTCAGAGGGTTGTTGTCTTGTGTTAGCTGTGTAGAGGGTGGTAATAGGGTAATCTAGGGAAATTAAGATGATGGTTGAGGAATATCATAAGCTTGTCTGAAGAGGTGGGTTTTCAGTGAACGCTTGAAGGTTTGAAGACTAGAGGAAAGTCTTACTGTGCGAGGGAGGGAATTCCACAAAGTAGGTGCAGCCCGGAAAAAATCCTGTAACCGAGAATGGGAGGATGTGATGAGAGCGGAGGAGAAACGTAGATCTTGTGCAGAACGGAGGTGTCGAGTAGGGAGATATTTCGAGGCAAGGGAGGAAATGTATGTCGGTGCAATTTTGTTGATGGCCTTGTATGTTAGTAGAAGAATTTTATATTGGATTCGTTGAAATACAGGCAGCCAATGTAGAGACTGACAGAGTGGCTCAGTAGAGGAATAACGGTTTGTAAGGAAAATCAGTCTAGCCGCTGCGTGCAAAATAGATTGTAGGGGTTCAAGTCTGACTTTGGGAAGACCAGTAAGGAGGGAATTGCAATAGTCGATGCGGGAGATGATGAGTGCATGAATTAATGTTTTTGCAGTGTCTTGTGTCAGATATGTGCGTATTCTGGAAATGTTCTTTAGGTGTATGTAACATGATTTAGATATAGAGTTGATGTGGGGAATAAACGACAGTTGTGAATCAAGGATTACACCTAGACAACGAGCTTGTGGGGTAGGATTTATGGTCCATCATCACCATCATTCCCACCATCACCATCATCATCACCATCATCACCATCTCCCTCCCTCCCCCTCCACATCAAGATCTTCACTCCAGTCGCATGAAGATTCGCTCAGAGATTAGTGAGGATTAGAGCGTTCCTGTGGTTTACAAACTAGGGACTATTTTCTGATTAATTCATTCACCAAAACAAGATTTCCTTCTTTACATTATAAATTAATTTAGATAAGGCCAATAATTATGAAATTTGAAGTAAAGACAATAATAAAGTATTCTTATTACCAAGAGATATTGTTTATCTTTACAGATGGCTAAAGTAATCACACATTGAGGTAAAGTGATAAAAGTTCAAATCCGAGAGGGGGGCGCTATATGTAGGGATTTCTTTACATATTCTACCCCCAATCCATACACATTGATCTTTCTGAGTATAGACTCAACTATGAGTGTGTAAAATAACCAGATGACGCACCAAGTGACGGCCAAGTTGGATGAGATTTGACCCTCCAGCCTAATGGGCGGATCACTTGCAGTGTGGCCGAGGCCTGTTAATGTGGTCAGAAGATAATACGATTGCTATCAGATGATTATCAGGCATCGTGGTTATATGAGATATGACCAGTTGCCCAATATGCTCTGCAGTGACACAATGATGCAGCGTATAGCCCGCAGTACATATCGCCACTGCAATAAATGTGGGAAAACCTTTACTATTATTGCTAGTGTTACGTCTATTACTACATATTATTATTATCCTTTAACCTTGACCCTGACTCTTAGGGGTAAATGTATCAAGCTGCGAGCTTCCGATGGGTTTGAAAAGTGAAGATGTTGCCTATAGCAACCAATCAGATTCTAGCTGTCATTTTGTAGACTGTACTAAATACATAATAACTAGAATCTGATTGGTTGCTATAGGCAACATCTCCACTTTTCAAACCTTCTGGAAAGTCTCAGCTTGTTACATTTATCCCTTAATCTATTTATGGGGTAATGTTGATGCAGAAAGAAATCTGACCTATGACCTGCACTATGGGGGGAATTCAATTGGCCGCGTTACTGTCGAAAGTAACGCATCCGAAGCACTATTACTAATACTAATTCCGAGCAGATATTACGAGTTAAAATTACCATCTTAACAGTAATGGTGCTCAGGCCGCGTTACTTTCGGCATTAACGCAGCCAATTGAATTCCCCCCTAAGAAGGGTATTTGCTTTATTTATGATTAACAAAGAGAAACCTAAACAGTTGTTGAAGTTGCAAACTGTGTTTTATTTTTTTTACCAAAGTTACTTAACTATGTAACTATATATATATATATATATATATATATAGCTATAAAATGATTCAATAAGAACATTATTCTTTTCTTTTCATACCCAGATCACAGATCCTGTAACGATGGAGAGAGATGGAGACCTGAGCACAACACTCCGACCTGCACATTTTGGGTCTGAAGTAGAATCCAACAGCTGCTTACAATGCATCTTTGACTTGGTGGGATAAGCAATGATATTTCACACGGGTTTCTTACAAGCACCATCTACTGAATTATGCACAAATAATTAAAACATTTATTTGTGAAATTCTAATTGTATCTATTTTATTCAAAACTTCTCATCTACAATAAAGTCACTTCCAGGAATTTAAAAAAAGTCCTTAACTGTCAATTGGATAAAAAGCTAAATTTATATGCGCAACACGACAGTGACAAGTGGGGATGGAAGGAGAAGGTCAGTCTGTACAGTCACAATCGTGGTCTTTTCACACATCTGTTATTCTCTCTTAGGATTAGTTTAAGACTTAAATGACGATGAACAGTACTGAAGGATAAATATGTAAAAGTTTAAATGAATAAAGGTGATGACCCAAAAGAAGATTGGACTTTGGACTCTTTCCACCACCATTTTCAGGCGCTTTCACATTTTCCGCGGGATGTTCCTGAATGCAGAGTGTAGGTGACACATATACAGGTACTGGTCATAAAGAAGCATTTGCTTACAATGAAACATGCAAAGCCTTTGGATAAATATATTGTGGATATAAAAAGTCTACACGGCTTTATTGAAACTGCAGGTGTCTGTGATTTCAGAATTCAGTATATATCCTGTCAGATGTTTAACCACCTTTAAAGTGACCTTATAACCAACACTATTCAACTGAAAATAAATAGGAATTTTGGGGGAAAAATAAGTGAAATTAAAACACCTACAATAGTCCAGTTGCATAAGTGTGAACATTCTTAAAGGGATTATTGCTGTGATCAAAGTTAACAAATCACATTCACAATCATGTTAAAAGGTAATTAGCCTACGCCTGCCAGCCATAAAAGTAGTTGATGTTAACCACAAGATCCTTGTAGGATCTCCTGGCCTCTGTCAGAAAGATAAACAGAATTTCACCTTCCAACATGATAACGATCCAAAGTACACATCCAGGTCCAGCAAGGAAGGCTTCAGAAGTGGAAGATCCAAGTCTTGGAATGGCCCAGACAGAGCCCAGTCCTCAATTCCATTGGAAACCTATGGAATGACGTAGAGGGCCGTGAACAGGAGAAGCCCTCACAAGTTTTTGGACCTTGAACTCTTTCGCATGGAAGAGTGGGGTAGAATTGTAAGTCCAAGTTTGCAAAGTTGACAGAGACTTATTGAAAAAGACCCACCGCTATAACCAAAAGGTGCTTCCACAAACATTACGTTAGGGTGTGCACACTTATACAACCAGGGTATGGTAGGTTTTGTATTTTCAATTCTTTTTCTTAAAAAAATGTCTATTTCTTTTCCACGTGAATTTTGTTGGTTGTAAGATCACATTATGCTGGAAAAAGGTCTGCCATCAATTATCTTGATTTCAGAGTTGACCTGAAATCTGAACTTTCAATAAGGATACTGAATACTTTTTTTTATATCCATAGTGAGTCAATAAGTAAACCCTAGTGCATCGTCAGAAGTAGAAAAGGCAGGCAAGGAACGACATCACTCTATCAGCCAATGTACCATCGGAGCTTACAATCTAAATTCACTATCAACCAAAACTAGGGTACATTTTTGGACTGTAGCAGGAAACCAATGCACCTGTAAGAACCCATGCAAATACAGGGAGAACATACAAACTCCCGACAGTCCCCTGGGTGGAACTGAACCCAGGGTCCTAGTGCTTTGTATCTATGGTACATTGTAGGAAACTATGACAGGATGGACCGCCTATGCCACTGTTCCCTTTTGCTATTACGAATACCCCCCTCCTGCTGCAGTGGGAGGGGCCTTCTGCCACCACTGAGCTCCTTCTATGGCACTCAGAACCACGTTCCTTCTGGGTCACTGACGCTGCTAGCGTACCTCGTTGCTGGTGTACCTGGGCTGGTAACTCCGGACCTCTTACTATGGATCCGGGTTGCTTTGAATGGATCCTCCCTGGTCCATCACATGGACCAGGGCTGCTAGGTAGCAGGCAGAGCGATGGTACTGGAAACGCTTGGGTCGCAGAGACAGCCGGAGAACGGATTAGATTTAGGGTCTAATCTATAGATCACAGGAATACAACGATATTGAAGATGTTTCCAAGCAGGTCTTTGAAGCAAGATGTTTATTTGCTCTCACTGATTAGAGGTATCAGTGATCAAGTCAGATGTTGAAATCAGAACAACACTTACATGCTCACACAGCTCATCTTTTATACAGTTCAGAAATAGTCTATTTTTAGAATCAGGATATACGCTATTTACACAAACATGGATTTACATGCATTTCAAGGCTAACTAAATTTACACTTCTCTATGAAATTCTAGAAATGCTGTGATGTCAAAGACCTGGGGGTAAATGTATGAATCTCCGTGTTCTTCAACACCCGCAAGTTCGGCGTCTTAAAATTAAAGCGGCGCTGCCTTGTAAAGGGAGCTTCCCTTTACAAGGCAGCGCTGCTTTATATTTAAGCGCTGAAGACGCCGAACTCGCGGGTGTTGAAGAACCCGGAGCTTCATACATTTACCCCCTGGTTTTCAAATGCAGAGAAACCAGGAGCCAGTCTTAATTAAAAGTTCCTGCCTTCAATGTTGGACCCTCACACATCAAAAGATCTAATTAACATGTGGCCTTTCATCAGACCGTTCGGAATACAAATTCACACAGAACAACAAAAACCAAAACAAGCTAGTTCCCCACATCACAATACACCAAAGGCCTGGTAAACACGGGCTCATTGTATCAGATATATACATCAGAAATAGGCATATCCTATAGAAAGGTTAAACAGAAAAAACAACTTTTGTACCCTGGTCTCAGAGATAACAATTTCCTATATCACAATATACAAAAAAGTGCATATGCAATTATATAAATATACGCCCTGCGCTATTTCCCTTCAATAAATTGATACCATAAGTTATTTATAATTGATCCAGTCACAGAAACAAATTAACTTAAACCATTCATTAATGAAGGCACGTTTTTGAATGACTGTCCAGTGCCCCAAACAAAAACAAATATAGATGATTGCTAGATAGATAGATAGATATTTACAGTTATTATAATAGTCTTATATGGTGGTGCAATTTATTTAGGATAGCAATGGTTACATGATAGGGTATAAAGTGAGGTAAGACGTAGGGATGGTAAGTGAGTGTATATGTATTGAGAAGGTTTGTACATTGAGAAGGATATTGGAAGTTGAGAACGCTTGAGCTGTGACAATTAGAGAGACAGATGTTATTACAAGAGAAATGGATTGGACAAAATTAGAAAGGTGGGGTAAGATGAGGTGGAGATATATCAATAATTAACAGACACAATTAAGATATACAGCTTAACTAAAGAGTAAGTCAATAATAAGTGAAAATTTAAATGAACAGCCCATCCAACGCATTTCGCCACCACCATGTGGCTTTCTTGGTGGATACATTGTCAAGAAATTTCAAATCTCTGTCTTAAACCAGTGAGGTTATTTTTGGTGGTTTCTCGCCGTTTAGTAGATTCCGCTGCTCTATACTTCACAATGCAGAAACATTTGTGTGAATGAGGGATGAACTGTGATTTTTTTGGGAGGGTGGATCTTTACATGGTGATTTCAGCAGATTAAGTGAATTACAAATTGCCATGAAAATGACAAATATAAAATAGGTCATTTAGCCAAAATCTACCTTAATAGAGATCCCTAAATCTGTTGAAATTAGGGATGTGCACCGGCGACTTTTGAGGTCTCGTGTTTTGTGTTTTGGATCCGGATTTTTGAGGTTCGGATTTGTCTCGCAAAACACTTGACGAAAGGTCTCGGTTCGGATTTAAGGTATTGGATTCGGATTTTTTTGGAAAAAAACATAAAAAGTTTAAAAATCAAGTTTTTGGGCTTATTTTCACTTCTAGGCTATTATTAACCTCAATAACATTCAATAACAAGCATTTCCACTAATTTACAGTGTATTGTGAACACCTCACAATATAGTTATTAGTCCAAAACGTTGCAACAAGGTATCTTTCTGGACTGCGTAGAGGAGTGGGTCACCACAATATATATTAAAAACCCTGAACTTTTATGATTTGCACCAATAATTGTACCTGGACTGCGTAGAGGAGTGGGTCACCACAATATCTTAAAAACCCTGAACTTTTATGATTCGCACCAATAATTGTACCTGGACTGCGTAGAGGAGTGGGTCACCACAATATCTTAAAAACCCTGAACTTTTATGATTCGCACCAATAATTGTACCTGGACTGCGTAGAGGAGTGGGTCACCACAATATATTAAAAACCCTGAACTTTTATGATTCGCACCAATAATTGTACCTGGACTGCGTAGAGGAGTGGGTCACCACAATATCTTAAAAACCCTGAACTTTTATGATTCGCACCAATAATTGTACCTGGACTGCGTAGAGGAGTGGGTCACCACAATATATTAAAAACCCTGAACTTTTATGATTCGCACCAATAATTGTACCTGGACTGCGTAGAGGAGTGGGTCACCACAATATATTAAAAACCCTGAACTTTTATGATTCGCACCAATAATTGTACCTGGACTGCGTAGAGGAGTGGGCACTGGGCACCACAATAAAATATATAAAAAACCTTCAACAGATCTGCATTACACTACACATACGGCTGCTCCTCCATCCTCTCCATCATATACATGTTGGAGTTTTAGCGTGTGACAACCTCTTGTTTTTGATAATGTCAGTGCATTTGGAATATTTTTCAATTTGCCCCACACCACTGAATGTACTTTATCTATGATACGCAATACGCATCTATCTATCTTGACTGCGTAGTGTGGTGGCCCCGGTACACAATTTGGTACCGAGGCCACAATATAATTAAAAAACCCTCCACGTGTCTGAATTCCACCAAACAAGTATCTGGACTGCATAGTGGGGTGGCCCCGGTACCCAATTTGATACCGGGGCCACAATACCTCCTCCAAACATGCTACAGACAATTCGTCATTGAGAGACCCCAGACAGACAGGGTCGAAGTGTTATTGTTTGACTTTGTAAACCCAAAAAAATGTCCCTGTTGCACATAGTCGTGCAATGAAGACTGACTTTTTCATTTAAAGGCACGATCTTTAAAGTGTCAGAAAGAGAGAGAAGACACAGGAGAGGAGAGTTGTAGCTGGGGACCTGGGGTGGAAGCTCCCAGGCTCCCCCAGCATTGCCTGGAAGTCTGAGCGTAGTGACTGAGCCAGGGCAAGGAATGTGTGCCCTGGATGAGGGGGAGAACTCCATGCCACTATAGTGAACCCAAGAGAGAGGGGGACACTGCACATGGAAGAGGCCCTGGAGTGAGGGCTGCTACAAGAGGCATGGTAGCTGTAGTGTCAGATCCTGAGGCTGAGAGTACACAGAGTGACGTGTCAGAGCACAGGAGACATTATCCCCGCAGAGGAGGGATGAGCTGCAGTTGAGAGGTATGTTGTTGAAATAGGACATGCACACTTTAACAAACCAATCATTTCAGCGACAGGGCCTACCAAACAACTTTGACTGAAATGATTGGTTTGTTTGGGCCCCCACACCAAAAAAGCTATTCATCTCTCCCTGTACAGACTAAACAGGCTCTACTGAGGCAAGATGTCGTCCTCATCCTCAACCTCTGATTCCTCTCCCCCTACAGTGTGTACTTCCTCCTCATCACACATTATCAATTCGTCCCCGCTGGACTCCACAACCACAGGTCCCTCTGTAGTATCTGGAGGGCAGTGCTGTACTTCATTGAGGAATTGATTATTCATTTTTATAAACATCATTTTTTCAACGTTGTGAGGAAGCAACCTCCTTCGCCGCTCACTGACCAGGTTCCCCGCTGCACTAAAAACTCTTTCCGAGTACACACTGGAGGGGGGACAACTCAGGTAAAATAGAGCCAGTTTGTACAGGGGCTTCCAAACTGCCTTTTTTTCCTGCCAGTAACAATATGGACTGTCTGACATGTCTACTTGGATGGTGTCAGCAAAGTAATCATCCACAATTTTTTCTATTGTCACAGCATCCAATGCAGCAAGAGTAGACATGTCTGCAATGGTTGGCAGGTCCTTCAGTCCGGACCAGATGTTATCAGCATCCCCGCCAGTGCCTCTTTTGGGAAAACTGAGCTTTTTCCTCGCAGCCATAGATGTGGAAGAAAATGAGGGTGGAGCTGTTGGCATGTCACGGTCCTCTTCAGAGGACAATCTCCTGACCAGCAGGTCTTTGCACCGCTGTAGACTTGTGTCCGCCGGAAACAGAGACACAACATACGCTTTAAACCGAGGATCGAGCACGGTGGCCAGAATGTATTCCTCTGACTTTAAAAGAGTGACCACCCTCGGATCCTGGCAAAGCGTACGAAGGGCTACATCCACAAGAGCTACATGCTTGCTGTAATCGCAATGGCTTACCAGCTCCTCCCTCACTTTCTCCAGCTGCTTCTGCAACAGCCTGATCAGGGGAATGACCTGACTCAAGCTGGCAGTGTCGGAACTGACTTCTCGTGTGGCAAGTTCAAATGGCTGCAGAACCTTGCACAACACGGAAATCAGTCTCCACTGCGCTTGACTGAGGCGCATCCCCACTCCTTTGCCTATGTCGTAGGTGGCTGTGTAGGCCTGAATGGCCTTTTGCTGCTCCTCCATCCTCTGCAGCATATAGAGGGTGGAGTTCCAGCGCGTCACAACCTCTTGTTTGAGGTGATGGCAGGGCAGGTTCAAGCTTTTTTGATGTGCCTCTAGTCTGCGGTAGGCACTGGCTGAATGCCGAAAGTGTCCAGCAATTTTGCGGGCCACCGCAAGCATCTCCTGCACACCCCTGTCACTCTTGAGGTAATGCTGCACCACCAAATTAATGGTGTGGGCAAAACATGGGACGTGCTGGAAATTGCCCATATTTAATGCCCGCACAATGTTACTGGCATTGTCTGACACCACAAATCCCCATGAGAGTCTAAGTGGGGTAAGCCACTGGGAGATAATTTCCCTCATTTTCTCTAATATGTTGTCAGCGTTGTGCCTCTTATTAAAGCCTGTAATGCACAATGTTGCCTGCCTTTGCATGAGCAGCCATTTTGTAGATGCTGCTACTGATGCAGCTGTTGCTGTTGCTGCGGAAGGGGATGCATCTACCCAGTGGGCTGTCACAGTCATATAGTCCTTCGTTTGCCCAGAACCACTTGTCCACATGTCCGTGGTTAAGTGGACAGTGGGTACAACCGCATTTTTAAGAGCACTGAGGACACTTGATCGTACTTCTCTGTACATTTTTGGTATCGCCTGCCTAGTGAAGTGGAATCTCGAGGGGATTTGGTACCGGGGACACAATACCTCCATCAACCCTCTAAATCCCACTCCACTGATGGCGGACACCGGGCGCACGTCTAACACCAACATTGCAGTTACAGCCGCAGTTATACGCTTTGCAATAGGGTGACTACTATCGTATTTGGTGGTCATGGCAAACGACTGTTGGACGGTCAATTGTTTGGTGAAAGACTTAGCGGTCTTACGACTTCCCCTCTGGGAAGATGACCGACTAACAGCAGCAACAGCAGCAGTGGCAGTAGTAGGCGTACCGCTGCAGGATTCCTCGGATGAATCCCGTATTGAGGAGGACTCAGTCTGGCTGCTGACTTGGGCTGCAGGACTGAATCTGATGGAGATTGTGGAGGAAGTTGACGAGGAGGGTGTTGCTGGTGTGTATCCAACTGGACCACGGGATTTAGGTGTCCCTGTACCGATGAGGGTCCTAGCCCCAGTTCCTGAACTAACCACTGAACTATGAAGGTTATTCAGGTGACGTATAAGGGAGGATGTTCCTAGGTGGGCAAGATCCTTACCCCTGCTTATTTGAGCTTTACATAAGCTACATATTGCCATACATTGGTTGTCTGGATTTGGATAAAAATAACTCCAGACCGAAGAGGTGCATTTTTTGGTCTTCTGACCAGGCATGACGATGGGCTTTTTCATCCCATGGACATCAGCTGTTTCCCCCCCTGGTGCCTCATTTACAATAACCACATCACCATCCTCATCATCAAGTTCCTCCACAGCGCCAGCTACATCATCAATAGCCTCCTCCCGAGCCACCTCTTCCCGTACAGTGATGGGAAGGTCAGGCTTGACAACCACCAACACCCTTGGACTCGCCTTGGGGATTTGTGATAATTTCTCTTTAGAAGGCAGAGTTGTTTGCTGTTTTGTTGCTGACAGCATAACTCTCTTCAATTTTTTGTAGGGGGGGGAGGAGGAGGAGGGCTAAGATCCGTGGGTGAAGCTGAACCACTAGTCATGAACACGGGCCAGGGCCTAAGCCGTTCCTTGCCACTCCGTGTCGTAAATGGCATATTGGCAACTTTACGTTTCTCCTCAGATGATTTTAAGTTTCTCTTTTTGCTACTTTTTCTTAACTTGGGCTTTTTGGATTTAACATGCCCGGTACTACGAGATTGGGCATCGGGCTTGGAAGACAACGTTGATGGCATTTCATCGTCTATGTCATGACTAGTGGCAGCAGCTTCAGCATTAGGAGGAAGTGGGTCTTGATCTTTCCCTACTTTATCCTCCAAATTTTTGGTCTCCATTATATGTAGCACAAGATACTGCAGAATGTGTGAACTTGGTAATATTGCAGTACCAATGGACTTATACTGCTGGATTGGTTTTGCAAATTTGGTTATAATTATTATATTTATTTATTTTTTTAAAATTTTTATTTTTTTTTACTTTTTTCTTATTTTTAAAAAACTTGGGAATAGTGGGGAAATAACTATGCCCTTAGAAGCACAGAGCACAGGACACAGCACCACTGGACTGAACAGGACACGGCACAGGACACAGCAGCACTACGGAACTCAGCAGGACAGAGCACAGGACACAGCACCACTGGACTGATACTGCAGAATGTGTGAACTTGGTAATATTGCAGTACCAATGGACTTATAATGCTGGATTGGTTTTGCAAATTTGGTTATAATTATTATATATTTTTTTTTTTTTTAATTTTTTTTTACTTTTTTTTTATTTTTAAAAAACTTGGGAATAGTGGGGAAATAACTATGCCCTTAGAAGCACAGAGCACAGGACACAGCACCACTGGACTAAACAGGACACGGCACAGGACCCAGCAGCACTACGGAACTCAGCAGGACAGAGCACAGGACACAGCACCACTGGACTGATACTGCAGAATGTGTGAACTTGGTAATATTGCAGTACCAATGGACTTATACTGCTGGATTGGTTTTGCAAATTTGGTTATAATTATTATATTTTTTTATTTTTTTTTTAATTTTTTATTTTTTTTTACTTTTTTTTTATTTTTTAAAAACTTGGGAATAATGGGGAAATAACTATGCCCTCAGAAGCACAGAGCACAGGACACAGCACCACTGGACTGAACAGGACACGGCACAGGACCCAGCAGCACTACGGAACTCAGCAGGACAGAGCACAGGACACAGCACCACTGGACTGATACTGCAGAATGTGTAAACTTTGTAATATTGCAGTACCACTGGACTTTTACTGCTGAATGTGTGAACTTGGTAATATTGCAGTACCAATGGGCTTATACTGCAGGATTGGTTGTGCAAATTTTGTGGTAATTAAAAAATATTAAAGTAGTTTTTGGTATTTTTTAAAAAAACTTTTTTTTATTTTTTTAAACACAGGGGAATATTGGGGAAATAACTATGCCCTTAGAAGCACAGAGCACAGGACACAGCACCACTGGACTGAACAGGACACAGCACAGGACCCAGCAGCACCACTGACCTCAGAAGGACAGAGCACAGCACACAGCACCACTGGACTGATACTGCAGAACACAGCACAGCACAGCACAGCACAGCACAGCACAGCACAGCACAGCACTAAACAGCACAGAACTAAACAGCACAGAACTAAACAGCACAGAACTAAACAGCACAGAACTAAACAGCACAGAACTAAACAGCACAGAGGACCACCTAACACACCCTCCCTCTACCCTGATCAATGCCCGAGTGAAGATGGCGGCGACTAGCGGGGAATTTATAGGATCCGAGTATCGCGAGATCCGACAACGGGATTATGAGTCAGAGCCTCAGTTTCACTTTTGAATTTGGCGCCAATACCCGGATCTGTCTCGGATCCGACTCGGATCCGCAACGTTCGGGTGGGCTCGGATTTCAGAAATCCGAGTGCGCTCATCCCTAGTTGAAATGATAGAAAAATGTTCTGAAACCACCGAACATCGCTGGTGATTTTCACCTCCACGATGTAAGATTTACTATCGGTGCAAACTCAAGTTGTCGGCAATGTTTACCAGTTTCTAAATCCCAAGAAGTTTGGTGGTTTCATGCAAAGGTGCCGATTTTGAAGAAAAATGCCTTCTTCTGATTGGTTGCTTTGTCTTGGCCCTGAAAACCTTCTGGATTGTGACTTCAGAGGCCGTATAAAAGACTCCCACTTCCTTATTAAGTTTGATAGGGTTCTGACGCAAGCTGATAGGAGAGGAGCGTTTGAGAATTCATTGGAAGTATGTTCAATTGAATTTTGTGATTGTTGAGAGTTGTCTTGTTATATATTGTAGTCTTGTTCCTTATTTGTCTATTTGCCTTGGTGTGATAGTGTGGTGTGAGCTTTAGTATTGGTTTGTCCCTGTATTTACTTGTGTTCAGTGTTTTGTGTGTTGTGGAGGGTGTGGAGAGAGAGAGGAGAGAGGGTGAGAGTGTGGAGGAAGAAGAGAGGCCGTTAGGGCTGGAGGGGGCAGAGGAGAGTCAGGAAGATTTGGAGGTGGCAGGCCCAGCTGAGGTACGGGCAGATGAGGGGAGCCAAGCCTAGCAGAGCTATAACATTCTCACATGATGACAACTGTGTGCCTTTAATGAACATTATCTGTTATAAGCAGATTATGGGAAGCCAGGCAGCCAGGACCCCAATTACCAGAAAGAAAGCAACTATATGTTTTTATTTAAATACAAGAAGTATGCTAAATGTGTACAAATCAATGCAAACAGACTGACAAATGTATGTATTGTAAAATACCATAATGTTTCTAAAATTGTCACCTTAGCCTGCGTGACGTGTATGTGACAGGTTTCATCGAAAACAACCACCTGGTTTGTTTAAAACTTATGAAACCTCTCCTTGTCTCTCACACACACTAACTTTTGCCTTACCAATTATGCCACCACCAAAGTTTGGTTTGAAGAGCTGACACTCTTATTCAGGAAGCCTTTAGTTCCCTTTATCTACACTAATCTATCACAACTTAAAATGATCTCCTCTGTTTCAATTTTGTAGTATATAATACCATGCTAAGTCTGACACGTGAACCCATAAGAACATAGAGACCTGAAATTATTATATGTGATTTAATATGGAAAAGGAATCCATGATGCTTAAAAATGACATACAAAGATACTTGACAATAATTAATTGTAAAATAAAAAGGAGCAAACAACAAAAAAATGGTACACTCAGGAGATCAGACTTCTGCCTTCTGGCAGAGCCTGAATTTGTTGCAATATGAAGTTGACTTCCAACAACTCTGTTCAATTTATAGGACATTTTAGACATGCTTCAGGAGCCCGCAGCCCCCCTTCCACTGTGATGCCAGAGCCACAAAGACTGTGAAAAGGCAAATGATTTTTACAGCTACCTTTTCAAAATACATTTCAAATCAGGGATACTTTATACTGGCCTAACTGCTTAACAAAATGTCCCACAAAAGACTACCGTATATACTCGTGTATAAGCCGAGTTTTTCAGCACATTTTTTGTGCTGAAAAAAGCCCCCCTCGGCTTATACTCGAGTCCCACTTACCTGGTCTCCGTTTTCCAGTCTCCCCCGCTCATCTGCAGGCATCTGCAGCCTCTGTGGATCACTGTCAGCCACCATTTTATTGTAGCCCGTTTTTGTGTGTTCATTGCACATGGAACAATAAAGTTAAATGAAAAGGAGCCTGTCAGTCAAAGCTAAAGACCGGGACATTTCCATCTAGCCCCGCTGGTCAAAGACACATGTGAGTACCCTGACTTGTCCACTGCAATTATTTGCAGCAGTTTTATAAAGTCCAATATTTTCATTTTTTGTCACCTATTAATAAGTGTCTGAAGATTCTTTTGCATAACTGTGAAATCATTGAAAAGTCTAAAAACATCCCAAACTTCAAGTATAATAAGGGTTAAATCACACAAAGCAAATTGTATTGTTCTGTTAAAATGTTTCTTCCAGCAAACAAAATCAAACTTATCTTTATCTGAGCTATTATATCAAATTCTATTTAGTGTATGTGCAGCATCTTTTGCATTACTAAAGCCTAAATTACTGTACTGTTCTGAACACTTAGGAGTAACTGCTCATCACCTTCTAAAGGCGAATAAACTTAACTGGCACATGTATTTAGTATCCACAGACTGTCTCATTGATTTATATATTAATGATCTGAGTTGTCTTTAGTGAATGTTATTTATATCTGTGTTCACCTATTAGGCTTGATACCAAGTGCAGAGGATTTAGTTTAACCATTTGTGTACAATTTATTAGGATATGGGTATATATTATGTACTTATAAAATTTTATTGATGTTTAATAACAATAAATTTTGATATATTCATTTACAACCTCACGTTTGTATTATTGGGAGCCCAGTGTTAACGATATCCAGCACTGTTTTTATTTTTGAAACTTACCAGTAGCTGCTGCATTTCCCACCCTAGGCTTATACTCGAGTCAATAAGTTTTCCCAGTTTTTTGTGGTAAAATTAAGTGCCTCGGCTTATATTCGGGTCGACTTATACTCGAGTATATACGGTATTTTACCTCTACACAACAGGTCTTAATTTCCCCTTCATTTACACACCAGACGCCTGTAAATATGATATTTGAGAAAATGTGACATTTTCCTGTATCCTTATTTCCCTTCACTCAAACTTATCCCAGCTGTTCTGTTGTTGGATATTATTAATAGTATTGATATAACCTTAAAGAGAGATTACAAAAGGTTTAAGCTTTTATGACCTATGCCATAAATTGCTATTGTGCACTCATCTGTAGCTAAGGCTCTGGATCTCTCTATCCAAAAATACATCATGGATAGGGCACAAGAATTTAGAGACAATCAAAGAGAAAAAGTAATTTAGTCCTCCCCTCTCAGGTTTTAACACATGGTTGGGCACAGAGTTCCTGTGGACCACAACAAGTTAATACTATGAATTCAATCACAAATATTTTTATAAAACTTGTAAGTAGCTTGCATATGACAAAAATGTTTCTACTTCACAGCATAACCAATTATTACATTTTCCCATGGTTCAATCAACAGGCTCTTCACAAAGACAAGGGTGCTGTACAAAAAGAGCAGCTAGCAGGCGAATGCAAAAAAATACTGTTATTATTATTACTTGATTTGCTGATAAATAATGCAAATCAGAAATTCTGACATATGTTGTGCTTAAATTGTACACACTTACACCTATGTCATAATTTACAGGACCATCCCACCAATTTGTACCACCCGCACCTGCTGAAGAATGTCTGAATGCAGCTGCAGAGGAATATGAAGACACCATGATCACTGTGCATTTAGTGGATGTCCAGCCTGCCCCACCTGCAGGAAGCCAGCCACATGAGCAGCCAGCCCACGTGGACCCTTGTGCCACACAGCACGACACTCTCATTGACATGGCAGCTGCTGTACCACACAAACACACCTTGAATGGCGGAACGGAGGAGTGAATGGGAGGGTGAACGTAGGCATTGCACAGTACGGGTATGCCAATTCAGTCCCTTTTTTAACTGCATCATTTGCACTAGCTGCAGGGCAGTGTAAGTGCCGACTGATAGTGATAACTGACATGCTGTAACTGTATAACCATGACAAGTGGACCACTCTAACTTGGTGGTCCTCCTGCCCTCCAGTACAGATAAGACCAAACCATTCACCTTATTGCCTATAACGACCATACTGACACATTACAAAGTTTGTGGCTGTTTCTCATAGGACTCATAGCCCATAATCAACCAATTGGCTGCAGTTTTACTAATCTCGCCTGTCACTACTATTTAATTTTTCTGGTGGTTTTTCCCGTGGATTTACTGACAGTTTGTGAAACGGCAGCTTCATAAATCTAGCACTTTATGTTCCCATCATGTAAAAAATCTGGATGGCAATTTGCAATGTGTTGCTTAGAAAAACCGCACTTACCTGGCGGACTTCCAGTGGTTCTGCCTTTAGTAAATCTGGCAGTTTGAAAACAGCAGTAAAAGATGAAGTAGCGATTCCTGGAAATGTATGGCTGCTCACATATACAGAAAACGTGTTTTCTCTGAGGAACGCCCAGCTCCTAAGGACTTGCCTGGGCCTCAGTTATTTGCTCTAAGATCACCTTCATACAGACTGTCCCCTTACGGCTGGAATGCAGGATCTCAGCACACTTCTTTACTTTTAACAGTTCACTTCACACTCAACAAAACATCATTAAACCGCCTCAACTATCCCCTTTTACTCCTGTTTGCGCCCTCACTCTCTCTTCATAAATATACTTGTTGCTCTTATATGCGGATTGAACCTTTAAAAGGAGTGTCCTCATTGTTCTATCAGCCATGTAATGTGATTTTATTAATAAAAAGTGTAAACATAAAGTCTCTGAATGATTGTACAGATATAACACCAGAGTCACCTCTCCCTGCGTCAGACAGAGCCGGGATACAGGAAACAGATCAGATGGGTCTCCTAATAATCTACTTTCTATGTCTTCAGACGGCCTTTATATTACCAGCCCCTGTTCCTGAAGGTCCGGCAAACGCAGGATCATTGGATGAGGGTTATAATATCACCAGAACAGGCAGAACGGTAACATTCTTTTCCTATTACTGAATTATTTAGGATTGGGTATATCTGTGTTGTCTTACTTATACTCTGTGCATATTACTTTACTTTGCTCACAATGTGTTTGTCCATTGTTTATAGAGTTTAGCTCCTTAACTACTCACAGCATTTTCAATCTTAGAGTATCCCAAGGGGGGATGGGACTGGTAACTGCCGAGTTCTTTACCTGTCAGGGGACAACCTGGGAGTACCCCTGTCTGTCCCACACAACACAGGCCTTCAAAGGGCCACACATTAGCCGTAATCTCAGTAATAATGTAAACAATACATTTAATAAATTAAAGAGACACCTATCTGTAATAACATATCAACAGGTATTTTAAATAAGTGTAATAAGCTATAATAAACACGTCTGAGAAAGAGGGAAGGATTTGGGGGTCACGGGTCAAGACTCGGAGGGCCACATGGGCAAGATGGTATTAGGGATGATCTGTCACTTTCACCCCTCAAACACAACATTGTGTAGGCAAGTCCCTCTCATCAAACTTTGCTGCGTGTATTTCTGGGAAATGTACTTTTCCCAGCAGCCAATAGTACGGAGCCGGCTCAGACTGCCCAGGGATTCGCCTGCCCGACATCTCCCGATGCAAACAGGTACAAAGGGGGCAGTGGGTGTTACATTAGCACATGTGCACGGGGTCAGAGTTCACGTTCTAATCTGTATTCTAAGGTGAACGCACAGAAGACACCTACGGGAAGATGAAAACTCACAGGGATGGAGAAAAGCACTAGCTTACACACCATGTTATAAACCTGATGTGCAAGTTAGTGCAGAGTTGTCAGTCACTCTGTATCTGTCGTGTTAGAGAAGCTCCTGCCTCCTAACATGGAAACTTGCGAAGGAGAGAGCATGATGAACATATATTTTTTTTTTAAATCAAATATTTTTAATTTAATTGTTTCCAAACAAAACAGAAATAAAAAGAACAAAAAAAACAAATATATTTCCATTGTACATCATATTCCACACATAATGAGTGTAGCAAGTAAATCAATTCTAGATATTAAACATTGTATTAATATTAAAGTAGATTTGCAATGTGATATGATAAGAGGTATATATCTATCCTGGGTATCTTCAGCCCTGAAGGGGAGATGTTGAAGAACATGAATGACAATGAGTCAAGTGTCTCAGTATAGTTTAGTCCTATAGAACATGTATATGAGTATGGATTTAGTAATGGGGAGAGGGCGTGGATGAAGGGGGGGGGGGTGGTCGGATCGCTTAACCAGGATCCTAGTCGGCGGTCAGAGATTGCTCCACATATTTTGAATTTGTCCATCTGGACCACACTTTAAAGTATTTGGGCTTGGTATTTTGTGAATGATACGTGAATCTTTCATGGCCTACAGCCTAATTGACCAGGACCACCCAGCAGTAAATTGAGGTTTCTCTTGGGCCATCCACGTTCTAACAACAATTACTTTGGCCAGAGTAAGAAAATTGAGTACATATCTGGTAGCGTTTCTATCCAGCAAAAGATCCACTCCTAGACCAAAGATACATGTTTTGGGGAACATCAATGGGGTCTTGATACCCGTATTTCTTATACCCTTCACTACTCGCGACCAAAATTCTCCAACGATAGGGCAACTCCAAAGTATGTTCCAGAAGGTGGCATCAGCATCTCCGCATTTTGGGCAATTAGCATCCGATCTTGCACCCATCCGAAGCAACCTGCGCGGAGAGTATTATACTCTATGTAGGATATATAGTTGAACTTGTCTGTATCGGGTACAAGAGGGAGCCTCCGTAGCGCTGTCTAACCTATAGCTCCAATCAGTTACAGGACCCAGATCCACCTCCCATCCTTGGTGTAGTCCCTCTAAGTTATCAGTGGTAAGGAGATAGAGGACATTAGTATAGAGTATAGGAATGGTTTTGATGGAGCCCACCTGTTTAAGGAGTGAGCGGAGGATCTAGACCGAAGACGAGAGGATGTCACCAAGGCATGTCGGAGCTGAGGGTAAGTATAGAACAGGCAATTTGGTAGAGGAAAGTCTAATCGTAACTGAGCAAATGATTTGATACTGCTGTTATGGTATATCTATGGGAGGTTATCCCCACAGTTCACCATTGAGGAAATTGTTTTAATTTACATAGTTTAGGAAGATTAGAGTTAGTCCATAACGGGTAATGGTGAAAGCCTGTCTAAGTAACGTGGGACTGTTCTCGTGGCCCGGGTACCCAACAGGGCCTGTTTGGGTGATCTATCAAACCATATTTCTTGTATATTATTAATCTTTGCAAAACACAGCCTTTGCTATATATTAATTATAGTAACTTCACTTTTACATTCTTTAATACCTGTACAGAGCAATGATGCTTTTACCAAGGATTAATTCAAAACCTCATGACAGCTGCAGTCATAGGCAAACCGAGGGGGGGGGGGGTTCCTAGTGCCTGGATGCCCCCCTCCAAGCCTGGGGCACTGTATAATTGAGGTGACTGGACCCTGTCCCCGCTTCACACTGCTCTGCTCAAAAATAGAGAGCTGTGTGCACCTAACAGTAGTGCGTGCAGCATTGCCCAAGTATATTATAGGGATAGGGAGAGTTGGAGAGCAGCCAAGCACTCTCTAAAATTATAGCCATGCCCCCATGCATGCTGGTCACGCCCACTGGTGGCGTGGTGTGGAAACCCGCCTCTACTAATTTGTCTCTGGCAGTGTAGGTTGTGACTATTGTGATAGTTATGTATTGTTACCTATGAATTCTGGGACATCTCCATACTGCTACATAAACTGTGCAACAGTCCCTGTGTTATCCTTCAACTAATATAACAATACTAGCAGTAAATATTTATACAGAACATATATTGCGGGTGACACTTCTTGGGAAATGGAGTATGGTGAGATTTCCTCCCACGTAACGTCTATACACAGAAAGGGATAATGCTGTTTGGAGTTTATAAGCAACAGGTGTATTTAAGGCCACGGTTTTTGCAGAGAGAACCAACAATGTTTTTAGTGGTAACCAGCCCGTGCAATAAATATGAGAAAACCTTTATTGTTACTAGTATTACTTATATTATTACATATTATTATTATCCTTTATTTATACAGCAACAATTTATTCAGCAGAGCAGTACAGTCAGGAAGAGATATGTGCATATATTGGGGCTCATGTCTGAAACATTTGCGCAACGAATGCGCGGAGGAAAAGAGGCACACAACAAAAAGCGCATTTATGCATTGACGATGCGTTAAGCTGTACAACACATTTGCTCCAGGTGCACGTCAGGAGTAACAAGTGTGTACACTTTCACCCCAATTAGCGTTGAGATAGACTCGGCTTGTCAGTGTCAATAGAGAATACGAAAGCCGTATTACCGTATTTGCACGCATCATTGTGTCTGGGGGCCGATAATGTGATGATTGCTAGGACGTAAGGAAAGGTGCACATAATGCAGCAAGTGTGTATAATTACACCTCACTATAACCTAGAGAGATGACGTGTGACAGTGTCAGGTATCTTACCCTATTCGTACACAATATAATAATGTAATGAGCAGCGTCTGTACAGTGTTATTAATATATGTGATAGCCGCACATTCCACATAAAATATAATTACATACAAACACAAATTCAAATTAAATAATTTTAAATTAGATACACATAGTAGTTGATTATTTTCCTTTAAAAAATAAATAGGGATCTTGTTTGCTGCTGCAGTACAAACAGGAATATCAGTTAAATACTGCAAGCAGGAGGCTGCAAATTCATATAATATATCCGCCACACTAATGATTTAGGTACTAACAGCTGGAGTGGTCAACACACAAACGGCCAATCAAAGCGGCTAGAGAGCGCTGCTGATTGTCATTGTTACTTATGGTTATACTTTACCTCCAGCACCCACGAGATACGCGGCGTGACAAGTGTTTATGTGTCTACGTCAAGGTCTACTACAGTCACAATATCGGGACCGCACCATTACCAGGGTTTACAGTACACTGCATATAGCTTAATTTTCATACATTTCACCTCTTTCAGTTGCCCCCTCTCAGGTACTGACCTCTTAGTCTTAGATATCTGACCTAAGACCTGCAGTAAAAATTTTATTTGCTTTCTTTTTATTAGCAAAGAAAAAATTAAACGGTGGTCAAAGCTGCAAACTGAATTTCTTTTTCAACTTACTTAACTGTGTAACTATTTAATGGTTCATTATGAACATTATTCTTTTCTTTTTTATTTACTAGATCCCAGATAAAGAACCTGAAGGAGAGATATCAGAGCCGGTTACACAGGAGAAAGATGAAGACCTGACCACAGTACTCCAACCTAATGATGATTGGTGGAGACAAACGCCCCATCATTTACTGGGCAGCTGTTTAGCATGCATATTTAACTGGCTGGAATAACCCTGCTATCTGCAATGCCACATCCATTTACTGCAGTATGCAAATAAGATTAAAACAGTTACATGTAAAAATTCAGCTGTATTTATTTTATATAAAGATTCTCATCTGCAATAAACTAGTGTCCAGGAATATAAAAAAAGAGGAGCGAGAGAGACTGTAAGCTATATTGGGGCAGGGACTGATGTGAGGGTAGATTACTAAGATAAAGGGGTGTAATACGTTCCCTTGCTCTGTGCACCCTCTGGCTCAGTCTCCTTATTCCTTTTCTACTGTGTTGCAGAGTTTGGTGATCCTGCACTTGCATATAATAAAGGTGCTGTTGAACTGTACGCCGGTCTCTTCACTCCACCTCTGCATTCCATAAGTTGGTGTCAGAGTTGGGATTGAGTCCTGATCCTTAGGACTTGAGAATGCCAACATGGAGGCCATTGTTCTCCAGCTCATTTTGCTGTAGAATATACAGCAAGTACAGACAGAAATTGTGATCAAACAGATCCAGTGTCTCCTCACAAGGAGGTGAAGGCCTCCAACCAGGAGGAGGCCGTGCTCATAATTATGTTCTTCAAGGTACCGGTGGTGGCACTTATATCTAAGATAAGGGAGATGATACTGAGGTCTTCCTGACCATATTTAAGAGAGTTCCCACGGGCCAAGCTTGACCTGAGCATTCCTTGGCAAACTGTCTGAATGATGTGGAGCGAAGAGAAAGGAAAATCAGTCTTGCTGTAAGAAAAAGTGGGGAAAGATGGGTGAGGGGAAAGCCAGATGATGAGAGAGTGGATAAGAGTTCTGGTAGCTTGTTGGGTAAGAAAAGGACACATTCAGGCAATATTTCTAAGGTGAAGGCGACAGGACTGGGTGAGACCCTGGAAGTAAGGAATAGAACAGAGGACAGAGTGGAGTGAGACACGGGCGTGGGAGTCGGAGGAAATTGTGGTGTTATTGAGGATGATGATGGATATTGGAGGGGAGATGGGGGCTCTGGGAGGAGGGAATAGGATAAGCTCTGTTTTGGACATTTTCAGCTTTAGGTAGCATTGGAGCATCCATGTGGATATAGCAGAGAGACAGTAGCATGACATAGCACAGAAGGGGAGACCTCCAGGGAGGAGAGATTTTGGTGTCATCAGCATAGAAGTGGTACTGAAAGCCAAATGAGTGAAGCAGTCCCCCAAAAGAAAAGGTGTACTGTGAGAAAAACAGAGGGCCGAGAACAGAGCCCTAGGGGACCCCAGTAAAGAAGGAGACTGGAGGAAAGAGGTAGAGATAGAGATACTAAAGGAGCGGTTTGATAGGTAAGAAGAGAACTAGGAATGAACTGTGTCACAACAAACAATGTAGTGGAGGGTGTGTAAAAGAAGAGGGTGATCGACAGTGTCGAAAGACACAGAGATGTCGAGCAAGATGAGTGTGTAGAAGTGACCCTTAGACTTTGCTGTAAGTAGATCATTGATCACTTTTGTGAGAGGAGTCTCAGGGGAATGTTGGTGGTGGAAGCTCGAGTGCAGAGTGAGAGGAGAGTAAGTGAGAAGAGAGTATGTGAGGTAAGTGGTTGTATACAAGTCACTCAAGTAGCTTGGAGGAAAGGGGGAAGATAGACATAAGGCAATAGTTGGAGAGAGATCATTCACCTGTTACTATCGACCCAGGTATATCTACAGGTGCCAAAGACATGCTTTGTCCTCCATTTTACTAGCCTGAGGTGAACCTCAGAAGATGAGCATCGAGCCCTCAGGAAAGATTTCTTGCACTCTGAGTTAGACTCCAGCCTCACCTTCCCATGCTTTACCACTGCCGTCCCTGTGGTGGTCGTTAGGAAACAGATAAAACTGCTGACAGGATAACAGACTTTTTTTGGCCCAGAATTTAAACTGAGGAGAATAGAGTTTTTGCTCTAATCTGGCAGTCCTGCCGTTATGGTACTGGTGTACTGAGTTGGAGTCCAATGGATGTAGAAACTCTACACAGACAAATGGGTACACATGATAGCAGATCAGGGATTGTTAGAGGCAAGATGGGTCTGGTACACTATGTGATTAGATTCAGATGCAAGCTGGATTTAGAACCCAAGGTAAGTGGATTCAGAATAGTCTAAGACTATCAGGATTCAGAACCCAGAATGAACAGGAATCACAGGGGCTGAACAAAAACAATAGTCAAGCAAAGGGCTTATCAGGATTTTCCTTTTTATAGGCCCACACAGGAAGCAGGAACCAAGATGGATTCCTGCAAGGTAGTACTGCCCAGCGTGGTTATGGGTGTTCTTGTTTAGTATTGATCTCTGGTGTCTCGAGGTCAAAGTACTACAGTCAATTTCCTAAAACCAGCTGTCTAGCACTTTCACAGGCTTTCACACGCCCTGAGGTTCATATCCCCACATACTGCCATTAAAACCAGGAAGCACCAGAGTCTAGATTCTCCCCGATATTCTGTGTGGTGACAACCGCCTGTCGCTTGCTGTGAGACTGTCAACAATTCTTCACTGATGCATCGTCTACAAGGGAACCGTGATTCACCACTTGACGTATCCATAATAACCCTCAACCACCCCTGGCATGGTCTTTTATACCTCCCAGGGTGGGTCAACTTAGTTGGGGGCCATGGACTAAGGCACCGGAGGATGGACTGAACTGGACAGGAACATGGTGAAGGGATCCCAACCCAGACCTCCCAGTGGGATGGCTCTGATGTGGCTGGGATGAGAACCTGGAGAGAAGACAATTAATCCAGGGACAAGGCTATGATAAGGTGGCTACCTTACTGATTACACAGGACTGTTTGGCTCCTTGGTGGATTTTGACCTTTTTCACTGTCCTAGGTACATAAGTGTTTGGTAAATCTGTGGATTTCTTCAACCAACTTATTTTGGCAGGTGACTTGTAACTGCTATTATCAATGACAAATGCAACGGAACAATTTATACAAAGAAACCTGATTTTGTGGTATCATTAATGAAATCCTTTGTTTCATATATAACATAACAAACCATCCGCCGGATTAAAATGTACAAATGACTTTTCAACAGCTGCATTAAACCGTCTGCCTCTGATTTTCCTGTATTTAATATTTGGGCCAGGATCTGTAAAACCATAAAGTAAATAGGAACTCCCCGATCTAATCTCAGACACTTTGCTGAGCTGAGTCCAGGAGGTTAGACAGCCCAGGAGCTCACAGAGAATGGAGCAGTGCATCAGGGTGCTGCTGTTTCTGGGGTTGCCCACTCTAATTTCAAGCACCCCCGATGAGGACGTCATTAACAAAGCAATCGATACTTGTAACCACAATCTACACACAGACTTTGAGCTTAAATTTTTGGACATTCCTCAGAAGAGCCAGCAGGTAAAATGTACAAAATGTAATATTGTATTAATGTATTATTTCTGGATATTTATATATCTATTTTGACATCTGCATGGGAAATGACTGAATGAATTATCATAAATTTCTGGTCTTGTATTGTACATTATTAATATACACTATGATCAATATTTCTACCACAACAGTCAGCCGCATTGCCACAAAGTGCCTTCTGCACCATGACAAACACACTTCTGTCTTGACAAAAAGCGTCCGCAGACTCCATTTGTGTTGCCGGTGGTGGAAATCATACAATTCCAGAGTTGCATTTGTCAGTCAATTCTTTTGTCTACATAATATAGTATAACCCTGAACATAATTGGTTATTGTGCCACAGAATAAATATGCAGATGCACAAAATCCTTATTTTGTGTTATAAGCTATATTTTGTGTAACAAAAATAATTCATATCTGGACATTGCCCTGGTCATTACAAAACCTTGATATTTTTTCTGTTGTACTTCGGATCATTGTCTTGTTGCAACATACAAATCTGTTGTCAGACAGATGGACACACATTGTCTTCTAAAACGCAGCACGGTGGCTCAGTGGTTAGCACTTCTGCCTCACAGCACTGGGAGCATGAGTTCAATTGCCGACCATGGCCTTAGCTATAAGGAGTTTGTATGTTCTCCCCGTATTTGCGTGGGTTTCCTCCGGGGGCTCCGGTTTCCTCCCACACTCCAAAAACATACTGGTAGGTTAATTGGCTGGTAACAAATTGATCCTAGTCTGTGTGTGTATATTAGGGAATTTAGACTGTAAGCTCCAATGGGGCAGAGACTAATGTGAGTGAGCGCTGTGGAATTAGTGGCTCTATATAAATAAATGATGAAATAAAGAAAAATTTATAGTGACCTTAATTATTGAATGTAGCAGTGTGGCTACAAAAACAACCCCAGATCATCACCCCTTGACAGGGGGTATGACGTTAGTTTGGTTGCCACCACACAACTCCACTTTAGTCTCAACTGAGGACATTGTTCAAAAATTCCTTGTTTTGTTCAGATATAGCTTTGCAAACCTAAGTCATATTAAGGTGGGGTTTTTTTTGGGGGGGGGGAGATAAAGGATTTTCTTCTGGCTATTCTTCCATAAAATCTATACTTTGTCTGACGGTAGAGAGAACATCAACATTTATCGTGTTGACAGAGGCCTGTATATCCCTGGATGTAGCTTTTGGGTACTTTGTGACATGGGAGACAGGTGAACAGAACATGTATAACAACCAGTGTTAATCCACTGTCTAGAAAGTGGGTTCTTGGAGTGAATAGAGCGTTAAAGTTACAAATCCAAAATGACTCGATGTCGCTACAAATGTATGTAGGTGTGTTTGTGTGGATGGGTGTGTGTGTGTGTAGATGGGTGTGTGTGTGTGTGGATGGGTGTGTGTGTGTGTGTGTGTGTGTGTGTGATGCACCAAACAGATGCACTACCTGCATAAGTGCTTCTCCACTGGAGGAGGTCTCGCTGCTTCGCTGACTTCCTCCACTATAAAATCATCCTTCCACTTACCGAGCAGACATACTTCATGTTGCCTCTGTCATCTTCAGGTCGCTTTTCTGAACATATGTACATTCTCCTCCCTCACAGCCAATGATTTTGCCACCTACTTCAGACAAAATTGACACCATTCAACAAGAAAATTCCTCATACCAAATTCCACCCATCTTCTCCTACACTCCCCGGACCACCCTCAGCTCATTCTCTCCAGTAACAGAGGACCAAGTCTCTGCACTCATTTCATCATCTCACCCTACAACCCTTAAACCCTATTACCTCCTCTCTCTGACCCACTGCATGTCCACTTCTACTTCAACTGGCACATTTCCATCCTCCGTTAAACAAACACTCATCTCACCAATCCTAAAAAAAAACATCTTTACACCCTGCTTCTCTCTACAATGACCGTCATATTTCTCTCTACCCCTTTGCCTCCAAATTGCTTAAGCAACTTGTGTACACCGCTCGTCTCACCTTCTCTTCTCTCACTCCATTCTCAACTTTCTGCAATTGTACTTCCATCCCCATTCCACCGAGACTGCACTCACAACAGTGATCAATGATCTACTTATACCAAAGTGTAAGGGCCATTTATTCTTCACATCCAGGCTCTCTCCCTTAGTCCTGGTGCTTCCACCTTAGAAATATTGCTAGAATACACCACTTTCTTACCCATGATGATCTACTCTATCTACAACTCTCACTTTAACTTATCACTCACCCTCACCCATTTATATGCTTTGGTGGCTCCTAATATTCTTATATGTGAGAGCATTATTTTCAGCTGAGGTTTAGTAGTTAGGTCTCATCTCATTGGTCTCCTTTCTCTTTTATTCAGGATACTGGATTGGTTTTTAATTATGCTACATATCTTGGTCGCCCCAGACATCTCCTTGGGCGTCTCTTTCCATGGCTTTACAAGCCTCCGAGATACCAAATCATGCTAACAACTGCCTGGAAAAGTCCTCTCGTCAAGACCAATACTCCTCCAGATGCAGGAGACACAAACAACGTGGTATGTTCTGATACACAAACCATACTTCCTGTAACACTTCCTCACTGTTACCTTTATGTTCTATCCTTCTATGAATCAATAAGCTCTTTATTTCAGACATCTCTTATTATTTATTGTTATTATTAACCTTTATTTATATCAGTTACTTAAGGTCAAGTTGTAATTAGAAATGGCTCAAATTTCACCTGAATTCACTGAATAATTTGTGCTGCCTGGAGAATCAGGTCGATCACAGTGCATGGAATGTAAAGAAGCCAATCACAGTACGTGGAACGTAAAGAAGCCAATCACAGTGCATGGAATGTAAAGAAGCCAATGACAGTGCGTGGAACGTAAAGAAGCCAATCACAGTGCGTGGAACGTAAAGAAGCCAATGACAGTGTGTGGAACGTAAAGAAGCCAATGACAGTGCGTGGAACGTAAAGAAGCCAATGAAAGTGCGTGGAACGTAAAGAAGCCAATGACAGTGCGTGGAACGTAAAGAAGCCAATGAAAGTGCGTGGAACGTAAAGAAGCCAATGACAGTGCGTGGAACGTAAAGAAGCCAATGACAGTGCGTGGAACGTAAAGAAGCCAATGACAGTGCGTGGAACGTAAAGAAGCCAATGAAAGTGCGTGGAACGTAAAGAAGCCAATGAAAGTGCGTGGAACGTAAAGAAGCCAATCACAGTGCATGGAACGTAAAGAAGCCAATCACAGTGCATGGAACGTAAAGAAGCCAATCACAGTGCATGGAACGTAAAGAAGCCAATCACAGTGCATTGAACGTAAAGAAGCCAATCACAGTACATGAAATGTAAAAGAGCCAATCACAGTACATTGAATGTAAAGAAGTCAATCACAGTACATGGAATGTAAAAGAGCCAATCACAGTGCATCAACATAAGTCACATGTCTATAGCCTTATAAACGGAGCTTAAAGCCCCTCTGATACTAATTGTTGCTGGATTATTATAGGGGATAAACATCTGTGGATGCTTCTATTTCTGATTGTGATCTGTGTTGTGAGCTGTGATTATCAGTGACATCTGATTATTCTAATCCTCCTCTTATAAATGTATTGATATAGCACTAGCATATTTGTAGTGTTTTACAATAGTGGGTAATACAGACAGAGAGGTGAGAGGGCCCAGCTTACAATCTGTGGGACAATGGGAGTTGGATACATGGGGGTAAGAGCCACATATTGCACATTGGCCCATCCAGATAGCGATGAGTAAAAGGTGGTCAGTGGAGTTATATGATCCAGTCACTCTGCAATGTTGGTCAGGGGGTCAGAGGTTTTTTTTAGTATAGACAGAGAATAAATGCAAGTTTGTGTGAGCTGTGTAGCGGGAGGTAACCGGGTAGCACAGTCTAGTGAGGTTAAGGAGGTGACCCATGAATTTGATAAGCTGCCTAAAGATATCCGTTTTCGGGGAACACATGAAGTTTTGGAGGCTAGTGGAAGCCTTGTTGTGTGAAAGAAGAAATACCACAGCGTGGCAGCAGGGAACGAGTAACGATGAGAGGGGCAGATCTTGGGAGGTGTTGGAAGATATTTTAAGACAAGAGAAGTATTGAGCATGGACTCAGCACCAGCTCATCTACAGCACAGTCCAGCTCTGCAGAGGAAGAGATAATTGTGGGTGGTCAGCCGGCTAAGACAGCTCTAACAGGAGCAGTCCAGGGGGTATTTGCCCTCCTGCTCCCTGGGCCTGCCCACCCCTGACTTGTGGGAATATTATTACCTTAGTTTTTGAAAGATAAAGAGGGGACGAGGCTGAAAGACATTCAGTAACGTGGCCAAGACACATGGAGAGATCAGGAGAGGATAGAAAGATGTTGGTGTCATCCGCATAGAGGTGATACTGATTCCCGAGGCAGATTAGTGTTCCAAGAGATATGGTATAGACAGAGAAGAGCGAGGGCCCAAGACTTAGTTATAGTGATAGATTTATGGTACAAAGGCTGTTTTTTCCATTGCACATATTCCCAGCACATTCTTATTTCATTCAATACTGTACAAAAACCATTGTCTCTGTACATGTTGGCATTGCAGAATAAGAGAGAGAGAGAGGGGGGGGAAACGAGAGAGAGAGAGGAAACGAGAGAGAGAGGGGGAAACGAGAGAGAGAGGGGGGAAACGAGAGAGAGAGGGGAAACGAGAGAGAGAGAGAGAGAGGGGAAACGAGAGAGAGAGAGAGAGGGGAAACGAGAGAGAGAGAGAGGGGGGAAACGAGAGAGAGAGAGAGGGGGGAAACGAGAGAGAGAGAGAGAGGGGGGAAACGAGAGAGAGAGGGGGGAAACGAGAGAGAGAGGGGGGAAACGAGAGAGAGAGAGGGGAAACGAGAGAGAGAGGGGGGAAACGAGAGAGAGAGGGGGAAACAAGAGAGAGGGGGAAAACGAGAGAGAGAGACGGGGAAAAAGAGAGGAAACGAGAGAGAGAGAGGGGACACGAGAGAGAGGGAGAAAGAGAGGAAACGAGAGAGAGAGAGGGGAAACGAGAGAGAGAGAGAGGGAGAAAGAGAGGAAACGAGAGAGAGAGACGGGGAAAAAGAGAGGAAACGAGAGAGAGAGAGGGGACACGAGAGAGAGGGAGAAAGAGAGGAAATGAGAGAGAGAGAGGGGAAACGAGAGAGAGAGAGAGGGAGAAAGAGAGGAAACGAGAGAGAGAGACGGGGAAAAAGAGAGGAAATGAGAGAAAGAGAGGAAACGAGAGAGAGAGAGGAAACGAGAGAGAGGAAACTAGAAGGAAAGAGAAAACTATAGAGAGATGCAACAAGAGAGAAAAATACACCGGAGAGAGTGCGTCAGGACAGTTTAAGCAGAGATTTGAATGTAAAGAACAGCGAGTGGTGAAATTAAATGGATAATCAAAGCTGAATAGAGGTTTAATTATAATGGCGGTTACTAATAAAGAAGGAATACAGTGTATTGCCCACATATCTGTAATTATACTCCTACAAGAGTGGAATTACACATAACTAAAACAAAATGGCAAATTGGCCTCTGTGACTATACAGGTTTACTAAAGACTGCTGGGAAGGAGAGCGACCTAGATGTACATCTTATTGTTGGCGTTACTAAGTTCAAATACCTAAATTATTTATCCACTAAATGAAACAGAATTTTAAAAAAAAAAAAAAAAAGATAAAGAAACTGTCTCAGCGCTAGAGAGTGAAACTGTTTTACACTATAGATGAGTTCAAAGAATGAATTGTTAATAAAAAAATATAATTTAGCGTATAAGGGTGAAACAAAATGTATTGAACATATTTACAAGACGACAAAGAAACTGGTGGAAACAGAATTAAATCCTCGGTAGTTTGTTAATAACTCTGTGACTGGTAACTGCTTCCTCTCGCTGCCACCTCCAGTAATAGAAATAACTTTACCATACATGACATAAGTAAAATGTTAGTAAATAGGGGCGTTAGCTCCTCATGTATACTTCTCTAAGCCCGGCCCTTAACACACCCACCTCTATATCAAACAAGCAACATTAATACAACTTGTTTCTTTGCCAGCCTGGAATAAGCAGCTTTCACATAAACATGTATTGTCTATGTAATAAATGTTACCGTATTATGTCACTTTAATGAGGTTATTTTAAGACTGATATTTCCCTTCTGTCCCCGCAGTTAGTGAAGACCTGTTCTGCCTACCTGTCTAACCAGGACCCATTGAAGTACATATTGACCTGTAACAATGCAACACTTGAGGTACAGAGACCTTTATTCTGTAACAATTATTATTCTCCTTAGTTATAAATGGACGTTATAATCTCACTTTCACCTTGTTTCCCTGTGGGGAAATTAGAGAGACACAAGTGTCATATGACAGATATATTAAATGCAATGAAACATAAGGGAGGCATGTCTATGCCAAAGAGCTCGCAATTTAAGAGCAGTGAAACAACGGTATATATCTCCTTACTTTGTACTGTGTCTTTTTCATGGAGAGAATCTTACAGAATGAGATTATTCTAGAGCTCAAAGGGAAACACACAGCACTGAGAGTATGTTAAACATTATACCAGGAAACCAGTGTTTGTTAATCCAATGATGTAAAATCAACTTAACTGAGAATTGGTTCTCAAACAACATATCATGGAAAGTAGAAGGTGCAGATATCTATTTGGTGGAGACACTGACTCTTTTTTCATGAGATTATTGATTAAATATATCTGGCCTGAAAACTTGGACAAAACTATTAAATACCCCTGCTATTAATAATATAGGTACAGTATTTTAGAAGTCGTCATAATCTATTTATATAGAGCCACTAATTATGCAGTGCTGTACAGAGAACGTAATCACATCAGTCCCTGCCCCATTGGAGCTTACAGTCTAAATTCCCTAACATACCCTATGGAGCTCTTCAGCCAGGGAATTGCTGCAAAATGTAATCTCAGATGACATCACTATGCACCATTTATAAGGATGTTATTTATATGCATACATACATTTTTGTATATTATTTGTGCATTATAAAGAGACTACAGCATTGAATCTATAGAACATGATGATGACATTTGGGAAGCCATCAATCCTGGCTTTGGCTTAAGCTAAAAGATTATTAGTAAGATTCAATTTGAGCCAAATCCAAGTCCAGAGTCCTCTGTGATTACATTATACAGGTCACGGAATAATCAGTCCCCTGGGCTAAAAAAAAGAAAGAAAATGTTTAATCAGGAAAAATATATATATATCTATAACATAAATGTCTAGTGGCGTGTGTTAGTCTGTGTGTGTGTGGAAAAAATAAAACCAAGCTGCAGCGCCACCTACTGGGCGGAGTTATACACTGACCTACTAAATTCTTAGTGTGTAAAAAAAAATTCAGAAAGGGCTGAAATTTGGTATACTAAGATGTTTTAATTTGTTAATTTAATTTGTTAAAAGTGTTTATAAAGATTTAAAAAAAATAAATATATATTTCTTGAAGGAGAAGTGACAGTTGGGAGTGGTTGGTGGTTGCCGGGGGTGACAGTGGGGAGTGGTTGGTGGTTGCCGGGGGTGACCGTGGGGAGTGGTTGGTGACTAGAATGCATGAGTATCATGCACGGGTTAACATATATATATATATATATATATATATATATATATAATCAGCCTTATTGCAGCGACTGGGGCTCTGTTGATAAATACATTTTCAGCTAATTTTAGGAAACCTGTCTCTGATACAGAAATACAATGAGAGATGACCTTCCTTGCATTTGTTCTGCTTTAGAGGTCAGCGGAGAAGACTGCTGGAGTGACACCGATGAACAGCACCAGAAACACCGGCGATGTAGAGAATTCCGGTAATGACCAGGATGAATATATAGAAGATATGAACTGGAACCTCTCGCGCTGTTTGGGATGTATTTTCGGAATGTTAGGATAGGAGTTATCCTGAGTGGATGTAAGTCTGTGATCTGCGCTATCTGAACATTGTGAGATTCGGTGGAACAGAAAGATTCTGGATCTCGCTGCTTGAATAAACTTTGGCTGACAAACACGTTTCTTTGATTGAACATAGTATTTAACTTAATCTGCACAAACTATAGAAAATATATAGCTCAATAGAGAATATGATCATTTGTAAATCACTGTTATAAAATAAAAAGTTTTGGTGCCCAGCAACGTCCATATAAATAAAAAAAAGTTTGTAAAGTACTTTTTAGATGGTATTATGTCCTAACCACACTCTACGGCAATTTTCCTAACCCATCGGACCCGTGGGCAGCTGGGGCCTTTCCTGCATATAGGTTGGAGCAAACCTTAAAGCATTGTGTGGAGGTCATAACTCTGATCTCCACCATCACAGTGATCCCACATAACCCAAAATGTATCCTAGTACTCCTGCCGATTGCTGATGTCCCTAAACATTCATATAAACTGATAAGACACATTATAAGTTCAACCACATGACGGATAGCGGCTCTGTGATGAAACCCTCACCCTCCTACCCTAACAATAGTGTGGCATACGTAATAAACGGAATAAATTACTAGCATTCCGAAGAACTCCTCTGTATCCCTTCATAAAGTTCCCGGTCAGACAGACCCTGCTCAATTTATAATGTTGATCCAGGTCTAGAATATCCAACTATAGCTTTCTTCCTTGGCTCCCACCCACACTCTCTCCTTTTCACCTAGGCTCCACTTACTTATTCCACTTCTACTTTTTACCTGCCTTAAACTAAAAAGTTGGCATCATTAAGTGGTGTTATTAAGTCTTTTGCTTTGCAGATACTAAGTCTATGCTTTTGTTTTAGGTTTTGGTCTTCATTCTTTCAATAAACAGTTTAAAATAATGCTTCAGTTCCTTCTCCTTTACAAGACTATTTAAAGTCATCAATTTCCCTGCATCAATATTGTTTCCACAAACTTAAAACTAAAAGTAGCGGTGATTACCAGCCGAGATCTATAGTAGAATATGGGGGGGTGAAGAGCTCAGACTGTCATCTTTTCAAACACAGTAATTCTTGCAGCCGATCAAAAGGGTCAACATTTTACTGCTTGGGAAAAACGTATAATCGGTTCTTCTGAAGCTAATTTAGCAGCCAGCAAGACACTTCGAGCCAACACTTTTAGTGTGGCTAAGACAAGACTTTAGCAAGAAGTCTAAGATGTGTGGAATAGTCACTGAAGCTGGATTAACGTTAAACACAAATCTTGTACTGATCAGATACTGAAACTCCTTTATTCCTGAGCACTGTCGCTCAGTCACCAAGCCACTAAAGTTAGAGGTTTTACATTTTTATGGAAAACTGGACCTCGTTTTAGTAAATTCATCCGCAGAGGTAGAGGCCATGACCTTTCTCTGAAAGTTCCAAGGCTAAAATGGGAAAATAACCGTTAGTACTGCTTGATTTTCCCCAGGACAGGAGGAATTAGAGGAAATATGGGTCAATTGGAACAACATGGAAGTGTTATATCATCTATTCCTTGTTTCTGGAGCTTTGTGCCGAGAAAGAAACCCGGGTACTTTAGTATTCTGATTTGTTACCATTATGTCTACTTGTGGAAGCCGAACTTGTTTATTAGCAGTTAAAATACCACCAAGTTTAGACTCCGCTCCCTGGAATTGGTTTGTGCTTGATTGATGTAATTGGGTTTGTCCATTTGAGAGATCTCTTGATGTTCTTAGAAAGTGTTATGACAGAAGATACCCGACAGTGTTCATTTTGTATCACTTGTAATTGACTGTTGTGTCGGTCGTTGTTGACTTACACAGTGGAGATGCCTCCGCCTGTCAGCATAGATACATTATAACCAAGGTTATTAGATGGGAATAAGCAGATGCAGAATTGCCTCAAGTTAACCTCATATCGGAGGAGATATTGATAGGACACTAAACACCAACTAACTGCCCTGGTCTCTAAATTGGAGGTATTGTGGGCTAAAAAACAAATTATTAAACATTTAAAATTTTCCCCAGGTAATCCCTTGACTACTATTGGATTTTTCCAGCCCTGAATGGTCATCGACACCTCAATATCCCACTGATTATAGTATACAGTTTAACCATGTTTCTGCCAAAATGTTGGTAAATGTAATTCAGCATCTTCACATTACATTAAAGATAAGAGACCGATGCCATGTGCAATGTTTGCTATCACTTTCATTTATTAAACAGATAAAAATACAACAAAAAATGACTTACAATCATCACTTGAAGAGCCTGCAAGGAGGCGATAAAGCTGTAATCACACACACAGTACTGTGTCACACACAGCGATTTCACATTTACACAATTGTCACGTCTGGCTTTTACAGCACACACATAAGCGTAAACATTAAAGGGAAGAATCAGATGGGTGTTTTTAAGCCCACACGTTAAAGCTAAAGAATCTCTGGTTTCTTATACAAGTACATATAGCTGCCCTGTTGTGGCTCGTCGGGTTCTCTGGACATCTGCCGACATGATCTGTGCTCTTATTAGAGTTGTCCTCAACACCGAGACCCCACCACCCCGATGGACCAAAGGGGACAACACTATGGTCACATCCCAATTCCTGGTCTTGGCAGATCAGGTGCCAGAATGTTTGTTACAGACTTTTCATACTGGAATTCTGGGAGTTGTGTTATTTCGGTCCATAGAAAGATTTAGTCAGCGACTGACAGCGCTCCACCGATACAGCAACAGCCTCAGACCACAAACACCACCCGGATTACAGTATGTACTTTATGGCTACAAAGAAAACTACAAAGTCGAACTTTCTTTAAAAGTACACAACTGATAATATTTTGAGGATTCTTTCCTTAAATTTGTTCCATTTAGCAGCCAAGAATAGCGTCACTCAGCAGACACTGTACATTATAAACACCCATCGTTATAATACACAAAGCGCCATTAACCGCTGTCTCTTCATACAACAAAATTGGGGGGAATTTATAGAAACTGGTGACCAGGAAAAAGATGCTGTAACGCGCAGTAATCACCTCTCCTCTGCACCGGTCTCTATAAACATTCCCTGGCGCATAATGCGATGTGCGAGTACTCACCACGGCGGACGGCCGCGCACAGCGACTGAGACGAGGCCAATATGGAGGAAAGGGTGTAAATGTGCTGACCTTTCCGGCATAGCCCTTCGTTTTATCCTGCCTCATGAAAGCACGGTGCTCCGGTTTATCCAATACGACATTAAAATCAGGGGCAGACCTAGACTTTTTTTTTAGGGGGCGGAAGGGCAATTTTATATAGCCACGCCCCTCCTTCAATCTGGCTGATGTGGTTGGCCCCGCCACCTTTCCTGATGATCGGACCTCTCCACCCCAATTTAATTGGATGAACATTGCTGCTGGGTGGGGGGCAATTGCCCCGACCGTCCCCTCACTTATTTTCTTTAAAACAGAGAAACACAAATGGAGCAGGTTTATGAGCATTTTAAAGAAAACGATACCTTAAATACAAGTTGATTTGGTCTAGAAAGGCATCTTGTAACCAACCAAAGTGCCCTCACTATGACATTTCCAGAACATTTCAACATGTCCAACATTACAGACCTCAGAAGTTTCCTCCTACAGCTTTGGGTAGAGAGAGGTAATGGGCACTAGTTATTCCGCACAGGAAACTCGAATCACTGCCCTGTAATGTTACCTTTAATATCTAGGTAATATCACTTTCAACTTACCTATGCATGTGTGCAGCAGCTAACATTCTGACGCTCCGATTGGCTACATGTGGTTTTAGCTCCACCCTTAATCTTCTGCTAATCTGTGTGTAGCTTTGTAGAATGACTACAATAGGCACTGCAGACATACGTAGAAATGTGCTCTGCAAGAAAACATGTATCACCAGCATTACAGACTGCTAGAGAAGTGTCTAGTGTTCTCTCTCTCTAATTATATATATATATATATATATATATATATATATATATATATATGCACTTTATGTTTAATAGTCCTTTAACAAACATTTGTTATTACAAGAAGCGTTGGCATTTAAAGAAAGCTATCCGAGATGTACTTTTCTTTAATCCCACCTCTCCCTGCATGGAAAGCACAGAGTTACTCTTCCTGTAAATGTATAGGCTGCAATAGAGGTCGCTTTTCAGCTAGCACTTACTCTAGCATCAGCGATCCAGCCGTCATCTAGTCTCGGTCAATAAATCTCATTTATTTCTCAACGATACAATGATTCAGATCATCATAAATGTCCCTACTGTAACACAATGGTCTGTAGTATCAGGATGTCAGTGTAGAGGTGGCACAGGGTAGGCAAGGCCAAAAAACCTTCTTAACCATACTGTAATAAGCGGATTCAACCAACTGGAGTCACAACAGTTTTAGACATAATATACAAAGGAACCAATTTCACAAAAGCACACTCCCAACTGTTTTTGCTGGTTGGATACAATCTAGCAACAAGTATCTAACTACATCTACCTGAAGACTCTTCTCTTTAAGAGAGGGTGGGAATAGTATGTAGTCTTCTACAAATACCCAACACCCTGATGTCAGCAGCTTTGACTTACAGGAAGAAGTAGAACAATACATGGATATAATAAGCATGTAATACAGCGAGAGGATCTTGCTTTCTATACACTATGCCCCTAATATTCTGACATTCATGGAAAGCAGCAGACTGGCCATTCATACACAGTACAGATACAATATACAGCCTGTACCCTATCATATCAAACCCTTATGATAAATGATACAGACAGTGGATTGTCACCATGAATTGATGATCTATAACTGCATAATACATAAAAAATTAAGCATTTCTAAAGTAAATGATATGTCTCCAATCTCCCTTCCCAATGCCAATGAAATCCTATGTGTAGGAGAGAAGGAGACAGATTCAGCAGGCATTCTATTACATAACCGACACTACTGAGCGGAAGAGAAAAGGTTATTACAACAGATCGATTCTGTTCTTTATAGTACAAAGCCTTATTTGCTGTATTGTTATGTTGGTAAAAATATTCTGTTTATTTACGGGTTCAGTGGAATCATCCCGTTCTGTTGCCATGGTTATGTCGGAGACAGTGGGGCTTATTTACTAACAATACATCTAGGTGCTAAATCTGCACCAAACTACAGCAGCCAATCAGGCTCTTGGTTGCATTCTCTATCTTGCACTAGGTGGATAACATTGAATCGCTGATTGGTCGATGTGGATCAGTGCACATGTCCCCCCTAACTACAATGTTAGTATAAGGAGTACTTAGTGCAGCTACACCACCTCCCATCTGTTACATGATAGGTCAGCGTAACCCACATCAGTCGATCTAATGACATCAGGTTTCTCTATAGCAGGATTGGCTCTTGGCTGTTGTGGAACTACAAGAACAAGCATGCACTGCCTGCCTCTGCTCTTTAGTGTAAGGATACAATCACAAATGGAGATGCCGGAATTTATTATTTCTTCACAATCCTGCTGGTTATGGAGAGGACGCGTCAATCATTTCCTAATGTGCTGTTACAGCACATCTGTCTACACAGGTCACATATACACAAATACATGTATAATACACACACATATAAATACATTAAAATGCTGCATATAAACACCAAGCTAATGGGAAACTTACATTCCTATACTAAAGGCACTATAACCAGAAAAATGATAGTTGCTTAATGCTGCCTAATACATAGGAAAGTATAGACAGATATTCCCCTGGAGAGAGTATGATGTTATTTTGGACAGCGTGCACACAGGACAAGGGTGTGACATAACATTGGAGACATAACATGTTCCCCCAGGATGTGCCCAGCACGTAACAATTGCTGAGCTGTCCCCCAGCCTCCTTCTCTAAACCCCCCCCCCGTGCACTCGCAGCACCGAAGAGGGTGGACATATCCCTCAACTGTCCCCAAATCGGCAGTCCCCTCAAATCGGGCCAGCTGGGAGGTATGATTTAATGCTCATCCTTAGCCATCAGGCTGTCCCCCAGAACTATAATGAAACTTATCACACATCATTAGGAGTAACAGGAGGGCTCAGAGAGAAGACAAAGAGAAGACAAGGACAATAATGAGAGTCTATGGAGAGGTGCTCTGATCCTGGTACATTTCACAGAGCATGTGACATTCAGGAGTGAGGAGATTGACTACCATTCACTATGTCATAAGGCGCCCTCTGACGACTTTGTACCCAAGCATGGAAACTATACGTAAACATAGCCACCAATCCATATAGTATATGTAAATTACAGAGCGTTACACCTGCACCCCACTTTAGGCAATATGCCCCCCCCCACCTCCCTGTATAGTTTTTCATTATTATATTTAAAAGATTAGATCTCTAGAAAATAAATTCACAATTGAAAGAGGAAAAACAAGACTTACTTAACTAAGATTTTCTTGATCAGAGAAACCTGTAGTTATTCTGCAAAAAAAAACAAAACGTTTTTTTTCCCCTCTATAAATTAATAAAATGAGCAGGAGATACATAACTGTATATTTAGAAGTAAAATAAAATATTCATAACATTCAGTGGAACAGTGCCCCCAGTGGTCAATTGTGAGAAAACAGCAGGTGGTTTTCATTGTATGAACAGTATTACACCCACATTTCAGCTTTAACCCTTTCCAAAATATTTATTGCTGGAATCAGAAATGAGGCATCTCTTGCACCAGAAGAACCCGTCACTGCACGCTAATAAAATATTAAAAATGATACTGAACTAACAAATCTATGGCCTACACCAGCCAGGACACTAGAGCCCGATGCGATGCATTACTTGTGAAAGTGGTACTGGTAGGGATTCATCAGCTTTGGTGCCAGTGTCAAAACAGCAGCAGAAGCAGCAATATATTATTTACAATACAACCATATATCAGATGCACTGTGACAGTCATCCCACTGCTAACACCAGGACACAACTTGTTTTGCTAGCGGAAAGTTGCATGTTTCCTGTACAGAGAGGAGGCAGCCATTTTGTGGTGGAACTTAACCAATAATTACAACAACTCAGTTCATTAGGAGCCTCGGTGACTGGACAGGATCCTATTGAGCTGCATTCTCATATATATTTGTCGTCAACACAAAATGGCTGCCTCCAGTAGATGTAGGCGACAGGAACACTTTAAACCAATGGGAGACTTAGAACACATTGCACAGAGCGCTTTCAGAGCAAGAAGCACCTAGAGAGTTTTTTGGGTCATTACAGGAAACTATGGCACGATATTCATCATAATAACCTCTAAACCTTCAGGTACACAGTAATGAAGAATTGCAAGCTCCCGGACAGTCCAATCATAGCACACAGATCACTTTGGTGCATAAGCTATACAAATGAGTTCACAAACGTTGTCATCCAGGAAAGGCGGGTTTGTCCCTGGACCCCCCGGACTATCTTCCCTTACATGGGGACAGTAGACCTTGATAGAGCAGTCATACATACATTCTTTATAATATATATGATGAAAACACAAGGATATAACACAACGGAGGATAAACTTGAGCACCTGGAGATGTACCTCAGTCTTTCATTTCACATTAATAAAAACGGACATTGAGCCTGTTTCCCGGAATTGTGGAATACGTTTCTTGGAGTGGTCCACAAGCTGCTATATGGGCAGGAGCGGTATACAGCCCACCCCAACCCCACCTTCGTGGCACACCATCGGGGCCATGAACGTCCAACGGTTGGTCTCCGGGTCATACATCTCTACAGAGTTCAAGTTGGACTGACCATCGTAGCCGCCCACGGCATAGAGGCGGCCACAGTTAGCTACTAGAGAGACGCGACTGCGCCGAGTGTTCATGGGGGTTATGAGGTACCATTGGTCCGCCATGGAGTTGTAAACCTCTGCGACGCTCAAGAAGGCGGAGCCGTCGTATCCGCCGCAGATGAACATTTTGCTGCCCAACGAGGCGGATCCGTGGCGGCACCGTTTGTTCAGCATGCTTGCCACGGGGTACCATGTAGTGGCGTGTTGGTTGTAATATTCCATCTGTGGAGGGTAAACAGAGGTATTATAAGCAGTAATATAATGCATCATTCGCCTAACAATTAGGGTCCTTCACAAATTAACATCTAGTGATTTAATCGCAGGATTCTTTATTGTGTAAAAAGGTTTTGGTGTCCAAATTGTGGCCAAAAAAAAGAAAATTACTCTTCTGCTGTATTATGGTTCTACAAATTTATTAAAAATAAAGATTATACTGATTGATAACTTGTGAATGATTTAACGCTCAGTAACTGGGATTTCCCGGTACTTCTTGTGTAATGTAGCTTTATGTTCCAGAGATCGTTTTACACTTTTAAGACACCTCTGCAGGACGCTGGGACCCTACATAAAGGAGAAGTTATTACGATGGCCCTATCCTGCTCCTCACTTGAGACACTTCATCCTGTTCTTGAGCATCTAGCGCTATAAGATATACTAGTCTACATTTCATTTTGTTACATACATGTGTGGCTTTACATGTAAATGACAAGCTTTAACACATGCAATTTTTATTTCTATAAAAGGGTCTCAAAAATTATCACAGGAGAGTGGATTTATCTAGAGGTGTCAAAGGCAAATTTAAGATCCAAACACCCCAATCACCCCCTAAAGTCTTGTATTTGGGGGGTCAGATTTCATGGCGCATTTAAACAGGTCAACAGGAACCGTTTGAGGAGACATTTGCCTGGTACTTTTTGACTGAATTAACCTGGGGTTGGATAAATAGTGGAGACAAACCACGATGATTACATCAGTGAACAGAGTCCAGGTTAATGCAGATAGGATGTGAGTGGGACAATGGGCTCCCTCGTGATGTGGGTCATGCTGGCGTCTGTGTATTGATCCAGGCATTGACTGGGGCACAGAAATCAACTGTTTTGTGCTGATGAAATGACCTGTGTGAATCAGCTGGAAGGGGACCGATCGGCTGCATCACCAACATAACAAGTCATCGATGTAGCGCTACAAATACTGTTTATATAAAGTTAATTACAGGGACATTAGAAGACACTGAGGACATCTGCGTCACATGAAGGCACGAAGCGTTGGTCAACTGCGATTATACAGGTCACTAAAATCCCTAATAACTGACATAAGGGAGTGAAATATTCCTATGATACAACACTTTTCATACTGAACACGGAAATGACGACATCAGAACTCAGTTTATACAAATATTTTTTACAGTAATTTCTATATAAACAACGGTTGTGTAATATATAATATAATAAGCGACAGATGCGCGGATGTAAGGTACATACAGTGTTGAAGATCTGTAGCCCATCGTGTCCACCCGATACGTATATCCGGCCTTCAAACACCGTCACCCCAGCTGCACTACGATTGGAGCTCATGGGCGTTACCACCGTCCATCTGATTAATTATATATAATTATATAGTCAGTAAAGTCTAACATCAGCGTATTATGTAACATCACATGTTAAGTAGTAAAACAAAGGTTTGAAATTCTTGTGCTCCTGAGGTGACATGTTGTACAGGGTGCTTCCCGCATAATTGCCTACTCTCCAGGAATGTCCGGGAGACTCTCTAATTTCTGGGAGTCCTCCTGGCCTCCCATGTCAGTAAGGCGACCTCCCGGGTCCCAGCCAGTTTCAAAAGATTAATGGAGGGGGCGGGGCTTAGTGACGTGATTCACGCGTCGTCATACATAATGGTGATGCACATTTAGGGGGCAGGGCTTAGTGACGCAATTCTCCACACTTGTGTACCCGGCACACATTTGGGTATGTTAGACAGAAACTAGACAGCTGTTCTCAGTATGCGGAGACTGCTTGGAAAAGAAAGAGAGAGAGCAGAGTCCGAATTACTTGTCTGTCTCCGGTGAGTATGTCTCCACAGAGTTCAGGGAGCAGTTGCCGTCGTACCCTCCGCAAACGTAGATCTGTCCGTCCAGTACCACCGTTCCCATCGCACTGGAATCACAAGAATTAAATATTACACCGGTAATAAGGATAATTACTGACAACAAACTGATATAGCGATATGTGATGTCTCGTCATCTACCGACAATGGTGATCAGTACAAACCAAATTAGACAAAGCTGAACACGACACGTGTCTGACACGTGGGCATGCAGGTCAGTCACAGAGTGTAATAAATTATATTGCATAAATAGGGTCCATCTTCCATATCTCTAGTAACGTCACATCTCGTTCCAGCTTAACAATTCCATCCTAGTTATACAATACTCTGGCTACAAACATATCCGTACAAAGTTCTGATGGTTTCCGAGTTCCCTGCTCCCAGTCTAATCCAGGGGGCCCGGGACTTAGATTGTGGGTCCATCTTCTATACACAATGATATATTTATAAAGTGCCAACATACTCCGCAGCACAGTAATAAAATGGGTTTGGATAACAAATTTACAACCTATAGGGAAAGTGGTTTATGGTATAGATGCATCTACTGTACATTAAACCAAGTATTGTCAGTAACTGCAGAATGATAACTGGACTTTTAGAAATGTGTAAGAATGTTGCATTTATGAAAATTAATAAATGAGGATCTAAATTCTAATTGAAAAAACTACAGATCATTTATCAGAGGGAAATAGATCTAATCTAAAAACAGGAAAAGTCTACACGAATATTCTCAAAGGGAATATTAACGCTATCCTAATAACAAAGACAATGCTGTAATATTTTATAAATGTCTTATAACAGAGCTAGGCGCGTTATTTGTACCATCTATATAATATAAGATTCCCGGTGTCCCCATACAGCGCGCTCCATTAACGAGGGGTGGGCAGGTACCTACCTCCGCTTACTGTTCATACTTCCTACTTTGGTCCACGTATCCATCTCAGGGTTGTAGACTTCCACAGTGCTTAGACGCGATTGGCCGTCATAGCCGCCAATAGCATAGAGGAGTCCGTTCACCACGGCCACACCCACCCTGCTGCGAGCAGTCGTCATTGGCTGACATTTCTCCCAGCGGTTGGCGATCGGGTCGAAGACTTCCACCACGTTCAGGGAGTCGCCTGCGTAGAAATGTGCTACTCGTCTTAAACATTTAACAGTGATTCACTTTACATGAAGAAATAATCTGATAAACACAAACACCTACAGACCGATAACTCCCGCCTGGGCCGCTTCTAGAAGGGCCACAAGGAAACATTCCAAACTTGTTGGAGATGGGGAGTAATCAGGCAGCACCTGTCCAATCAGAGGACGCCTTCACCATATACCTCAATGTATATCCAGGGGGACTGCAGGCAAGTTGACTATTTAATCACAGGCCACTTATACATGCTTGGATGACGTCTGAAATTATCCATAGCGTGCATATCCAGAAACCTAAATATTTAAATGAAGCCCAGGGCTCAGCACACACTATGCATGTACTTTACTGGAAATGTTTTTTCTGTCTCTGACAAAAGAATGTGCCACAATTTACACAATCACAGAGCAGAATGTAGACAGACCAGGAACCGTAACCTTCTGACAAAGAAACGTGCCCCCCCCCCCCCATTATCTTATAATCCCACCTACTGTGTAACCCCTTCCCCGGCAGAGAGACGAGTGCCTAAATCTCAATCTAAAGCTTCTTTATTTATGCTACGTTTATCTTCTAATCACTATATGAAACCCAACAAAAAGATCTCTCCATTCCTGGTTATAATGGAGAGAGAGTATCTTCTCACATGTGCACAATGTATGTTCTATAAATCAGCATGATATACTATCTGTTGTTACAGCAACTTGTAGTCAATGTACCAAACTATAATGCAGAGTTCTCTCTATTATTGGTATAGAATTAAAAAGGGGGTGGGGAGGGGGGGGGATTGATTACCGGGCAATACTACATGTGCCTGTTTAGTCTGTGTTTGGAAGTGGGGTGTATTGTGTAATATCTGGTTACTCCCACACACAACCCCCCCCGATCACACTGATCAGTACCGGAAGGTAATAACCCCACAGATGAGGGATGCAAGGTACCTGCTGAGTTCAGTCCTCCCACAGCGTAGATCAGGCCGGCGATAGATGTGCAGCATCGAGGCCGAGTTTTAAACGCCAAAAGGTGCGGCCTACGCTCCGGCATGAGGTGATAGTCCTTGGCTTCATCTACAAGGTCCCTAAAACACACAAACCAGGATGTAACATTACGGAATACAGTAACTTCTTCGGCCTTCTAGACACTGCCGGTAGAATTTCACCACAATTAACTAATCACTCACAGGCCTTTAACTGCCGAAATGAAACTATTGCATAACGTACCGACATTTATGACAGCAGCGCACCAGGTCGTCCTGCTGGACTCGGTCTGTGAGGAACTGAGGGCGGCAGAGGGGGAGGCGGATTTTAGTGAGCAGCTCAGGCAGGAAGACCTCTCGCTGCTCCCGATCATAGCGCACCCACGCCAGCGCAGCTTCAAACACCTGTCCAGGGGAGAGAGAGCCTGTAAATGTCCAGGGACATCACTCTATACTGTGGTCATGAGGAACATTGTTACATCATCACCATTTACTTTATGAGGCGCCACAGAATCCGCGCCGTACGGTCAGCAATACACAAGCAGAAGATAATGCAAATAATGGAGCAAGAGAACAGAAGACACAACATACAGAGAGAAACCTGTCAAGGAGGGCATGGAGGTGAGGAATGGAGGCAGCAGGAAGTCACAGACTAAGAGTTATATAGTGGAAAGAGCAGGGTCACCAGCAGCACAGAGTATATCAGGAGATTAGTGATGTGTCAGTGAGGACAGGACTGCATGTGACAGGGGCAGTGACATGATGTGAGGAGGGGAATGGAGGCAGCAGGAAGCCACAGACTGAGAGTTATATAGTGGAAGGAGCAGGGTCACCAGCAGCACAGAGTATATCAGGAGATGAGTGATGTGTTAGTGAGGACAGGGCTGCATGTGACGGGGGCAGGGACATAATGTGAGGAGGGGAATGGAGGCAGCAGGAAGCCACAGACTGAGAGTTATATAGTGGAAGGAGCAGGGTCCCCCAGCAGCACAGAGTATATCAGGAGATTAGTGATGTGTTGGTGAGGACAGGGCTGCATGTGACAAGGGCAGTGACATGATGTGAGGAGGGGAATGGAGGCAGCAGGAAGCCACAGACTGAGAGTTATATAGTGGAAGGAGCAGGGTCCCCCAGCAGCACAGAGTATATCAGGAGATTAGTGATGTGTTAGTGAGGACTGGGCTGCATGTGACAGGGGCAGTGACATGATGTGAGGAGGGGAATGGAGGCAGCAGGAAGCCACAGACTGAGAGTTATATAGTGGAAGGAGCAGGGTCCCCCAGCAGCACAGAGTATATCAGGAGATTAGTGATGTGTTGGTGAGGACAGGGCTGCATGTGACAGGGGCAGTGACATGATGTGAGGAGGGGAATGGAGGCAGCAGGAAGCCACAGATTGAGAGTTATATAGAGGAAGGAGCAGGGTCCCCAGCAGCACAGAGTATAACAGGAGATTAGTGATGTGTTAGTGAGGACAGGGCTGCATGTGACAGGGGCAGTGACATGATGTGAGGAGGGTAATGGGGGCAGCAGGAAGCCACAGACTGAGAGTTATATAGTGGAAGGAGCAGGGTTCTCCAGCAGCACAGAGTATATCAGGAGATGAGTGATGTGTTAGTGAGGACTGGGCTGCATGTGACAGGGGCAGTGACATGATGTGAGGAGGGGAATGGAGGCAGCAGGAAGCCACAGACTGAGAGTTATATAGTGGAAGGAGCAGGGTTCTCCAGCAGCACAGAGTATAACAGGAGATGAGTGATGTGTTAGTGAGGACTGGGCTGCATGTGACAGGGGCAGTGACATGATGTGACGAGAGGGATGGAGACAGCAGGAAGTCACATAACTATAGTGGGGATATTTATTGAACCTCTTCCATAGGTAGAGAAGAGCAGGTGCTGCTAGTAGCAGCAGATGTTTACCAGAAAAGTTACAGAATCCGATTGGTTCCTTCATTTGTAAAATTACCCAGAAACGAGTTTTCCTAAATAAAAAAAAAAAAAAGATGCCTCCCCAACTATTGTTGTGGGTGTTTTTATCCAACTAGATCTTTCACATTTCTATAAATATCTGGAATTCAGCAGCACAAGATAAGTGGAGCAGGATATTGAACCTCATTACCTGTTCCTCGGCCTTTACGTTCAGCTCATCCCTGGAGACCAGCTCCAACACTTCATCAAAGGCCAAGGTCAGGAACTCCTCCGACATGGAGACCTCCACAAAGTGCTCGTGGATGAAGCGATTTGCAGCGTCGTACAGAACCGCGCACATCATCGTTTCCGCAAACTGACGCACTCCCAGGCAGTTCTTAGGGTGTAATCTGAGACAAGACAGAAAACAATTCAATGGGAAAAATTACAAAAGAAATATATATTGTTATAGTCTTTTACATTTTATTGGGATCTAAAAAGACAGAATACTGAAATGTAGGGAGACAAAAAAAAAGGTCATTGTAAAAGAAATGTATCTGTAATAAGGTAGAGACCCCCCAGTGTGACAGATTGTGTGTATTAAGTGTGCGTTATACACGTGTCAACTTAAACCACAGCCTATGTTTTATCTAGAAATATTCCCTTAAAGTTTATTTTTCATAACTAACCAATTAATTTGCATTACGTCTGTGTGTACAACGCCACTTGGCAATCATAGGAGGTTCACAGCGGTTCCCATATAACCTGTTAAACACCCACCTACTAGCGGAGGGTACTCTGAGGTGCTGTGTACCCGTTGGTGGCAGAAGTCCTGAGTGAGACCCAGGCGGGACCTCTATGCAGCTTATGCAAGTTGTACCTACAGGGGGTAGAGCTGCTGGGTCTAAGTGCAGGTAAGTAAATGCTAATACGTCAGCTAGAGCAAAAATAAGCGGGCAGGGGGTGCAGAGATGTAAGGTCGCCTGAGGTCTATTCAGGCCTGCGAGGAGGGGGATACACTAAGCAGAAATAACATCATCCTCACTCCCAACACCTTATAAATGTTCCCTACGCTAGATTACACTAAAATGTTAGGTATCAAAAGAAATGACAAATGTATTGCAAGCTGGAAGAAAAGACCGGTGGCCTCGCTGTTCAGTGCCACCCTCGACTAACCACCTACCTTTCCTTCAGGAAAGAGCAGCAGGCATCCTTTATATTCTGCAGCTGCAGGAAACTGGCGCCCATCAGGAGAGATTGCACGTTCTGCTGGTCTATAGCTAGACGCCCATTATAGGCAAAATTTATCAGAGACTCCAGAGCACTGAGGGGGGAAAGGGAGATGTGGATTATTACTAATGAATGTAGAATATACTGTTCAGTGCTACCCTAACATTCTACTGCAGCTCTCGCAAAAAAGTATTACTACCCCCCCCTTCATCAAACATCAGAAGCTTCTCCTACTTATTTACGACAGTGTCCTCATAGGATCTGACAAAGTTAAGACAAAGTTGCTGAGACATAACAGACCTCAAATCATTCAATCCACACTAGCTCTGCACAGCAAGTTTGGACAGATGTCACTCACACTCTGCCTGCTGTTAGAAAAGTTCCTCCCTCCTAACTTGGCAGCCTGCTGCAGAGGAGTGAGAGTATGTTGGACATGTTTAAGTATAAACATTCCAGTCATTGAAAAAATATCAGCAGCACAGAGTATATCAGGAGATGGGTCATGTGTTAGTGAGGACGGGGCTGCATGTGACAGGGGCAGTGACATGATAGAGGAGGGGAATGAAGGCAACAGGAAGCCACAGACTGAGAGTTATATAGTGGAAGGAGCAGGGTCCCTCAGCAGCACAGAGTGTATAGACATATTTTTGCTACTGGACATTATCTAGTTTTTATGATGGCGCTAGTAAAATCGGCTTGAATAGCTCTCCATTCAGTACAGTTGCTATTGTTTCCCTTCCTTATAATCTGTCCCCTGTCAATCTTATTGCATGTAATCTTCCTGTAATACAAAGAGATTGGGTGTAGCATAAGGGATATTTCTGACACCATGTAAAAGGTTATGTAAGATATCGGCAGGGACCTAAGAAAGTCCAAAAATAACATTAATACACATCACTACGATGCCCCTATTATTACTGACAGTCAAGAGATGATGTATGGAAGAGCCCCTCCCTTTCCCACAATGCACTCTGGTCTCAAAGTAACAGGTTCTAGGATTACACAAGGACTAATACACATATAGTACTATAAGAATCTGTGTACGGTTGATGTGATCGGTGTGAACGTGTTACCTGGGGTCCATCCCCTGCATCACTATTTCATCCTGCTTACACTCCATCATGTCGTTGGTGAACATGGCGTGGAAGTAGGGTATCGAGGCCGCCAACACAATCCGGTGGGCGCTGAATTTATGCTCCCCGACCTTAATGGAAACATAGAGAAAGCCATAAAATAAAGACTTAAAACTCACAATTACTCTGCTATTATTTCTGAATTCACATGAAACTGAATAAAACTGAATAAAAATAGTAGAGAGAAAACAAAATACCGCCCATCACCACCATTTATATAGCACCCCCAATTCCGCAGCGATGTACAGAGAATATCTGCCGTTCACATCAGTCCCTGCACCATTGGAGCTTACAGTCTAAATTCTAACACACACACAGAGACACATAATTTTGTCAGCAGCCAATTAACCTACTAGTATGTTGATGGAGTGTGGGAGGAAACCCACGCAAACATGGGGAGAACATACAAACTCTACAAGGATAACGTCCAGGTCGGGAATTGAACTCATGACCCCAGTGCTGTGAGGCAGAAGTGCTAACCACTGAGCCACCGTGCATTGAAGATCAGTCATATCTGGAAATATCTGCTAGTAATACATAGGGGGTGTTCTATATAAAAGGAGGAAGGGAAACATTGCATTTACTTGTTTTCAGAGAAGTCCTCCTCTCCGTATATACTTCTTATTCTATAAAGTTATATTGACATTTTCCTCCTCACTTTCGCCCTCTTATGCTAATCAGTAAAAAGTGGGTGTGGCTCAGTTAAGCCGCAATAATATACAAAAAATGTTATGTAATTTATGGTTTTTTTGGGGACTTAATACTACATACTTAGGAATCCTGTCTGGAGAGACTCACTGTAAAAGGAATGACCATAAAATATATTTTCTAAGAATGGAAAATGACTTACTATAGACTAAAAAAAAAAAAGTTTAAAAATGGGCATGTTTACATTCTGAATATAGTGCGACATATAATAGTTTCATGGAAGGTATTAAGAATCTTCCTCCACTGTTGTAGCAAATTCCCCAGTGTGTCTGACAAGGTATGGAATACTTTCCATATACAGATCTGCAACGGCTAAAAACCCCCTTATTGAAGCAATCCGTACGCATTCGTGACCTAAGGGGGGTTGGGGGACCAGCACGGGCCAGGGAAGTAGTCACAGCACTTACACAAGTCCCTGACACCCCCAAAAGACTGAGATCATTTCAGTTTCTCCCAAAGCCCAAAATTATTTAAAATGTGCACTTCTGGGCTGAGCTGCCCAGTTCAGATCCAGTCTATGACACAACAATACAATATGAGACAGATCTGCTGTGTGGTGTCTCTATCTCAAGGTGTTGGAGAATGACCAAGATCCGTGGAAAAACCCTCATTGTTCTCCCTGATAGCGAGGATTAAATACTGTGCACATGTAAATTAATTTAGCTAATTTTACAGTTGTACTGGAAACAATGAGATCACCTGCACAGCGGAGGCAGACATTTCTGGACTGAACCAATATTCACCCAATCAATTCATTAGGAACTAGTGAGCTGTGAATGACTATTAGTACAGCACACAACATGGCTGCCTGCGCAGTGTGTCGGCAGATGATGACAATGTATTACAACATGTGCGAACATTGTCTATGGAAAAACCCAGCAACGTCCCTTAAGTGACCCCGTCTCTTAATAGGAAGCCTTACGTCAGTATTGTTCCACAAGCAGCGAGTGATCAGAATGTGCCAATTAATCAAGCAGAATTAAGCACTAATCTGCTTAGTGCACAGACAGTGGGGCTTACAGCGCAGCTCCATCAGGTAACGTCAGACAAGCGATAGCTGCAATATCCACAGACGTTAACACAAGTGCCCGATGTCAAAGAAACCGTCTGACTGCAACGAACGTAACACACCCTGCTGCAACCAGATTATTAGTAATATAGCGCTTTACAGAGTAGATTTAATGATTCACATCAGTCCCTTCCCCAGTGGAGCTTACAATCTATATTCCTTACCACACACATAAGGATTATTTTTTTGTCAGTATCCAATTAACCTATCCGTATGTCTTTGGAGACTGGGAAGAAACTGGAGCACCCGGAGGAAACCCACACATACACGGATAGAACATACAAACTTCACACTGACAGGGCCCTGGTTAGAATCGAACCCATGACCCCCACGCTGTAAGTCAGCATCGCTATATATGAAGAAGCTGCATTCTCACATATAGGTTCTGCCATCTGTATGCAACATGTGTTGTTTACAGACAAACTATGTCAGTGGTCACTGTTGATTAAAACTTTCACCAAAAAACAAAATGAGTCCAAATTTGACAAAACAACACAAATATTAATGTAGCGTAATGGAAAGTCTAAGGTGGTGGGGGGAGGGGGGGGGGGGGTCCCACCAATGGGAAAAAACATTTCAATAGAATGTCATTTGACATAGATTTGGGGGAGTTATTTGATTGGTAAAGGTAAAGAGGTGGGGGGTGGGTTGGAGGGAGCCCTTACAGTCCAGGTTAGAGGCAGAGCCTCAGCTCCTGCACCATATTGTACATTGCCCCATATAAACTGACACTTTATGTACTTGTCTTATATTAAGGACTATTACAGGTTCAAAAGTAATATATAAATGTAATTTATAAGGACAATTAACCACTGGTGTCCTAATACTGTCCCTGACTTGCTATGGGGTCCAAATACATTTGTATTCATACTTGCACCTGCATTGCAGCAAGATGTGCTGAAGGCCGCATGTTCCATTTCAATGAAATCAAAACATGGCGCCCCAGTTGGCTCACTCTATGGGAGTACATGATGTACATGGAGGGTAACGCAAGCAGTTTACCCAGCATTGTGCTGCACTTTTCCCATTGACATCTATGGCCCATTCATTTCTATGGCCAATCTACGTGAATGGAGCTCCATAGCAATGCTCATTGTTATTAATGTGTGATCAAAGCACCGTCAGCTAATCACATTGTGCTAGCAAGGGAAAACTGCGTGTGATTGACTGAGCGGTTAAGGGAGTGCCCGTGAATTCATTCAAGGCTTTGGAGCTGGAACCTGCATCTTCCTGGCCCAGTGAGCTTGACATCCAAAATTACAGAAGCAGCTGAAAGATAGTATACTTTTATATAGGAAGGTAAGAGTTTGGCTGCATTAATGAGCTTAGTGTTTATATACACAAGCTAGACATTACTTTATCACCGTCAGCAAAATGGTGCAACCAACTTCTAGACTGTTTCCAAGGTGCAAATTCTGAGAACAAAAACTGATGATCTACAAATAACGTGCCCATTCCAAGTGCCACTAGGCTGACCAAACATCCTGTATGTAAGGAGGGTCCTGTCCTTCATGGGCATCACTGACAAGATCGTGGTGATGGAATTACGGCGACCATCACACTGTTTACGCAGCAGATATTGAGAGAACCAGATTATGGACATATATAATGTAGTCTGTCCAAGGAAAGAACAACAAGCTCTGCCTCACCGTACTTACAGCTAGATGGACAGTGTGCGGGGAGGGAATCGTGACTTTGTGATAGTGCCTTAGACAGAAACAGGAGAGAAGAGGCGTCATACCGGGTATAGTGGTAGTAAACCGCGAGGTCCTACAGACGGCAGCGTGTGGTAAAGGATTTGCTTTGCTAGGTGTCACAGAGTAATAAAGGGAACAGATACACATTCGTATGATACAGCAACAGGGTCTGTATTCCATAGACAAACAGATTCTCAATGTTATCATGAAGCTGGATCTGGAAAAGATCTATAGAACAAAGAAACGATGAGACATGTAAAGATGTAGCTGTGATCTTTAGGAAGAACCAAAGAATGAAATTGTTGCACTCACACGCTGCAGTAAAACCAGTTGGGTGCAGTCATGATTTCATTCAACTGTTAATTACATAAACGAAAAACCCAACGACGCTCACTCTTCAAGGAACAGTAATAATAGAAAATCTTAAAGTACCCAGAAGAGTTAGAAGCGCAGGACGTCATGATTATGTCTTCAAGCAGCTGTTGTTGAGAATCTGCATCTCTGCTTACAAGTAAAATACATTAACAGTTAGTAAGAATTTTGTTACCACTCAATTAATACTGCTGCAAACCTCTTGGATCCAGGATTATAAGTCAGAAGTGTTAGTGATGACGGCATTGTTACCGCATTACGAAACAAGGAAAACAAGGAACACGCGTAGGTCTTGATGTTGCAGAGATACGTTCAGCGGATTGGTCCAGGAACGCCGTGAGACTCTGCCAGGACATCTCTCTGGCCTCTACACAACACACTCTGATGTCTCCATCCTCCGCATGTGAAACTCCCCCCAGCAAATCGTGGAATAGACTACTATGTGGAAGAGGAGGAAAACCAGTCTCAAACCTCCAGTGTTCAGAGGCTCATGGACGATGATAGAAATTAAGGATAGCGACAGCTCAGAAACTTAAGACATCTTTATTAAAGGAAAAAATAGGAAATTTGTAACTATTATCTGCATAAATGACTCTTTTAAATGTGATAAATATACTGGCTGGTGGCGACTGCTACGGTGAACAAGTTGTGTCATTCAATGCTGCGTGCTCGGTATACACTCTGCTAAACATCTCAGATATTCTGAACACCTCTGTAGGATTAGTACCACGGAAGAAATTATCTTAGCCTAATAACGCTGTGTAGGAGATAGGGATTTTGTTTGGTGATATGTACTGGATAACACAACCTAACTTCACTGGGGGGATCCACTAAACGCAACACAAACCCCCCCCCCCAAAAAAACAGCAACCGCTAAAAGAAAAAGCCTGTGGAACAGGAACTGTGGCTGGATCACTTATTATTGTAGACATTTATTTCAACTGCGCCACTGTATTGTGGCAGCACAGTGGCTCAGTGGTTAGCACGTCTGCCTCAGAGCACTGGGGTCATGAGTTCGATTCCCGACCATGGCCTTATCTGTGTGGAGTTTGTATGTTCTCCCTGTGTTTGCGTGGGTTTCCTCCGGGTGCTCCGGTTTCCTCCCACACTCCAAAAACATACTAGTAGGTTATTTGGCTGCTATGAAAATTGACCCAAGTCTCTCCCTGTCTGTGTGTGTGTATGTTAGGAAATTTAGACTGTAAGCTCCAATGGGGCAGGGACTGATCTAAGTGTGTTCTCTGTACAGCGCTGCGGAAATAGTGGCGCTATATAAATAGCTGATGATAATGATCCTGTCTTGTTAAAAAGATAGACGAACTACTGAATAATACAACCAACAAGTAATTTAGGAAATCACAATTTAATGTGCATTATGTCAAGTCCAAGATAAGAGAATAAATTACATCCGTATGCTAAATATCAGATATAATATCTCAGACTTTGTGGTGCCAGCTAGGAAGGGGGCTGGTTGACTCACTGCTAACATGTATGTCAGAAACAGTATATAAGAAATGTATTTGTATTTTAACTGTAGTATTCCGTCTGTACTTCTGGATGATCACTAATACCTCTAAACTAGTGTGGAAAGGTCCTTATCAGGACTCTTGAGCAATAAAACATCACTGCTTGAAGATTCTGCCTGAGGCCTGGTGCCTGCTGGATCCTGTGACCAACTTATAAGAGCTTACACTCTAATCTGTTCCCCGGCTGTCCTGTGTTGAACCCAGCGTCTGAGTCAACGCTCTGCCTGCGACCCAGCAGTCCTGATCCATAGTAAGGTGGTCAGGAGGTACCAGCCAGCCCACAGCAAAGAGGTGCTGCAGTAGCTTTACCAGTTAGTCCAGAAGTATGCGGTTCTAGGCACCGCAAAAGAGTGTACTGCTGGCAGCTGAAATCCCAAACTATTGTGCAGTCAGAGTGTCTGGTGACACCAGTAGGAGTGGTGAGTAACGGACGGTTACTGACGGTGAGAGAAACCCAGATAAACTGTGCAGGAAGATTATCTCTTCGTCCTTCTTTCCCCAACAGACCGGTGGAGAAGCCCATCCGGTCATATGAACATCGCTATAACGACCATCACTGTGAACCAGTCTACTAGACCACTGACCTGTTATACTAGTTGGGTGGGAAGCAGATACCCTACTGCAGGCCTGGCCAACCTGTCTCTCTGCAGGTGTTGCGAAACTACAAGCCCCAGCATGCTTTGCAGCAAATTTTCATGTCTATTTTGTCTCTCTTGTATATCCCTGTTTTATGTTTGTCCTGTTTTCCCTCCTGTATGGCGCTGCAGAGCACTGTGGAGTCTTACAAATCTACGATAACTATAATAGCAAGACAACAGCTAGCAATGTCTGCTGGGACTTGTGGTTTTACAACTCCTGGAAAGACAGCGTGTAATAGATCCCTTTTGCTTATGTACAATGGGGCACTGACAAATTTAGGCTGGAACAAGTATATTTCGATGGGGATACAGAAACGAGGACATTGACACACGCAAGCAATCTATTGTAAGACCCAATAACTTTACTGATAAATACCAGGGGGCAACACTAGTTTATGAAGAGTGCCACAATTAAAAAAATAAGCTGTGCTAATAATGTCAAATCGCATGATGGAAGCACAAAGAAGATAATATAGTGCGTATGCTCCAATAAATGTTCTTTCTGTAATGGTGTAGTAAAGATACACAGAGGAGAGACAGACAGGTCGTAGTGGGAGAGAGTCAGGGCTGGAATCTGCTATATATAGAGGACATATGGATATTATACACAGCGACATACATGCGGGAAGATAAGGATTTGATGCTGATCTTACTGTAAGCAGCTAAACGAACGTCAAGCTTGTTAAGTGAAGACTGGTTCACGTCACCTCATTATACCCGCAGGAGTGATGACGCCAGATCCATAGGAATGAATACAAAGTTCACAGGAGGTCCTCTCTATGTCTATACCAGGCCTGTCCAACCTGCGGCCCTCCAGGTGTTGTGAAACTACAAGCCCCAGTATGCTGAGCCTCTACTGGGGTCCTGGGCATTAAACTGCCTCCCTTGGACCCCCTGGTACTACTACTTCTTGGAAGGGGGGGGGGGGGGGGGGGAAGAGTTAATGAGAAATATACTCGCAGAGTAGTTTACTTTGTATAAAACAATATACAGGCTTCAGCTTGTGTCGATAGCCTCAGTTCCTGCATATTTGCTTTTCCGGATGAGAGGAAGCTGTGTTATTAGCTTTCCTGCCGTAAAATAAATAACGCAGGGTGCTCTGCGAGGGCCACACTCATGGGAAATTATACCGGGGTAACAAGCAGGGACCACCGGACGACTATTATACAGGACTGTCCTTGTTTTAGTGTTCAGGAACGATAAAATAAGCTCATTTCCGAACAATGTTCCTAGAATCTGGGGTTTCAGCGGAGACCTGTAAATCTGCTACAGGACAAGGCAATGTGAGGGTAAGGGAGACCGCAGGCTTACGCTCTATCCCAGGATCACAATAAAACTTCATTTCTATACAATAAAACTCTGTTACACCCATAGATTTGCTTCAGGCAACAGAATAATTACACAGCTCAGTGTTTTCTCTAAGCCAACTCCTTACATTGGCATATTTACAAACCCAATTCACATTCTAGGAGATAATTAGGACAACACAAACGTTTTGGTAACTATTCCTACATTAGTCTTTATACAAGTAAAGCGAAGTGTATATGATACATTGTTGTAGCAAGTATATGAGACTTGTCAATCAAATGTAACTGATGAGACCATCAGCAACTGTGATATAATATAATGTAATCTCCCATAGAGAGCACAGTTTATGTCCTGTCTTCTCCCTGATACACAGTTATCTCCGACTACAGGCTGATCAGACATTTATAAATGTTTATATTGACAGTGACTCCTATAAATGGAAAACACATGGATTCAAACCGCATTTACAGAAAGCACGTTGCTTGCTCCTTTGTATATTTAAAGTACTCGTCAGTAGTTTATTATACTTGATAGTGATCAGCCTGTTTGCTTTCATTTTAGAAGCAGCAGTGTTATTTGTTTGACAAGAAGTATGGTACAAAAAATTATTATTATTATCAACATGTATTTAAATAGCTCCAGCATACAGTGCTATAAAATTGGTAAGAAACACACTAATAAAAGAAGACTGGGTTATTTTAGTAGTATGTTGATAAGTAAGACGAGGACCAGTATAGGACAGTGTTCTGAAAACCAAGGGAATGCAGCGTCTGTATGAGAAGAGAGTGATCAAGTGTTAAACGCAGCAGATATCCAGGAGAATAAGTAATGGACTTCAGATTGCTGCTTGTGGTCCTCAGATGTTGGTCATATCTTGTTCAACAGCAATTTCCCATCACTTTGCAATTAAGTTAAGTAGAAAGAGAATCACAGAAAGGTATCATCTTAGACCGACTTGCAAGATATAACTTGGGGATTCAATAGCAGACCCCATGTGAATACATTGGTGAGCCGGAAACAGCATACATGTAAAGAGCTGATAATCAAATAATATAATACCATAACATTTTCACCCCTGATCACGAGATGACAGAGGGACTAATGGCAGACACATACCAGAGACTATATGGAAATTAGACATATTACAGTCAGAAATCCACTTTACATACAATGGGAACATTGTCTGCTTGGAGATTTCCACTAACAAAGATCATTTCTAATATCTGTTCGGAAACAAATGTCTGTAAAAAAAATGTGAGGACGTTTGGTAATGAGTATCGGGTTAGTTGGAGAACGAGCTCTGTTGGGTTAGTGTGCAGTATGTATAACACATAGGGGTATCTGTGGGTACCATGCAGGACATTCTGCATTTGGGGTGTTTGCTCCTAGGAGGTATGGCTAGTATGAGGGAGAGTTTTGGGGGTGTCAGGTAGTGGGGGCTGGTGCCAGCATATATAAGATGAAGGGGCGGTCAGTTTATACGAGATGTGGGCTGATATTTGGGGTGTCCATATGTATAGGAGAGAGGACCAGACATCTGGGGTTTGGATGAGGCCTGATATTTGTAGTATCAATGTATAGGAAAGGAGGTCTGATATTGGTGGTATGAGGCACTCCAGGAGATTGGGTTGGATATTTGGGGATTGTTGTATAGGAAATGAGGGCTGAGATTTGTGGGATCAATGTATAGGAGAGGACCAGATATTGGGGTGTGGAATGGTGCTGGTATTAGGAGACTCTATAGGAAATTGGGGAGGATTTTGATAACGTAATATGGAGGAAAATGCTCTACCTGATGCAACCACTGCACCAGGAGGACAGCGTTCAACATTAACCGGAAACCCTACTCTTCTCTCCCTGGTTGCATGCTTCACACCACAAGTAGTCTGTTTTTTGAGCTGTCAGTTTGTTTCCCTGCAACACCCCCTCTGTTGATCAGCCACCCCCTCCCCTGCAACAGCTGATCCAGAGTCCTCTATCTAATTACTGTATTTTCAAGCCTGCATGAGGCTTTGCCTGCCACCACAAGCATGAAGAACTGAAACGGGGTCTGAACTGGATTTGGACTGGACTTTGTCCCGCTCTCCTATTTCATGACCTTGAAAGGACTCAATTATCACATCTCCTGTACCTTATTACTTTCCACTCAACAATTCCTCCCACTTCCCCACATCATTACTCGATACTACAGACCCAAGTCTATCCCCTCTATCTGCTGTCGTTCCTCCCTCCACCACATATCACCCTGTCCCGCCTCAAACATCCAATCCCCCAACCTTATTCCCATCCTTTCACTCACATTTCTGCACATATCTCTGCTTCCCTTTGGTTGTAAAATTCAAGAACGACTTGTCTTCACTCGTCTGGTCCACTTTCTCTATCCTCGACCATCTACAGTCTGACTTCCTTTCCCCTTCACGCAACTAAAACTGCCCTCAGTAAAGTAATTAACGACTTACTCTCAGAGGAGTCCAAAGGTCACTTATCCCTTCTTTGTACCCCTTGACTTCTCTGCTGCTTTTGACACCGATGATCATTCATCACCAGCCTCCACTCCTAAGGTTTTCACGAAACAGCTTTTCCTAGTTTGCTTTCTATTTCTCTGGCCGCTCTTTAAGTGTCTCTGCTTCCGTCTCTCTCCCCCCCCCTCCCTTCCTTCCTAGTGGAGTCCTCCAAGGCTCTGTCCTCAGTCCTCTGGTCTTTTCTTTCTACACCATCTCTCACAGCCAACTTATTCAATCGTTTGGCCAACAAATCCACCTTTACGTTGATGACATGTAAATTTATCTTCTTCCCTTGAGCCTCTCTTCCGCCTTCCTAACCCAGGTGTCCAGCTGTCTCTCTGCTGTAACTACCTGGATGTCACAGCACTTCCTCAAACTTATCACCTCTCCTCCTGCTAATGTTCCTATTCCTCCCAATATCTCCCTCTTGGTTGACAACACTCTCTCCTATCACCCCAGCCTGCAGCCTTGACTCCAAGGCCCCTCATCTTTACCCCTCACCAAATCCTGCCACTTCCTCCTCCGAAACATCATGAAAATCGGTCCCTTCCTCTCTAAGAAGCAACCAAACACCTGGTCCATTCACTCATCACTTCTCGTTTTGACTATTACGACCTCCTCCTCACTGGTCTTCCTGACCCTGAACCCATCCAGAAGCTGCGGCTCGGCCCACACTCCTCTCCCACCGCACATCTTCCTCTGTGTAAATCCCTTCATTGGCTCCTTATCTGTTTCAGAATTTAGTTCAAGCCCCTCACCCTCACCTGTCAGGAGATGGGGGAGATTTGGGAAGGGGGCAGGTAGGGGGGTCAGTTCACCAGATGGGGGATATTGGGGGGGTGGGGGGGTCAGTACAGGAGATGGGGTATATTGGGGGGGGGGGGTCAGTACAGGAGATGGGGTATATTGGGGGGGGGGGGTCAGTACAGGAGATGGGGTATATTGGGGGAGGGGGTCAGTACAGGAGATGGGGTATATTGGGGGTCAGTACAGGAGATGGGGTATATTTGGGGAGGGGGTCAGTACAGGAGATGGGGTATATTATATATATATATATATATGTAGGGAGGGAGGAGGGGGCACCTTGAGCGTGACGTCACACAGCTTGCCCTGGCGCCGGATCTCCTCCATGACGCCATAGCCCCGGCTGGGGAGGTCGCCCACCGTGACATGCACCAGGTCTTCCAGCTCCTCTAGCTCGTCCACCATCTTGTGACCCGGCGGGAAGCGGAGTGACACTGAACGCCCTGTGACCCGGCCCCGCCCCCTGCTCTCAGCTGATGACGCATTTCCGGTGTCCGCCGTCCGCCCGCTCCGGTACCATGTCCGGTCCCGGGAACCGCAGACCGGGGGGGGGGGGGGGGAGGTCAGTCCGGGCCGAGCACCGCGGAACCGTGAGGGGGAGACCCCGAGCCGCCGCCGGGCCGGTCACATGACACGCCCACTTCCGGTTCCCACGATGTAACCATGGAGACCGAGAGTGTACACTGAGAGACAGCTGAGAGACATCACCACCTGTGTACTCTGAGAGACAGCTGAGAGACATCACCACCTGTGTACTCTGAGAGACAGCTGAGAGACATCACCACCTGTGTACTCTAAGAGACATCACCACCTGTGTACTCTAAGAGACAGCTGAGAGCAGGTGAGAGACATCTGAGAGACATCACCACCTGTATACACTGAGAGACAGCTGAGAGACATCACCACCTGTGTACTCTGAGAGACATCTGAGAGCAGGTGAGAGACATCACCACCTGTGTACTCTGAGAGACAGCTGAGAGACATCACCACCTGTGTACTTTGAGAGACATCTGAGAGCAGGTGAGAGACATCACCACCTGTGTATTCTGAGAGACATCTGAGAGACATCACCACCTGTGTACTCTGAGAGACAGCTGAGAGCAGGTGAGAGACATCCCCTCTTGTATACACTGAGAGACATCACCTCCTGTATACACTGAGAGACATCACCTCCTGTATACACTGAGAGACATCCCCTTCTGTATACACTGAGAGACATCCCCTTCTGTATACACTGAGAGACAGCTGAGAGCAGATGAGACAATCCCCCTCTACTGTATATACTGTACTGTATATTATACTGTATCCTATATTCCGTGTTTACTCTATCCTATATACTATTATCTACATAATATACCATATAATATGCTGTATCTAATATATATTATACTGTATATAATGTACTATATATTATACTGTATCCTATATATTCTACTGTTGTATATACTCTATCCTATATTATACTGTATACACTGTATTATATACTGTATCCTATTTATTATATTGTTTACACTGTCATATATTCTGTATCCTATCCTTATAATGTATATACAGTACTGTGTATTATACTGTATATACGCTATAATATATTAGACTGTGACCAGATGGGCTGACTTCACCACCCGGTCTGTTGGGGAAGAGGAGAAAGGATGTTACACAGTTTATCTGGATCGCTTTCTCACCGTCAGTAACCGACTGTTACTGACCACTTCTACTGGTGTCATCTGCTACCAGACACTCTCCGACTTACAAATGCCAACTGCGCAATAGTTGTAGGAGAATTCAGCTGCCACCACCAGTCTCTTCACCGGCTCCTGGAACCGCGTACTTCTCGGGTAGCTGTTATATCTGCTGCAGCACCTCTTTGCTATGGGCTGGCTGGTACCTCCTGACCGCTTACTATGGATCAGGACTGCTGGGTAGCGGGCAGAGTGTTGACACAGAGACGCTGGGTTCAACACAGGACAGCTGGGGAATGGATTAGAGTGTAAGCTCTGATCTGTTGGTCACAGGATAGAGCAGGCAATAGGCACCAGGCAAAATCTTCAAGCAGTCAAGTTTAATGTTCAAGGGTCATTATAAGGACCCTTGAACTACACACTAGTTAGAGGTACTAGTGATCATCCAGAAGTACAGATGGTATACTACATTATGTGGTCAAACAGGGCTCTTTATATACTGTTTCCGGGACACATGTTAGCAGGGGGTAACCCAGTCACCTGATCCTAACTGGCACCACAAAGTCTGAGATATTGCATCCGACGTTTAGCATCAGGATGTAATAAATTCTCTAAACTTGGATTTAACACAATTTAAATTTAACAAAATATACACTAATCTGTGATTTCCCAAATTACTTGCTGGTAGATTATTGAAATAGTCCCTTATCTGTATAACAGAATACACAGAATAAAAGGCTCACTTACCTTCTTCTGTAACGACCCCCTGCTATGTATTCAGGCTAAAAAGATGTGTTGGTCACTCTGCTGAAAAGACTTAATTAGCAGGTGACTTGCTTTAGAAAAGTACAAAAACAACTTTCCTCTAACATGGCGTATTACCTCATAAATCAATACATGAACAATATGAAAATATATACATTCATACTCCAAGTGCCGGGACTTAAACCTATCCGGAGCTGCGCACCGGTTATTTACCGGTGCCATAGCGTCCATACGTTAAATACTCATTCATTACATTTCAAAATACATTCTTCACTGTGCGCTGAGGGTTAACCCATTGAATGCTGCGGCGCTGGTATTACTCTTCCAGCACAGCAGCGCACATTTAAAATACATTTATTTTTACTACATACTTTTTTTAAATAACTATTTTACACACGCAACGCCTAGCGCCGGTGAATTAACCTTCTCAGCTCCAGAGCACATTTAAACATGGCTGCCGCACACGTGTAGCGGACAGAACACTGGACCTGGCCACACACAGAGAGGCAGCTGAGATACATCCCTGTATCCTAATATAGATAGATATTTCCATCCGCTAGTTGGATTCTCACCTTTTCATCATCCCACTTTGTAGCTGTGTCAGACTGTTGTGTTCTATTCTCAGGGGCTGAAATGAGTGGGGAGAGCAGTGATGTGCGGGTCTTTGTCCGGATCAGGCCAACCTCGAATTTTGCTCAAGAGATTATCAAACTTGAAGAAGACAACAAGGTGAGACTTCTCTATAAATGTGTATTATTGCCAGTATCATATTTATTCCTTAAACCTTCATTGTGTCATTTCATCTCCTAATTCTTCAGGCCATCGACATACTCCTTAAGAAAGACGAGAAACTTGGAGTTGTCAATAACAAGCGATATGATTGGTCATTTAAAGTGGACGGGATCCTACAGAACGCGGCGCAGGAGGATGTCTACGAGTCTGTGGCAAAGTCTGTAGTGTCCCGAGCACTACAAGGTTACAACGGTGAGCACCGGCCTCCTTCTTTGTTCAATTAGACCAATTAGAATTATTAATTAACCTTATACCTTCCAACATTTCATATTAATTTCCTGGCACATTTTACTGCTCAGTCCTTTCGTTGCGGTTTAGGTAGACATTTGTGTATTACAATCTTGGTCATAATATATTTACGTGTTTACAGAAGTTGGTTATAATTGCTCTTTGTTAAATATTACATTATAAAGATCATAGATTAAGGATAGATACTGAAAATTGCACCCCCCATACATAATAATAGGAATTAAACAGCGCTTTGATCAATACTGATGATTGGATACATTTCTGGGGAAACTCTTTAAAACTGTGTACTGGAAATTAAGGACAGTTCTTATCTATGTTCCTGAGAGGACATCCAGAGGCACTTACCTCACTGACACTGTTGTAGTTACAGCTCCTGTACCAAGTTCTTTCTGAGCCGAGCGGTCTGGGTACAAGAGAGTTAATATCTAGGCTTGTCTGAAACACCCGTCCTGCTCGTTTGGCCCTAAACAGCAATGTGGCCCTACTGGATGGGGTTCCCATCTCACTGACAGCGTGTTTCCTGCGGCTTTGTTTTGTCAGGTACAATAATGTGCTACGGACAGACAGGAGCAGGAAAAACACACACCATCACCGGAACAACGGAAAACTACAAGCACCGCGGCATCATCCCAAGAACCTTACAGCAGGTACCAGCGCTCACCACAGGGACCGGAGATAACTCTGACCCGTATCTGCAGTTCCATAATGTTGTCCACTACTCTCGTGCTTTAATCTGATTACACGCACTGCAATCTGGATGTCCAATGTGGTTGTTTTAGACCAGATTGACCCCAAGTGATTGCATATGTGGGGCCCAAAACCCATCAGTAGTCCTGTGCCAATCACTTACCTTCTTCTGTAACGTAGTATGTGGAGCACTGGCTTTATTATTATCATATCCTACACAGGTCTTTAAAGAGATCGAAGAGCAAAATGACAATTTGGTTACAGTGAGAATCTCTTACCTGGAAATCTACAACGAAACCCTGTTTGACCTCCTGTCGACCTTGCCGGACGTCCCCGCTTCTGCCAACCAGATGAGCATAGTAGAGGATCTGCAGGGGGTGTTTGTTAAAGGCCTATCTGTCCATCACTCCTCCAGTGAAGAACAAGGCCTCAGTTTGCTGTTTGAGGCAAGAAGCTATGACACATACATGTTTTCTGTCTATTTCCAGTTGTGCCATGTGTGTGATAACATATTATCTTTGTGTTGCGTGTTTTCATTTTACCCCATAATATCTCCTGTAGGGGCAGACAAACCGAATTATAGGATCACACATCTTGAATAAGAATTCTTCCAGATCCCATTGTATCTTTACCATTCATTTGGAGGTAAGTACTTAAATAATTAAACAGAATCTGTCATCTGTCATTCACAGAACTTACTACAACCCAGAAGTTTCGGGGCATTCAGCAAAGGATTACCTCTCCCTAGAATTATATAACAATAACAAAAGCCTTTATTTTACTTGCCCCTTACTCTCTTTCTACATTATACTGTCTCTGCATTTCTGCTTCTCCCACCACTGCATATTTGACTGTTAGACTGTAAGCTCTTTAGGTCAGGGCCCTTGAGTTCTTTGCTTCTCATATGTAACAGTGACGGACGCAGGATTAGTGAGGATGGATGCTAAGTGGTAAAATGTTATCTCTTCCTCCGCTGTCCGTACCCCCAGACAAAACGCTAACTTAGAACGTGTCCGCTTTATTAAAGTTATTTCATCGTTTTCCAATAATCATTGTCTATGCGATTAGTGTGGTTCCAAAGCACAAGCTATTTATTTAGCAAAAGCAAATATAATAACAGTTCAATAAATAAGTACAACCGATACATACGCTGCCCGGGGCTACGCTCTGCTGGGTCCAGCTAGACAGTCCTTCAGTCCTGAAGACTGTGGTCAGAGTGACTGACTAGCTGATTCCAGGGAGCAATATATATACAATTGGTGTTACAGTAAATACAATACAGATGACTTGGCAAGTTTCCATAAGTTCAGGATTCAGGAAGGTCCAGTGTAATGCAGTCCATAGGTCAGTTCAAACAACCCCCTCCAAGGGTGGGGGTCAGCTTTCCAAGGGTGGGGGTCAGCTCTCCAGATGATGAATACTAATGTTCCCGCCAAGAACTAGTTTAAACTGGTCTATTAGCATTACACAGACAATATCATTATAATCATTTATTCCCTATCATCCATAACTAGCATACTCAATGTGCAAACCTTTCCGAAAATGAACCGGACGTCTGCGAATAAATAGGGGATTAGAATGATACCAGACATGACGTTTCCTGTGACCTGAACCTTAGATCTCACTAATGTGTACATATAACCTTATAATATTTAACTATAAACCAAATAACATCTGCTCATAAACAACTGTGGATTTGAGCTATTATAAATATGAACTGTATACAAGTGAATGTATAAGTGCGAGTGTATGCGTGCGTTATTTTTCGTGCGATTGCGCCATGATATGTGGCGTACTGATTGCAATCGCACGGTAAAACAATATTAATCAATATACTTTCTTTCTTCCAATTATTCAACTTTGACAGCTTCATACTCCGCTATTTCCTTGGTCTGATTATTGGCTGGTCTTGCTCAAAATTATCAATTATTAGTAATAATTTACTTTTCTATCAACAGCCTAACAAAATAGGGAACTAGTCTTATATGTTCCTCTTTATCTGATCTATAACAGGGTGTTGTTAATGTTTGAGTGCTCAATGCGAGGATGTAGTTTAGACCTTGACCTTCGCCCGTAATTCTTCAGACAGTTCCTGGGTTCTTGTACTATTACTCGGTCAGTACAGAATATAACAAACTATATAACGTACTTGTTCTCCAGTCTCATTCTAGGATTTTATCTAATGCAAAATACACCGTATCAAAAATTAACTTGGTGGATCTGGCTGGTTCGGAAAGACTGGGTAAAACTGGGGTGAGTGCACAGATCTCTCATCCTATGTGTTACATTGTGATTGTGTGATGTATAACCTCCCCCTGTTCATGGAGCATTGTCTTATTACCCGCTGTTACTCACTGTTCTGTTCCTCAGTCTGAAGGGCAGGTGCTGAGAGAGGCCACTTACATTAACAAGTCCTTGTCGTTCTTGGAGCAAGTCATCATCGCTCTGGCCGACCGCCGAGATCACGTCCCTTTCAGGCAAAGCAAACTCACTCATGCCCTTAAGGACTCGCTAGGTAAGACATGCTTAGAAACCCCTTCCCTAAATCCTGTGAATCTGCTTGTTCTTTGTCCCCTGGCGTTTGGGTTTATAATAGTCCCTTCTGTTCATCTGGCAGATTGTGCGTAGAAACAGTTCTTACCCACAATGCACAGCAAAAGTGTTGTCAGTTCTGATGGCTCTTTCCATACATGTATATTTTTGTAGGAAGCAACGATTACAGGATTCCCACTAAATACTTATAGGCAAATATGAGTTCAGCAAAGTCTTTTGGATTCTCTCAACCAAATTTGATTTAAATTTCTGATTTTATTGGCCAGAACCCAGAGATACGACTTCCAGGAGTTAAAATATACATTTTAGCCAACCCTCTACTGTTAATATACAAATATGGGTTCGGATTCTACTGATTTATCATCAGAGCCTTGTAAATATGGATTTTGTGCATCCTTATTTTTTATCACAACTGTCAGCCCTAAAATGATAATGAATGTTGGCGCTCATTAATGTTAAGCTCCATTATAACATGTTCTCAAATACTGAATGGACCAAGTCCTCATCACCATTTACAGTTTACCCTAATGCTGCTGTTTCCGCGCATAAAGATCCAGTAACAAATCTGTCATTCTCATTAACGTGTTTCTGATCTCTAGGAGGAAACTGTAACACTGTTCTGGTGGCAAATGTGTACGGTGAGGCGGCTCAGATCGATGAGACGGTAAGTATATTGGTGATCGTGATGTACCTCTGTCATAAATTCCCGTAGCTGGGCGTGATAAGACGGTTGTGCCATAATTATCCAGTCCACACTGAACCAAGACTTTCATAAAACATTAACGACTGGCCATGTTGGTCTCCTAAAATATAAAAATGTTTGTTAAAAAATCTGGTATTATCAAATATTTTCTTTACCTTGTTGCTTGTAAAGGAACAATCTGTTGTTGATATGTTGTATGATGATGTGAATGGCACCATGACAGATGTTCTGCTGTAGCTGACAGAAGTCTCCGTACAAAAATATTTCACAAAAGAAATGTGTTTTAACATCCTGGCTTACATCCATGTGTTCTGAGAGAGCTTAGTTCAGTTTATTGTCAATCCATTATTGGCTTCCTTAGCACATGATAAGTAATGGAGTGTGGTGAGGGTGGCGAGCGATATTAGACTAAATAGGGAAGATTTGTACCTCTGTGTATCCATAACTAGCTTTAATTTATCTACACAGAAGATCATTTATCTCACAATCTTGGTTTAGGACTATAACCCAGTCCAGGGTTATGATGTGGTGTAAGGGCTGACATTTCATTTAAGCTTGGTGTTAGGAGTGTCTTTTGTTTAGTTATCTTTGTCTCAGTTTTATAGTATTATCAGGACTAATTTGTAAACATTATATTTCTGTTTTAGCTGTCAACGCTGCGATTTGCCAGCAGGATGAAATGTATCCCGGCTGAGTCTGTTGTCATTAAGCACTACGACCCGGTGGTAAGCTGGTTAAAGGGACCCTAATCTGCAGGGTGTTCTGGGCTTAATGCTGCCTAGAGAAATGTATAAACGTGGCACGGTTTTATGTTACACCTCTGTGCAAGCTGGGGGAAGAGTCAGGAGGTGTCGGTCACCTCTATTCCTGCCCTCAGACATATAGCAAAAATAATGTTATGAATATTTTCATTAAGACAAACGCAAAGTGAAAATAAAGAAGTATAATATTAATTTCCTTTATGTATAAAGCACTGACGTATTACACAGCTATGTACATGGAGATGGTTATGAATATAGGGTTAGAGGGCCTTTAATTCTTCATTCCAGTGGTCCCCATTAATATAAACATAGAATAAGGTGAGGACTTATGTGCTTTAGAAAGATATCATGTACCGAATATTAATCTGTTTCAGATTCATGGTTAGATGTATCAGTTTGCTGCCTGCTGGACATCACGTGGGGGGGTCATGGCTGATTTACACATGACATGTATTCAATCCTTGATATGTAACATAGAACACGTCACAGTGCAGCACAATCACAATCCGGTCTCCTAATTCTTCTTTCCTCTCTCAGCGAATGTCTAAAAATCTGCAGCGAGAGATCGATCACCTGAGACGGGAACTGTCCTTCCGCGACTGCCTGGTAAGGAAACCGACTCTCAGCGTTATAGGAGAAAAGAGTTACCCAGGAAATAGACTTTATTGTGACTTTTGTCATCTGTTCTTCTCCTACCACAACCTGCTGTATCCTTCCTTCACTACGCTGTAGACTACGTAATCCGTGGGTTCTCCTTAACGCTACATTTACATTAGACGTTCCCCAGTCAGGCGCTGAAAACAGAAACATTTATCCGGCTTTTACAAATTCCAATAATTGTTTTTTGAACTTCATGATATTTTCTAGAAATAACTGTTTTAATAAATGTGGCCCATTAGTGTCAGACTTATCATTGTATGATTGATACATTTAAACCGTTCGTTACGGGAAATGCAACAATTTATTTTCTTATTTCAGGGGCAGCAGACACATGTTAGTTATGAACCGTTCAACGCGGGTCAGATCGCAGAGATTAACTCTCAGGTCCAAAGGTATCTGGACGGTACTCTGGATGAGATTGATGTGAGTACTGGTAGCAGTAACACACACTATATATAGTACTCATTTATAACATCCAACATTATCTCAAAGAATCAAGAAATCAGCTTCACCCTTGGTATTCTGAGTAGAGATATGCCAGAAACTTCAGTTGCACCCACGACCGTTGGATACATATATAGGTCCAGAGTCATAAATCTCACTTACAAACTGCCTGTTACGACCTTGTTAGATCTCATCAGTGCAAGACCTGTATCTGTGGTTTCTGTGTGGAGCTGGAGGAGTGCCCAAACAGTACTATTTAAAACCAATGGTAAAGAGGAAAGAAAACCAGCTTAAAAGTGATCACTGGTCTTAACACTTGTAGTATTATTATTAGAGATCCATGTACTTTTCACTGATAAGGTGTAATGTGGAGATATTCTAACTCTTATGTTCAGGTAGTTTAGCTGTGCATGTCCTCTGTGTGTGGGAGTCTATATATAAGTGCTTTCTAGCTTTGTGTGTCTGTGCTAACTTCATGATTTACTGATCATATATTTCTCTTTTCCAGATCATAAACCTCCGACAAATCCAGGAGGTATTCTCCCAGTTTAAACTTATTCTGAAGTAAGTGTTAGTTTTATATATGTCACAACCTCACTGCATGTTGACGTACAGGTGCCAAACAGACATAACGTAACTGTCCTTTCCTGGACTGATATGACCGTGGGACACACAGGGGTTAACTGTGGATGTATTACTCTAATTTTTATTTAGCTTTATAGATTGCAAAAAAAAAACATTATGATCTTAGATGTGTAAAAATATCAATGGTTATTTCCCCTATTTATTTATTTTTTTCTAAATATGTGGACATACAACACAACATATTACATATCATTACTGTTCATACGTGATAGGGGGCAGCACTGACTGGGGTCTCTTTGTAGTCGGCAGGAGCGGGAAGTGGAGGCCCGGCTCAGACAGAAGTACACGCTGATAGATAAGACTGACTACTCCGCCATCTCCGCGGTGCAGAAGGTACGTCTGTGGTATTAATATTACTGCACTGTACCATTGCTTGGACTGGGCAATGGTTTCCACCATTGTAGGTGACAATGCCCTGTAAATACAAAGAGTACGGAGAAGAAGCCGTTTACTGAAGACAAACACATGGGGGGAGATCCAGTTGCTAACGATGTGGCGCGAGGACATCACCGCGATGTCCGAGTGCGCACAGTCATTACGGTAGGAATCTCTGCTAGTTTTTCTGCACAGCTCTATGGGTGCCTCTATCGACGCAGTGTGTTTCCGTGGACGTTTCTAAGACACATCACGCTGAATTGAATCTCCCCCTGGTGTCCAACCACAGCAGTGCCGGGATCTACCCAGTGCTAGAGCCACATAGCCATTCAGTATCAATCCCAATATAATGTGTGATCAGCAATTCATATACACAGCAGAGCTGGGTGACTTTATTGTAACTGTGCTCTGGATACAGTTATATCTAATAACACTGTGCAGAATCCCAGCACTGGTTACATCTCAGCTGGCGTTCCTCTGATTGTGCTCTGACGGCTTTAATATAACTACTACATTGACCGTTGTACCTGCCTCATTGCGCTGTGTCACCTCGTAGTGTTTACTGATACACTATGTGACTTATGTTTATGAATGGTTCCCACTTCCGATTTATCGTTTAATATATAATCCTGTATTCTACATGTGTCAGTAGATTGTAGTTCTTACGATGAGTCTGCTGTTATTTAGCGGTTACTATGATTGGTTCCAGCATTGATTAACAAACCGTTGTTTTCACAGCTCTGATATATTGACTGTAAGACTATTGTGATACTTTATCTTTTATCTGCTATTCCCTTTATACTTTATTTGGTGTATTTTATATTCTTCATTGTGATTTAGTATTTTGTTGCAGCTTTATCCGCTGAGATTGCAGACTGCAATTAGTACACCCTGGTGTAACAAAATAAAAAAAAGTTATCTTATATTTTGTTCTCTATTTCCGCTGCACGGTCACTATGTGATTGGGACCCAGGGCGATTGCTGCTGCCCTTTATTTCTAAATAACTGAGTTTCTCATTGTGGCCCAGATTCATCTTCGAATGCAATGTGAACGCAACTTGTATAAATGTACGCCCGTTTTCCGATATAAGCGGATCTCAAGATGCGTTTCCTTCTACATTTGGGTATAAGTGCGCTCTGCCTAGACATTACTTGTAGACAGAACACAGTGCTGGATACGTACATGTATATGTGCACATCAGAACGCATGCACAAAAAAATGTTTATAAAACATATGAACAAATCTTAGTACTATAATCATTAATAAAAATGTTTTTTAGAAAAAATATTTTGTGTAATTTTTTATTTTTATATGAAATACATAAATCAGGATGTTATTATTGCGTACTGTACATAAAATGCTTTTTTTATAGTTTCTATCACTTGCATACACGTACTGGCGTACATACGTGTAGTCATCACTGTCAGTTGGCACTTACACCTGTACTGTAACTGGTGCAGCTGATACGGCTAAAAAACACGTACCTATGAGATGAACTGAACTTGAATTTCCGCATCTGCTCGGGAACGCCCTCAGCACACCCGTAATGTCCACCCATTCCCACCCCCGTTCCGCCCTTCAAGTTGTAGACAGTTGTATTCCTGTCCTGGTGCATGTGCGCAGCAACTTAACGCAAAATACAGCATGCAACGGGACTTCCGTGTGAAGATGAATCAGGCCCTGTGTGTTTATATGCCTCCTGATGAGGATCATATTCACTTCTGTTGCATTGTCCGCTTTATAATGTTGCAATAAAAGTTTCCTATAATTGCTACATTGTGTGCTGGGTATTCAGTGATGTGGAGTTTATTACCTTCATATGAATGTGCCCTGGACTGTAGCTTATACAAGTGAGTGTATCTCTCTCTTTCACTCACTCTCTCTGTCTCTCTCACTGTTTCTGTCTCTCTCACTCGCTCTCTCACTCACTTGCTCTCTTTCTATGTCTCACTCTCTCTCACTCTGTCTCTCTCGCTCTCACCCTCTCTCTCTGTCTCTCTCACTCACTCGCTCTCTCTTTCTCTCTCTCTCTCTCTCTCTCTCTCTCATGATCATCATTTATTTATATAGCGCCAACATATTCTGTATTACAATTTGGGACAAACATAGTAAACTAATAAACAAACTGGGTAAAACAGACGAAGAGGTGAGAAGACTGCTCGCAAGCTTACAATCTATAGGACAGTGGGAGTTTGACACATGAGGTTAAGTCTACATTTGCAGTTGGCCCAGCCAGACTGCAAGGGTAAAAGTGACTCATACTCTCTCTCTGTCTCTCTCTGTCTCTCACACTCACTCTCTCTTTCTCTCTCACTCTGTCTCCTCTCTCACTCACTCGCTCTCATTTGGATTTTGGGAGGAACTGCAGTGACAGCTCTTTGTTGCCACCTGGTGGTTACCATTGGGACACAACGTGAAGCCGGCTGATCTATGTGTTTTCAATGCAGAAAACACATAAATCCTATATATGAAATACCTCCAATGCCAAATCATCATCAGGCTGCAAGCTGCGAAGCTAATACACTTGTGGAGATGTTATTTCCCACAGAGAAAGTTTTGTTATTCAAAGACCTGGGATTAGATGATGCAAAGCAATGCAAAACCTGCGTGCCCGGGCCCCAGATCTGTTCTCCAGAGTGTAAACCGTATCCGGCCAAAGAGCTTCGAGAGGTGAATCACCCGCACAACTTGTTCACTGAGAGTAGATAAATGTTCACTGCTCGGCCCCAATAATGATACAAATACAATCACTGTTTGGGGTTGCATGTACCGTGCACTTGTAGCCCCTTCTGCTTAGAAAGGGAGATGTAGGGCGTTCATATGCAGTACAGTAAGGGACACAAGTTAAGAAAGCCCCTGCACAGACCTTAATATAAGGCAGCTTTGAGGTGTAACATAAGCCAGGTGAAAGTTTATTAGTTTGTTGGGGATTATTATTACATCTTTGCTGCGGAAGCATATTCACTTAGATTTAAGGTTGCTCATGTCCTAATACACGTGCAGGTGCTTCTGAGTGTCTGAGTTACAGCACAATCACCTTTGTTCCAGGCAGGTGTGTTGGATGCAGACAGCCAGCTGGTGGGAGATGTGGACGGAAGCAGTTTTGGCATCGGAATTGCTGCAATTTCATCTAAGTCAAATAGTTCACTGTCTGCAAAAAGGTCCAAGGGCCGAAAGGTGAAGGATTTATCCAGGTGAGACGTCTAGACATGGTCCCTGCAATTATCACATTAACATTACATTTAATTAAACTAATTAATTGATATAACCCCACAATGAGCAATGATTATGGATGTCAGAGTTAGTTTTCCGTGTGGTCAGACTATCTTGGCTCATTGACGTTTATGGTGTAAGTCAGCCGGGCTGTAGGCTGCTGGTTAGACCATTCCCAGAGTGTGAGGACCCCCAGGGAGACCCTCTCACTATTATATGTCTGTTCCGCTATGTAGACTCCTTACAAAGGAATAGCAAAGATTAGCTTCAAATCAACTTTTTTTTTTTCCTATTACCATCATAAAGGGCCACATTTGGCTTCTTATGTACAGAAATCTTTGGGATGAAGGGTTTATTATTGTCATTGATGTCACCTGCGGCAGTCAGGAAAAATTGCTACATATTTTGGTGGGGTCCACGTCCCCCCCAATGTGCTTAATGAATTGATGTTTTTGTTTCACATGCATTGGGTGGAGGCCGCTGTTATTAAAGCATAGAGAGAGTAATATACTGTGACTGCCCATTAGACATAAAGTAAGTCTCAGTTACTGTTATGGTACTTATTTTCCGGTGTGATATAAGCCCTACTAGTCGGAGAGAAGGCCCAGCGAGCCCGGCCCTCGGCATGGAGCTAGAACCCATCTCCCCATCAAAAACAGCAATGTCCTTCCGGGATCTCGATGTGAAGGAGGCGACTGTTAAAGAGCAGCAGGAAACTAATGACACCCAGAACTCGGAGATGCCGGCGAAAGAGGAGACGAACCGCCCGGGGTGAGAACTGTCATCTGTGTGTGTGTTACACTGGTAGCCACCGTGCCATAGCCAAGGGAAGTAATTACTAGAGATCTGCATGACTCCAGCCCCCAGTGTGCCGAGCTGTTAATCTTATAACAGAGGGGACCACATGTGAGCGCACCTACGGCTGAGCAGTGTGGAAAACTCTCCCCTCTTCTGGTCTAGGGATGACGACCGATACGTTGCAGGAGTCATCTCACAACGGCAGTTTGGAAGATTCCATAAGATGAGTCCTGCAGTCTAAAGACCAGAAGAGGGACGGACTTCCCAACCTGGTCAATGTAGTGTGCACATATATACATGTGTCTGTCCAGTGCCGTAACCATGTTCCTCCAGCAGAGCTTTTCACTGAAGCCCTGCACAACTGATGAAAATGGGGCAGAGGTATAGTTATGGCTACAAGGGGCTAAAACAAATAAGTTTTGCAGGGTTTACTGGTTCTACAAATCATGAATTGGTATAATGCTGTAGGCTATTCGAGCATTAGGGGATTGACAGGACTAGATCACCTTGTAGCCAATCAGAGCATTAGAACATACACAGGGCTAGACCACCTCCTAGCCAATCAGAGCATTAGAACATTCACAAAGATAGAGAGTCCTGTAACGAATCAGAACATTTTAATGTAATAAAATAAATGCATAAAAAGCACCTGAATATGAAACGAGGTTTATACTTCCGACTTGTTCAAATGTGAGTCCTGGGATATTTAGGGAACAATGCTCATTCACAAGCACCACTATTGTGTTCTACTAAGACTGTAAAATCACTGATGGTCCCCCCCTCCCCCTCCCCAGATCTCCTCCCTCCAAAACATCATCGTTTGAAGACTTTAAAGCGGATAGAGGGAGCGAACTGAACAGAATATTTAAGGAGAACAAATCCATCCTGGTCGACAGGAGGAGGAAACTGAAGGAGATCACTCAGAGGATAAATATGATCAAAAAGGAAATAGATGCGACAACCCAGGACCTGAACGAGACAAAGCTGGAGAGAGAGAAACAAGGTATCAATGTAAGCTTCATCAGGAAGCTCTAGGACCCAGTACTCACAGCAGGCATAGGAACCTGTGGCTCGCCAGCTGCTAGGGGAACTATAGGGCCCAGAAACTACTACTATTATAGAACTACTGTTATGGAATTACTACATAGTTACATAGTGAGTGAGGGTGAAAAAACAAAGGGGGTCACCAAGTTCATCATATCAGAAATTCTACTTACGTTGATCCAGAGCAAGTAAAAATAACCCCCCATTGTGACATTCCCCCCCCCCCCCACGTCTTTATTCACTTTGCATTTGATGACCATTTGTCCTCTGTGTGGTCCCTGATATAATTGTTTTTTTTAGAAAACTCCTTGTAGTGGCCTCAAGTATATTTTATTATACTAATTACTAATTATACTAATTATGTCACCTCTAAGGCGCCTTTTTTTCTGAAAGTGAAGAAACGTAGTGAGGTCTCATTGTAGCGTAGACAATGAGGATTGTTTTTCAACACCTGTGTACGGACCTTTAAGAAGATAAATGGCCACAGCAATCTTAAATTTGGACAAAGGATAAAATTAATTCTATTCTGATTTTAAAATACAGTTACCTAGACTGACACTTACTGAGCACTTTTTATATATACCGGTGAGGTTTTATATGGAGATATAATACTCAATGTATGATGTCCTTGTACCATGAGGACACCGATGATCGGTCGTGTCTCCCAAACAGGCGAGTACATCAGTGACGAAGGGCAGGTCATCATCGACGAGCAAGAGTTCATGCTGATCGTCAGGCTGAAGGACCTGAAGAAACAATACCGGGCAGACTTCGATGAGTTGCAGAACCTGAAGGCGGAGGTGCAGTACTGCCAGAAACTGGTGGATCAGTGCCGGCAGCGACTAGTCGCAGGTCTGGCTCTTTCTCGGATATTCACGGATGACATTCTGGCTCTTTGTCATGTTATTCTCAAAGTCATATTTTCTTTCTAAACGGATGTGGTGGCATTAATGGTGCACGTTCTATGTGTTGGGACCTGTTTATAAACTGGTGCAGTATGTGGTGATGTGTTCCCCAGCAACCAGACACCATCAGAAACGTAAAACTAACATCTGACAGGTTGCTGTGAGTTACAGCACATGTGCGCTTTACACCCTGCTGTAAATAAGGTCCATTTGTGTGTATTGTTTATATAGCTGCCAGGTATATATCTAGGATAATCTCTGTGGGATGATGATGATCATAGTTGATGATATCTCTGGGATGATGATTATATTTGATAATAATTTGTGTGGGGTAATGATATTGAATTTTAAACTTTCTGATGATATTTGATTATAATCATTCTGGGTTGATGATGATGATAATCTTTGTGGAGTGATTATTTTTTTATGATAATCTTTGTGGAGTGGTGATGATATATAAAGATAATTTCTGTGGGGTGATGATATTTGATGGTAATCTTTGGAAGGTGACAATGATGATTGATAATAATATTTGTGGGATGATTAATAATATTGATGATAATTATGCGGTGATGATGATATTTGATGATCTTTGGAAGGTGACAATGATGATTGATAATAATCTTTGTGGCCTGATTAAAAATATTGATGATTTTTATGGGGTTATGATGATATTTGATGATCACCGTTGGTTTTACTCCTATCAGAGTTTGAGGTTTGGTATAACGAATCCTTTGTCATCCCGGAGGACGTGCAGAACACAGTGAAATTTGGGGGCAGTCTCAGACCCGGAATGATCCCGGTTAATAAGCTTCTGTCATTGGTAAGTAATGAGGACATACATGTAGTGATCCATCGGAGAGAACCTATCATTCCGTGATATAGTTATCTGTCTGTGAATACAGTGATGTCATTGGTTATAATTACAATCTAGTGACCTCATCACTTCAGCATTAATAACATACAGTATTATAAGGAATAACACTCTCTGCCATAGATTATAACTCATCCTTTCTGATCAAATAAAGTAATTGTAAATACTTCCTCCTGGCAGTGTGTTGGTGGAAGCTTGTAACAGACGCAGTTAAACAAAGGTTTGATAGCTTAGTAAATATTGAAACATTTTGTCACTACGGAGCTGTCAATCTAGATGTTCCAGAGAACTGTTTGAGTCATCTGGAACTTGTAGCTTTTTTTATTTTAAGGAATCATTTTTCACCCTGTCAGCTGATTACCACACTACCCTTTTGTTTAAGAAAATTTTTAGGGCAAGGGCTTATGGTCATATATGTAGAAGCATCCCATCCGTGACATTGAAGGCACCATTGGTGAAGCTTAACTGAATCCTCCGTCTTCAGACCATGATTATTTATTTTACACATTATGTTTCAGTTATTACTGGTTTGTCCACCTGCAGTTCACTAAAACCTTTATAGACATAAGAACTTGTCACATTTCCCGCATCACACCCTGCAGGGTGAAGACGACCAGGAAAGATACGACAGACTCCAGCGAGAGCTGTTAATGGGGACTCCAGGGGCCCTCCCTTTCCATAGCGCCAGAATGAAATCCAATCAAATGGTTTGTATGATCCTTATCTCTAAGGCAACAGTGTGTCCCACATTTAATGTATTTGTTTGTATGATGCTTATTTGAAAGGAAACCGTGTTTCCCACCTTTAGGGGCATATTCAATTCCGATCCCGATTCGCGGGATCGCGCCGGAACGGGCGCGAATGTAATCCGCGGTACCACAATAACGTGGATTTTCGTTCGCAGCCCATAGGGCTGCGTACGAAAATCCGCGTTATTGCGATACCATATTACCGGCAGTAGTGCGCATTTTCCGCGGTAACGCACGTTACCGCGGATCGGATCGGAATTGAATATGCCCCTTAATGTATTAAGTATGTTGTTATTGACTTTGGTGTAGATTTGTACCATCGTTCCATCACAGTAAGAAACTTTTTTCTTTTTGGGAATTGGTAACACCCAAATATGATTTGTGGAAAAGCACAAATCCAGTATGTAAAACATGCGTCTCCATGGTGATAACAGGATCTATTTCGGTAGTATGTGGTTTGTCTCCCTCTCTCCTGTCTTCTGCCGGGGGCATCCTATGTAAATTGGAGGGAGGAGTTATTCACTAGACTTTCTGGTATTTAGAAAATAAATATGGCTGCTGCCATCTCCCACATTGAGTGTTATTTATTGAAATAAGAATGTCCAAAACAGAGACATTTGTTATATTAGTACTAGGACCCCAACGGATATTTTGGGAGCTGTACTTGTAGTTTATAATAATTTGAAACATCAGAACAGTATTTTATTCCTAATGATATTATGTTATCTGGAGATCTGGCTTGTCCTGGATTTCCATTGTTCCGCCATCTGTTCACACCAGACAATACTTCCTGTGTCATGCAGACCACTCATAGACAGTCTGTGTCTGGGAACTGATTCTTTATTATACATAGGTTTGTTTTGTTCTTTATACAGCGATAATATATGATGGATGTTTTATATACAGTTATTCTTATTACCTATGGAGCAGGAGCCAAGTTTCGGTTGTCAGGTTATCTTGGTTTAGAAATAGTGACACAATAATAACTTATATTCTCATTATCACAGCACATTTACAGCCGAGCTACGACTACTCTGCCCCCGGCCAAGAAGAAAGCCGGGGTGATAACCAGCAGTGTGAAGAACAAGCCGCCCTCTGTGCTCACAGCTGTGTAAACACCACAGACCCTCAGTCCGTATTCTCAGCATGAACATCAGTCCACAATAAAGTATTTCACAACGGTCTTTTGTTGTACATAAATTTGTATAATTTTATTTTTACAGTTTAATAAATTTATATAACACAATGTGACTGATGAGTTTACAGCTCGGTCTCTCGTTACCATGAAACATTTGTCATGTGTTACATAGGGGGGCACAGGGATGGTGAGTTATAGGTCCTGGCGGAGGTTGGAGTTCGACACCTCCTCTTGCAGGTCATGGAGTTAGCTCTCAAGTACAGCTTAACATCCTGAGGAAGTGGACATAGCTTAGCTGATATTATTTTATTTGTTCTTACTGGCAGCTATTGTGCACCCCTTTGCCGTACTATACCTTGGCTACAAATTCCCTGGCTGTGCATGATTCCACCACGGCTCCACTATCCGACATGGGAACCCCTGACGAGTGGTGCAGATTCCTGTAATGTCACTGACGCACCTCACGGGACTACCAGTTGGTCCCGTCAACAATTGCCAGTGTGACCTTTGCAGATACCTTCATGAGCAAGTTTGCAACTCCCCCATATTCTTGACCTCTTGACATTCTAAAGCTAGCTAATCACACGTCAAAAGTCTTCCTAAATTTCCTTATTTTGGTCTGGAATTCATAGATCCCAGGCCAGGAATGTTATGGGACATAGAGGCCTGGTATCTACAGCTAGATATTGTACAGCAATGGAATACCTCCCACCATTTCCTCAATAAGCCATTTCTTCTGTCTCACCTATCATGAGGGTTGTCTGTCCACACTGCTTCATTTGGAAGCTCCCTAGAGATGTAAGACGTTGGAGTGACATCTTAAATTACCTCCCGGTCCAGGGCTACTGGTCCGCAGATAAATTGCACCTTTCCATAAACATCATAGAGCTGAAGGGGAACACTAGGTTCACCCAATGTGAGTCCAATCGTGCTACACCAACTCAACGGCTTATATCAATCACCAGGTGAACACGAAGAGCAGGAATGTGAGGGCAGAGGCCATTGTGATTCTGACTTCGGCATTCCTGTGATCTTAACGGTAAATATCCCAGTGGTGGAAAAGTGACTTACCGACTTTGTCATGAACAAGTGGATTCGCTCAAATGGACTCTTCCCCTTGAGGTGTCTCAGCACCTCACATTCACATTGGGGACCTGAAAGTGTCTTGTCACAACTTCAGAGTTCTGCGACTCATGGTCTGGTACTAGGACCATCCCGAAGTGGGTGTGGACACCGTGTTCTTTCCTTCGTGCTACCAACTGGTCTGCTTTCACCCCCTCTAGCTATGCTACCGCAGACTATTTAGAGGGTCATATAGGAGGTAGCCATGGCTATTCTCATAGCCCCCAACAAGGCCAGGCCTGGTACTCGGACATTGTTGCCTTCCTGGCTCATGACCCATGGCATCTCCAGTCTTAACAGGATTTACTAGTACAGGGTCAACACTTCACCCCAACCTGCCGCTCATGTGCTTGCTGTAGTCCTGACTGCATGCTGCTTATCTGATGCCTTCAGCCAAACCATTGTTAGAGTGAGGAAACAGTTGTCTGTATGTTCGTAAGTCCTTGTGGTGTGACCAGGAATCCTACTCACTCAGGGTTTCTCTCCTCCCAAATCTTTTAGACTTTCCTGAGTGAGGCATTTATCTGGGCATGAGCCTTAACTCCACATCACCCATAACCTCATTAGAGCAATCTCTTTTGTCCTTCTTTTGGGACATCCGACCCAAATCTGCTTATTTGTACCAGATATGTCAACACATCTACAGGGTTAATTCTATAAAAGCACAAATTCCTCATTCATAGTCACAGCTCAGTCCTTGAGAGCCTTCGTTACATCCTATGCCTTCCAGATTTGGTCCTCCACGCACCTTTACCAACATCATTTTTCTCAAGATGGCTGCTACCTCTGTAGTTAACTCCTGTATTATTTGAGGATTATGATTTACCAGTTTGGTTTTATGGGATTACTGCTCCTGGTTTTTCTCTTCCTATATAACAGTTATTAAACTAGTTTTAGTAAAGGTTCATGTGACAGGATGGACCGCCTTTGCCACTCTGTCTAATGTTGCTGGGAACCGGCTGGGCTTACTTTGCCACTGTTCCCTTTCATTATCCAAAAAGCGCCCTCTTGCCGCAGTAGGAGGGGCATCCACGAGCTGCCACTACTGGACTCCTTACCGACATCCAGTACCGGGTTTCTTCTGGTTAGCGTATCTCGTTGCTGGTGTACCTGGGCTGGTACTCCTGACCTCTTACTGTGGATCAGGGTTGCTGTGAATGGATCCCCCCTGGTCTATCACGCTGACCAGGGCTGCTTGGTAGCAGGCAGAGCGGCGGTACTGGAAAGCTTGGGTCAAAACCTCAGAACAGCCAGCGAACGGATTAGATTTAGGGTCTAATCTGTAGATCACAGGAATACAGCAATATTGAAGATGTATTCAAGCAGGTCTTGAAGCAAGATGTTTATTTGCTCACACTGGTTTGAGGTACCAGTGTGATCAGGTCAAATGTTGAAATCAGAAGAACACATTTCAGTGTACAAGTCAGTGCATTTATACATTTCAGACATATGCTATTTTTAGCATCAGGATATACTCTATTTACACAAACATGGATTTACATGCATTTCATGGCTAACAAAATTTACACTTATCTATGAAATTCACTCTGGGCAAAAGGCCACACAGTAACGAACCCCTGCTGGGCCTTTGGCCAGAGCAGGCATGACACTTCATCACAAAACTTCGTTAGCACTTTCTGCTATCAGACTTCCCTGCACATGCCTAATTGGAGGTTTCCACTAGCAACCTTACAAATCCTAAACAACGACACTTCCATACTAAATAATCCCAATACACATAAGACCTCCATCCACAAAGGCCTATTGTATCAGACATATGCATCAGAAATAAGGCATATCCTTTAGTACGGTGAAAACAGGAAAAAACTGTTTCTACCCTGGTTTCAGAAATAATGATTTCCTATATCAGAATATATACAATATTAAAAATAAGTGTATTGGCAATTTATATAAATCAGCGTCCTGTGCTATTTCCCTTAACTAAATTGATACCATAAGTTATTTATGAGTGATCCAGTCACAGTCCACTTACTTGGGTTTGCCGTCAGGTAAAGTTCTGAGCTGAACACCGAAAGTGAAGATGCCGTACAGTTAACTGTTCAAAACTTGGCAAAACTATTTACATCTGGGTTTTTTTTTCTTCATATTATGTGATTATCACACGATTTATCCACAGCTGTTGTTATAGTCTGTATTTTTTTATTTCTAACCTGCAGCTGTGAAACAAGTCTTCTGCAATTATTCTAGTTCTGCATGCTGCTGCGGAAAACCAAACTGAAATTGTTCTTCCCGTTTACCTTCAAACAGTTAAAGGTTTCAGTGGTGATATTGTGGATACTATATCTGCATCAGAAAAGGTTTTTGTGTTTTCCAAGCAATCCTCAGCAATGATCCCATAGCTTTTTTCCTATAACAGGCCAACACTTTATACAGTGTAGTCAGTGAAGCACATTTTTTTAGCCCATAACGCAGAATTTTTAGGATAATTCTGTTCAATTTTTTTTTGCTTTATTTATGTTGTTGTACAATGTTATTGCATATTAAACGAGTCTGCTTTGAGTGTCCTACATGTGGGAAAATGAAACCATCTCTATCTGTTCATTTGCCTTTAAAAATTCTTTGTTCTTAGTCTACTTGTCTCGTCTTAATGGATATTGTTCTGCAAACACACAATACTCTCCACAGCAATATGTCTTTTAAATGTTGCCAGAGTGTTCTGTTATGTTTACAGAGCAAATATGTGTTTATATAGGACAATGTAATATGTTTTAAAGAACCTGTCACTACCCTTTAAACTTCATGATTCCAATGGGAGACACTGGACACCATCTTTTTACATTTTGTTTTCTTCCTGTTCTTTCACCGTTGTCCTTATTAAGATTTCTGTTCTCATTGGAGAAAGTTGATCAAAAATCCCATTTTATACACCTGTTCCAAGAATTTGTTGTTATACATTGCTGAGTCAGAAAGACTTTCTAGCTGATCTGCAGGGGTCGTCCTTCTGGTTATAGAGACATAATACAAGAGAATGTCCACGCCATTGTAGTGTTAGGGTTTTCCTGTGCATTCCCCCCCCCCCTCGAGAACACCCTGGGGGCTTTAATATCACTGATAGTGACAGCTATATACAGCAAACAACAGTATGCAGTATACTGTATGAAGCATGTAAGACGCTATGAATTAAGGAACATAACTGGCGATTTTTGCGTATAATCCAAATAATTACCCAGAAACAGAACATACGCCACAGAACACAACAAATTCCAATTCATCAAGGACACTTACACTTACTACAGCTCACGATTTCTGGGAGGGGACGGGGCTGAGAAGGGGCATTTGCCCGTAGTCAGTGTATAGTAAGGGTGTGCCAATCTCCAGCGCACCAGCAGCGTCCAATTCAAGTTTTGGGCATCTTTAAAGGTATGTGTTTATCCGCTATATCTCTTGCTCCACCTACAGGTCAGTAGTAAGTGCCGATTACTAGCGAGGATGACTGGGTTTGTAATCACGAGCAACTGTAAAAATGCATTACAGTACAGTAGGCATTAATAACAGCCAGATAAATGTATTTAATTTTATTTTTAAAGATTTTTCATAATGACTTAACAGGTGGCAATAATTGAATATTATTATTTTTTTCTGTACGTTCTTTTGTGAGTTAATAGTTTTATATTCCTCATAAGTATTGGTTGTATCCTGCGGTTTCCCGTCTAGTAGAGCGGACCTACACCTGTAGTCATCACTACACATATATTTACATCCGCACCTTGTTAAATACGGACATACGTAAACCCATTTTCACGGTGTGTATACCCTTTATACGCATCCATCAAGACAAAATGTTTGTTTTGCCTTCATGAATCCGGCCCGAAGTGTGTAGTAATATTGGTACCTGATTTGACAGGTATCACACCCCAATCCGGTGCTCCTAATCCATAGCCATAGTCTGCTCCAGTATTCTATATACAGAAACTGGAAACATACATGTTCAGCTATATAATATAGTACAATATATAATAGTCGAGATACATATATCCAATGCATGCACAGATTAGAGCAATACTAATTAATAGGAAGATTAAAACTGATACTTGCAGAACGAGCTGCAGATTACGCAGCAGAATTGCAGGACAGCTGCACATGAGCACCAATAATCTGCAGCTCTTTCTACTCTGCACCAGTTAGGATTATTCTTTCCAATGCTTGATTCTTTTCTGGCAGTCTACACTATCAACTTCCACTTCTTTCAACTGTGTTGTCCAGTTTCATGGGGACTGTAGAGCGAGAAAACGTATAAAAAGATAAAAAAAATAACTACCTGCATTGAAATAATGTGTGTAAAAGTCGCCAGTTACACACCATTACCCGACCTTCACCTTTCCCTGCTAGAACGGGAGCCACGGCCACGGATCAGCCAACTGGGAGCTGTCTAGTAGGAGACCTTCTCCAGCCAGTGTGCTCGGAGGTAGTTCCTTCGTTAAACTGCGTATATGACTATAAAATAAAATATTAAATACGAACAAGTAAAGGAAATGGGTAAAGCCGCGCTTCCTTACAGATGTTGGTGCAGCCACAAGAACCTATATGTACACGGAGGGGAATCCGCAGTATTGGTAACACAAAAAGTGTAGGTTCTGGGTGCATGAAATATAGGTGTGGAGGCGAGAATCAAGATATGGATAAAGTGTAATTCATATATAATAAAACACACATAACTGTTCCGGCCAGAACAAACAACAAATGTATAAATCACAATAATATCCTGAGGTTGTATCATAGATATACTGTAAGCAGGAACTGTTCATTTTATGACTAGTTTTGAATTACCAGTCTGATCTGAAATAAGCAAAATTCTCATTTATTATCATTATTCGTCATCTATACCAATAATGACTCCAAAAGTAACTTTATTTTCTTAAATTGTTGTTTTGAACTTTTATTGGTTTGGCATCAGCTGTCTCACCCTAACCCTTCACCTGCTTGATTATCCACCAATCACCAGCACCTGCGAACAGCGGCCGGGACCAAGAAATACCACAAGGATGACCAGTAATCCCTGAGGAAGCCCATTGTTGTTTATTACCGGCGAAACGCGTTGGGTCTATGACCTTATTTCACTTATTCACAGTGTGCTGCATACCCACAAGATCTCCACATCTACAAGGTTTATGCCCGTTCATCCCTAGCATGCTAGTTTAATTCAGTTTCGTCTACACTGATAGCGGCAGCAGCATCGGCTCAGCCGGCGTCTGTATGAATGGAGCGCGCATTCGCCACCTCATAACTGCATTCTGACTACGGGGCTACGGACGTAATCATCATCCACTTGCAACTAGTGGAGGAAAAGAACACCAGGGGGGATATTTACTAAGCTGCGGGTTTGAAAAAGTGGGGATGTTGCCTATAGCAACCAATAAGATTCTAGCTGTCATTTTGTAGAAATCACTAAATAAATTAAAGCTAGAATCTGATTGGTTGCCATAGGCAACATCCCCACTTTTTCAAACCCGCAGCTTAGTAAATCTAGCCCCTGGACTGCAGGAGGACATCCCAGCCTGACTGAGCCACATCTACACCAAAATATGAGTGTAACCATGTACTTTTGCAATATTTGGATATCCATGAACTTTCTTCCGTCCTGAGAGCTCTGTGATTAACACAATTTTCTTACACACCAGCCGTTGACATTGACCAACAATATCTATTATCCTGGACATCGACTTTACTATTGGACTTTTTCTATGCTATGTCAGATCTGCAAATTCATTTGGAATTACAGTTCCTGCTTACAGTATATCTGTGATACAACCTCAAGATATTATTGTGATTTATACATTTGTTGTTTGTTTTGGCCGGAACACAGTTATGTGTGTTTTATTATATATGAATTAAACGTTATCCATATGTTGACTCTCACTTCCACACCTATATTTCATGTGCCCAGAACCTACACTTTTTGTTTTAAAATATTAAATACAAATATCAGAAAAAAGTCACCAGCACACTTCATTAAATAAAAAATATTTTAATTATCCTTTTAAAAAGTAGATTGTATCATATAAAAATTAATAAATATGTTAAGAATGGACAATGGAATAAACACTGATGAGATCATTAACAGTAGCACTTGTCAGAGTCACATTGTGCAGTAACATAAATTAACATCAAATCCTAGTACAAGAAAATAATCATAATTTTTCCTTGCGCTCTTGCAGCAATTTGGCGATCTAGTGGTCTCCGAGAAAGTACAATAAAATTAATTCTGATCCTAATAATAACGAGGTTGCTTTACCTAAATAAAGTCATTGAAAACAAGAACCTTCTGAATATAAATGTATAAATAGAAAAACTTTCTTTGTGGTCAGATTCTTGGTCACTGGAGCAAGTGATCGTGTAACGGGGTCATGGCAGAGAACGTGCGCTGTAACTGCAGGGCCTGTGCTCAATCCTGTTAGGAAACAAGTAACGGAGGAACTTCTAGCTGTGGTCATTGCACTCCCAGGCTGCTGTATTCATTCACGACAGAGCGCAGAGTCTCGAAAGCCCCCTGGAAATCGCCGTCCTCGCAGCCGTATCTCTGATACCAATGCCGATAGGCCCCCGCATCGTACATGGCCTGAGCTTTGTACAGCACGCTGCTCATCAGGTCAGCCGCGCTGGAGTGATTGGCGCAGACAGTCAGGGAATGGCTGTGACATGAGGGGTCCAGGATATTCTGGGGGTCTACGGAACATTATAATACAAAAGTATAGTTATGTGCGTGTCTGTAATACAACAACAACACAGGAATAATAATCTGACATTGTAAGAAACACAAATCAGAAGGGTTATAATAAGGCATGGTGGGACTTGTAGTTCCACAGCGTCACAAGTTTAGTCTCTGAATCCCTCCATAACTACCGGACAGAAGTTTAATTCAGCAAGATGGTCTCTACACATTATATGTCACTTGGCTATTCTGCAGTTTAATGTACAGACCTGTCCAGCAGCGCACGGGAGAGGGGTTCCAGGAAACGCAGCGATACGACTGCTTCAGTTTAGTCAGCACAGAGTCGCGGGACAGCAGGAAGGAGTAGTCTTCAGAATTGCGAGCTACGGCAAGTACAGACAGACTGTGATGCTGAGGGATGGCGCGTTAAGGAAAGTATAGACAGACTGTAAAGCTGAGGGATAGCGGCTACAGATAATAGTAGTTTAAAATATATTTCTCTTTCACACTATTTGGGGGGACACTGCTCACCTTGGGGTATAGAGGGCGCTGTGGGAGTAATGGCACTAAAAAAACTTGTCTAGCCTGCTCCCCTCCCCTCTATGCCCCCTCTACGGGAAGAGCTCAGGTTTTTTGCATAGTGCCTACAGAGTAGGGCACTTTTAGTCTCATCTTAGAGGTTTTTTTTGTGTTTTTTTTATAGATAGCCAGGATTTCTCTGCGGCAATCACCGAGTGACCGACGCAGCTACTTCAGGGAGAGCGCCTGAGGCGCTTTAGTGCCGTCCTCCCTGATTTATGTAGGGCTCCCGGGAAAAGGGTCACCTAGCCCTCCGGTAGTGTCCAGGACCCAGCCGTTTCCAGGGTGGCGACGCGGGCCGCTCCGAGAGCCGCGGCAGTATGCTCCGGTCGCCCGTGACTGCTGTGGAGGCAGAGCTGTTTGTGGTCCAATTGCCCAGCCTGTCCGCTGGCATTTGTTGGAGAAGTTGTGGTGCAAACAGGTAGTGAGGCATATTATATACTGGAGGGAGCTGTCGCTGGAGCGCAGTCCACACCAGGGTCTGATGTGTGTTTTTTGCCTGGTGGACGGTCAGACTAGAGGGGGCCTGTGCACGGTATGCGATGCCGTGGACCTGGGCAGGCGCTCGTCTGCGGGTACGGCGGACATCAGGGAACCAGCCTGGGCAAAGGAGCTGGCACCGTCTATTGCCGAATTAAGGAGAGACAACCCACGCCTGGGACGGTAGGTGCTAATACCTTTTCCTCTTCTCCGGGTACACAGTCCTACTGCCTACTGCTCTTTCAGGAGCAGCGGCTCAGGTCCACCACAGACACCTGGGTGAAAATTATGGTGTCCATGGGTTACATCTTGGACCTAGTGAGGGCACCTCCATGGCGTTTCATGACTACACCTTTTCCCAAGGAGTCAGAGAAAAGACAGGTTTTGTAGGGGGCAGTACAGTCACTTCGGGATGCCGAGGTGACTGTTCTAGTTACGTTGGGGCAGAGAGGTCAAGGTTTTTACTCTCATCATCATCATCAACATTTATTTATATAGCGCCAGCAGATTCCTTTTTCTGGTGCAAAAATCGGATCGGTCCTGCAGACTAATTCTAAACCTGCAGAACCCTCAACACCAGCTTACAGGTACCCAGCTTTTGAATGGAGTCCATCAGATCTGTTATAAATTCCATGAAGAAAGGCGAGTACTCCTTTGATAGCAAGGATGCTTACCTACATATTCCGATATGTAGCGGTCATCAAAGTCTCTTGCAGTTTGCGGTGGGTCTGGAGCATTTTCAGTTCAGGGCTCTCCCATTCTGTTTAGCCACCGCACCGCGAGTGTTCACAAAGGTTGTGGCTATAATGGCAGCTCTGCTGCGTTTACAGGGGGTGACTATTTTACCTTACCTAGACGACCTGTTGATCAAGGAGGAGTCGGTACCTCAGCTTCAGTCTCATCTGCAGCTGACGGGGACATTCTGCAGGAACACGGATGGTGATCAACTACAAAATATCCAGTTGGATACAAACCCAACGTATGGTCTTCCTGGGATTGTTGTTCGACACATATTGTCAGAGGGTTTTTCTCCCTTCATACAAAGTGTGGGAGATCAGGCGTCAGTTGAAAGATCTTTTATCTCTAAATCCCGTCTCAGTACTTCAGTGTATGAAGCTACTGGGTCACATGGTTTCTTAGTTCGAGGATCTGCAGTTTGCTTGTTTCCATTTGCACAAGTTCCAACGAAGATTCTGGCAAAGTGGTCAAGGTCGGATCCCCACTTAGAAAGGCAGGTCTTTGGGTTGTCACCGACAACACGCCTGTCTCTTCTCTGGTGGCTGAGGAGGGACATCCTAACACAGGCATCCTTTTTCGGTGTGGGACTGGACCGTGGTAACAACAGATGGCAGCTTGTTGTGATGAAGTGCAGTCACTCTTTACCTCAGATTACAAGGGACTTGGATACCGCAGGAAGCATTGTTGCCCATAACTGTTCTGGAACTATGGGCAGTATTCAGTGCTCTGGTTCAGGCACAGTTCTTCCTGGCACGTTGGCCGATCCGAATACAGTTGGAAAATGCTATGGCGGGAGCTTACATAAATCATCAAGGAGGAACAAGGAGTCTTCTAGCCATGAAAGAAGTGTCAAAGATCATGAAATGGGCAGAACAACAGGTTCCTGCAATTTCAGTGGTGTTCTTTCCGGCGGTGGACAACTGGGAGGCCAACTACTTAAGTCGGCATGCCCTTCATCCAGGTGAATGGTCGCTCCATCCTGAGGTGTTTTCTCAAATAGACCTTCGGTGGGGTCGGCCAGAAATAGACATGATGGCCTCGCGGCACAAGGTGGAAAGGTATTGTGCCAGGTCAAGAGACCCTCAGGCATTCTTAGTGGACACTATGACAGTACACTGGAACTTCAAGTTGGTGTACCTTTACCGATGCTGCCTTGGATCTTGCAGAAAGTGAGAGGCGAAACTTCCAGTGATTCTACTGGTACCAGATTGGCCAAGAAGAGTGTGGTACTCAGAAGTTCTAGACATGTCGGTGGATCGTCCTTGGTGTCTGCCTCTCAGGACGGATCTCCTCAGTCAAGGTTTCATCAGGACCTAAATCGATTGGCTTTGATGGCTTGGAGGTTGAATCCTTGATTATCACAAAGAAAGGGTTTTTGGAGAGAATGGTTAAAACCATGATCCAAGCAAGAAAACAGTCATCATCCACCATTTATCACCACATTTGGAAAGCATATATATGTTTGTGTGTGAAGACCAAAGCGCCTACTAATTCTTTTCGTTTAGCCAGAGTGTTGGCTTTTCTGCAAGATGGTCTGGACAAGGGATTGAGGTTGTCGTCCCTTAAGGTTCAGATAGAGGCATTTTCTGTTAGGAACCCCTCCAGCCGGCACAACACAACCCGGAGTCTACTCTGCCAGTCAGGTGTTCACTGGAGCCCCTGATGGTGGGGACAGACTGGGCTGCAGACTGACAGAGGGTCGTGAAGTGTGTACCGGCTGGGGAGAACCCAGGCAAGACGAGTCAGGTCCACACAGAGGTCAAAGGCCGGCAGCAGGTAACAGTAATGATGAACAAGCTGAGGTCAGAGGTCACAGGCAAAGTAGCAGAACGGGTAAACAAGCCAAGGATCAGGGTCACAGGAAACACAAGCGAAGTCCAATACGAAGCCAAGGGTCATACACGGGAAGTCAAACGTAGATACAGGACACAGGGACTGGAACAAGCAGGTCAGCAGACTGGAGCACAGAAGCTATAACCGGCAATGAGGCAGCAGACCTCATTGCCTTAAGTACAGACACAGACCAATCAGCAGTTGAACACACTCCTGCAGGCTAATTTACTAGTATCCAGCAGGGCCAATCAGGGCTTGCCCCTGACCTACACAGTTGCAGGCTAATGCCTGTTAATAAGCCTAATCAGCCCACAGGCTGCCTGCTATGCGCATGCGCCCGGCTACCAGCACCGCCGGGACGCAGCGCTAGTGTACTAGCGTCTGGCCGTTGCCCTGGTAACGGCCGGACAGGAAGAGGAAATGACGTCCCGGTCGTCAAGGTGACGGCCGGGACGCTGGGGCGCATGAGAAGCGAGCCGCGGCGGCTGTGAGTACCGCTGCGGCTCGTGACATTTTCCATGTATTTTCAGAAATGTATCCCTCGGTTAGCGAAGGTGCAGACGTTTCTACAGGGTGTACTTCATGTACAACCGCCCTTTGTTCCGACAGTGGCTCCATGGGACTTAAACTTGGTCCTTTTGGCGCTTCAAAAGTCGCCCTCTGTACCTTTGGACTCTGTTTCCTTAAAACTTCTCTCGTGGAAAGTAACCTTTTTGCTGGCACTTGAATCGGCCAGACGGGTTTCCAAGGTGGCAGCCCTGTCATGTCGGACTCCTCTTCTCATTTTCAATGATGATCGTGCGGTGCTTAGAACTAAGCCTTCGTTTCAAACTAAGGTGGTCTCGAGGTTTCAAATAAATCAGGATATTGTTCTGTTGGTTCTTCCTCAGGATTCGCTGGCGCCTGGTCAGGACTCTCTTCAGATGTGGTCAGAGCTTTAAGGATTTATGTGGACCGCACAGCTTCGGTTCGGAAGCTTTCTAGTCCTGTATGACGATCGCAAGCGTGACTGGCCGGCCACAAAGCAGACGGTGGCTAGATGGGTCACCGCTACTATCCGACAGGCGTACATTTCGGAGGGCTCTCCAGTTCCTGAAGGTCTGACAGCTCATTCCAGAAGCTCAGTTAGTGAATTTTGGGCGTCGCGGCAGGGCGCCTTGGTTGAGCAGTTGTGTAGTGGAGCTACTTGGTCTTCTGTTCATACACCAGGGTTTATCGTTTCCACGTCTTCAAAAGACGCAAGTTTTGGCAGTAAAGTTTTACGTGCCGCTCATTCTGAGCATTCCCACCCATATGGGCAGCTTTGGAACATCCCAAGGTGAGCAGTGTCCCCCAACAAGTGTGGAAGAGAAAATAGGATTTTTGTACTTACCGTAAAATCTCTTTCTCTGAACACAAGTTGGGGGACACTGCACTCCCTCCCTTTGTTCTGAAAGTTCTGTTGGTTGTGTTTTCCCCCTCTCTTGTGGTGTGGTTAGTAAATAAACTGAGCTCTTCCTGTGGAGGGGGCATAGAGGGGAGGAGAGCAGGCTAGACAAGTTTTTTAGTGCCATTACTTCCACAGCATCCTCTATACTCCAAGGTGAGCAGTGTCCTCGAACTCGTGTTCAGAGAGAGATTTAACGGTAAATACAAAATTCCTATTTTTCAAATACTTTTTAAAGCTAGCACATTGTAATACATTTTAAAATCTTTTTATCAGCAATTTCACAAATCTTTGTATTATGAAATAATATTACTAGGAGTACAAGGAAAGGATACGAGACGTCCGTGTGGATCAGCTCGCGGAAGAGTCTGCACAACGGAAGATGTCACTTTATCCCAAGAGGCCGTTCCCCTGTGGAGAGAATGAAACCGTGAAGGGATCCACCTGGGAATCTATTACAACGTATGATAAAATATTAATGCTGCACAAGAAAGTTTCCCTATCACAACAACCGTTACAGACCTCTGGTACACACAGAATATACAGGAATATTCACTAGATACTGAAGGTGAATGAAGTGTTTTCAGCGCTGGTAATAGAGGCAAGAACCAGCATGATAACTTGTATATAACTTATATGCCAGCTTCACTATTAATGTGAAGATTATGTATAAAGTATGGGCCACAAGGCTTAATGGATAATTCTCCCTTATGATAGTAACCGGCTTACTCTTTGCATGACTACAGTGGGAGGGGGGAGGGAATCTCACCACTGGGACCCCCATCCTCATATATATATATATATATGTGTAATTTTTTATTTTATTATTTTTATACTAAATAATTTGTAAGCCATGAACAAAGTTGATGTTCAGTGTGAGCCATAAGGACCCGCATACAACTGATTGGAGGAAAGTTCTCACCCACCTCCTGCAGACATGGGACGTGTGGAGGAATTTCATAGTAGACATCGGACAAAGAGTTCGGATTAACTCCCAGGGTTCCGAGCCAACGCTCACAGAGCTGACAAAGAACAGAAAAAGCGGCTTATACAAACTGATCTTGGATGTAAATGTGCTTTACCTGATGTAGGATACATTGCTCTCTAGAACACTGGCAAATTATTGAATCTATACAAAATAGACTGATCAAACAAAGGGTGCTTTCTGAGTTTAGCATAAGATACTTATAACATCAGTTGCCCACAATGCAAGAGACCATAGGATGATCTCAAGGTACAACTCGTTTCTGAAATTCACAGAATGATTTAACAAAATATTTCTAAAACAATGGTGCCGACTCCAATACTCTCTGACTCCATGTTATGAAGTCTCTACAAGTAGATTGAGGACCGGTGGATGATACCTTCTAGTCTTGAGGGAATATACCGGATAGAGAAGCCCGGCCACACAGGAGGCGATGTGAGTGTTCATTGAGGTGAGGGAGACCGATGGCTGCAGACCAGAAGTGGTGAATGTCTTCTTGTCGACTACAGAAGCTGCTCTCTTCATCACCTCATCATTCTGGAAGAGAAGGACCCCATCGCAGTACCTAAGACAGTGATTACATAGCGGCTGCTCTTAGGATGGGTATCCAATATATACTCAGTCTTTCATTCACTTCCCCGAGACAGTAATATTATATTACCTGTGGTAACATTACCTGCAAAGAAACTAACCCAAGCTATATTGGACTACAGTCCCCATTTATATAACCAGTAATAAGAAATCAGTGCGAGACCACTTATATACTATCCTCCATAGAGAAACACCGGACAGCCGGTTTATTACACTCCCAGTCACATGATCACGAGGACGGAGATAGACCTACTGGAGCCGGTGCCACCGCTTACTCAGCAGGAGCCTTCTATGAAAGCACAACTGACGCTAAATAGTCATTTTTTTAATGACTCTCTAAATAGATCTGAAGCCAAAACTGGGCTACATAATGTTGCCAGTATATTCATATACCAAAAGTGTGACAGTAAGATAGGATGATTCAGAAACACACAACTGGGATACCCACCACTGCCCCACAAGTTGCTGAAACTGACGATATGACACCCTGCCCTTTTCCGGCCCCAGTTCAGTTTCCTACCCCTTTAAGGGTAAGTGACCACTGTGAGAGTGTATTAGTAAATAGCCAAGTACATTCGCCACATGAGCCTTACCTCTGTAACCAAGACAGACATAGCAGCGAGTTATAATGCTGAAGGGGGGTGTCACCAGTCTGGTGGGGGGCTGCAGTCACAGACAGGATGTATCCTGCAGGGTACGTGTCTCTAATCTCCTCACATAGGCGGGAACCCAATCCTGAGGAGAACAATAGATATTTCATAGATAGAACCTGCTCCCAGGGTGCGAGACCACATATATACGATCCTCCATAGAGAAACACCGGACAGCCGGTTTATTACACTCCCAGTCACATGATCACCGAGGACGGCGATAGACCTACCGGAGCCAGTGCCGCCGCATAGGCTGTGCAGGATCACGGTGCCGCTGTAACAGTCTCTCCGCTCCACCTCCTTGCGGAAACTCTCCATAGTCCTGTCCAGCAGGCTCTTGTCAGAGCTGCTACAGACACCTCGGTATCCTGGGGACAAGATGAAGATACTGTCAGAACTAATGTGAGTGCCGGGAACTGAATAATGTATTATATCCTTCTAGATATGTACAACTACGTCTTCTGATCTCCTGTCACCGTACAGGCACCAACAATGTCCAGCAATTATAAATGAAAGTGCTGATTATAAATCCCCAGGACGTGTGTTTGATGAGAAATCAAATCCCCCCAAAAAGTAAGGGGGAGGGGCTTGAGGGTTGGGGGGGGGGGGGTATAAATGGGAACGGGGAGGGTATGAGGGATAGGGAAAGGATTAGTAAATAGGAAGGGGGAGGGTAAGTAAATAGGAATGGGAGGGGATGAGGGTTAGGGGAGGGGTTAGTAAATAAGAAGGGGGAGGGGATGAGGGTTAGGGGATGGGTTAGTAAATAGGAAGGGGGAGGGGATGAGGGTTAGGGGATAGGTTAGTAAATAGGAAGGGGGGGGATGAGGGTTGGGGGAGGGGTTAGTAAATAGGAAGGGGGAGGGTATGAGGGATAGGGAAGGGATTAGTAAATAGGAAGGGGGAGGGTAAGTAAATAGGAATGGGAGGGGATGAGGGTTAGGGGAGGGGTTAGTAAATAAGAAGGGGGAGGGGATGAGGGTTAGGGGATGGGTTAGTAAATAGGAAGGGGGAGGGGATGAGGGTTAGGGGATAGGTTAGTAAATAGGAAGGGGGGGGGATGAGGGTTGGGGGAGGGGTTAGTAAATAGGAAGGGGGAGGGGATGAGGGTTAGGGAATGGGTTAGTTAATAGGAAGGGGGGGGGGTGATGAGGGTTAGGGGAGGTGTTAGTAAATAGGAAGGGGGAGGGGATGAGGGTTAGGGGATGGGTTAGTAAATAAGAAGGGGGAGGGGATGAGGGTTAGGGGACGGGTTAGTAAATAGGAAGGGGGGGGATGAGGGTTGGGGGAGGGGTTAGTAAATAGGAAGGGGGAGGGGATGAGGGTTAGGGAATGGGTTAGTTAATAGGAAGGGGGGGGTGATGAGGGTTAGGGGAGGTGTTAGTAAATAGGAAGGGGGAGGGGATGAGGGTTAGGGGATGGGTTAGTAAATAAGAAGGGGGAGGGGATGAGGGTTAGGGGACGGGTTAGTAAATAGGAAGGGGGAGGGGATGAGGGTTAGGGAATGGGTTAGTTAATAGGAAGGGGGAGGGGATGAGGGTTAGGGGAGGTGTTAGTAAATAGGAAGGGGGGGGGGATGAGGGTTAGGGGACGGGTTAGTAAATAGGAAGGGGGAGGGTATGAGGGATAGGGAAGGGATTAGTAAATAGGAAGGGGGAGGGTAAGTAAATAGGAATGGGAGGGGATGAGGGTTAGGGGATGGATTAGTAAATAGGAAGGGGGAGGGGATAAGGGTTAGGGGACGGGTTAGTAAATAGGAAGGGGGAGGGGATGAGGGTTAGGGGATGGGTTAGTAAATAGGAATGGGAGGGGATGAGGGTTAGGGGATGGATTAGTAAATAGGAAGGGGGAGGGGATAAGGGTTAGGGGACGGGTTAGTAAATAGGAAGGGGGAGGGGATGAGCGTTAGGGGAGGGGGTCCTTCATTAAATACTGCAGTGAGAGGGGTGTGTGGTTCTTTGGAGCCTTAGGATGTAATAGTTCTTTTGCTTATTTAAATCTGATTGATGGTTGAAAAACAAGTTTTGTGTCAGGAACAGTTTCAATGAATCTTTCCCAGACGACAAAAAAAATTCCTCTCTCTCTGTTCTTTATTCCCAGGCGCTCCCGGCCAGTCCGTCTTGATCATAAAAACTATTTTGTTCTACACATTGACAAGGTGCACGGACTGGGGTGTAACCATTGCAGAAGGTGTTTTTGTTCCACATCAGAGATTATAGTAAGTGGTTTTTATGGTCTTTTGCAAACTTTACCTCTGTCGCAGATATTTCCATAATAACCCATTCTGGTTACAAAGGTACAAAGTTCAGTATTTTTGTCATATAACCAAAATATTTTTAGTCCCATAAGCAATAATATAGGGAAGCAGTTTTTGGACATTTGGATGGCCCGGTACTCTCTGTAATAGATTCTGTGTGTCCGTTCTCTATATGTGGTGGCTGTTTCTGCTCTATGTTCCCGAGTATAACAGACAGATATAGCCATAGGAGCGTTCTGTGGTGAGTGGAATAAATGTCCCAACTGGTTATTCCAATCTAGAGGTGACAAGAATGACATTATCTTACTTCTATAGAGCTGAATGAATGATTTTGTTGGTCTCACATTCAGGGACTTCTCTTGTTTTCTCTTCGTTTTGTGTCACCTTAATGACATTTTTTAAATGTCACAAAACAATTTATCTTTAGAACACAAAGAGGTTTAAACCCAACGCCCACATTAAAATTGATCCCATGTGGATTTGGAATGAAGCAGATTCTGCCCTTACCGTACGCCCAGTTGTTTCCTCTTCCTTTCTGTCCAACAATGATATTGGCATCTCTGAAATACCTGCGGATAAACACAGTGATACGTAATAACCGGTCAGCGCACAGTGATATGTAATAACCGGTCAGTGTACAGTGATACGTAATAACCGGTCAGCGCACAGTGATACGTAATAACCGGTCAGCGCACAGTGATACGTAATAACCGGTCAGTGTACAGTGATACGTAATAACCGGTCAGTGCAGTGATACGTAATAACAGGTCAGCGCACAGTGATACGTAATAACAGGTCAGCGCACAGTGATACGTAATAACCGGTCAGCGCACAGTGATACGTAATAACCGGTCAGCGCACAGTGATACGTAATAACCGGTCAGCGCACAGTGATACGTAATAACCGGTCAGTGCAGTGATACGTAATAACCGGCCAGTGTACAGTGATACGTAATAATGTATCAATGATGTTTTTTTTTACAATTTTTATTAAATTTTGCTTTTAGTGGTTTTTAATACACAAAAAAATAACAACATTTTTTCTACTGATAAACTCTGAAATGGAAGTAATAAGTGGAGCAATTTAAGGTTCGGTTCATTGGAAGAAGTGAAACAGAGTGCTAGCCTCGGGGACACACCTCAGCGTAGACAGTAACTCACCCTTTCTTCACTTGTTGCCGCAGTCTCCGAATCACCTTGGGTTCACTGTCTACACAAATGGCATTAATCAGTCCATCGCGGGAAAAATATGGATACCTGTGGAATAATGTGACAGCTGAAATCATCCTTACATTCACACTCCATACTACGAAGTATCACTGTACAAAGCACCTGCATACAATGTATATCTCACGGTGTTATAATGGTCCTACTCCATAAGCCTTATTATAGTTAAAATGTATATATTGAATAAAATTAAAGGACCAGCCTTTTATGAAGGGGTATATACACCTGTCGCCAGGGGGCCCATCCACTGCCTAAATACTGCATTCACCAGACATAGGAGCAAAGCGGCACAAAGTCTCAGAAAGATGGCGACACCGCAGCAGACGTGAGACACCCCGATGCCCACAGAAGAGTAATGTAGGTGGAGGAAGGATAGGAACGGTAGAAATGGGGGAGAGGATCTGTCTATACATAAAATCCTGCTTAAGACCTGCCCGGTGGGAGGATATTCTAGGGGTAGTTCAATATGGAGAAGAAAATAACAGCAACATGCTAACTGGTATTTGCAATAAGCCACAAAGTATATAAGAGTTACAGAAGTCTGTTATTAATGGAAGCGGAAAAAGCAGTGAAGCATTATAAGGTTCTAGTTATAGGAGCTGTAACTACCCAGATATAATTTGGTGCCAGTTCTGGTAAAGGAAACTAAAAGACAATCTGCTTTCTCAGATAGAGGAAGAACCAACCAGAGGGGAAAAGGAGGGGAGGGGAGGGGGGGGGGAGGGGGGCACTCCTGGACCTGGTATTAACTAATAGAACGGATATTGTGCTCTAACATACAGAGAGCATTAAGTGATTGCAATGTACAAGTATGAAAAAAAAAAACCAAGTAAATCCACCATCATAAATATATAGCAAAGGCTTCATATTACAAAGCTTAATACACAAGAAATAACGGAGTGTTTTTATATAACTAAATATGCTCATTAAGCTTTTCTCATCCCTGCAGCAGGGGGGAGGAGCTTCACTAATACAACAAGCTCATGTGATCATTCAGAGCCAAAGCACTGAAAGCTGGCGGCTTGATGATGTCACGGGATGTTTCTCAGGCTCACACTGAGCACGCTCCTGCCAGCACATGGACCTTTACTGTTAGAGTTGTCATTAATTAAATATGCCCCCCACTTACAACAAATGGGGGGTGGCATATTACTTACCTGCAGCTGAGACCGGAAGCTGAAATTCCTCCTGCCGAAAATAACACCCAGAATTCAAAACCTGCAAACCCCCCCCCCTTCCCCCAGTGCCCAGGTCTCCCCTTACAGAGTCTCCCCTTACAGCACTGTGTATATGTGATCAGTGGCTGGCGGTATAGATCAGGAACCTCTAGCAGACAATATAAAGCTTTAATTACAGCTTCCCCCCAAACAGTTACAAATCATTGATGGTGGCAGCTACATGTGGTTACACCAGAGGACCTGCACTTTCACCCGGCCCTCTGACCACAAAGCTGTTCCACACCAATAATTACTGTGAGAAACCAGAGTCAGGGGGATACTGCATAGAAAGCTGGGATCACTGTGGTTCAGTGCACACAGATGAAGGAGCAGGGGTGGTGTGAATAGCTATTTCCTCCCCGCCACCCGCCTCTGTAATCAGTCTCTCCATAGAGATCAGCATCTATCTGTCTGTCCTATGGAACGGAGGGTGGAAGGCTTTAGATAATGAACCGAGCAGGGTCTCCCAACAGCACAAAATAGGGTTTGGAGTCTCCTGATAATCTTTCATAAGCACTTCTGCACAAAATCAGGTCCACACATCCAACTTATCATAATGTGTTCAGTTGCTCAACATATAAATAAATTGACGAAGGGCAAACATTCCCTATGTATGATTTGTTAGCACTGTCCAGCATTGTGGAGTTTTGTGGCTCTTCTTATACTTAAACAATGATGATAAAACCAAGTTCATCTCTTATAGAATAGGAATGATCATCTTTCTATAGCGACAGCGTATCCCCGTCCCGTTAGAACCATAGGCCGCTACAGACTGACCATGTCGTGGATATGGGAGATGAAGGAAAGTTACGGCCATATTACTACTGACCACATAACAGTCATCATCAGGTCTTACCGGTCAGTTTCAGCTACGTTGTTGGTGAGAATTTGCCACCATTCCTGTCCAATCTGGTTTCCACACTGTCCAACTTGAAGCCAGATGAGGGACATTTTCTACCCGAATACATAAATAACCTGCTAGAGACACAGTGACAACATAAGGAATAACACAGCAAGAAAGTGAACACTCTTCATGGTAAATACACAGAATTGATCAACAAATATCCCATTACCATAGTGAAACAATCCGGTTAGTGCAGAACTTATTAACAAGAAAGAAAAGACGTCACTATGCACTTCCTGTTATTATATGTTCTCAGTCCACAAAGGAATAAATAGAAATCAAATTACGCTCTACTTTCTTGCAAGTTAGGTGAACATTTTACAGGCACAAAATAAGAGGCAAACTTGTTGAAGTGTCAACCAATATTCAGGGGAATTAATCCCCGATAGACGATGTTAGTGATGTCACAGACTCATATCACATGACTTGTTGTGATAGTCAGCCATGGAAAATATAACTATCAGTGATGCCAAATGCAGCTAGATAACAGGATCACCTGAGAGAGCCTATGTATATGTGCATAGATAGAAACAGAGAATTTGACGGCAGATAAGAACCCATTGGCCCATCTAGTCTGCCCATTTAATAACTTATGATAACCTCAAACCCTATTTGATCCTTTATAAGGATATCCTTATGTCTATCCTAAGCATGTTTAAATTGCTTTACTGTATTAGCCTCTAACACCTCTGATGGGAGGCTATTCCACTTATCCACTACCGTTTATGTGAAGCAATTTTCTCTCACATTTCCCCTGAACCTACTTCCACCCAGTGTCAGTACATGTCCTCGTGTTCTAATACTTCTCTTCCTTTGTAGAATGGTTTCCTCCTGTTCAAACCCTGGATATATATGAAAGTTTCTATCATGTTCCCCCTTTCCCTTTTCTGCTCCAAACTATATAGATTAAGTTTTATGTAGTAGCCCTAAATGTGGTCAGGGAACTGCTTTCTGGCTTAGAATATCTTTATTTCTTAGCGGTCATTTTATTTCTTATATAATCAGCTATTTCTGACAGTTAATTATAATCTTATTTTGGTATAACTCATTGTCATGTTCCTCAAACCGTTCCTGAACAATTTTTGCATTTTGGCAGGACGCATGATCCTGCTGAAAGAGGCCACTGCCATCAGGGAACACCACTGCCACGAAGGGGTGTACTTGGTCTGCAACAATATTTAGGTAGATGGTACGTGTCAAAGTAACATCCACATGAATGCAAGACCCAAGGTTTCCCAGCAGAACATTACCCAGAGCATCACACTTCCCCCGCCAGCTTGCCTTCTTCCCATAGTGCATCCTGGTGCCATCTCTTCCCCAGGTAAACATCGCTCCCGGCCGTCCACACGATGTAAAAGAAAATGTAATGCATCAGACCAGGACACCTTCAATTGCTCCATGGTCCAGTTCTGGTGCTCATGTGTCCGTTGTAGGCGCTTTTGGCTGTGGACAGGGGTCAGCATGGGCGCTCTGACTGGTCTACAGATACGCAGGAAGCTGCGATGCTCTGTGTGTTCTGAGTGACACCCATCAATCACAGCCAAAATTAACGTTTTCAGCAATTTGTGCTACAGTAGCTCTTCTGTTAGATTGGACCAGGCGGGCTAACCTTCGCTCCCCATGTGCATCAATAGGGCGCCCCTGTCGCTGGATCACCGGTTGTCCTTTCTTGGACCACTTTTTGTAGGTACTAACCCCAGCATACCAGGAACACCCCACAGGAGCTGCAGTTTTGGACATGCTCTGACCCAGACATCTAGACATCACAATTTGGCCCTTGTCAAAGTCTCTCAGATCCTTACTCTGCCCATTTATCCTGCTACCAACACATCAACTCCAAGAACTGTTCACTTACTGCCTAATATATCCCACCTCTGACAGGTGCCCTTGTAACCAGATAATCAATGTTATTCACTTCTCTTGTCAGTGGTTTTAATGTTGTGGCTGATTAGTGTGTATGAGATAGATATGATAGACAGATACTAGTACACATATATACACCTCATATTTATGTATCTCATATAGTGTGTGTAATATATAAATATATATGTATATGTGTGTGTATATATATATATATATATGTATATAGTGTGTATGTATATGTATGTATATGTGTATATATATATATATATGTATATAGTGTGTATGTATATATGTATGTATATGTGTGTGTATATATATATATATATATATATATATATATATATATATGTATATAGTGTGTGTGTATGTATGTATGTATGTATATATATATATATATATATATATATATATATATATATATATACACACACATATACATATACATACAATGGTAAGGTGATATAGGGCGCTCACCTGTCGGGACTCGCTGTAACCAGGACGCTCTCAGTAGTCGGGACTCTGGGTCCTCCCCCCATGTTACAGTTGCTGGAGGAAGTAGACGACTTTGAGCAGTTTCCGTTGTGTATCGAGGAGGAGCCGCAGACACCGAGGCCGGAGCCCGCAGATCAGCCGGGAGATCTCCCTGTCCCCCGTGCTGAGGTCCTGTCACTCCCCCGGAGCCCCCCCCTACGTGCTGGGAGAGGAGGGTACGGTGACCCCGCGGTGCCGGCCCGGATCCCTCTACAGACCGCGGCCTGGATTATACGCCCCGCCGGGAGACGTGCGCGGGTGCCGGGCTCCTCTGCAGGCGAGGTCCGGGGATAGGGCACCGGCGCTCAGGCCGGAGGAGGAGAACGGCGCTTCCTGGCCGCACTGAGGACACCATGGCCTGAGGAGGACGGGGCTTGTTCTGCGGCCATTTCCCACCTGTCCTGCTGAGAGCTGCGGGGGAAGAGGGGTGCAGGCGGTGCCCCCCCAGATTCAGCACAGTTACCCCGCACCTCGGCTCATGGGAGGCTCCCTGCCCCCCGCCCTGGTGGGCTCCTGTTGAATTGCTAGCAGGAAACCAGCTCTGTGCCCCCCACTATCTGGAGTCACCCCTCTATCTGCCCCAACTATCTGGAGTGGACCTGTGATTGCCCCCCTCTACCTGGAGTCACCCCCTCTATCTGCCCCCCACTATCTGGAGTGACCCCTCTATCTGCCCCCCACTATCTGGAGTCACCCCCCCTCAATCTGCCCCCCACTTCTTGGAGAGATCCTGCACCCTACTACCTGGAGTCACCCCCTCATCTCTCCATGTTGGATGTGTTGCTCTAGCACTGACAATGGGGGATTTTTATGATCCAGAACACCCGACTGAGTAAGTATATCACACACAGGTCACCCCAAAATACACCTACAGAGCTGCACCCCAACATGAAACCCAGCGTCCTTTTCCATGTTACCTGTGGCAGGCTATGCATTGCGTGTTTGCAAACCTTTGTATAGCTGTGAGGTAACATGGAAGCAAGAGACAACCATGTGCTTCTCCCTAAAGCCAAAATCTAGAGGTGTATGACTTGGGGGATGGGAGGTCATTATTTTGGAACAAGTATTCTGCAGAAACCCAGCTGGTAGTCTTATAACATTGTATATACCTGTAAAACTCTGGTTTTTATTACTTAATTCCCAACTGTTTGAGTCCAGGATAGGCTGTGTCAGGTCAGTGACTTGTTACTGGAAGGAAAGTTGTATCTAGAAGGGCTCTCAATGGGCTGGGAGTGTATTATTGTCAGCCAGGAAGGTTGTGGGGTTGAGGCGGGCTGTAAATTGGTTTTGCATGTGTGACTGACAGCGTTAGGTAAGTTTTTGTTTTTTATTTATTATTACAATTGTGTGTGTGGGTTCTGATTGAAAGGTGTACGTGGATACACTGTTATATTCGTTCTGCTTGATTGCAACTGGTCAGATCTGTTGTGTGTGATTGTTTAATCTGCTTAAGTCTAAAAACTAAAGCTGACTGATTGTGGCTGGTCAATATAATCAAATTGACAAACCATTGTACCGTTTGTTGCCCCATCTAGAAAAATCAATATCTAATCAGATACAGTCAGGTTGGATTGGAAGTTTAACTTAATTGTCATCTGTGAGGTTGACCTCTAATTGGCAAGATAGCGTTAGCTGTCAAATTTCTGTTGCATCTCAAATATCTTGGACATTGTCATTTTATAGAACCTGCGCAAGTTGATCCTTCGCATGTTTGATAAAATTGTTCCCAGATCAGATTGGATTACAGTGATCTAGTATGATGGTATTACCGTGAGGAGCCAGCTAAACCCCGCAAAAATTAAATATAAAGCTTCATCTTTTAAGGCTTATGTTTACCTGCCTCTAATGTAGTGTATTTGCTCTCCCTTCTCCGTATGGTTCTCCTGATTTGAATGACAGTCAAAACACCCATCGGTTTTGGGCGTGTGACAACTCCAGTGCTTTTGGAAAACCGTTTCCTAAAATAATGCATTTAATCAGAGAAAGAGGCACCTATCTGTAATAACATATCATCCGACATTTTACACACGTGTTACACGCTATAGCAAGCACTTCTGATAATAAAGCAGAAAGGCACTGGGGGCCGAGGATGAACGTTTCGAGGGCCGCCTGTGGCCCTAGAGCCGCCTGTTTTTCATCTCTATTGAAAGATGGACTTTTGATACAACTTTGCCTGCAGCGGTCACAAGAGATTATACATGGACTTCTATGGAAACGGCGGTTTATAATAATATCGAGAAACCCATTACGCAGCGCTGTACATTGAGGGAGTCATGATACAGATAAGTAACATACAGAAATATGAATCAGAAGGTACAGAGTGCACTATGCTGTGGGGAGGATTTAAGAACATGCTTCTAACGCTTTATTTAAGTCTGCGGCTTTGTCTACGCTTTTTGGGGGGTCTGTTCCTCAGTGCCTGTAAAGATGACATTTGGTCATTTAAGCACTCTTTATAGGAGCTTACATTTACTTTAATTGTAATCTTTAAAAACTGTAGAAAATTTGTAAATACAATGGCTTTAGTACAGCAATACAATGTCTATTTATTTTTACATTGCTTTAATGAAAGAACAGTTGTGTTTTTAATAGATGAAGCGAAACGTAAATTATATTGGTGAAATATTCTCAGGCTGTTCCCTGCACCAGTATCCAGTCAGGGTCACCTCAGGACGGCAATGTTTGCCCATAGTAATATAACCTACATACAAGTTGCTGACGGAACCTGGAATTGTTCCTGTGTAAATTGCACATTGTGTTGTAATATCATTATTATACTACCATGTCCAGCAAATACCTCCATGTCCTTGTTTTATTTAGCCCACTATACGCTAGAGCTTCTTGCTGTAATTGCTGACTGGTTGCTTTTAGTTATTAGCAGGTCTTGTGTTATTATATCTAAGTCTGATATAAAGTAAATGTTATTGGTTACGTCGCCCAGATGTAGGGTCACCATCCCTAACGTTTTAATAAATTAGGGGTGACCTGGCTGGCAACAAACTGGTTTTAGGCAGGTATACAGGAGAAAATATCTTCATATTGTCTCCAGTATTCTAGAGCCGCAGCCATTTTGTTGGAGTGCATTAACGCTGTACACTAGACTCCAGCAAAATGTCTGCTGGAATTGGACTTTGTTATTTGGGTAATTAGGATTGAAGCTAGGGAGTTTGGTAGGTCCGTTGAGCGATTAGAAAAGAGACCAAGCTGTAACTTATGTCCCAAACAATTCTGAGATTATTATTTGAGTATATTTAACTTGTGTAGTGTTCTATCTTTTTGGAGATTGCAATTTTGTTTTTTGAGGGAGAAATTTCGGGTAGGGTGAATTTCTAAGGTCATAAATTATTTATTATAAATACTTCTAAAACCAGATTTTTAGAGTCTTTTCTTAAGTTGGTTCGCGACCCCCTAAAAATCATCCCTGGATTACAGTAATATTGGTTGTGTGGGAGTCTTTGCATTTGGGCAATTCTGATGTATTTATTTATTTTTGTTTTCTTGGTAAAATTTGACCTCAGTATATACCCGCCAATGAGTTTTTTTGTAACGTACTGAAACTCCCGGTTACTGATGCGTGTAACAATGCACATTATGTCTGTTTAATTCGGTAAGCGCACTTTGTGGTACTGGCACATTGATTATTATTGGAAGACCTTTATATCATGTGAGACTGCAGTCTGTGACCACCTCCTATGGTTCTGCTGCACGAGGGATTAAATCATTAGGTGCCGGTAGGGTCCATAGCGGTGTGTGTTGGCGGCAATGGCCAGCCAGGTCCTTCAGATGTGCCTGGGGGTCTTCCTGACGCCCCTGTAGTTTCTGTTTTGCTGATGTCCCAGCTCTGTGGGAATGTAGCCCTGACCTTACAATACATGTGGTTTTGTTACGGAACGGAGCCTGTATAAGTTTCACTTAATGATGAACTATTCACAATTGTACTTTTTCTCGGTTGCTACATGCTGACCTGCAGTTGTCCTATAGGATAACACCTTGCGGTTTGCTTACAGCAAGTCTGATCTACATAGTGAAAACACTTCCTCGCGGCGAGACACCGTTATCGCTGATATTTTCAGGTTCTGAAACTTTTACAGTTGTGGCTTTCAGTAGTTCCTCTTTCATACTCTTGTATGTTAAAATATATACATATATATTGTGTGTGTGTGTGTAACAGAAGTGATATGGCGATATGTTAGACAAAGTAAATCTCCCCCAAATTAATTATTTGGAGGGTTACCTGGACAGCATCAAACCATTAATGGCAGCAGAAGCTTACATTCATGCGGGTACATCCATGTGTTAGAATCCAGCAGCCATTCTACCTGGCCTGTTCCTCAGTCTCCCGATCATAAGTCAGGGATTTGATCAATAAACAGCAATTTCTTCCTCCGCTGTTCCTTAAGACGAATACAGCTGCGTTCTTATGAAGCTATTCTTCATCTGTCTGCTTCATGCTAAGTAAACCTTTTGATCCATAACTGTTAGGACCAGGACTTTGTCAGAGGAACTGGACACATTTCCAGGATAAAGTGTGACGTGCTGAGCAGTATATCTACTGGCCCATAGCAGATAATCATACCCCCTACGGATAAATCTGTATGAGCTAAAAATTACCCGGGTGGGCTCTCCAGTTCAGTGAGATTGTCCAAATTGTAATAATGCCACCAAATAAAGGATTTATTTATACAACAATCTCCTTGTGCATTCGTTCCTGTGCTTGAGAGACCAAGTAGCAGAGATCTTCCCAGCCGAATGTGTCTAATCATGACACGAGTAGGGCACATGTCTGGAAGCGGGGGTCTTGTAGTATGATGGCGGAGCAGCCTCCTATCAGGACCCTTACCATCAATAAGATAAGTGAATAACACGCCATCCATGTGAAGACAGCCACAGTCATAGATTATATTTGCAGATTGAGAACCTTAACTAGTTGAGTGTAAATTCCGTCCCCCACCGGTCTCAGAGATTACTGGTATTTGTATTCTTTCTACACACTGCACCTTCTCTTGGTTGCCGTTACACAGCATTAGGGAAGCCACGCCATCGGACACCAACGTGCCAGGGCCGGCTTGTGCTGGTCTTTCGGGTCGGCTGATATCCAGGTACAGGTGGGGTCATCAGATAAATTCTTCTGTTGCCAAAACAAAATACAGGCCTGGGTCAAGGGTCAGTCGGCAACCAATGAACAGGAGTTATAAGTGAGGCAGCCGGTATACGATGCATAGTGCGGCCCAGGATAGATCCGTCGAGGAACTGGTAGACGAACATTATCCCTCAAATCAGGCTCTTGATAAACCCAAATAATTATTATAAGTGGGGATAGGATTCTACAGATATTTCACATTATTTGGGGCTGGACTTTGTGGATCTAACAAACCTCAGAATACGAGTGACCCCGTCTTCCGTTCCCGAGAGCCCCAGGTGCGTTGTACATTTCCCTCTGTTTATCTTAGTCAGGTCTTTGCTGCTAATGTAGATTATTCACATTTATAAACTGAAGCTGTTCGTCTGGAATTTAGTTAACTAGGTTTTTTTCCTCCAGTTGTAGTTGGTGCTGGCGGGCGAGTCTCCTAATCGCCTGTGCCTCGGGCAGGCACATACACTGTATACATTCTGCTGGCATAATTATATCCCTCTAGCTGTATATTCTCACACGGCTTTCAAACTGGCACATTAGAACAATGGGTTAATGTTTTTTCTTATTAACTCTTTATTTTTGCAGTGTGGTTCTAAACAATGAGACACTGGGCAGCATAAAATAAAGAAGCTATGTGCTAAACAATTGTTCAAATAAGTGATACCCGGAATTAAAGATAAACCCAGGTGTACGGGGGGGGGGGGGGTCTGGACTAAACAGAGTGAAAATTGGGGGTTGGGTGGTAGAATATAGGGTCGGGAAGATCACAGGATTTGCAGGTTCAGGGGTTTGCGGAACTTTGCATACCTGGTTCTTATTCACTAGGATCCACGGCATTACTGGGGCAGTATCCATGAGAATACAGCTTATTGGCTTATTGCTCTCCTAGGTAACAGGGCCTCATAGATACTGGTCATGAAGGCTTTCGGTTATGTAGCTGGGTTAATGGTCGTGAATATTGGTTTAGCCCCTCCAGAATGACTGCCCCACAGGAAGTCCCATACAAAACATGCTCAATGTGCACCACCAAGCGCCTTGGTTTTGCCCTGTGTGTCTGGACGGTCGTCTAGCTTTACAGGAGGACCCCTGTGACTTCTCAAAACCATGCCCCATATTCAAGATGTGGTAAAACCAGGGACTTATAGAATGGTAATACCACATCTGTATCACATACGTTTGTTTATCCCCTTGTTTATTAGCATTGCAGTTAGGTAGTTACATTAACTTCATCCGTCAGAACCACCTGTTTCACTGCGGGGCCAGTGATGTCACAGCAGCTCAAGCTACTGTATCGCACATCTTCGCATTAACAACTGAATATACATGTAACCTTGTGCTTGTGAAATATAACTGTACCTGTGTCTACACTTCTTATCTAGCTGTAGATAACAGCTGCTGAACCTCCTCCAGTAGGCCTGAAGAGCTTATAAGAGGAATTATCAGACAGAAGAGTTAAAGGTTATGTAAATAATGTGTAATACTCAGATACTCAGATGTTTGTTTAAAGGATAAACACACTTGTATTTCTCTGGCTTATAAACATCACACGTTCTGTAAAATATGCAGTTGAGCAGAGAACGTACCATATATAATTTTATTGTTTAGTCACATCACTTTGTGTAATCTCTCTGTAACATCCTTATCGGAGAGCACACAATCATATTTTGTGGCCATTTTATCAATAAAACATCATGAGCACTGAGATCCACAATATGTATTTCTAGTAATCTGTCCGGCATTGTATAAGGAATAATAAATCTCCTGTACCACTCACTAGTCCTTGGGGAAGAGATGACATTATGTGGGGCAGACGTTTCTCTATAGAACAGGTCATTGTGTTGAAATGGAGCAGATTTTCTGACAGTGATGACGGAAGTGATCCGATTGGACAGTCGTTCTGCCAGCTACATTGCCCCTTATGGTGGATTACAGATCACAATTACTTGTGATCTTCCAGGCTATGTACAGTCAATATGTTCTATTCTGTGGGTGTCACAAGTCATCTCGTCATACGGAGTCCTAAATCCTCACTCTGCCCAGTTAATGGGGTCTGTAGCACCAGGACCGTCCAACGTTTTGTTTGTTCGGACTGTGAAGGGTTTCATTGATCATTCACGGATCAGAGTGAGACACTGACCGATGTGGAAGTGGAAGCTGCTCTCATTTAAAATGAGGAAGAGGCGGTTTTGTTCTTTGTAACACAGCACGTGTGTGAACCACACATGTCATTAACAATAAATTAGGCACCGTACAGCTGACAGTCCATGCAGTGCGTGTAGACTAGTAGACGTATGCCAGTGGGAGTGGAACGCATTGGTTCCTATGGCCCCCTGCTCGCATGTCTGCGTTGCAGTCGAGAGAGCGCTGCTGAGCCGTGGTTTGGACGCTGTCTATGTCCATGTGACCTGGAGTCTTCACCGCCTCATATTGTAGTCTGATCTCTGCATGCGGCTCTCGCAGCCTCCATCTTTCTGTCCTGGTGTGTGTGATCATATCATAGCTATTATTTGGGTTGATGTATGCCGTGAGGGGTAGTCTGGTGACCCTGTAGGGTAGATGGAGACGTTTTAGCATGTTTTGATCAGTGACCAGACAGAGGAGTGTCCCAGGCAGAGATTAACATCTGGCTGGGCTCAGAGATAGCAAAGGGACTGTTTATCATACTGCAAACAGACACCCAGACCCACAGCGCGATAGGAATAGTATAGGGTGCCCTTTATATCCTATTACCCAGAATCCTTGGCTGCCAGGCAATCTGTGCAGTTATTGCGTGATGTCTCCATCATTTATGTTTGTGCTTCATGCACATGGCTACAATGGGAGATGAGCCGCCAGTTAATTACGCCCATGTATACATATTTGCTAACACAACCTGTGAGCTTTAGTTTAGAAGATACAATGGTTTCTGGTTTCCTGTAAAGTATTAATGTTTAGTTTGGTAGCTATGGGTAACACACGGCTATGCAGCCATGAGACCTTCCCCCTCCTTCTCCATTCTGTGTTACCTTCTCTGCAGGTGTTAGTTCTGCTCTCAGAGACGGATGGTGTTCTGTGCTGCTGTTAGATGCATTCTGGAGCACTAGGCCCCTCTGATATCCTCCTGTCCCCTAAAAAGACCTTTCAATTCTAATGGGCACCTTCGCTGCCTGTACGTCGTCTTTAAATGTCTTGTGTTCTTTTGCACAATATATGAGTTTGCACACTCTGGATTCAGGCTGCTAGGTCGCGTCTCCTTACCCACGTCTGTAAGATCTGACGTGTCTGGCTGGCGTGTGATGTCGGTTTGTGCAGTTATTCATAGATCCATATACACTTCGGGCATGGTTACATTCTACACACTTCTGTCAGTTCTGTGTAGTCGCTGTGCTTGGGGAAATGCGTTACTTGGAGGCCAAAAAAAAATAAATTTGAACCTACACTCTTTGTGTGTGTGTGTGTGTGTGTGTGTGTGTGTGTGTGTGTGTGTGTGTGTGTGTGTGTGTGTGGACTGTAAGCTCCAATGGGGCAGGGACTGATGTGAATGAGTTCTCTGTACAACGCTGCGGAATTAGTGGCGCTATAAAAATAACTGATGATGATTGTGCTACATTAGGATACATTGCGGTCAGTTATGTGGCTCTTGCACTGCCCGTGGACACTGCGATTTGTATCCGCCAATAAGACCTTTTTACTTTATTTGCCCCAAATCACATCATGCGTCAAAACAAACTGACCGCAGATCCTCAGGAATATCTGATGGGAGCTCGCACAATATGCAGCATGTTCTATATGCATTTCTGTTTGTCCAGTCGTCTTTTTCAGCCCAGGGAGAGCTGTTGGATACGTCCTTTGTGCTGGATAAGCTGCATAGACCACGTACCACAGCAGTAGGAAAGCGTTTGTTTGTACAATCTCTTATTTCAATCTCCATGTTAACTGCATGAGGATTCTTCGCACCCATAAACACTTGCGGCACGTACGTAACAATGATCAAAACAGAAAATTATTATTATTAAATTGGTAGTTTTATGTGACGGAATAGAAACATCTATTACATGGATTCACAATTTAGTTGTTGTGGAAATGTTGGACTTGAATGTTATGAGTACAGTACACTCCTTTAAACCACTTCAGTATGATCATTTTGAATGAAGGTTTTCCTCCTAACCTGATGTGATTATCAATCGATTTTTCCATTTACATTTACTTGCATGGGATAGATTATCACCCAGACTGGTGTAGATTGTAACCAGCACAGCCGGCTTTACTGCCTTTGTTGTGTAACAAAATGTGTGTAGTATAAAGGACTTTGTAGTAGACACAGAACTGAAGTATATTTTACTGGTCATAAAGAAGGACACAGTGATTAGTCCACACACAGAGCAGGATAAGAGGCTGTGTGACCTTTGTACTGTTTATCTTCTCCTCCGATCTGCTAGATGCTGTGTGTGCTAATGTCATGTATGTAGGTTTGTATATTGTATATATTGCACATATGTATCACAGTTACACTTTAGAAGCCACACGTCATGTTATCGTTGCAGTATTGCAATGACCCTGTTCACGTCACTTGCGTCCGAGTTTCTCATCGTATTGTTGTTTTTGTTTTATTTTTTGTTATTTTGCACAATTAAGTTGTACAGCTTGGTATAGTGTGGAAATTTATTTTTATTTTGTATGTATTTTTCTTTCAGGGCAGAAAAAGATGATCTGAGAGAACAGGAGGATATTCAGAGCCCTCCTAACCAACAGTAAATCCACTTGTTTGTGAATATTGATTTATGTGAACGTGTTACCTGCAGCCCTCGTAACGCTAGAAGAGAGGGGGGGGTGGAAGTTATATTCCACGCCGAGCGCTTGCTTCTACACTCGTTAACTGGCTCAGCACCTGCGATGCTGATATTGCCCAAATGATGCCATATATTTGTGTTTTACCTGTACCCAGTGATTCTGATGTTTTTGTTTGGTAGATCAGGGCAGTCTGTGTCCTCCCAGCGAGAGGACTGAGTCACTCTGCATTCCCCAGAGCCACAGTCTACCATGTCTGTCTGCAAGTCATCTAGCTGTGTTTACATAGAAATAACATTCTCCAGACACAATCAGGCCGTGAGTTTATATCAGGCAGCAATAGGTCTGCAGATGATCAGTATATGTAACTGTACCCCTGATAAATCCTGAGATCTGCAGAGAATTTTATGCATGGGAATCATTACTAGCCCCAGAGCTGCAGTGGGCAGTGTTCCTGTATACGATTTCTTACAGGAAACTTGTCCTGCCTCTTCCACCTCCCACAGGGCATGGGGGAAGCTACCCAAAATCAGACCCAGGGAAAAAACTTCCAAAAATATCCTCTGAGTTCAGCCCTGCCACCCTGTTTTACCATCCTTCCTGCAAGGGTAGCCATTTTTTTTTAGCGTGCCATTATATTCCACTGGTATAAAAGGGCATGGTCTGAGTCGCTGGCACACTGAGGGCACTGGTATAATTGTACTTACATGTGGTGGCACTGGTATAATGCTGAGCACTAGTTGTATATACTGTACATGGCACCTGGGATGTATAATATATTTTGCATAATACTCTTTTATTGGACAGCAGCATTTTATTCTTAGAAGAACCACCTTTTGGCTGTGGCTCCGTGTGATCCAGTGGATACAGCCTGCAGCTGTCAGCCTGAGTACAATCCCCCATACAGAGTGATAGAATCTATACATTATATCTGTGGGCAGCTGCCGTCTCCTGCTCAGTCACTGGCGTCATTTAAACTCCTCTTGTTGCCGTGACGACAGGCTCGGTCACCAGGGAGCAGAATGATGCCAGCTCTCCAGTCTAATGATGGCAGTCGCTGAGGACAGGTGGGATATCTGAGCCGTCTCTCAGGGCCTGGGGAGAGATGGATTTTATCTTCTCTCGTCCAACCGTTAATTAATGTTAATTGTGAGATGACGGCGGCTGGCAGAGAAATCGCAGGCTTATCGTTTACGCTGTTCAGTGCGCCCCTGTTATTATCCCAGGTCATCTGCGCTTTCTGCTTTCAGATGCTGGTCACAGATCTGCGCCTGCACATTTTGTTTATCGTAGAGTAAAAATCTGCTCTGGAAAATTGCAGAAGTTTTTTATCATGTAGAATTTCAGAAATTACAGTAAGAATCTTTCTAACTCTCGTATCAATAGGAAATGCCTGAGACACAGCAGGTACATCAGCATCTAGCTAGCGTGTATTTGAGACCTTTTAAAGGAGAAGAACATTGCTCTTATCTCATAGTATTAACCAGTGTTCACTTACTTAAATGAAAACATTCCGGTTCCTGATTCATCTCCGAACGTAACTTGCATGTAGGTTGAACGTGAGTGTTGTTCTGACCGTATTCAAATTCAAGCTCATCTCAAGATACGTTTCCATTTGAAACTGGGCGTAAGAACGTTCTCCCTAAACGGTATTTGCCGCACGTAGATACAGAGAACAGGCTGCAGGATACACACATGCGTATCTACAAGAAAAGTTCACATCCGATCACAAAAAATTTATTTGATCATAAAATAAAACAACAACTGTTAACAGTATAATTATTTAGCCTACAGAAATATTATTTTGCAAATATAAATTTTAAAACATATTTTTTTTACATTATTTACATAAAGATTTAAATCGTCCTGTACATACAATGCATTTTTATAGTCTGTCTTACTTACACACACACGTTCTGTGCGAGCTAGTGGCAGCATTTGTGTAGTTTTCGAAACCAAGACGATGCCGTGCCAGTCATCACTATCAGTCGGCACTTACACCTGACCTGTAGCTGGTGCAGATGATACGCCTGAAGCAAACTTAAGAGAAACCCAGGACTTGAATCGACCGTATCTGCAGCAGAACACCCTTAGTGTACCTACGTCCTCCGCCCCGTCTCTCCCCTGTTCAGCCCTGGCTGTCGTAAGTGTCATTTGCGTTCAGACGTGAATTGCATGCAGTTGCGTTTCAGTGGCATAAGGTCGTACGATCAGATCTATTTCACACAGGATGTGGCACGCAGACGTCTTGATTCATGTTCGAATGCGGCCCATGGATTTTAAAGTGGAGGCAGCCATTTTTATTATTATTAAAACTTGTGATGTCATATATCAGTTTGTGTAACTAGCGCCTAGTAAATTGATAGGCTGCATTGTCCTGAAGTTGCGGTCAACCCACAAACTGGCCGCTTCCAGAGACCACTTTACTGAAGCCTTCGATATAATATCAGATCTATTAAATATTTAAAGAAATAAATAGGGAACCTCAACACTCTCGTCTGAGTTTTGTAATCCAGCCTGATGGCCATGTTCAGCCAAGTTCTATGATTGAGGCCAAGGTAACCCCACAACCTTCACCTGACGGTGCACAGACCTCCCTAACTTGTCTGTGGTTCACAGTCTCTGCTAGCAGCCTAAAAGCCTTCACTAGTTGACCTGATCCAACATACGGGACCTTCTCTGGAGAAACTGTGCCGACTGAATGGGAGGTAGGTATCCTCAGGGCTCAATAAAACCGAGGCGCCTGGTCTCCATGATGTATTACTCCTGCAGATCCGCGCAGTGTGTGTATAAGGACCTTTGTCCATCTCCTGCTGCTATGTCACGTGCTTAGAGGACAAGGTTTGATGTATGCGGCAGGATTGGGGTTAATTATGACTGAAGATGGGGGATTAATATGATAGAAGACTAATTATTATGATCGCATTGGTGAGGTGCATGGGATAGTTATGATGGTGGATCATGGGGGAGCTTAGGGAAGGATAATGATGCTGGAGGGGAGGGGGGTGGATAGAGTTGTGAGAATTGATAGGGGTGCAATATGTGTATAGAGGGTGGGGGCCATGTGTAAGGTCTACTATGTATTGGCATATGCCATATAAAAATGTTTTTAAAACAAAAATGTTCCTCCTGATCTGATTGGGCAGATGAGTTACTCTGTCTATGCTGCCCTCAAACTGGGGTTTGTTCCCTGATTCCTTGATCAGTTGCCCACCCTCCTACTGATAGACGTTATGAGAACTCGTCATGAATCTTCACCTGCGTTTTCTGAGCTTGTCCGGAATTCCCAGTGTTCCACACGAGTCTTCCGTATGGCAGGCTGGAGAGAGCTGTGTCCTGGGGGGCTTATAATGGAAGCAACAGGACGCAGTGCAGGAAATGTGGTGTGATTATGTACTGGCTGTTTTAGTCCCATCCTGTTTCTAACAAGTTATATACAGGAATATTATGCACACACCTCTATATGCTGAGAGATCTGGACAGGTGAGCACTTGCAGAATGCCACGCGGTCCAATGGCTGGAGTCCTGTGAAAAGTGCAGTTCAACAGTGAGGGGACACATCGGACATTAAGAGAACACAATAGGCTCTGCCAGTCCAGTGTGCCAAAAAGCAATACCCGATTGTTACATGCCTCAATTTTACATGACTGGATACACAACCGTCATTAGAGACGGTTCCCACCGTTATATCAAATAAATAGATTTATACAGTTGAATCAGCGCTTCCCTATTTTTTCCACCTTTATATCAGGCAGCTATGTAGCAACAGGGTTAATGTGCAAAATATGTTTATAATGAAGGTCCTGGTAGATTTATTCTGCATGGGATGCTATACTTTTATTACTTCCTGTTTCATTCTCAATAGCTCAATAACAAGTTATATCTGAATAAATGTATAGTTAAGACCACAAACCCACTGGCATAAACTTACTAAGCAGACAGTGACTGACAGACATGCAGACTTGCTTTGCAGAAATTCATTGTGTCATGGTGGCTTCATACGCAGAGACAGGGCCAGTGATGTCACAGGAACTCAACTGACTAGTCTCAGCTTTTTGACCTGTTTCAGAACTCCTTGGGACTCTGACCTAAAGTTGTGGGAGGAGTTCCAGCTGACTGTCAGGGACAAGAGGAAGTAATGCTTTACTTTATAAGCACTGCCGTGAAGGGGCTAGGTAACACTTGAGTTTCATCTTCACGGTTCAATTCTGGGTATCAAAGGTATGTGTCTGTGCAGCCAGGTAATGTCAGGACCACACTGGGTTTGTTTGGTGTGGTCTATCAGGCTAATAGACCTCATCTGCCAATCACAGTTCCAAGGCATAACCATATCTAAGGCAATACTCCATTGAACATATCTAACGCATTCCCTGAAAATGATGCAATCAATTGATTGGATTATTGTCTGTTCCAACGCTGAAAAGAATGTAGTTTATCTGCTGTGACAGGATGGTCCTCCTATGCCACCCTGTCTATGTGTTGGTGGGCTTGCCTTGCCACCGTCCCCTTTCTTTATCCTAAATTGCACCCCTCTAACTGCAGTAGGAGGGGCCTGCATCCACCAATAGGCTCCTTTGCGAGCACCTAGAACCAGTTCCTTCTGGGTAACTCTCACTGCTAGTGTACTCCCTCACTGGGCACCTGGACTGGTACCATGACCTCCTTTAGATCATGGTTGCTGTGGATGGTTCCCCCTGGCCTGTCACACTGGCCAGAGCTGCTGGTAGCGGGTAAAGCATTGGTACTGGATCCTGGGTCCTAAACTCAGAACAGCCGGATAACATTAGATTGGTGTAATCTGTATGTCACAGGAATTGCTGCAGGTAAGTAGGCGTCAAAGCGGGGGATCTTGAAGCAGTGATGTTTTATCCACTAGTTTCTGGTACTAGTGATCTTCAAAAGTTACAGATGGTATAATAATACATTACATGGTCAAACAGTCTTCCTTTTATACAGATTTATCTAGATACCTTGGCAGGAGGTAATCCTGCCCCTCTAACCAATCCAGGTGCTTCATGCAGCCAGCACATAATTCAGCCTGGAGGGGTTTAACACCTCTTTACATTGCTGCTAGCGGCCTACAGTGTCTGAGGTTTTACATTGAATGTTTACCATCGGGATATAACATTTTCTGTAATCTTGCTTTTAACGCAATTTAGCTTACAAAATTCCATTAATAACTTTGTTCCCGAGTCTTACACACATAGGAAATCTGCCAGCCAGTCTAATTACCCCTCCTGTGCTTTGCTTTCAGGCTCAGCAGATGTGTTGGTCACTCAGCGATGAAAAGGTCCAATTAATATGAGATTACCTATCTCCAGACAGTTGCAAAAACACATCCTCTCCACAGATATGTTTATTTGGGATTTCCTATTGAAAAATGACAAAACCCAAACATACTGTCTCAGAAATCAGTACATTTCTTTCTTCCTATCTGGGGGGCACTGGTACCATGGGCTGCATGAGGGGAGCGTGGAGTGGACACTTAGCTAGTTAACTCGTTTATTGTATCATGCTGACAGACCCCTTCCCTCTGCAACCCCCTGTAGCTCCTCAATTTAGCTTAAGTGCACAAGGGAGTTGAGCATACGGTTTTTGTTAGTATAGATTTCTTCTTTTTTTAAAACAGGTTTTTTTCCATAAACGTCTTTGGAAATTACAGGTAGTGTTCGCTAGAAGAGAGAGCACACTCCTGTTAATAGAGCCGCACTACAGCTGTGTTAGAGTGAAACACGGAGGGCTCTCGCTGACAGCACCTGCGGTATTTCAGTGCTGCCAGGCGTCTTAATGAAGCTGCAGTCACACTTACTGGCGCTGTCGTCAGAGGCAGAGAGGGCACCTCCTTCAGACCGATGTTTTCATCGGCATGGGTTGCTAAAGCCATGTAAGCATGGGCTGACCAGTTGGCGGCAGGACTCAGACTTGCTCCCCCTTGCCCGTCACCTCAAGGAGGCATCCGGATACTTATACAAGGCTGCCCAAAATGCAGCCTCCACTTCATCCTCTATATCTGTGTCGGCTGTAGCAGATGAAAGAACCCCATGGCTGAGGTCCTGGAACAGATAGAGAATCAAAGAAATCACTAGAAACTCTGCCTTACTCAGGCACAGTTTTATTTGTTGGAGTGGGTGGTAGGGACCCTTTTGGGAGGGCTTACCTGGGACGTCTGCGCTTTGTTTTGTTTTAGTGAGGGTTGGTGCTGCCTTGACGGATGTTCCGGATGTTCCAGTTCCGGTTCTTGTTGGTTGTTTCTCTGTTTTTTCCGTGGCGCGACCTGTGGGGAGATAAGGTAGGGAGGTAGAGATGGGGGGGGGGGGGGGAGGGAGAGAGGCGAGACAGTATACACGATATCGGCCGTATTGTGGCTCTTTAAGAGTGGGAGATGTTTATAGCTCCTGTTGCGGTTTGTTTATAGCTCTTTTGTCGTGTATACTGGGGCGACTATATGGGTAAGTAGAGTATAATACTCTCGGGGGGGGGGGGGGGGGGGGGCGGGCAGTGGATTTACGATGCCCGGTTTATCGGGCATCGTAAACCCACTGCCCGCCCCCCCCGAGAGTATTATACTCTACTTACCCATATAGTCGCCCCAGTATACACGACAAAAGAGCTATAAACAAACCGCAACAGGAGCTATAAACATCTCCCACTCTTAAAGAGCCACAATACGGCCGATATCGTGTATACTGTCTCGCCTCTCTCCCTTTCCCCCCCCCCCCCCATCTCTCCCTCCCTACCTTATCTCCCCACAGGTCGCGCCACGGAAAAAACAGAGAAACAGTTTTATTTGTTACTGAATGGGACAATATTATTTGCTAGGCCACTGGCGGCAAAAGTACTTTCCTTCCAGTAAATGTGCCAAAGCCAAGAACACCAAGATTTGGTTCATTTCAACAGCCCTTTCGGGTGGTGGGCCCTCCGCTAGATGCCAGGCCACCAGGGCCAGACCGTTTGGGAACACGGGACACTATCACAGTAGTAGGCCTTCCTACTCCACGTCCTTCGCCCGGAAAAGCCAACAGCCTAACTGTCATCCACCCCTTCTCATGGCTGCGGGGGTGGGAGGACCCCTGAATATGTTAAAAGTCCAGTGGTCGGTGTTCTCCAAAGATTGTTGGGTTTGCGGGATCACCTCCGCTCAGCTGCTACACAAGCACCTGGCACTTACTATCGGGGTCCTGGCGCGTCTTGAATGGATAATCAATCAGCACAAGTCCCAGTTGGTTCCCTGCCAGAGGATTACCTTCCTTGGGCTCATCATGGATACCAGTGTCCAGAAAGTATTCCTCCCAGAGGACAAGGCCCAATAAGTACAGGACACAACATCACAAGTTCTGGCCTGCAGCAGACAGTCATACACCTTTTCATGCACCTTCTAGGCAAAATGGAGTTGACCTTCAAAATACTTCCCTACGGTCGGTTCCATTCCCGGTGCTTCCAGTGGGACCTCTTAAAAAGTCTTCAAGGTCCCATCTGCGCTTGGAACACCAACTGATAAGGTTGTCTCTTGCTGCACGAGTGTCCCTCCACTGGGGGATGGTCCAGGACCATTTGGTGACCTTGAATCATAGTGACCACAGACACTAGTTTGGGTGGGTGGTGGGCTGTGGTCCTCTATCTCCGACTTCAGGGTCTTTGGTCTTATCAGGAGACCTCCCTCGCAATCAACATTCTAGAATTGAAGGCCATGCTGATGGCCCTACAAGGGGATTAGACCATCCTTCAGAGATCCCCAGTCCATCTGCAACCCAACAGTGCCATGGCAGTGGCTTATGTCGTCAGGGCAGGACCAGAAGTTTTGCAGCAATGAGGGTGGCATCTCTGATTTTTGCCTGGGCAGAGCTCCAGGTCCCTTCAATCTCTTCCATATTCATAACAGACATCGTAAAACTAGGAGACAGACTATCTAAGCCGCTACATGTTAATGCCTGGGGAGTGGGCACTTCCAGCTGCTGGTCCTAAGGTGGGGTCTCCTGGACCTCATGCGTTGATGCACAAACTGCAGGTGCCCAGATTATTCTTAAGGGCCAGGGACCCGCTGGGGGTCGCTGTGGATGTCATGACAATGCCTTGGGATACCTGATCTCCCCCCCCCCTCCCCATTACGATGCTTCCCTGCATCATCAGACTGGTCAAGCAGGGAGGGCTTCCAGTAATCCTGGTGGCTCCTACCTGGCAGCGCCGGGTCTGGTATTCAGACATACTCTTAATGGCGGTGGGTCAAGGACTTTGTCTGCCTCCAAGGACCATTCCACTATCAGGACCTGCCTCTGCTGTCTTTTTAACGGCATGGCTGTGGAAGTCAGCCTTTGGAGGTCAAGAGGGTTCTCTCCCAGGGTGGTAAACACACCGCTGTGGGTTTGAAAACCTGCATCTGGTGCACCTACATTTAGGTAGTGCGAAAGTCAACCCTGTTACACGGCCTCCTTTCATCTTCCACGCATCCTTGCCTTCCTCCAGGACGGCTTGGATTCAGGCCTTCATCTGAATCTTTAAAAGTGCAGGTCTCGGCTCTCTGTGTTTTTCCATCTTCGACTGGCGGATATACAGACTTTTTTGCAGGGATTCCTGCATATACAGCCACTGTATGTTTGCACCCTCTGCACCTTCGGATCTCAATTTGGTGCTCAATATGCTGCAATGGCCACCATTTTTAACCATTACTATCTGCAGATTTTCGTTTTCTAACATGGAAGATAGTGTTCCCGCTTGCAATTGCATCGGCTTGCAGAGTGTCGGAGTTAGGGGCTCTTTCATGTAGAGAACCATACCTTGTATTTCAAGATGATCGGGCGGTACTCCATACGGTCCCTTCTTTTCAATCAAAGGTAGTTTCTGGTTTTCATATAAACCAGGAAATTATAGTTCCAGTATTCTAAGAAGTGGTGTCGTCTTCAGCACTTAATCCTATGGAGTTCCTGGATGTGGTGAGGGCTCTCCGTATTTATGTCCGATGGATGACCCATATTCGATGCACGGATTCATTATTCATCTTGTTTGATTCCCATAAATGGGGATGGCCAGCTTGCAAACAAACTATTGCCAGATGGCTTACCTCAGCCATTAGGCAGGCCTATGCCAATGCAAATCAACCTGTGCTAGACAGAATTGCTGCCCACTCCACCTGCTTGGTGGATGCTTCTTGGACTGTGGCGGAATGGGGCCTAGGCGGACCAGCTCTGCAGACCAGCCACCTGGTCCTCGGTCCATACATTCACCAAATTTTATCAATTCAATGTCTTTGCGTCATCGGATGCCAGTTTTGGCCGTAGTGCTCTATGGGGCGGGCTGTCGGAGCTGTCCCTCTCTTAGAACGTCCCCATGGTAGCAGTGTCCCCCAGATAGGATGAAAGAAAAGAGTATTTTTTATAATTATGATAAATCCGTTTCTCCCATCTAGGGTAAACTGAGTTCCCTTCCTTCTGCTCCTCTGCTGTGTGGTCTGTGACTGTTTGACTCCCCTTCTTTGGTGCTTTATAATTAAACTGAGGAGCTACAGGGGGTTGCGGAGGGGAGGGGGTCTGTCGGCATGATACATTTAACTAGTTAAGTGCCAACTCCACGATTCCCTCATACAACTCATGGTAAGTGTCCACCAGATGGAATCGGAGAAACTTGATGTATTCTAAGTATGAAAAAATCCTCTCTTCTAATACACAGTATCAAAAATCAGTAAATGTTTAACGGTATAAATTGGCACACTGCGCTAATATTTTAAATATATTTATACAATAAGCTATTTATAAGTGATCCAGCCACACCTGCCTTATAGGTTTATTGGCCCATTGTACCACTGTGAATCGTGTCTCAATTTATGTTTTATTCTGCTTTTATGTATGATAGTGGAGGCGGGTCTCTAATGTGAAGATTATAAAACCTAGGAATCAAACCTTTTGCAAAGTGTTTGCCATTGTCAGGATTCGCCATACATGCGTTAGCGGACGTGTGTGCGTGTTTGTCTGTCTGTGGTGGTATTTTTATATAGCTCCTATAATTTTACGCGGCATTGTACATGGACTTCTCAGGCGCAGCTGCTGCCAAATGAAGCTCACAATCTATTTTTGGCACCCGAGATACAAGAGACTCTTCCAAGGTTACGGGAGGGAATTGAACCATGGAGGCTCTGTCATTGTTGATGCATTTAACCAATGATGGCTATATCTCTCCCTCTTCTACATCTTTTGTGGATCTCCTAGTTAATGTTCGTTGAGGTTTTCAGTTTGTTCGGAGTCCGTATTATCCATCAGATGATGGATTATAAGAGCGTGTACACAGGAGTGTTCGCACACATTCTGAATACCTTCCGTCTAAAGCTAACTGATCCCAAAACTAAAAAAAATACTTTTAGGTAGTGGATAAAGATATAGCCTGTTCATGCGGGTAGTATGGTTTAAAATAGGGATCAATGGTCGCTGTTTCATCCGTATGGGGAACGGAACTGGTCTCCGATGCAACATCTGCCCTCAGGCCCTCGGCGTATTATAGAGGCTGGCCAATGTTACCATGTGATTTATCAGATCTAGTCAGAGACTGAGAATAGGGCAGGATCTAGTAACCATTCTCTCTAGTTGAAACTACAAATCCCAGAATGCTTTGCCAGCATCTGTGTTGGCGTACACGCTCCTGCCAATACCAGATGGCATACAGCCCAGTAATCATTACTCAGGACTAGCACAAGGGTATAATATAGCTGCAGCTTTCAGTAAAAATCTGAGAATCTGGCTGGAAACCCAGAATGCAGCATCCACCAAATCACCTACTTGGGTTTCTTAATACCTTTTTTATTTTACTTATTTAATTTTAAGTTCGAACAAACACATCTTGTTGTATATCCCAGCTGTTACCATTTATAAGCCTTGGACATCGTAGTTTTTGGAAGGCAATCTAGATAGCTTTGTATAACCTCCTGTCAGGGTGACTTCTGCTACTATTAAATAATTGATATTTTTGTTGTACACAATATTCCTGTATATTTCCTCTCTAATAATTATATCTCTTTTCTTTCTTTTTTTGCATGTCTTTTCCTTTACATTACAACAGAGAAGAAGACAATGAGGTAAGTTTACTGTTCCCCATCTTTTAATCTATGTAAATTTAGAGTAGAACATATTTATTTTACTCTACAATGTATTAGAATGAGTAGCTGTAAACGTGACCATAAAAGGGGTTGACCATTTAGGGCACCTTGCCTTACGGCCTCCCCCCCCCGCTCTCCCCCGCCCTTCCCCCCCCCCCTACCTGGAGTTATTGACGTGATCTCACTATGCTGCAGGACAATCTTTCTATATCCTGTGTAGAACAGGAAATAACTGTAGTACTGGTAGAGCTGATGAATTGCTGGAGCAAATATTCGTCAGGATCCGACTTCAATTAAGGTTCGGTGGGGGCAGGTTGTAATAATTGGGTGGGGTTCAGCTTGATGACCCCCTTTTAGTATTGCATAACAAGTTGAAAGCAGCTGTAAATTGTGAATATGTTGGAAGCTGTGCTGTAATAACTTGGTACTGCAACCTGTTTCACAGACAATTCATTTTAATTTTAGCATTTTTAGCCTCCTATCCTTACTTACATTGTTTTGCATTATTTTTTATTTATTTGTTGTACTATTTGAAGAACAGACTTGGCTGTTAGCTTCCACTCACCCCCAATCCACCCACTCTCAACCCCAACTCATCAGCCACAGACTGTTGGCCACGTAATGTTCTGGATCATTCACCACTGTGGGCCCCTACAACATTGCCAGACCCCCCCTCATGGGCAGAATTGAACGGCGGTCGCACTCTTCCTCTAGTACCCGACAATCGAGTGGCCTCTTAAACAACTGTACTCACCAGGTGGGGAGGTTTTCATTAATGGAAAGCTGTGTAGGGCTTTCCTAATCGGGTGCAAAATAAAAGCTGTGCAAGTTGTAGGCCACCAAGGACTGTAGCCACTGTGAAGGAGGAATCTCTAGAGGTGCAAGTGATCCAGGAAGGCGTGTTCTGAAGGCGCCATCTTGGAGTGTGCAGCGCATATGACACAGACTGGCAAAAAACAAGGGTGCTGGGATAGCGGTCTCCGTGTGGACAACATGTCTCCAGACTTTTGGATCCCTTTGCCACAGACTGCCTCCATGGGCTAGTTTTTCCATAGTCTTCAGATTTCCCTCAGCCTGCCATAGTAGCCTGTACAGGAACCAACTATCTGTCCAGTTGTCTTAAGAGGCACAGTGTTGTTGGCTGGCAAGGACTCCTGATCTCCTAGGATTTCTGGTTCAGAGAAGTGTTTTTTCTTTTGTACTTAGGCAAGTGGGGCACTTTCAGTTTTTATTGGCTCACTCTCCTATAGAGGGCAGCAAGGTAGTACAGCTTCAGCTATTCTCCTCTTGGGGGCAGCCATGTCCAATTTTTTTAAATCCATGTCAAAGACCAGGGGCACTAGGCCCCCAATCTTAGTGGGCCACAGTTGCATCTGTGCCAGATGCCAAACTAAATCCCATGTGGGATAATCTAACCCCCTTTGCTCTACTCCCCAGTCCTAGAGAGCAGCCCTAGGAGACCCTCAAGGTAATGCCCGAGTTACTGAGTCTTGTCCCCAGATATCTCCCGTCTACCTGTTCTGAGATGTCACAGGACACGATGTGCTGCTCACTCCCTGCAGCTACAACATCCTCCTTTCCCACTGATTAGGCTCTTGGGGAATGTTATTGATGAGTCTGTGATGGTGCCGTCAAGACCGTTTGGTAGTGTCCTCTCTCTACCTGATTCTGCTATATCATCAGGACATAACTTTTTTAATATTCAGGAATGACCACCCCAAGGTCAACTCCCGCGCACTCCTTTTAGGAAAGTGATCCAGTTGGCCAGTTAATTATCCAGCTCTTTAATGAGTTGTTGTCTGGAAAATGGGCAGATCCAGGCAAACTCTGGCAGCCATCACAGCATTTTGGAAAGCTACCTTCAGCCCCCCAACCCCCCCCCCCCCTCCCTCCCCCTCCCTCCTTACATGAAGATTTGGAATTGTGAGGATCCTCTCCAGCTGTGGAGGAATTCTAATGGGCGGAGCATCTAAAAAGCCGCTTCCATCTCTTGTTTAGTGCTTGGGCTGACTTTGCAGCCGCTTGGGTGGTGAAGGCGAAGCTAATGCTACTTTTTCTCTGCATGCATTCAACAACCACAGGATCAATCTCCAGGGGCCCTACTCTGTCTTTTCAGGGGCAGTGCAGTCCAAAGCAGCCCTATACCTTCTGATATGCTCTGTGCTGCTGGGAACCCTGCTCCTTCCATATATAACTCTCAGTCTGTGGCTTCCTGCTGCCACCACTCCCCTCCTCACATCGTGTCACTGCCCCTGTCACATGCAGCCCTGTCCTCACTAACACATCACTCATCTCCTGATATACTCTGTGCTGCTGGGGACCCTGCTCCTTCCATATATAACTCTCAGTCTGTGGCTTCCTGCTGCCGCCACTCCCCTCCTCACATCGTGTCACTGCCCCTGTCAAACCACTTACGCAGTCACACGAGTGGATAGGTCACTGCCTTTCACTCATCTCCTGATATATTCTGTGCTGCTCTTGACATTCTGATTTGACTACAAATGTAATGGAGTGAAATGTTTTTCTTGTGCATATTTATAACATATGTTTCCTTGCAGGCCAAGAATGAAAATTCATTGAAATTTGGATTCAGCAAGTCATCCACATTCAAGGGTGTTTCTTCAAGCCGATTTCTACCAAAGGGAACCAAATCAAAGGTCAATTTGGAAGAGCAGGGACGGCAAAAGGTCTCGTTTAGCTTCAGTTTTACAAAGAAAACCTTACAGAACAGATTGCTGACATCATCTTTAGACAAGCAGAATGATTCACAGACTACTCCACCCGCGCTCAGTTCAGCGGAGCAAATCTCAAAGCTTAAGTTGGACTTTGCGGAATCCACAGGGGCCGCCATTGAAGTTTCTCCACCAAAACACAAAGTTGAACTGGGAAAAATTCATTTCAAAAAGCATCTTCTTAGTGTTACAAACAAACCAACAGCACCACAGCCACCCCTACCTCCTCCTCCTCCACCCCCACCACCCCCTACAATTCCATTAGAAGTGCCCACTTCCCCTTTGCCCGCCACACAAGGGTTGCCATTGGAAAGCTTAAAGTCTTCTCTGGAGCCAGAAGTAGCACCACTGGTCACCAACTTGGCCGTGTTAACGCCAACTGAGAAGTCGCCTATGTGTGTTACATTCTCAAAGGAACTGTCATTATCACCTTCTGACACACAAAAAACTGGCACAAAGGACATTAAGGAGTGCTCCATAATTTCTGTTGTAGAAAGTCCAAGCACTCAGACGGTTGCCGACAAGGCAGAGACATCTCCGTCAAAAGAATATTCCCATATTGGGAGAGAAGGTAAACATTCAGCCAGTTTACAAAGCATTAAATCAAATCCCAGCCCTGAAAAACCCAGTTCTAAAGCAAAGCTGTCCCACTCGGATACACAAATCGCCGGCTCAGAGTCTGATGAAGATTCGGTTCAGACCTCTTCAAGCCACCGATCGCATGAGGTAAAAACTGCTACAAGTAGAGAAAGAGACTCTAAAAAAAGCTCAATGTGTTTGAGAAGTGATGACGGTGGCAAATATTCGTCGTCGTCGAGATCAAAGTCTGGAAAGGATCAGAAATATTCTAGTTATTCCAAGACGGACAGAGATTCAAAATACTCTTACTCGCATACTAGGTCCGATCGTGACAGGAGAAGAAGTCGATCCCGTTCCAGGTCACGATCGAGGTCCAAGTCTGACAGAGGTCCAAAAAGTAGCTCATCGTATTCCAGATCTGAACGTTCACATTATTACGAGTCTGAAAGGAGGTACCACAGAAGTTCGCCTTACAGAACAAGATATTCTCGCTCGTATGCAGACAGCAGAGCGAGAGACAGTTCTGATTCAGAAGATGATCATAGAAGAACTCATTCCAGATCAAGTGATTCCCGACGTCCATCATCTTGCTCTCATTCCTCATCACACAGAGAAACAAGAACTTCTTCACATTCGAAATATGACAAAGATACCAAATTAGAGTCGTCTTATGAATCTGATCGAAGGGGAAGGACTTCAAGCAGAGCTGAAAAAGAGTTCAAGTCCTCTGAAAGAGAATGTGCAAAAAAAAGTTCTCCTCAAAAAGAAACTGACGCTAAACAAGGCTCTTCACACTCGAGGGTGGACAGTGGTGTAAGTTCCAATTTCAAAGCAAATTCCACCAAAATAGTGGATACCAAGCCCGATCACTTCAAAACAAAAATTTCTAAATGGGACTTGGAGAAGAAGCCGGTAAACACAGATGAGCACAAAATGGTCAGAAGAGATGAGGCTGTATCTGTAGATGTACCTGTCCACGTGCGCAGTGGTTTGGCTGATCTGCAGAATTCTTCTCATATTTGCTTTAAACAAGCAGATAATTCCCCTATTACAGAAAATGAATCAACCAGTAGTCGGGATTCTATGAGAAAAAGTTCTACTAGAGCAACAACTGATGACAACCAAAGTAAAAGTCCTCAGATAAATTATGATCTCTCCCCTGGGCAAACATGGGATTTCGTGACCCTCAGTTCCACAGAAGATGCACCAGCAGATGAGCAAACTGAAATACCATTCTCTGAAGACTATAATCTAGACATGTCAACTGCTGAAGAGCCAGATAACCCACATCTCACCGCTCACAATGTGATTAAAGTGTCGGATAACGTGGAGGTTGCGGAAGATGATCGTTCAACACATCAACTTAATGGCTTAGGTGTCTACGATCAGTACAATGAGAGTGTCTCTCGCAGTTCAGAAGACGAGCGTTCAGCTTGTGTTACAGAGAAAGAAGTACCAATGTCTGTGACAGAGTCAAAAGACCAGCAAATCCTAGAGAACAGCACCAACGAGTCAAGTCCTTCCCATGATTCAAACAAAATGGACTCTTACGATGACCATATGGAAACTCCTGCAGTTGAATTGCATAGTCCTGAGCCAGTTCAAATGGATGACAATCATACTTCATTTATGGATGTTGAAGACAAGCCCCAGATTACAATTTTAATTCCAGAAAAATTAAATATGGCAGAGACTATATCTATGGACATAGAAGTAACCCATGAAACCGTACGCGAGTCCACTGATCTTGGCACAAGTTCAAATTGGGATGTGCAAAGCTTGGTTTGTGTTTCACCAGTGAAAGAGCCATGTGCTTTAGAATCGGCTGAGAATGATGATCCTCTTATTGGAGAAGAGCCCTATCTTGCCAATGAAATCATTATAGGTTGTGTAGACCATACAGAAGATGAAACCCCACCTTTATCTCCGTACTTGGATGAAGCAAATTCTTTCCAAATTGAAGATTCGCCAAAGCTAATTTCAGAGAGAGATGCATTTCAAGAAGGATCTGTCCTTCAGTTTGAATCTTCAACTGAACAAACGGAAGTCCAAAAGGCCAACGATGAATCTTCTCAGGAGGCGCCGTTTAATAGACTGGAGGTCCAAATAGCTGGCACTGCTGAAGACATACAAGAAGATGTGCCGCAACTAACCTCTGACATCATTAAACCTACCGTAAATTTTATTAGTGCTGTCAGGGCTTATTATTCAGACTCTGAAGAAAGCGAAAGTGAAGAAAGTGAGTCGGATGACACAGATTCTGATGACAGTGGCCTCCCCAGGAACCGTTTGCAGTCGGTTGTGGTAGTCCCCAAAACCTCTACATTAACCATGGAAGAAGCTAATGCATCGCTATCCCCAAGTCAACAAGACAATTTTGAGGCCTTTGATAACAAAGAAGCAGATTTGCCTGAAGACAACGCATTGGAAGATGGCAATGATAAAGTCCCTGAACAAATTGAAAGCAATACTATGTCTAGTATACCATTAGAAGAAGATGACTATGTCACTACTCCAGAACCAAGTCCTATTTCAGTTCATACTCCAGACCCAGAGATTCAGGATCCTCCTTGTGATGCTGATGTCAGCACCAGCCAAGCGGTGACCTTTGAACATACACATGATGGTAATGACTCTACTGAAAATAACATGCAAGAGACTGTCGTACGAAGCCCACTCAAACCAATTACTGCTCTACCAGAAGAACCAGCAGTGCCAGATCCTCCTCCTCCTCCCAAGCCTATCATATCTGACCAGCAACCAAGTCAAAATCCAGTCGAAAGACCAGACAGTAGACATCATGGGCCGTTATACAGTCATGTAACAGGGATAGGAGACTATTCCAAAGTTGATGGATTCCAAGCAACAGAAGACTTGTCTGATTTGGGCTGGGACTTTGAAAAGCCAAGTAGCACTTACCAGCCCCCTGATAGTAGTTACATGTACTTTAGTTATGAACAGCAACATCGCAGTGTTGTCTGCGACCCATCACAGAATTTCAGAGGAGACAATGGTTATTGGGATTCCAGATTCCACAACAAAGCCCCCGTGTTTTCCTATGGTAAAACCTCTAGTCAAGTTCCTGACTCGCTTACAAACAGTTATAATAATGAGGATGATGATGACTATGATGATTTTGGCTCGGAAAATAAAGTTTCCGACTTTTCACGCCACCCCAATAAGTCCTACTATGATAAATCTAGGGAAGTTGGCTCAGTGCAAGCTCATGAGATTAGCAGCAATTCTGTAAAGGAGAATGTACCCCGGATTGAGAAGAGAGAGCACATGGTAAGGGATAGAGCAGACCTAAAAGAGCGAGGACCTCCCAAAAAAAGGAGGCAAGAACTGGAGAGCGATTCTGAAAATGATGCAGATGCTATAGAGAAGAGGAAACTGAGGGCTGAGGCGAGTTTTATGGACTCTCCAGCTTCAAAACAAGCGATGGAGGGCACCCTTTGCCCCATGGAAGAGTTTAGGGACCCGCAGCACTGGAAGGAATTTTCTAAGCATGGAAAGATGCCGCCCTACTTTGATCTCATCGAAGAGAATCTTTACTTAACGGAAAGGTATTGTTCCTTGTTCTTTGTAATGTAGAACGGCAATCTCTTGTTGTTAGTCTGCTTTGATTTTATTTTTATTTAAATGTTTATTACAACATGGCCTATTGTACACATTGAATCCTCGTTATACACTTATCACTAGCAATACGAGCTACATTCAAGCAAATTAAACCCCATCTCTAAATGCCCTTTTTTTTTAGATATTTACTTTATTTTATGGCACAGTAATGCATGTAACACACACATTGGGCCTGGTTCATGTTGAGACACAAGCTGCATTTAAAAAAAAAAATAAAAGAGCGCGGACCTCGAGCATAGTACTGACCGTGTTCAAATCCAAGTGGATCTCGGGATGCGTTTCCGGCTGCATATGGGTGTAAGTGCGCTCTGCCTAAAGCTCACTTGCTGTATTTAGACAGACCAAACAGATTACAGTATACACATAAGTGTCTGTTCAACGAAAGGTCATATCTGAACATATAAAAAAATGTATATATAACAGTATAATCATTATTATTTTTATTTTTTTATTTTTTTTGTTTTATTTTTACATTAATTATATAAATGAAGATGCCTTTATTGCATACTGTGCATACACATGTTCTGTGATAGTCAGTGGCACCTGTCAGTCATCCCTGTCAGTCAGCACTTACAAATGCCCTGTAGCAGGTTCAAGTGATATGGCTGAAGCGTACTTACGAGAAACCCAGGACTGAAAACGTCTCCATCAAAACACCATTACTGTACACTGCCTGTTAGTATGCCACTTCTTTCCCCAATTCCTTCTCTCAAGCCGTAAGTGTTATTTGCGTTTTATATAATGTCCAGTTTGGATCCTGCACCGAGCCCCCTCACCCAGGTGGCTGATTGTATAACCAGACAGTATTGTACAATGTCTTTCATATGGTCAGTGCCAGCTTGCTGTTATCTTATGGAAACTTAGTGTTGACCTGTGATCCTGTACTATCTATAACATCATATATATATGTTGTCTCCTTATTTGTTTTTTTATAAAAATGATTATCATATTCGCAATTTAACAGATTAACCTCTCTCTGATCTGCAGAACATTGTTCTGTTCCATCTACCCCCTGACAGATACATAGTGATATATCCTGCAGATTATTACATTACTGACCTCTCTAGAGATCTGCAGAACATTGCTCTGTCCCATCTACCCCCTGACATACATAGTGCTATATCCTGCAGATTATTACATTACTGACCTCTCTAGAGATCTGCAGAACATTGCTCTGTCCCATCTACCCCCTGACAAATACATAGTGATATATTCTGCAGATTATTACATTACTGACCTCTCTAGAGATCTGCAGAACATTGCTCTGTCCCATCTACCCCCTGACAAATACATAGTGATATATTCTGCAGATTATTACATTACTGACCTCTCTAGAGATCTGCAGAACATTGCTCTGTCCCATCTACCCCCTGACATACATAGTGCTATATCCTGCAGATTATTACATTACTGACCTCTCTAGAGATCTGCAGAACATTGCTCTGTCCCATCTACCCCCTGACAAATACATAGTGATATATTCTGCAGATTATTACATTACTGACCTCTCTAGAGATCTGCAGAACATTGCTCTGTCCCATCTACCCCCTGACAAATACATAGTGATATATTCTGCAGATTATTACATTACTGACCTCTCTAGAGATCTGCAGAACATTGTTCTGTTCCATCTACCCCCTGACATACATAGTGCTATATCCTGCAGATTATTACATTACTGACCTCTCTAGAGATCTGCAGAACATTGCTCTGTCCCATCTACCCCCTGACAAATACATAGTGATATATTCTGCAGATTATTACATTACTGACCTCTCTAGAGATCTGCAGAACATTGTTCTGTTCCATCTACCCCCTGACATACATAGTGCTATATCCTGCAGATTATTACATTACTGACCTCTCTAGAGATCTGCAGAACATTGTTCTGTTCCATCTACCCCCTGACATACATAGTGCTATATCCTGCAGATTATTACATTACTGACCTCTCTGCATTGCTGATGATTTTCGTCCTGTAGGAAGAAGAATAAGAGTCACCGGGACATAAAGCGGATGCAGTGCGAGTGTCCGCTGCTCTCCAAAGAGGAGAGACATCAGGGAGAGGTGGCCTGCGGAGAGGACTGCCTGAATCGCCTTCTCATGATCGAGTGGTAAATGCTCCTGTCCTAAAACGAATAAATCTTATAACATGATCTGTTACAACATTTTTAGCTCCCTCCACCCCACCCATTCTGGCTGATATTTCAGGGGTGCCAGCATTAACTATGGCCGTATCGCCCCCTGGCTAGCTCCGCTACTCACGGTGACGTGTGCTATGTCATGTGACCATAATGTGTGCTGGACCTGCACGGACACAGTGTCACATGTGCGATCTGTAACATGTAATTGTGTGCATCAAACACGTCAACGTTCCCAACATAATCACCCTTAACCACACCAAATGCCCACTCGCTTTATTATAATTAATTTTTGGATAAGTTACCCCTCTCTCTTTTACCATGTGTCTCTCTGTCCCATTTCTCCAGCTCTTCACGGTGCCCAAATGGAGATTACTGCTCCAACCGGCGTTTCCAGAGGAAGCAGCACGCCGATGTTGAAGTCATCTTGACGGAGAAGAAGGGTTGGGGACTTCGAGCCGGCAAAGATCTAAAGCCGTAAGTTTATTCTACGTTCCGTGTCCTTATAAAGGTTCTGGTTTTAGTTGTCAGTGGTGTAAATGTCCTGTTTCTGGAAGGTTTATGTTCTAATGGCAGACAGTGCTTGTCTTTACCTAAAGCACCGAGTCGTAACACAGGTCCCTATCACAGCACCGACTCGGGATCCCGTTTAAACTGCTTTAAATCTCCCAATGTTCTGGAGTGTGGGCTGATTTCTGTGATGGATAAAGTCTCGTGTTTCAGTCATTGTAGTTTGTTATTTTACTTCTGGCTTAAGTCGTCATTTGATAATAATGGTAATATTATAAAGGTCTTGATTAGTAACAGAAGCTATAGAACATTTTAACAGTCAACTGCAATAGAAACTGCAACATAATGTTACTAAAATGTTTTTGTTTAGCTTTTATAGACTGCAAATTTAAGTCAGTGGTTCATTATTATTTTTTTTCTGCTTTTTTTTTTAAAAAAAAAAATAACCCTGGCCCGTATGCTGCCCCTCCCCCTTCTCTCTCCCACAGGAATGCGTTTGTACTGGAGTATTGCGGAGAGGTTCTAGACCATAAGGAGTTTAAGTCCCGCGTCAAGGAGTACGCTCGCAACAAGAACATTCATTACTATTTCATGGCTCTGAAGAATGATGAGGTGAGATGGGGCACCAGCAGGGGGCAGCGCTGAGCATCTCTGCTACAGACGGCCATGAAATAGTGAATAAAGCAGTCTAAGTAATTCTAGAATTCTTGCTGTGTTTTAGCACAGAGCAAAATACCTTTTATTAGTACCAATGGCTCATTTCATAAATGAGCATTGACTGTATACTTCTATATTTATATCCAATCAGTGGTTTATTGTCCTTGTGATGTACCGTCTGATTCGTGATCTAGGTCTACCATACTATACTAAAACAGGGATCATTTATTTACGTGTAAATCACTTTCAGCCAATGCACCCGATATCGTGGATTTGTGCACCAAGTTGGCAGTGTCTGCAGCATCCTGCAGGAAGCGTTGGGCAGATTGGAGGTGGGTTAGGTGCATTAATGCACCTACTCTTACACCAAAATGAAACTTCTGTTAGATGTGGGTAAAGGTATTTGGGGGCGCATGTAAGGGGGATTTTTGCGGCCCCGCCCCAGTTCTAAGGACAGAGAAGTGGTCATTCTCCTTGGCAGGCATTCAAGTATGTGAGATGATCCTGATTTTTAAATTGGCTCCTCCTGAGTTTACCATTCCACAACCACATGGCGTGGTTACATACCCATCAATCCAATAGAAACCAGGGCTATTACAAGGCACTTTATGATCAATATTCAGAAGACGCCACTTCCTCAGCGAACCGATCCGATGCCTTCTTGTGATTCTGGTCTCTGCCACCATTGTACAAAGGTCATGCGTACCCTCTTATTCAGGAACGGTACCCTCTGCTCCCAGAGATGTGAAATCCACCCTTCGATGTTTTCCTTTTGCAGATTATTGATGCCACACAGAAAGGCAACTGCTCCCGCTTTATGAACCACAGCTGTGACCCCAACTGTGAGACCCAGAAGGTGAGGGGGTTGGGGGTTTTCATTGTCCTAAACTCTGTTTTACATAAAAAAAAAATTACAGCTGTGTAAGTATCAATGTTTTGAATATTCAAATTTATACTCAACGCATTTCGGTGATTGTAATGTTCGATCTTCATCTTGAACTTCAGTCACCTCCTGAGTAGTAATGATGGTGTAGTTACTAGTCAGATGTATTGTCTTAATACTTGTGTTGTTGTGTCTCCTTCAGTGGACCGTGAATGGCCAGGTGAGGGTGGGCTTTTTCACCACCCGGTCGGTTCCTGCTGGTACAGAGCTGACCTTTGATTACCAGTTCCAGAGATACGGGTAAGAGATTGACCCCGTACCTTCTATAGTCTGCCTAAGAAGGAACGCGTGTTAGAAAAAGAAACCTCTATTACGTAGGACAGTTGATGGTGGATTTGATGGTCTATCCCTCTCCTCCAGCTTTACCGTTTTATTTGATTACCTTGCCCTATCAGTGTTCCTGCTGGCCGTAATTTTTCCTTCTGGAATAATGGGAATTTGGAAAGTAAAACCCATTGACACTTGATTTGGTTACTTCTTAGGTTCTGGTTATTTAATGTGTCACATAAATTGTTGAATCACTAAGGTTTGTTTATTTTATTTACTGGAGGATTCTCTAACAAATGCAGATTATCCCTACAGGAAAGCTTTGGTTTTATTGTATCTTTTCTAAATCACAGCAAAGAAGCTCAGAAATGCTTCTGTGGATCTGCCAATTGCCGGGGATACCTTGGTGGGGAGAACCGCGTCAGCGTTCGAGCAGCCGGGGGGAAGATGAAAAAGGAAAGATCCCGCAAGAAGGATTCTGTGAGTCTCATGGTTACTGGGCTATTTCTAATAAACCTGTCCACCAAATTACTATAAGTGGGGTGCATTGTATGGCCTTATGTCTAGGAGCTCAGAGAGAGACTCTCGGGCTGACGCATTTCACCACAGATCTCTATAATACAGCCTGAAGTAACTGTTGATTGCTTGTCTTGTTCATGCAATGGTTTAGGTGGATGGAGAGCTGGAAGCTCTGCTGGAGAACGGGGAAGGTCTGTCCGATAAGAACCAGGTGCTCAGCTTGTCCCGGCTCATGGTCCGAATCGAGACATTGGAACAGAAGCTCACCTGTCTGAAGCTAATTAGGGTAAGAACATCAGATAGAAGACGATGTCACCACGTTCTCTCGGCCGCTTTACGTTGAAGTCTGGATCACATTCGGGACCTTTATGGTTTTTAATATTCTATAAAAATCGCTTCATAGAGTTTATTAAACAATCGGTGTCCTCTACACATCTGTAAGTTCAGGTTCTAAGTCTTTTTTTTTTTTTTCTTTTTTTTTGACCTAGAGTTTTAACAGAAAATTGCATTTCCAAAATTGTATTTATTAATCTTATTTCATATAATTTATTTGGCGCCAACATATTACCCAGCATTCCCCAGAGGATGTTTACTCCTCCTTAATCCCTGATCCACCGAGCTTACAGTCTAAATTCCCCACACCAACACGGAGAGAGAATACAAACTGCACATTTAAATAAATAAAAAAAAGTGCAGCTGAAATGTAGAGCAGCTTATAGAAGTTACAGCAGCCTTTATACAGTATGCAGCCTTTCAGGACCTTTATAGAATTTATGCTCTTCACCTAGGAGTTAGAGGACACCCCAATGCCCTTATTTGAAGGTGATATATCGTTTTTGGAACATAGTGATGTGATTGATCTTTTCAGTCTGGTGTTTATAACTATGTTATAATTATGTGCTGAAGTTTATATTCTGAACGTTATGAACACTCTTGATTGACCGTCACCTTCCGGTTAATCATTTTACATTAATACTCGCCATATTCTGCTCTGGCTTAGTACATAGATAACACGGATCTTCACCTCCGTAAAATGCCGTGTAACAGGCTACGTGTGTCTTCTGTCCGTAGAACACGCAGTCGCAGTCCTGTCTGAAGTCTTTCCTGGAATGTCACGGACTCTCTCTCCTGTGGATCTGGATGGCCGAACTTGGCGACAACCGGGGAAACACCAGTAATAGCCTCAAATTGCAGCTAGAGGTCAGTAAAGTGTCTCCTCTGTTAATCACCGACCTTCTGTGATTGACGCTTAGTGTAATCTCACATCATGTGACCTTAGGAAGCCGTCTTACTGTATGAGGTCTATTAATCGAACATAAAGTATCGCCGATGGATCCTCCAAATGTTACATTGCGTATTGACGACTGTTGGTCTCTTGCACATTTTCACATCTTATTTAAAGGGGAGATTATACCCCTATTTTATTTCAAGAATCGTTTTATCGGCATTGTTTAAAAACACTGATAATGTTTTAGTAGAGCGTCTCGTGGAGGTCATCCTTCTCCGTTTTTATGGAGTATATTTACTTTGTGCTAAATTACTGTTACAAGCTTCAGAATAAAATGTAAAATTGGTCATATGTCCACAGAGGCAAAGCTGTACAAATGACTCCGATTAGATAGATTTTAATTTAAATGTTGCATTAGTTGTCCATCAATCAACCGCAAGGTTTTAAAAGCTCTATTTGGAAAGGGCTGGATGTAGTATATGTAGTTACCTATTCTTTGTGTTGACACTATCCGCTATGTATACGACACTTATCTTCCCTTCTGCCTTTTGAATAGATCGTAAAAACATTGGAACTGCTCCCCATCCCCAATAAAAACATGCTGGAAGAGAGCAAGATCCTCCCCATCATTCAGCGATGGGCCCAGACAAAGACAGCAATTCCACAGCTAAGTGAGGGCGATGGGTACTCGAGTGAGAACACTTCTAGGGCACACACCCCACTCAACACCCCTCTTAGCACCCCTGATCCAGCTGCCAAGTTAAATGTTGAGATGGAAGGTGAAACGCCCAAGAAGCTGGTGCTTCGGAGGCTGAGGATCATTAACGAGAACAGCATGGACAGCGCGGTGTCTGATGTGGCCAGCGAGGTGGAGATGAAGGAACCGGCGGTAAAGCCAGAGACTCAGGCCTCGGACGAGCAGCGAGACGACCAACAGCCAAAGGAGGAGATAAAAGTCGAGGACGTCCCGCAGCCTCCACCAGCCGGAGAGGAGCAACCACTTCTGACCCCCAAAACTGAGGACGATCCAACACTTGAGGGGAGCAAAGAACCAGCAGTGGAAACAGAGGCCAAGGAGGCCAACGGTCTGAAAGCGGAAGAGACCTCTGCGGTGGAGACTCCCTCTCAGGATGAGGAAGAAGGTGTCTCGGATGTGGAGAGTGAGAGAAGTCAGGAGCAGACGGACAAGATGCTGGATATGAGTGAGCTGGCCAACAGACTTCTGGATGGATGGAAAGATCTAAAGGTAAGAGAGAAGTCTGTCTGTGAAATGCGTTGTGTTCTCTGCTGCAATTTAATAAGTGTTGTAAAACTATTCAGTGATAGGATTACAAATGATCTCTCCTATCACATTGTTGTATGCTCTCTTCCCGCCTGTCGCGTGCTCTCTTCCCGCCTGTCGCGTGCTCTCTTCCCGCCTGTCGCGTGCTCTCTTCCCGCCTGTCGCGTGCTCTCTTCCCGCCTGTCGCGTGCTCTCTTCCCGCCTGTCGCGTGCTCTCTTCCCGCCTGTCGCGTGCTCTCTTCCCGCCTGTCGCGTGCTCTCTTCCCGCCTGTCGCGTGCTCTCTTCCCGCCTGTCGCGTGCTCTCTTCCCGCCTGTCGCGTGCTCTCTTCCCGCCTGTCGCGTGCTCTCTTCCCGCCTGTCATATAACACATTTCTATTTTATGCTAACAAATATCATGCTATACAATTGCTTTCTATAAAACATAGAATATTTCAAATCCTCTTGTTACATTAAGCCTTATGTATCTGTAAATCTTCCCATATCTGGAGTTAATGTCTGTATCTGAGGCCGTATTACCTACCTCTGTGATCAGCCATGTTGATGTGACATGACTGATTGTAACAGGAATTCTGGCTGAGGCCTCTGGGAATACAGTGATTTTCCTACTATCCTACCTAAAATATCTTTCCTTCTTTTAATCTTCTGAATCTTTTACATATGTATTTTTGATTGTGATTTGTATATAGTAACTTGCGTCTTAAGATTTTGTTATGGTTGTGATCTGGCGTCAAGACAACATGAACCGTTGCATAACTATTTATTAACGTGCAGAACGTTTACTGAGTTCAGTACACTGCAGGAACCTGTCATGTGCAGCTGCCACTTGAGCAAAGTCAGTTAATATTCTTTATTTCTGAAATGTAAAATTTGCAAGGTTATCGGATGTAGAGAAACGTAACACATAATGGTGGGTGGGGATGTGCATTACTAGGCGCCGATACAGTGCCGCTCATTGGCCAGTGCAGGATCTCCTCCTCTGGGGGCCCCCAGGCTCCTGCATACATTAGACCACTGATCATCTATGTGTGTGTTGTACCAATATACCAGCTCGGATGTTCTTAATGTCACGGAGAGCAGCCACTGACTAGAGTTGGTCCCTCTTTTCGGCCCATCTGTGATGTTGTAAATGATGCCAATGGCTGAAACATTAGACACAGAGGTGTAATCTGTGTAATCGACTTGTGATTGTTTTGCATGTTGTACTCTATAATCGGGCTGCGTACCTCTATTGATCCTTTATTATAAGAGTGTTCATTGGGTTCTGTGTGGTTTAATATGCCGAGTTCACTGGCTGCCCAGTGGTTGAGCAATCGTTAATCTATTAGTAGTAGTTTATTAGGCACCACAGTACTCCACATCGCCGGACAGGCAGGGAAAACCTAAAACCAAATGCAATGGGCATACAAGATGGACGAGTAGGAGGAGATTATAAACCATTGTTACAATCCACTAGGGGAAGGCGCAGTGGGAAGTTCCATAGGTTGGGAGAGGTTAGGGGTGAGAGGAGGTGTGAGGCACAGGAGGCAGTTATTAGCGGTCTAGAGGAACAGTATTTGGAGATGACGTCAGATGTAAGAGGGGGAGGTGTAGTGAGGGCTTTGGAGATGACTGTGAGGAGTTTGAAGTGGGTTCTGGGGGGTATGGAGAGCCAGGGCAAGGCGTGATGGAGTGGTAAGAGGGAATAGCACCATACACAGACAGCTGTAGCGGTATACGATGACTCTTAGTCCCTAGATCTTTATGCTCTTAATGAAAAGCGTCGTTCCGTCACAGCACCAGTGTAACACACATGGCGATCTCCTATGGCATCTGGTGTTGATTTGAAGTCTTTAGCAAGTGCACCATCTGCAGATATCCTCAGTCTCCTCCGGCACACCCGCCTACCCTCTGATCGAACGGTCATGTGTCTTAATAATTATCTCAAGTACGTACAAACCCCAAGAGGTTTATCAAAACTGTTCTGCAGGTAGAAAAGGGGGTGTTTCCTTCATCAGCCAATCAGATTCAGTCATTTGTCTTTATAAAGTAAATATAATCATCTTATTAGTGGTTATAGACAACACCACCTCTTGTCACTGTTACCCAATGAGCAGGTTTCATAAATGTCCCCAAACTAAAAACCAAAGCAAATGTGACTTGGCCACGAGAGCTAACAATCTAATTTTTACTCAGACATTGGGCAGGTTACTGCTAGGCACCCCTTCATCGTCCCCACCATTTATTTCTATAGCACCACCAATAATGCAGCATTGTACAGAAAATACCCAAACCTCCCAATATGTATGCCGCTTTATTCCCAATTCTTAGAGGCTTCACTGAGCGCTCAGCTGATGTAGAATTTCGATGAAGCAGCGTTTACGCTCCGGTACATATTAATCAATATAATATAATTCTCTGCAGATGTTTCTTTATTACTGAAATATAATATACTGTAAAATCTTAAATTGTATTAATAATATTAAATATGACTTAGAATAAGGCATCTTCTCCCTTTCAATGACCCATTGAACCTAAACTCTGCTCGATGGGTAAGTATACTGTGAAATCTTTAGGACACATTTGGTAACATTGTGTTTGTCATGTGGTTTAATAAATCATGATTACAATATTTAGCGTAATTACCGGTCTTATTCTCTGTATGTGGCTTCTGGGCTTTTTGTGGTCATATTGTACAGTAGAATTCATTCAAATATGTCACCCTTATGTCTGGGAAGAGACTTTACTCGTTTACAGTCGTGGCGCCATCATGTGGATGGAAGCAGTACTACAATACACTAGGATCATGGGACATTGTTTATGAAAACGGATGGACGAGAGGGAACTTTGTATTTTGCGCCACTTAGTCCTTTCATGCGAGAACAGTTATTTACATTATAAATGGTCATGTTGTCATGGTTAGGAGGTGCTGTGTAGGGGGGATCTCCAGGACTGTGGGTATATAGGTGGGGGATCTCCTGCATGCTGCAGGGATGTAGGTGCAGTGTCCAGAGTCTGTAGCTCCTGGGTCTCTGTGTATATATATATTCTGGGAGCGTATCCCCCCCCAGTTAAGCTGTGGTCATGTGATATTGAGCCTTGTAACTTCTGAATCCCTTTCCATCTGGCTTCTCAGGACAGCAAGGAACTTGTTAATACCACCAGCTGACCATGTGCCCCCCATTGTTTTCTCAACACCACACTCACCAGTCCTGGAGAAGGGCAAGGAACTTGCCAGTGACTTCTGCCGAGAAGCCGGAAGACTGATTGGGAAGCCGCGATGGCGAATGAGAATGTAATAGGTGAATAGCGGATTTAGGTGGCTAAGTCATCTGCTTTTTATACACCTTTCCACATCACACACATCTTACAGATACTCGTCAGTCTCTCTCCACCGCTAAGGATTGTGGGTGGCATCTCACCACAGGACTTGGCTAACAAGAGAGCTCTGTTCTTTGTGAAATGCTGCTTCATCTCAGACATGTTCATTGATATCATCCAGTGGGTTACATTTTCGGCAAAATCGGTTTGAAGAGTTGCTTCATAATGTGCCGAAAACGTAACCCCATCTGCACACACCCAGCACCCTTCCAGGATTATCCTGTCATGACGAGAAGCATCGGTGACGAGGAGCAAGAGGCGACATCTTCTGACCGATGGCACTTTTGTGTCTGGATTGGTCTCACTCAGTTAGACATTTACACTCTGCTAAAAGATTGGTAAATATAGGGGGTGATATGTCCTATCTGTGGCCCCCGTGTTTCTTGTCCTAGGACTCTCCATTACAAATGAGCTCACCTTGCTGTTAAACCTTTTTCTGTAGCAGCCATTGGGGGGGTCATATGATGGAGTAAGACCCCCCCTCCTGTGTTATGCTGACTTTTCCTCCATAGTTCATCTCTCCCATTGGCAAGAACTTTTCAAGTGTCTGGTTAAAAATGACCTTCTGTGACCCTGCCAGCGTTAGCCAGGAAATCGCTATAATCTGCTGCTGTAAGATCTATGCTCCCGTGTAGTATAACTCTGTTCAATCACTGCTGAAATAAACGGATTCCACAGCTAAAAGACGAGGAAAGGGACCGCAAATCGGATGCTGGAAATTACAACTACCGAACTAGATATTGGTAGAGATAGGTCTGTGGACAAGTAATTACTCTCTTTGTCCATTTGTCCACAGGTAGAATTCAGGAACGATGGTTACTTGTGGGTCTCTTTCTGGTGTAGATCTGGGCTGGGGGCAGTATCACACTGGATACACACAGCTATACGTTCTACACAGCGATATACTCTAAGGGGGGAATTCAGTTACTAGTAATGTCCCTGGGGGGATATTAGGGTTTCATAATGGGGGATGTTAGGACACCAACGTGCTGGAAGTGCGCGCAGACGTACATTGCGTGGGGCTCCGACGGTTGTTCACATTGCTTTGAATTTTCACCTATTTCTAAAGATACCGTTGGTGTAAGGTGTGAGTGTGCAGCAGTGTGGTTATAATGATCCCATCATCATCATCATCAACATTTATTTATATAGCGCCAGCAAATTCTGTAGCGCTTTACAATTGGGAACAAACATTAATAAGACAATACTGGGTAATACATACAGACAGAGAGGTAAGAGAACCCTGCTCGAAAGCCTACAATCTATAGGACAATGGGAGTTAGAAACACAAGGGCATGTGCTACATCATATTGCACAATGGACCAGCCAGACTGCAAAGGTAAAAGTACTGAGTGGGCTGAGTGTGTTGCAATGTTGGTCAGAAGGTTGTTGTCTTGCGTTAGCTGTGTAGAGGATGGTAATAGGGTAATCTAGGGAAATTAAGATGATGGTTGAGGAATATCATAACCTTGTCTGAAGAGGTGGGTTTTCAGTGAACGCTTGAAGGTTTGAAGACTGGAGGAAAGTCTTACTGTGCGAGGGAGAGAATTCCACAAAGTAGGTGCAGCCCGGAAAAAATCCTGTAACCAAGAATGGGAGGATGTGATGAGAGTGGAGGAGAGACGTAGATCTTGTGCAGAACGGAGGTGTCGAGTAGGGAGATATTTCGAGACAAGTGAGGAAATGTATGTCGGTGCAATTTTGTTGATGGCCTTGTATGTTAGGAGAAGAATTTTATATTGGATTCGTTGAAATACAGGCAGCCAATGTAGAGACTGACAAAGTGGCTCAGCAGAGGAAAAAACGGTTAGTAAGGAAAATCAGTCTAGCCGCTGTGTGCAAAATAGATTGTAGGGGTTCAAGTCTGACTTTGGGAAGACCAGTAAGGAGGGAATTGCAATAGTCGATGCGGGAGATGATGAGTGCATGAATTAATGTTTTTGCGGTGTCTTGTGTCAGATATGTGCATATTCTGGAAATGTTCTTTAGGTGTATGTAACATGATTTAGATATAGAGTTGATGTGGGGAATAAACGACAGTTGTGAATCAAGGATTACACCTAGGCAACGGGCTTGCGGGGTGGGATTTATGGTCATGTTATCGACAGAAATAGAAATGTCAGGCAGGAAGCTTCTGTTCTTGGGTGGGAATATTATTAATTCAGTTTCCCAAGTGTGTTGGATAGTTGGCACCTACGAGTGTGTAATCTGCATTATTGCCGCAATCAAGCAATGCACTAATTCCAGCAGTGTTATCAGTGTGTCACTGCTCATGTCACACAATGAGGAACAACGTGTAGTACAGTGTAACTAACCTCCAGTGTTTCCATAATAAGACCTTCTGTATCCAGGCACAGCTCCCACACATGTATCCGCATCAAAGTTACCTTGTTCTGTGTTATGGAGTGGTGGGGTATTCTGAGACTATTAGTTCCCCAACAGATGAAGCGTTAGGTCATTATTAATCTCCTCATCCTATAAACTGTAACGGAGGTTTGTTTCACATGGGTCCCCCCGGACCTGTCACTTCGTTATAACACCGCTATTTGGCCTCTAACGTTTGCACTGATAATTAGCCTGTAACGGTCATTACTGTTCTGTAAATGTGGAGTAGAGGATATTGAGGCATTTTATACATTGAATCTTATTCCTCGGCAGTAATAGTAGAACAATGTCTCTAGCATATAGATTACTTACAGTCCTTTTCCTCTGTATATATCTGTACAGTACTATTAGTAAGATCTCTCAGTAAAGGGAAACTCTGGGCACACGGTAACTGTGTTCAGGAGGTTCCTGTAGTTGTCGGCTGTGTGGATCTGCCCGTCAGACCCTGATGTATTAGTGTCTGCAGATAAGCAGCCCCTACACTCTGCTATCACAGGCTCAGGAGACTGTATATAGTGAGAGATGGACGGGAAATTCAATATATGAAATAAATTAGCCTTTAAATGACTACAGCACAGCTATGTACTATTGACCACGGAGCTGTCCAGACTGAGGACAATCTAGAGACACCAATGAATTCTTTGTGTTTATTGGTATTAGAGGTAACGGGGACAGTGTAACCTTTGTTATATATATAAATCTATAATGCAGTGTTGTCCCCAGAACCCATTTCCTTGGTGCTCCACCCGGCTCTTGTAGCCCACCAGAGTCCTATTATAATAGAATAAACCACTGCTATAACAGGCACTGTGTGAGCACTACAGCCAGCAGTGTGTGTTACACCACTGACCACCAGTATGACCAGTCCTGGCAGGTGTGGGCAATAGTATTACAACTGCTAGCACCTGGCTACATCTTACCACCACCCGGCTGGCAACATTTTCTGGGAAGACCACAAATGTATATATGGTAAATCCAAAACATTTATCTGAAATGTGAGAGAGGGAATGTCCCATTCTGGACCCTTAATCTAAAGTGCATCAAGTTATAAAGTGTCGTAATAGCCCCTCGGAGATCATTCCCGTGTAGTCTGCCTTCCTACTCTTACATTATATTTTATACTATTAATCCCGTGGAAATGTCAGAGTATCTTTGTGGATGTAGTTTTCTGATTTGCTTGTTTCCCGTATATTTGTGTAACGTTCTCTATCCAATCATTTTCCCTGTCTGACAGCGGGTGGATCTGTCGTTACTAGGAAGTCTGATTATTTCGGTGATAGATGATATTTTGTATCCAGAAATCTGTTGTTAAGCTGTGTACACAGAATATTACCGAGCAGGAATCGTTAGTCGCAGATCCTCCTGTTTGGTGAGGGAGGTGTTTGAATAGAAGAAGTGGGATCTGCTCATTTAGAGTCACTGGCATCATTTTGGGGGAAATTTGTATCTCTTCTAAATAACTGTACAGTGATTGGCAGCTGCTACACGTTCATGTGTCTGTATTGGGGTACAGCAGCACGGACATACCCCGGTACCCCAATTGTATGACAATCCCCATCCTGCAGAGTTGTATATGAGTATATAATATAATGTGTCTGAATATTACCCAGCAGACTGTGGGAGACAGAGTCGCAGTTACCACAATGACATAAGTTTCCCGGCTGATTCTGACATTAGCCAGCGCCTTGTGTATGTCACCGCTTGGGGTTTCTGCCTTATATGAATCATTAAGGTGGTGCAGGGAAAATGCCCAGAACTGTTATACCCCTCAGCCCATGTTGCTTCCTGTACAATGCAGGGACTCCTTCCTGCACCTGGTACCTCTGGCTCTGTTCATCTAAATGAATAACCTGCTAATGCCTTATGTAAATATAATGTATCATTGCTGCAAAGGGGGTCTGGAGACAGCTTTCATGTTGTAACAGTTTGTGCAGCTTTATATTGTAATACTTTGTGTATTAAGCCGTGTACGCTGTATTGTGATACTCTGTATAGTAAGCTGTGTACTCTGTATAGTAAGCCGTGTACTCTGTATAGTAAGCTGTGTACGCTGTATAGTAAGCCGTGTACTCTGTATAGTAAGCCGTGTACTCTGTATAGTAAGCCGTGTACTCTGTATAGTAAGCTGTGTACGCTGTATAGTAAGCTGTGTACGCTGTATTGTGATACTCTGTATAGTAAGCCGTGTACTCTGTATAGTAAGCTGTGTACGCTGTATTGTGATACTCTGTATAGTAAGCCATGTACTCTGTATAGTAAGCCGTGTACGCTTTGTGTACTTTGTATAGTAAGCCATGTACTCTGTATTGTGACCTGGACATGTAAGGTCACTTTCATAGGATCCTTTATACAGGGATATTATGGCTCTGGGGGGTGTTCAAACTCCCCTGTAATTCGGCTGCTGGGTTCTTATACATAAGCTGAGTTTTATGTTTGATTCCTAGATGATTATCCTCAGACAGGACTGTGTAGAATTGTTCGTTACCGTCTCTGGTGCGTTTCCTCCTGTACAGATTTGTATAATGTGCTGTGATTGTGACCTGGACCCTCTGCTCTCTCCCCAGGAGGTGTATCGGATCCCAAAGAAGACCCCGGTGGAGAAGGAGAACTGTACGTATTCCATGTAGCACAGATACTGACCTGGTACCAGCCCCTGCAGCAGACACACTTACAGGGTGTCACAGCATCCTAGGTCTCATGTGCCTGTCCTACCACTAGGGGGCAGCAGCAGCTTATACAGATTTCATATAGTCATCATCATTTATTTATATAGCGCCAGCAAATTCCGTAGCGCTGTACAATTGGGAACAAACAGTAATAAAACAATACTGGGTGATAGATACAGACAGAGAGTAAGAGGGCCCTGCTCGCAGCTTACAATCTAAGGGATATATTTTCCTCCAATCTTGGTTACTTAATGCTTCCTGTAGGTAGCGTATCACATTACTCACGTGGTAGAAAAACGTTTCCAGCATAGCGCCCCCTACAGGTCCTCCTGTAGGTCCTCTCTGACTGCAAGTTATCCTGAAACGGTTTCTGGTGGTTACATAGACGGTTCCTCACTGACATGTTATGAAAGTACAACTGGACTTAGCTGAGAGCTACTTTTAGTGGTCCCTAAATAGATCTGAAAGGACTGTAACTGACTACGACCCCTGTAATAGGTGGTGTCACATACATCCTTCACCCATAGGCCATGTCCGCAGGCTGTAGCGTTGTCAGAGGAATATGTCGCCACAGTATGAGTTACAAGGGCGCTCTGGGAGGAGGTAAAAAGGGTTATGGAGAAGAGGTCAAACAATGGAACTGTACTAAATGGTGAGCGCTAGCACTTAGTAGCATCACCGTAGAAACTAGATAAAAAAAGAATATTTTATACAATCATCCCTGAATAGTTATTAGACAAATACAAAAGGAAAATAAATCAACATTAAGTGGAGTCATCATCATCATCATCATTTATTTCCCTTTTAAGTGGGATTTATTCTTGTTAATGGTTTAGTTATATAATTGGCCTTTAGTGAGTTAAAAAAAATCATCATGTTCACACCGCTATGAATACCGTCCTTCAAGGGATAACACATGGAGGACTTTAGATCCAGAGAGTGACACCCAGAAATCTGCAAAATGATTGTTCTGTGGTTGTTCAGCTGCAAGGCATGCTGGGATTGGAGGGTCCACCTGTTGCCTCATTCTCCATCACCGCTATCACAAAATATTACTACAAGCAATATCTGTATCCAACCCTGAATGGATAAAGTACAATCCATTCAGAATAATGTAAACCTTCAGCTAGTTAGTCAGTACACGGCCAGCAGAGGGCAGTCTTGTAGCTCTGACTCTTCCAGTTACTGGCTGTAAGCTCTGTCCTTGGACATAGATGTGTGGATCCACTAATGCTCAGTTACTAAAGACTCGCACAGATGTTTCTGCGGACGTAGGTACATATTTACATTCTGCCTTTGGAAGCGCCCTCATAAAATCGATTTGCGCAACTTTTTGCTCAGCCAGTTGCTAATGCACGTTGTGAAAAATATGAAGATGTCACTGAATAGTCCGGCTCACTACAGCTGTAGGACAACCACCGTATACCTGACATCTTTTACTTTCTTTATGTAACACTGTTTGTTTTACCCTCACGTATGTCTTACATAAGCATGAGAGTGGTAACCTCAAAAGTTTCCCAGTGACGGTATAGGCCCAATCTCAGCCACCTCAAAACACATCTGATCTAAACCACAGTTGCCTCCTCACACTCACCCCAAAATGAACCCCCCCCCCCCCCTTCCAGCTGGTTCAAACATCTCATTTTTGCTTTAGAGTCCAATATCCTGCATTCAGTAACAAACCCCCGAGTTGACATGATAACCACACACTTTGTATATTAATGGACAGCTGCAGAGACGCATGATGCAGCTTCATAAATGGCGCTTCCAGTCTTTATATAAACTGCTTATAAGGTTTCACAGCGGACAATTCCTCATTATCACACTTATCCCTGCACCTGTAATATTAGTTCCTCCGCTAGTCCCCATGTCACCTATGGAAACACTGTGGCCTAGTTCTACTACTCCATGAAGGTCACAGATGTCCTATCTCCTGTCCTGCAGATGACCGCTGGAGGGAGTCCTCTGGTGGGAGCTACATGACCCCAAACAGCAAGAATCAGTGCCGGGAGCGAGACTCTGAGCGGCAGAGCCAGCGGAAGCGCAAGCAGTCTCCATCTCCACCCTCCTTCTACGAACGCAGCTCAAAGAGAGGAGAAGACAGGTAAGGAGACCACCTCTGGTCCTGTCCCCATATAATTCGGTAATACACATCTCAAGGATCCTGGTCCTGTCATGTGGACACTAATCCCCTATTTCTTATCATTTTTCTGTGTCTTTGCCGGTATCTCAGCAGGTATGACACACCGGCCTCCTCCAAAAAGAAGGGGCGTCAACAGGACCGGAACAAGCTCTCGACGGAGGAACGCAGGAAGCTGTTTGAGCAGGAAATGGCTCAGAGAGAGGCCCAGAAGCAGCAGCAGCAGATGCAGAGTATTGGCATCTCTTCTCCCATTCCCTATGACTCCATTCCCTATGGCGCTCAGCTCCCCCCACCCTTTATGACCTACCCTCAAGGATACCCCATCCAGTCTTACGTGGACCCAACCAACCCGAATGTTGGAAAAGTTCTGTTGCCTACTCCGCCACTGGACACGGTCAACTCCCCGAACAGCTATGACCCCACCCAGATGGTGGTGAATCCGGCCATGCTGACCCCCCAGCCCGTCCCCGTGGTGCAACATGTAGCAGCCCCCATGGATGTCCCCACACAGCATTATGTAGCTCAGCCTGAACAGTTGGTCCCCCAGGATCCCAATGTGACTGTGATGCCAGTACCAGCCCCCAGCTCTGTGCCCCCTCAACCCTATGGTGTCTGGGACCCCAACCAGCAAGCGGTGGCCGTTCAGCAGCATCAGGCTCCACCTCAGTATCCACCGGCCCCTGCCCAGCCTGCTCTCTACTACCCAGGCCAGCCCTGCCCGGCGGTGTACGGCGTTCCGGCTGCCTACACTCAGACGGCACAAACCATGGTGCAGGTCAGTCTCCCGGTACCTGCTGGTAATTAATCAAATACATGATGTTGGTCTGAAACATTACATGATGGCTCCATTCAAAAATGATGTTGCCTAATAAAAAATCACTATGTTGTGTACTACAATTTGGTGGAATGATGATTGAATAGAGCTATTGCCCAAATAGACTATTGAAAACTCCAAAACAGACTTTTGTTGCACATTTGAATCCCTGATATTCCTAAGCAACTTTTGTTACCATTGCAAGAAACTCTGTAATGTGCTGATTGTTTCCATGGTTACAAGAGATATCCAGCATATCTGTCAATTGCAGCAGCAGGGTGTCTTGGTGATCAGCCGGTGATACGAGTATAATCATCATCCGCTATTTATATAGCGCCAGTAATTCCGCAGCGCTGTACAGAGAACTCACATCAGTCCCTGCCCATTGGAGCTTACAGTCTAAATTACCAAACGCACACATCATGAAATGTGTATGATCTGTACCGGGAGATTTTATATGTTGTACTCAGCGTAACAAATTTAATTAGACAACATCATGTTTAGTGGAATTACTCTTCAATAACACGTACATGTAATAATAAGAACACTGAGATCTTCTTAGGACTATTGTAGTTTTCGGTTGCTATGATTACATTATCTGCACTACGTTTTAATGTTATTAAATATGGATAACTACCTTCTTTTTCAGGAACACCCACATTTTGTATCTCCCCGTCCCTGAGATATTGTTTCATTAAACCACTATCTCTCCTTGCAGCTACAATCTATCCGTCTTCCTGTACTGTACACACTTCACATTTAGTACTCAGGAGTGGGGGGGGGGGGGGTTCATATATTTTAAGAGATTCTGTTCTGGATTTTGCAGTAATTTAATAATTTCTGTGCCAGATGTGACGGATGAGTTGTAGAATATTGAAGACACTTGTGGATCTTCCAGCCTCCAAGTCCATGTTAATAACCATTACTGTACTCTGCATGTATGTGTGTGTAAGGGGGGGGGGTTCACATGGGGTTTTCAGTAACGCTACGCTATAATTCCACATTTATGTTCTCTGCGCAGAGCTACACGCAGCCCGGCTTGCCCTACATGCCCGGTCAGCAGATATACGCTCAGCACCCGCCCGGAGTCGTACTACAGGGTCCGCCTGTGGCTACGATTGTTCCCCCTGGACAGCCGCCGCCGCTGCAGCAGGTAGGCAGCCGTTGGCAACAAACGTGCCGGTACCTCTGTGCCGACCGCCATGTTAACTCATCATGTGTCTTCTTGCAGCCGGAGATGGGACTGGCCCCCAACAACATCCTGGACCAACTTCCTCCACCCTCTCCTCCCAAACCGAAAACCATTGTCCTTCCACCTAGCTGGAAGACGGCCCGGGACCCAGAGGGTAAAATCTACTATTACCATGTAATAACAAGGTGAGTGAGGGCATTGCATGAAACCAGGCACAATCCTACAGAACATTCATAGCAAGAGACCTGCTGAACGGATGCTAATCGCCCCAGGGAAACTTCCCCGTGAGCTGCGCCGGAAATCTGTCTCGTTAGTGAGCCCCTGCAGTGATGTCAGGAATAGGGCACCTCCTACAAGCGTACGCTGTCTGCGCAGTGTGTGGCTTCAACTTAATCTGTGTCTGTATAATATAAGTGTTATTAGTTTGAAAATTATTGCAAATACCTGGGTTTTGCAGCCAATCAGGATAAAGTTTAAGATGGGAAAGTTACATTGTATATCATGCACCACAGTCGGCCAATGCGGCGCCAGAGTAGAACTAAATGAATTCTGCTTATAAAGAGGTTTCTGCTTTCACCAGATATTACCGGTCCTGTCACAAATATCATAAATGGCTTTATATATCCGTTCTCCCATCACACCTATCTTTATATACACTCAACATCGTCATCACCAGTATGAGACAGAGAAAATGCAATATGTGATCTGTGTTTTGTTCCTAACCTTCCTCATCACTTCTGCAGACAGACACAGTGGGACCCTCCTTCCTGGGACAGTCCTGGTGACGAGGGGGACAGCCTGGACCACGAGGCTGAAATGGACCTGGGAACGCCGACCTATGACGAGAACCCGATGAAGGTGAGCTGCCTGCAAGAGCCTGGGAACGGGAATGTTTCTGTCTTGGAAGACTCTTTTTATACAATAGGTTTAATAACTGTGTTCGATATATTGATAGTTTATTTAAATAAATTATATTTAATTGTTTCCGTGGGAGTCGGAGAAGTTCTCATCTCAGCAGTTATTATAGTTCTGTGAATATCTAAGAGAAGGATGGGGGATGAGAGCGCTTTTATCCCCAGTTTGAATTCATCTTTCCTACATTTCTAACAAGTGGATGAAACCGGCGTGGGGTTAATTAACTGTATTAGTGAATCCAGCTGTTGGTTGCAAACAGGGAAATACCATTATGTGCTGCAGGGGGAGAAATGTAATATACACACCTTGATTTACAGTTCTGAGGGGGGGCGCAGCCGAACAAACTATACAATACAGTGCAAATATGGATCTGGTCAGTATAGGCAGTATGCAAGAGCATTGGACCGGCATTTAAATAAATGGTTTAAATAAATGGTTTGTATTTGCACCCCATGCAGAACAACATGAGGTGTTCTTGCTGCAACCTCTGCACCCAGGAAAAATTTGCACCTAAGTAAGGAGAATTTGACGACAACTCCTGCTGTCCAAAACATTGGCCACGATATCTGGCCAGTTAGACCTAGCAGAAGGCAGCAACAACAACTATATAGGCATCAAGGCAATCACAGAAACACTGGTCCTTTCCCACCTGTTTTACCTTGGTCAATGAGCCATATTGTGGCTGAGATGGTTCTAGCACCACATCCAAGGAGGGTGATAGAGAGGAGCAGGTGAGTATGGACTAGGTACCTTACAAGCTTGGATAATGTCCTATCGGAGGTAATGGCAACATCTAGAGGGATGTCGCAGATGGGTATGAAGAGGGAGTTATTCTGCTATATTTCCAGGATCCCAGTTCTGTTCCTATATCGCTAAGGAAGAGCCACGTGGCCAGGCCTCGAGGAAACATGCAAACATGAGAGAGGGAACCAGAAGATGCTGGATAAGGATCACAAGTTCGGAGACATTAACTTTAAAGGAGCGACGAGTCGGACCCGGATCAGTGTCTCTGCTCAATGGTCCCTGACGCAGGAAAAGTGCATCACAATGAAGAGTGGTAGAGTCAAAATAAATTAAAATCACAGATAAAACAGGCCAAGGGTACAACTAGGCCTTGGGCCACCTCCTAAGGACACTGTTAGACAGGGCGGCTAGTGTCATGCCTGCAGGAGGTGAAATCAACCTTCCCTTACTTTCCCTTTGCAAAAGGCAGGGCCTATACCTACCATGACACCCCTCCCCCTGAAAATCTAAAATGAGAAGAATCTGCTTGGACAGACGGCTGCTATAGGAGGTGGAATCGTGATCTGTAGAGTATCAGATCTCTATATCTCTGTAGGTAAAGAGAAGGATCAATAACCTTGATCTACAGGACCCCAATACATCTTTTAGCTGAGTCTTGCCCTATACAGGACCTGATCCCATGTCCTAAACTCCTTGAACCTCTGCACAAGCAGCTGAACTCCAAGTGAGATTTACTTCTTAAAACACTTAAGTGGTTTTGTGTAAAGCGAAAACAGATTGTTCCCTTTACAAGAGGAAATTATCCGTATTCTCTCCTCCCCGGCTGCTTTTCCTTTTGGTTTTCCTTCTGTTGACTTAAGGCCTGAAATGTTCTGGGTTTGATTACTTGCCAACGTGAAGCAGCCAGTTCCCCCAGAAGTTCTCCAGGTGACGTTAGCGGCCGTTCAGATAACCTGGAACACGCGGACGCTGTCAGCAGGGAACTCTCACCGCTCAGAGAACCCCCGGGTACACGATTGGTTAATGTTCTTGGGTCTAGAGAGCTGGACAACGGTTCCTTTTTTGTAAGAAGTTCATTTAGGGACAGCTGCAAATCCTAAAACATTAACTAGGTCACCTTAATTTTTGGAAAGACTTATGCAAATTTCCATGTTGCATCTCTTGTCCTTCATTCTCGTCGTTCACCAGAATTGTTTTACATAGGAGACAATTACAGTCATTGACACCTCGTCTCTGCTCCACTTGGACCCAAAGTGGCTCTGATACTGTGGAAGGGTTGGCAAGCTGCAACTTGTCAGCTGTTGTGGAACTACAAGTCTCAGCATGCTATAGAGACACAGGTTGCAAGTCTGGGTTAAACATTCTCTTAGGGAAAAAAAAATGACACAGCTACTGGTTTTTTTGTTATTTCTGTGCAGCAGGAGGATGCCAAGAGACGTCCAGCTCTGCACCTCATATATCAGGAGACTTGTGCGCAGGCCACAGACACAACCTATAATCACAGGAGGTGATAGAATGTCTGTCTCTGTCTGCTGCCGGCCAGCGGGCACTGAGGTCTAAGACCTGGATCCGGCTGACGTCTGCTCCTATCATGTGTCCAACACGCTGGTTTCCTGCGGCTTCCCTGGAACAACCAGAGTTTAATCTCCTCTTCCTGACTATTCAACGTTATTAAATCTGTTGAAGGTTTTTATGATTAATATTTAGCAATTACAATGTACAGGTTAATGGGCATCTTGTTGGGTTTCATCATTGGTTAACAAATACCATTTACAATAAGAGAATTTGCGTTAATAATGTTCCCCTAACAGTCTGCCCCTATATCCATCCTGTATCAAAACTTGTAGTGCCGCTGTTGTCATCGATCTAAGCAGCCAGCGGTGCCAGTCTAACCAGTACTGTGCCGTGATACATATACAATGCATGGGTAAACATGCCCAAATAAATAGCAGCAGATAATATTTGGACAATACTTTCTTCTCTGTGCTGTTTTGGAGACACCGTTGCGGTGTTTGTAGCTCTTGTGCCTCTTTTCTAGAACCTTTTGCTTGGTAACCGAGCGTTCTTCAGGACACCGCTTTCTGGTTAGACTCCTAGCCGGCCCTATATCTCCAGCGTCGTGGCTGCTTTTCTTGTTCAATTTGGAATGCTTTAACGATCTCAGCTAATTATAAACACGTCTCTGGCATCTGGATTAGTCGTGGAACACACAGAAGAATCCAGACTGACGCTCACCAGCATTTTTTTTCTCTCCGTTAAACAAGTGTAGTAAAAAATAGTTACAGAATTTTTCCCCTGGAGCTGTCACCGCTCGTTTCCCCAATTAAAGCCTGTGCTGTAATTAAAACAATGAGCGCAGTAAGAGCCTCATTCATTCATTAGACGTGGAAAAGAATTCCGTTAATATTCATAAATGGCAGCTTTGAGAAGCCCGCGCCGGCCCAGGCTGAGAGTGGCGTATATATAATTTGGAGTTATGAGCGTGGGTATAATGTGGGAACGTTTTAGATTCTATGAATTTTTTATTATTGGGCTGTGCCGGAATTGGCCGTCTGCCACGTGCATATTAAATCTGTATTCTTATAATAAGGGGCAATATCCAACAACACATTATATCTGGGGAGAGCCCCCCCCCCCTCCCCCTATTAAATATGTCTTTATGCCCCAGGTGTCTGACTGAGCTGCCAGGCCCTTCATGCTGGGGATTCGTCTTTCTGGTGTATGGCGGACAACTATACATACTGATAATATACATGTTTATTTTGCTTCTTGTCGAATAAAACAGAGGAAAGATCATTTCTTCAAAAGATGAGAACTCTGCAGTGAGACCCTAGAATGTATCAGGTTTATCTGATTTACAGATCATTCCCCCATTGACATAGCTATTTATGATGTTATAGTGCCCTCAGTGTAAGTGATGAGATATTATATATCACCCAGGGTGAGTATGCATCAGCACATTGTGACATTATACTAATATTATTTACAGAAGAGTCCATGGAACAGTTTTTTTATGGGAATAATGATCCCCCCCCCCCCCCTTCCTTCTAAAGCTGGGTACACACTACAGAAATTTCAACCAACTTTTTATGCTGAGCGATTTTACATGCGATCGATGGTCCCATCGCTCAGTCCATGGACTGCATACACACAGCCTTGTTTAGGACGATAAAGGGAAGGGTGGTCGTCCCTTTAGCGACTTTTTACAGCCATGTTGTCGTGAGCAATGACTGTAATTTCGTACTCACTGTTGTGAATCGGTCGGAAGTTTATACACACTACACAGCGGAAACGAGATTGGAACGAAAATATTAAACGTTACGACCAACCAAATGGGGCGATAATCGTCCACTTGGGCAGACTTTCCACCATCGTGTCACTGCACACACTGACCCGACTTTTGAACGAGTGGTCGTATGTTGGCTGTTTGAGCCGATTATTGGACGAAAACAGTGTAGTGTGTACCTAGCTTAAGATGCCAGGCAAGATTCTATGTGTAAATGAAACCAGGAGGGTGATTTTTGGTGCTTCGGTTGATGTCTTGGTTTTATTTTTTAGAAGACACAATGAACGCGCGCTCTCGCTTCGCACGCTCCCACTCACATGCACGCTCTCGCTTCGCACACACGCTCTCGCTTTGCACGCTCCCACTCACACGCACGCTCTCACTTCGCACGCTCTCACTCACTCACACGCTCTCACGCGTGCACACAAAGCCGCTTTAATAAAAGCACATTTTTAAGGTATCCTGGATCTGGTTACTATGACTTAATGGTGATTTCATGTAGACTGGATACCCGGACTGGCTGCCATTTAGCTTGTGAGGGACAGGTTTAGTGATTTTGCATGTGGTATTTTGGGTGAGGGTCTTTCTGGACCCTATTTACTATTGTACAAGTTATGTGTGTGTTTCTGCCGATCTATACAGCCACGTGCGTCTCATTATGTGGTGTCCTGGCTGCAGGAGGGGAAGATGCAGATTGTGAAATGGATTTGACACCCTTGTGCAGCAGAGGGGCCAGCGGGGCCACTGATAATGTATTAATATAAGAAGCGGTTATATCTGCTGAGTGAGTGCAGCTGTTGGCTCAGATGTCCACAGTCCTCCTGCTCAGAGCGGGTCACCCACATGTCTCCATTTGTGTGAGGAAATCCAACACCTTCACCGGGGCAGATGAAAGCTCAGCAGGCCGAGTCCTGACAGAAGGATGCAGCTGGGCTGTGATTGTCGGGAGCGACCATACGTGTACCTCGTGCCTCACTGCAGGTCTGTGATCCAGTGTCCAGCATAGAGACAGTGCGGGCTGAATGTGTACCATACATGTACCTCGTGCCTCCCTGCAGGTCTGTGCTGCAGTGTCCAGCATGGACATGGGGTGGGCTGAATATGTACCGTACATGTACCTCATGCCTCACTGCAGTTCTGTGTCCGGCATAGAGATGGGGCGGGCTGAATGTGTGCCATACATGTACCTCGTGCCTCCCTGCAGGTCTGTGATCCAGTGTCTAGCATAGACATGGTGTGGGCTGAATGTACCGTACATGTACCTCGTGCCTCACTTCTGGTCTGTGATCCAGTGTCCAGCATAGACATGGGGCGGGCTGAATGTGTACCGTACATGTACCTCATGCCTCACTGCAGGTCTGTGTCTGGCATAGAGATGGGGCGGGCTGAATGTGTGCCATACATGTACCTCGTGCCTCACTGCAGGTCTGTAATCCAGTGTCCAGCATAGACATGGTGTGGGCTGAATGTACCGTACATGCACCTCGTGCCTCACTGCAGGTCTGTGATCCAGTGTCCAGCATAGACATGGGGCGGGCTGAATGTGTACCGTACATGTACCTCATGCCTCACTGCAGGTCTGTGCTGCAGTGTCCAGCATAGACATGGGGCGGGCTGAATGTGTACCGTACATGTACCTCATGCCTCACTGCAGGTCTGTGTCTGGCATAGAGATGGGGCGGGCTGAATGTACCGTACATGTACCTCGTGCCTCCCTGCAGGTCTGTGCTGCAGTGTCCAGCATAGAGACGTTGTTGTTGGAGCACAGAACGGCAGCTGGGACAAGGTTTCTCAGATCTGTGTTTAATGTTCTGTCTTTGTTTGTTTCCTGTAATTTTGTTTGCTGTAGAGTTGTGTTCAGGGGATTTATAATTCGGGTTCCTGGTATGTATGGGGCAGTTCCTCATCCAGAGAGGTCTGATAACCCAGTGTCGGCTGGAAACATGTCATCACCAGTCTGTCTGTCTGTTATTGATCTGCATGGACGCCCCGCACAGAACCGGTGTTGGTCGGACCTTTCAGAGTAATGAGGAGTCCTTATCGAGCAGAAATGTGCAGCCTGCAGACCTCTAGCTGAGCTTCGTCTCCCATGATGCTCAGTTATTACCAGTTCTGGTGATAGTGACACCTACAGGTTAAACAAGGATAACACACATCATAACGAAGAGAAGCTTATTATCAAACTGATAAAACTTAATAAAGATTTTAAAAAAATGTTCAAACCTATAAGAAGTGGGGGGTACAGAGGAAAGAAAGGGGAGGGGGAAATCTATAGAGAAGACGTAACATAGTTATGTATAGTACATTGTAGATGTTATAGGATTTATGTGAGCTGCGTCTCTGCTAACGGTGGCTCACGTAGTTGGGGCTGTGATGGTCAAGTGACGGGGTTGGGGGGGTTAATGGAAGGGTCCTCAAAATATTGGTTATTAATCTCTGTATGAGTTTACGGGGGTCTCTTTTTTTTAAACTATGAACCTCTTTACATAAAGGAGCTAGTTTGGGACCCCCACGGTTGGTAGCTTAGGACCCCCACACAAGGGTCAGAGATCCCTCATTCTCACCCCTTCTCCAGCAGCAAGGAGCCGTATTTGAGTATACAGAGTGTAATCTTTTTGGGACGAGGTTCCAGCAGTCGTATATTTTGTGGGCATTATCACCCCTCTTAAGTTTTTGAAAGGTTGACTCAGGTTTTCCCCAGTCCTCGGGGTCAAGAAATCTTCCCATGACCATCTCCCAGCTGAGCCCATATCAGTCTTCTAAGGGGCTGTTTATGTTCCATCATTAAGTGATATAAGAGGGGATCTGTGAGGGAGAAGGGTGTTATACATCGGGGTAAGATCACTGGACCTGGTATAAAAGTGATTTGAGCTGGAGGAAATGAGGAGCTGGGAGCATGGAATCTCGTTTATATGTCTGTAAATGAGGGCAAAAGACCCCCGACAGTTGGGAACTTATTCCACGATGGGGTCAGATGTCAGTCGTTAGATAAACTGTAGTTGATTGCATGGTTCCAAGTTGTTGCAGAGAATGTAGGAGGTAAATTGGGGCTATATTGATGTTTATACCATAAAAAAGGCTGTGTATAAATTGGTGGCTATTATATACACCCGTTCTCATACCAGGAGGCAATTGTAGGAAGACACATTGTGTTAGTGCGTTAGCAGAATGGGTTATGTAAAATGATCATGCGAGAGTCTGAAAAACATACAGGAGAAGTGCTAAAATTATTATTTTTAAGGATGTTATTCTACCAAGATATTAATCCGTTAACCCAATTATCTGATGTTCTGTTAGAGGTGGAAGTTTTCCGTATACAAAGCTTTATATGATCTAGTTAGGAGGATTCCGAGATACTTACGTTCCTCGGGGTGCGAGCGGATCAGGTTTCTGGCTGGTTGAGATTAGATTTACTCACATTAATCTTATAGTGGGTTAAACTCTTGATAAAAGTTCTCAATGATCTGATGATGATGATTAATGTCCATCAGAGGAACAGAAACTATATTACATGTAATATTACATGTTACACGGACAGCCTGGAGAGCGCATTAGATGACAGATGTATTTTATGTTGGTTACATTGTTAGACACGCTTGTCCTTGTTTTACACAGCCCCCCCTGCCTGTCTCATTAGCCTCTTCTCCCCCTGCTATTATGGTGGGACACTTGTGGCCCCCCGCATGGAGGGCACCATTTATAAGGGGCTGCGGGGGGTAGTTAAAGAGATCACAGCTGTCTGTTTGTAGACATGTTTTAACATGCAATGTGATCTCCCCCCAAATGTCAGACGTTCCTATGTTAGACTTCCACTTACCCAGAGTCCTCCACACTCCACTGAGTGCAGGGAAAGAAACAGCTGAGACCACGCTAGCACCCCTACTGAGTCCCCCAATAAATCTTCTCAGTAACACAGGACAGACACTGTGTCCGGCAGAGAATTTAGTTCTCTCCCTGTGTCCTGTGGATCAGGAATTTGGATGGAGGCAGCAACTGCAATTCTCTGTCCTCGTAACTGTCCAGTGATGTTAGTGTTAAAGGGACAGTATCTGTAGAATGTAAGCCGTTCATGGCGTTAATATTGCAGGGTAATGTGCTGTATGAGGATCGTGTTCATTACTCTGTTTCGCTGTAGTCCTTACATTCTGTATGGAAATAGATCTCTGTTTAGTCCTAACTATGTGCAAGTAGTGTTAGATCACTGGAGTTTGTTACACCTATATTACTGCCCCTATAAACCCCCTCGGAGTCCGGCTTCTGCCCAATATTGTGACAGAAGTGTATTTTGTAGCGTTCCTGGCGAGTCCTCGTACACCAAGGTCTTTATAGGTTACGTTTTGCTTCCACAGAGTATTGGAGAAGATTGAGGGCAAATTAACTTTAAACACTTTTTTTTGTTTTCTGTTTTTGAGCTGTTCACAGTCTCGTCCGTATGCGGTTATATTAATGCAGAGTTTAGTGTTGCTTAGAGCCACAAGATCTCTTTATAACTTCTAGGTATTTGCTGACAGAGCTTACAGTCTAGTCTCGGAGATTTATAAATATTTAATTATTTTGCAGTCTTCCAAAAAAGCTAAAACAGCCGAAGCTGATACATCGAGCGAATTGGCGAAGAGAAGCAAAGAAGTCTTTAGGAAAGAGGTGCGTACGTGGGATACTCTGCAAATTAAGAACAGTAATTACTATATATTCCCCAGACTTACCAGAGTACTTGTACGTGGTTGTTGTCAGTAGAGTCACCGATTCATTGTTGTTTCCTGGTATAATGATCTAATTCTAGGGCTTGTGTAGTGTCCTGTGGCTGGATGTGAGGATTAATGCAGCATATTGTCCTCATGTGACTCTGGGACATGTTTCCATTGTTATTATACGATTGTTCTTTAATAATCACCTTTTAAGATGATGGAATCCCTTGTGTGGCATCACTTAATTCCCAAAAATGACCATTTCATCCGCTAACGATTCTGAGATCTTACGCTGTTCCTTCTCTCCTCCATCCAGATGTCGCAGTTTATCGTACAATGCCTGAACCCTTACAGAAAGCCGGACTGTAAGATCGGCAGAATAAACAACACGGAGGACTTCAAGCATCTTGCACGCAAGGTACGGTATCCCCTCCATATTGGGACCTGTTATGATGTCCTCCCAGAGAAGTGACGGACAGGTTCACACCAGGCCTGGTCTACGTATCCATTACTATGTTTCATGTTTATCAGTCACCCACAATCATCCTGTCTGGTCCAACTTATTCATTGTAATTGTGTTTAATGTTTAAAAAAAAAAAAAACTTTTGCAATAATGCCTTACTAAGACGACTGGCGTTTTCCGTTAAATTTGTGCATATTTGTGAATTAAAGTGTAAATAAAAGGTTTAGTGTTCTGTACCACTGAGTGAGGAAGTCGCTTCATGTGATACCTCCAGATACTGTGGCTGATATGTTTTATCCTGATTGGGGTAATCAGACGAAAGTCAGGGCAAAATATATCCAAACTCTCCACAAATTGCTCTGGAAAGAGTGAACTTAATCTTTTTTTGGGGGAGTGGATCACAGCTAGGAAAAGAAAATCAATTATTGAAACAATGGCTGCTTGACGATTACTGCCGGAAATGATCCTGCAAGTTTCTCTAGTCCTGCAGACAGTATAATATAGCCGCCATTCATTCTTATTACTTTTTTTTCCAATTATTGGTTTAGAGTTTAAATTTTTTTATTTATTTTTTTAAAAGTTACTTTTATTTCAGGAAACCAATTTAAGGATTTCTGATCATTAATAGGCTTTTGCAAATTATCTACCTATACCCGAACATAGGTGGAGGCTCTTTAAATAGAATAGAAGCTGCTGCCCGTCCCAGATATTAGACTTTTGCGGCTCCATCTATTCAGCAACTACTCGTCCGGTTTTGTTTTCGCACAAACCGCCCCCGTCCCCTGGGTTTGCTCATCCCTGTGTTCTCTCCCCACAGCTGACACACGGCGTCATGAACAAGGAGCTGAAATACTGCAAGAATCCCGAGGACCTGGACTGCAACGAGAATGTGAAACATAAAACCAAGGAGTACATTAAGAAGTACATGCAGAAGTTTGGGTCCATCTACAAGCCCAAAGAGGATGTGGACTTCGAATAGCGCCCTCTACAGGCCAGCGCCTGCTCCCCTTTTCTTTCTTTTTTTCCTTTTTATTAGACTACATGTAAACCCCGCTAAGCCTAACTGGCCCATATCGGTTTGGTTGTACAGTATAAAATAAAGAACCCCATTCCATTAAATGGGACATTTCACATGTACTTTGACGGTGTATCCAGTCTTCGGAGGAGTGGTTTTGAGTGTAAGCTCTGTGGACATATTTTCTGAATTGTGCTTCCTCGCCCTCTCCTCTCGCCAACAAACCGCGTTTCCCAACTGTACAGCGCAATAAATTATGGGCATCCCGTTTTTTGTTTATCCCCCTTCTTTGGGCCTGTATTATATTTTAACATATATGTGAATATAATGTTATATATTTTTGTTTCATGTTCCCGCCCCACCTGTAATGAAGACTTTCCCCGACGAGTGCTATTAACCACGAGGTTTCATCTTGTAAATATTCTACTGCGTAACGTTAATTGTGTTTATCTAGAGTTTTCTTTTCTTTTAATAATTATTTTTGCCTTCATTCCCCGCTGTGTTTTTTAGGCAGATTTGTGCATTGTTGATTTTCTGTTTTTTCTGTTTTGTTTTACTGCCTATATCGTTTTACTTCAAATTTTTACAGAATTTTTTATGTATAAAAGCAAAAAAAGAGAATAAAATACATTTGCCTACGAGAACATGTGAGATCACTGCGGTAATTGTTGGTGCTTTGTTTTAGTTTTATATTTTTATGTCCTTGATGAAGACTTGTGTCTACAGGAAGTTTAATGTATATATAATACCTTTTGTTGTATGACCTAAAATAATGAATATATTTATGGAGTCTGCAGTGTATGGAGGCATTTTGTAATTCAGGGTAAAGTATTTGAATAGCAATAACAGCCACAGGCCTATGAAGATTAATTTTTGCTTCCAAAAAATAGAAGACTGTGTCGCTGTTTACAGGGCACCTACCTGCGGGGTCGCTGTTTACAGGGCACCTACCTGCGGGGCCGCTGTTTACAGGGCACCTACCTGCGGGTTCTCTGTTTACAGGGCACCTACTGCGGGGTCGCTGTTTACAGGGCACCTACCTGCGGGGCCGCTGTTTACAGGGCACCTACCTGCGGGGTCGCTGTTTACAGGGCACCTACCTGCGGGGTCGCTGTTTACAGGGCACCTACCTGCGGGGTCTCTGTTTACAGGGCACCTACCTGCGAGGCCGCTGTTTACAGGGCACCTACCTGCGGGGTCGCTGTTTACAGGGCACCTACCTGCGGGGTCGCTGTTTACAGGGCACCTACCTGCGGGGTCGCTGTTTACAGGGCACCTACCTGCGGGGTCTCTGTTTACGGGGCACCTACCTGCGGGGTCTCTGTTTACAGGGCACCTACCTGCGGGGTCGCTGTTTACAGGGCACCTACCTGCGGGGTCGCTGTTTACAGGGCACCTACCTGCGGGGTCTCTGTTTACGGGGCACCTACCTGCGGGGTCGCTGTTTACAGGGCACCTACCTGCGGGGCCGCTGTTTACAGGGCACCTACCTGCGGGGTCGCTGTTTACAGGGCACCTACCTGCGGGGTCGCTGTTTACAGGGCACCTACCTGCGGGGTCGCTGTTTACAGGGCACCTACCTGCGGGGTCGCTGTTTACAGGGCACCTACCTGCGGGGTCGCTGTTTACAGGGCACCTACCTGCGGGGTCGCTAGTTGTAGTACATTATCTGGAAGTGGATCTCTACTCCAAAAAGCGCTAACCCCACAGATGCTGGATTGAGATCTCCTAGCTCCTGAGGCCGCAGCCTTAAATCCATTGTTCCGAAATCGTTACAGGACTTTTTGAACCTTGTAGCATAATGCTGCCGAGATGGACCATTCATAGATGCGCACGCCGCCGAGATGGGCCATTCATAGATGCGCACGCCGCCGAGATGGGCCATTCATAGGTGCGCACGCCGCAGAAATGGACCATTCATAGGTGCGCACGCCGCCGAGATGGGCCATTCATAGATGCGCACGCCGCCGAGATGGGCCATTCATAGATGCGCACGCCGCCGAGATGGGCCATTCATAGATGCGCACGCCGCCGAGATGGGCCATTCATAGATGCGCACGCCGCCGAGATGGGCCATTCATAGATGCGCACGCCGCTGAGATGGGCCATTCATAGATGCGCATGTTGCTGACACAAAGAGAGGTGTCTAATGGGCTTTCAAACATTTTGTAACAAGCTCCCCAATGCCACATAAGCAGACCTGTTATATTACACACAGCCTGGGTGACTCCAATCTCAGTCGACTTTATCAGCTTGTCCTCCTGCAGAGCAACACCCCCAGCCCGAGTCAAGGTTTGTCCCATAGATGGTGAGCTTGTGAGCAGGGGGGGCCTCTTACCTCTGTCTATTACTGAGTATTGTTTTATATATATATATATATAATATGTTCCCAATTGGAAGCGCTACGGAATTTGCTGGCGCTATATAAATAAATGATGACGGTCGACCAGCTCCCAGGATGCAGCTTCAAAGGGAACCGCTATGGACAGCAAGTAAAACTTTTATGACACCCCCGTCACCCAAACATTATATTACAAAGTAACAAACTGATGATGCTCTTTATCATTTAATCATTATGCAAAATAATCTCCTATACAATGGTTGCAATAAACTGCTGTTACGTTACTTAGCTAAAAATCTGTTTACAGAGAATGCCCGCCTACTGCGATGCTGGCCCCGCCCATCCCTGAGCCACAAGCGCGCTCCGAGTCACTGGCCCCGCCCATCCCTGAGACACAAGCGCGCTCCGAGTCACTGGCCCCGCCCATCCCTGAGACACAAGCGCGCTCCGAGTCACTGGCCCCGCCCATCCCTGAGCCACAAGCGCGCTCCGAGTCACTGGCCCCGCCCATCCCTGAGCCACAAGCGCGCGCCGTGTCACTGGCCCCGCCCATCCCTGAGACACAAGCGCGCTCCGAGTCACTGGCCCCGCCCATCCCTGAGACACAAGCGCGCTCCGAATCACTGGCCCCGCCCATCCCTAAGACACAAGCGCGCTCCGAATCACTGGCCCCGCCCATCCCTAAGACACAAGCGCGCTCCGAGTCACTGGCCCCGCCCATCCCTGAGACACAAGCGCGCTCCGAGTCACTGGCCCCGCCCATCCCTGAGACACAAGCGCGCTCCGAGTCACTGGCCCCGCCCATCCCTGAGCCACAAGCGCGCTCCGAATCACTGGCCCCGCCCATCCCTAAGACACAAGCGCGCTCCGAATCACTGGCCCCGCCCATCCCTAAGACACAAGCGCGCTCCGAGTCACTGGCCCCGCCCATCCCTGAGACACAAGCGCGCTCCGAGTCACTGGCCCCGCCCATCCCTGAGACACAAGCGCGCTCCGAGTCACTGGCCCCGCCCATCCCTGAGACACAAGCGCGCTCCGAGTCACTGGCCCCGCCCATCCCTGAGCCACAAGCGCGCTCCGAGTCACTGGCCCCGCCCATCCCTGAGCCACAAGCGCGCTCCGAGTCACTGGCCCCGCCCATCCCTGAGACACAAGCGCGCTCCGAGTCACTGGCCCCGCCCATCCCTGAGACACAAGCGCGCTCCGAGTCACTGGCCCCGCCCATCCCTGAGACACAAGCGCGCTCCGAGTCACTGGCCCCACCCATCCCTGAGACAAGCGCGCTCCGAGTCACTGGCCCCGCCCATCCCTCAGACACAAGCGCGCTCCGAGTCACTGGCCCCGCCCATCCCTGAGACACAAGCGCGCTCCGAGTCACTGGCCCCGCCCATCCCTGAGACACAAGCGCGCTCCGAGTCACTGGCCCCGCCCATCCCTCAGACACAAGCGCGCTCCGAGTCACTGGCCCCGCCCATCCCTCAGACACAAGCGCGCTCCGAGTCACTGGCCCCGCCCATCCCTGAGACAAGCGCGCTCCGAGTCACTGGCCCCGCCCATCCCTCAGACACAAGCGCGCTCCGAGTCACTGGCCCCGCCCATCCCTGAGACACAAGCGCGCTCCGAGTCACTGGCCCCGCCCATCCCTGAGACAAGCGCGCTCCGAGTCACTGGCCCCGCCCATCCCTGAGACAAGCGCGCTCCGAGTCACTGGCCCCGCCCATCCCTGAGCCGCTATGAAACATTGTGTCCAGACTGACAGTAACACGGCCTAATGGTTTTATATTCTCTCTACTGCGCATCTCCTGATATAGACACATGAGAATGTCCTTTATTATAACACTCGTCACATCTCTATTCTGACTTCTCCCAATAATTGTTATTTTGTGGTGTCATTTACACATAGGGGAATTTTCCTTCTAATTTGTGTTCCAATTACAATTGTTTCATTTGAATCTCTGGCAGTAAATGGAATTTATATTTGTACTAACGAGGCCGTCTCTGTACTGCACAATGATGTCCTTGTCATAAAATGATGTAGTTTACCATGAAATTAAACCTGTTTGTGGACATTGACCTTGCAGATATCTCAGTTCTGCATCTATAGACTTATTTAGTAACTTGTACAGAATAGAGTAACAAGAAAATGGAAAAGGTTGTTTAGATGTGAAGTCTTCCCAATTCCTCGTTGCCCACTTTAACTTCTACTCTCCGACCAAACAGCTTTAATCATTCAGTCGGTCAAACAACCCCAAAACCTTTCATGAGAAGAAGGTTGGAAGTTTATTTGTGCAGTTATTACCCAGTAATTAGTGATGCTGAGTTTGTTCCAGTCTCACACTTGCGGCCCTCGTTTGGACACTGAACCATTACCCTCTGCTCTGGTTATTCCAGGGGCAGCAAGTGGCTGCTTCTACATGGCAATAAACACTGAGATTTAGAGACAGCGCTGCGCCGGCAGGCGGGAGCCTTCTTTACATCAAACCTTGGTGCTTCCATACGGCGTCCGGCACAGGGTGAAGAAGGGGATTCCGGCATCTGTCTGACATTTCCCAGCATCTTATTTTCCCGGTGCATCCTTTGTTGATTCCTAGGACCTGGCGGAGGATTTTCATGGGGTTGGGATTCCACTTTAACAATTTCAAAAATACTTACCCTGTATAGTCAGAGTAATACTAAAGTACAAACATGTAAAACCCAGTAACACACTGGAAAATGACACCTATGTTTACTCTCCCCAGGGCTCCCATCGTGGAGAAAGAAAAGCTGAGGGCCTGAAGTTAGGGGCAGCACAGTGGTCAGCATTGCTCTCCCAAAGCTGGGATCGTAGGACTGACTCCAGGGCCCTTTCTGTGTGTAGTTCTATATTCTTTACGTGTTTTGATGGGCTTCCCACAAGAGTCCTAGACTGCTGACAAAATTATCCAGTGTTAGGGAATATAGATTGTAATCTTTGCGGCATAGATGGATATGAATGATGAGATATTCTCTGAAAAGCTCTTTGTGATATCTGCCAAAGTTCCCATAAGCCTCTTGGTGGCCTTTCTAACAAATGCTCTTCTTGCGTGGATACCGTACTAGATAACTTGACCGTTGCCTTTCTGTTTCATGGACTTGACAGTGCGCCAGGGATATTTCTGTCTATGCCTGGGTTTCCCATACCCAGTCCTCAGGGCTCCCCAACAGTGCATGTTTTCCATATCTCCTTGCTGGAGCACAGGTGTATTCATTACTGAATGACACATTGTAACAGATCCAAAGGTGGTCCTAATTATGTCAGATGTGATCCAGAAAACCTGCACTGTTGGGGAGCCCTGAGGACTGGGTTTGGGAAACGCTGTTCTATGCAATATTGTTACACCCTAAAATTTTCTTTCCTTTCCTTTCCTTTGAATGTTCTTTGATCTTCATGATGAAGCTCGTGCTTTGGAGATGCACTAACCAACCGCTTGAACTAACAGATAACTGTATTCATTATAATATATATATTTCAATAGCTTTCCTTTGTCTGGTTGGGGAGTTTTATAAGCAGCTGTACATGTTTGACTAAATTAAATAACATTTTCTAATTTTGATATGACTTGTTCCGCCTTCGTGTGCGATGCTATTTATGTGTTGCTGTGGTACTATATATTGTGCATTAACACTGCTGTCTCACATCACATATGACTTTATTTTCCCAGAAAACGTTTCACTGGCATTAACAAGCCCCGCCCACTTCTGTCACATGACACTTTTTCAAAAAATATTGCAGAACAGTTGGTGAGGGTAAAACTAGAAGCGTCAGTCAGGACCTCGCCACAAGGGGGCGTTAGGAGTTTATATAGTGCTGTTATCACGGGAGCTGATTGTATGATGTTTAAGACTCCGTAATATATTCTCTGCATAGAAGAGCTGCAGTAATGATATGAACCTGCTTCTTCCAATCCTATTAATCCGAGAGCTCTGGGAATCTGCATCCTAGGAAAATAAATAAATATTCTGTGCTGGATACAGACAAATCATTGTAAATAAAAACTTTTATATACATAATATATAAGGTATAACATAATAGTTCATAGTTAATAAAGGTTATACAATTGTAAAGAGCCGGGGAGTATGCTGGTGCCATATAAATAAATATGTATATACACTATATAGACAAAAGTATTTGGCATCACCTGTTAATTATTGAATTGAGGTGTTTCATTCAGACCTGTTGTCAGAGGTGTATAACATCCAGCACCAGCCATGCAGTCTCCATGTACAAACATTTGTGATACAAAATGGGGCGTTCTGAAGAGCTCAGTGACACCAAGCGTGGTACTGTGATAGGATGTGTGGTACTGTGATAGGATGCGTGGTGCTGTGATAGGATGCGTGGTACTGTGATAGGATGTGTGATACTGTGATAGGATGTGTGGTACTGTGATAGGATGCGCGGTGCTGTGATAGGATGCACGGTGCTGTGATAGGATGTGTGGTACAGTGATAGGATGTGTGGTACAGTGATAGGATGCGTGGTACTGTGATAGGATGTGTGGTACAGTGATAGGATGTGTGGTGCTGTGATAGGATGTGTGGTGCTGTGATAGGATGCGCGGTGCTGTGATAGGATGCGCGGTGCTGTGATAGGATGCGCGGTACTGTGATAGGATGCGCGGTACAGTGATAGGATGCGCGGTACTGTGATAGGATGCGCGGTACTGTGATAGGATGCGCGGTACAGTGATAGGATGCGCGGTACTGTGATAGGATGCGCGGTACAGTGATAGGATGCGCGGTACTGTGATAGGATGCGCGGTACTGTGATAGGATGCGTGGTACTGTGATAGGATGCGCGGTACAGTGATAGGATGTGCGGTACTGTGATAGGATGTGTGATACTGTGATAGGATGTGCGGTACTGTGATAGGATGTGTGGTACAGTGATAGGATGTGTGGTGCTGTGATAGGATGCGCGGTGCTGTGATAGGATGCGCGGTGCTGTGATAGGATGCGCGGTACTGTGATAGGATGCGCGGTACTGTGATAGGATGCGCGGTACTGTGATAGGATGTGTGGTACTGTGATAGGATGTGTGGTACTGTGATAGGATGTGTGGTGCTGTGATAGGATGTGTGTTACTGTGATAGGATGTGTGGTACTGTTATAGATGCCACCTTTGCAATCAGACGTTTTGGGAAATTTCATCCCTGCTGGATATTCCACAGTTAACTGCAAGTGATATTATTAGAAGTGGAAGTGTTTAGGAACAACAGCTACAAAGTAGAAGACCATGTAATATCACAGAGCGGGGTCAACGACAGCTAAGGCGCATGGTGCGTAAAAGTCACCAATACTCTGCTGACTCCATAGCTGAAGAGTTCCGAACTTCCACTGACATTAATGTAAGCACAAAAACTGTGCGTCAGGAGCTTAATGGATGGGTTTCCATGGCCGAGCAGCTGCATGCAGCCTCACATCACCAAGACCAATGCCAAGCGATGGATGGAGTGGTGTAAAGCACACAGACACTGGACTGTGGAGCAGTGGAAACCTGTTCTGTGGAGTGATTCACGCTTCTCTGTATGGCAGTCAGATGGGAGAGTCTGGGTTTCACAGATGCCGGGAGAACGTTACCTGCTTGACTGCATTATGCCAACTGTGGTGGAGGAGGGATAATGATATGGGGCTGCTTTTCAGGGTTTGGGATAGGCCCCTTATCTCCAGTGAAGGGTAATCTTAATTCTTCAGCATACAAAGTCATTTTGGCCAATGCTATGCTTCCAACTTAGTGGCAACAGTTTGGGGGAAGGCCTTTTTCTATTCCAACATGACTGTGACTTAGTGCACAAAGCAAGGACTACAAAGACATGGTTTGCTGAGTTCGATGTAGAAGAACGTGACTGGCCCACACAGAGCCCTGACCTCAACCCCATCGAACACCTTTGGGATGAACTGGAACGCAGATTGCGAGCCAGGTCTTCTCGTCCAACATCAGTGTCTGACCTCATAAATCCTCTACAGAATGAATGGACACAAATCCCTATAGAAACACTCCAACATCTTGTGGAGCCTTCCAAGAAGAGTGGAAGCTGTTATGACTGCAAAAGGGGGACCAACTCCATATTACAGTATATGTATTAGAATACACTGTCATTATAGTCCCTGTTGGTGTAATGGTCAAGCGTCAGAATACTTTTGTCCATATAGTGTATGTTAATAATTATATTTACTTTCTTTGGACGAGAAAATAGTCCCATTCATTTTAAAATTATACATCCTACAACCTGCAAAAAAAAATGATTGCACCAGTAAATATTTTCTTTTCAGGTTCTCTGTCTGTTTCCGCCATCCTGAGAGAGCCACGGCATGAGAAGCCAGCGCCAGTGAAATCCGGTGAAAGTTACCGGTGGTGGGTTTGTCCCCACCAATAGTCGTGTTATCTCCTGCGTTATCCCTTTTGGCGTATAGGGCGATGAAACAATAGCGCTTTCCCACCTGTGATAAAACCGTCAGTGTTTATTCCTTCCCCGAAGATTATCTTCAATGTAGGACATTTAATATCTGAATAATTGTCAGTGACTGTTCCTGTTGTAATGTCTTTTCTCTGGAATTTAGTTCAGTTATTGACAATTACACTGAGCACCATCTAGACCAGTGACAACCCGATACACCATACCATATAACCTTCAAAGGGGCCACACGTCACCCTAAATCTCAGTGATACGTTAAAATAACACCCATTAGATTTCCCCTTGTGCCACTCAAACCCACTACTTACCCCAAAACATCCCTCAGACCCCACAGACCCTATCACAATGCTCTTTACCCCATTTGCCCCAAAACTCCTCTCATACCTCCCACTTGCCCTAAAAAACCCTTAGGGGCCAGGCGAGGGCTGGCCTGGGGGGCAGGGGATCATGTGTCCCCCGGGCCAGTCAGAAAAAGTGTGTTTCGGGCCGGCCCTCCTCCCGCTCAGTGATAGGCCAAGCATTCTGCCTATCACTGAGAATTCTTCTGTCACATGGGACGCGTGAATGTGGAGTGCAGAGCGCGCGGCACGGATGGAGAAAGGTAAGTGCGGTGTGGGGGTTATATTAATAGTGTGTGTGTGTGTGTGTGTGTGAGGGAGGGGCATATATACTGTCTGTGTGTGTGTGTGTGTGTGTATTGCTATTTTATTTGTGTTGAGGGTGGGGCAATTTAATTTAATAGTGGGGCCTATGAAGTTAAGATGGTGTGATTTATTTAATTTATTGCTGGTGTGGTTTGTGATCTATTAATTGAATGTAGCGCTGTTTGGGGAAAATGAAGTCTATTTATTTAAAGTGATTATGAATTATTTAATGCCTGGGATGGTTGTGGGAAATGGTTATATTTATTAAATGTAAATGCTATTTAATTTATTGCTGGGGCTGTTTGGAGGTTGGGAAATAGGTTTAGTTATTAAATGGGAATACTAATAAATTTACTGTCAGGGTTAGTTGGAGGGAAATAAGTCTATTTATCAAATGTAGATACTATTATTGGTTGAAGTGTTCTGAATTTCATGTACCCATTTTTTTCTCTAAATAGGGCCTCCAATATTCCAGGATCCAGACAAGCAGCAAATGAGCTAAAGAAAATTGCAGCCACAAGTGGTGACAGTGACAAGAACAGGTAGGAGAGAGCAGGACAGTCTGCCAACTGTCCTGCATCTGTTGGGACAGTCCTGAATTTGGGTGACTGTTTCGCTTAGGACAGTTGGGAGGTATGTCCCACTTCACCGTGTACTGCTCGTGAAGGCAGAACTGTATACACCTAACAGTAGTGCACACTGTATTACCTGTGTACTTGTCTAAAATGATAACCATGTTACATCATAGGGCATTACCCTGTCTAAAGGCCCAGGCCCCCCAGAGGCTTAATCCAGTTCTGGGCCTGGGCATAAAAACATATATATGGATTAAGCAACACTAAAATAGCCTCTTTTTATATACGGTAGATAAATATAAATTGTACCAAAAATCACCCTTTAAGGATGGGCCGCTACTTATGGGCCAGTGCGGTGTGCTTGCTCCCCGGGCCAAAGTCTGCCAGCCGTCCCCTGCTCGGGGCCCCCCTCTCATCTACTTAATAAGAGCTGGGGGCATGAAGCAGAGAGAGGGACCCAAGGATGGAGCTGGGGGCCACAGGTGAAGGGCCAGCGAGCTGCCTGTTGTCCATCATGATGTAGACAGTGAATGATTGCAGGAATCTGGCAGGAAATGAGGGATACAATGTATCTGATGTAAGACAGATTCGTTTATCCTGGAAGCCCCTGATCCAGATCATTGCTGATGGTGATTGTATTATAGACAGTAAATAACCCCAATAAGTGACATCTGATGCCGGTTACTTGCAGTAATAACAACAATTGTTCACATCTGTCCGTCACAACATCTAACAGAACATAACGGAATGATCTGTATCCTGTTCTGGTTCCTGGTCTGTATTATATGTGCTTTACACCCACACGGGCACCAGCGTCCGGTCCCTGGGGGTCAGTCACTCTCCCAGGAGTGTTGTATAGATGGGAGTATAAGGCCCTGCGCTGTATGACAAGGTAACCACCTAATATAAATATATCTAATAGTGATAGTAGTATTATTACTACTACTGCATAGTATGGCCAATGATACATTTAGCGTCATTCATATTGACGTCACTTTCAATCGCGACTGTTTCATTTATGCTATTAAGGGGGCAATGCGAGGAGCTGGCGGGTTTTTATTGTCCAGGGCTTAGAAAAACATATTACACCCCCGCCAATCCTCGCATTGCCCCCTTAATAGCATAAATTAAACAGTTGCGATTGAAAGTGACGTCAATATGAGTGACGCTAACTTGCCAGAAATCTTCAGAGTCACTTTTTCAGCAAGTCACGTGACTGCACGTCGAAGTTACAGCATTCGGATTTGTAGTTGCAGTAACTGAAGTCGGGATTATCGTGGTCACAATAAGGACTACAACCGATTATGAATTCTAATAAAATTGTGATTCCTTTATCAGTGCAAATAAAATGCACCCAACCATCAATGTTCAGTCAGACTATTTTTATATTTATAGATGAAGGGGACGGTGGAGTATTTGCTGGGGAGCCCCCTCCTCACCGCCCGAATGTCTGCACTTAAATGTTGTATGTCCACATATGTTGTCCGTGTGTGCAAAATAGATTCAATATTACTTCAAAGTGATGTAGATCTCAGACTGCAGAGTCCACGCTTTGAACCTCGCATTGTGCTGATATAATGAACTCCATACAACACACACGTACACACACATGTATACACACGTACACACACATGTATATATAAATTTTTAAAAAACTGCGTGCGATAAATTCATACATTAAAACCGTGAGACTCATCCAGTTGTATAAGACACCGTCTGTACCCTATCGTTCATGTCACTCTATGGTTTTATATTTGCATCTGATCCCTCAGTGTACTGCACTATGTAATATGTTGGCACTTTACTATGGATGATAATATATTAATAATAATAATGTGCAGCAATAATTGTGGTGCCATTCTATAAAAAGATCAGGCCACATAATACTGCCGCAGAGCCAACCAAACCTCGCCCCGGCCATCCAGATCACACCCATTTATTGCGCAGCCACGCCCTCTGTAAAGTAGACTATGTCAAAGTGCCCCAAACCACACCCTTATTCAGGCAGACCAGTCCCATTTCTTGAAAGGCCACACCCATTCTCATGTAGGCCACACCTCTTTTGATGGAAATTATCACTATTGAGAGATATGGATTTACAGCAAAGAACATTTCCAGAATTCGCACATATCTCACGCAAGACACTGCTAAAACCTTAATTCATGCACTTATCTCCCGCATTGACTATTGCAATTCCCTCCTTACTGGCCTTCCCAAAAACAGACTCAAACCCCTACAATCTATTTTGCATGCTGCGGAAAGATTGATTTTCCTTTCAAATCGTTCTTCCTCTGTTGAATCACTCTGTCTCACTCTCTACACGGGTTGTCTGTTTTCTACCAAATCCAATATAAAATACTCTTACTAACCTACAAGGCCATCAACAAAGCTGCACCAACATACATCTCCTCTCTTGTCTCAAAATATCTCCCAACTCGGCAACTCTGTTCTGCACAAGATCTGTGTCTCTCATCCACCCTCATTACATCCTCCCATTCCCGGTTACAGGACTTTTTTTGGGCTGCACCCACTCTATGGAATTCTCTCCCTCTCACAATAAGACTCTCCTCTGGTCTACAAACTTTCAAGCGTTCTCTGAAAACCTACCTATTCAGACAAGCTTATAATATTCCTCAGTCACCCTCTTAACCTCACTACATTACCCTATTACCTTCAGTTACACAATTTCACATAAGACAACTACCCCCTGACCAACATTGTTGTGTGACAGGATCATTTAGCTTATGAGTCACTTTTACCTTTGCAGTCTGGCTGGGCCGAAATGCAAAATGTAGACTTAGCCTCATGTGTCAATCTCCCATTGTCCCATAGATTGTAAGCTTGCGAGCAGCCTTCTCACCTCTTTGTCTGTTTTACCCAGTTTGTTTATTAGTTTACTGTGTTTGTCCCCAAGTGTAAAGCGCTATGGAATATGTTGGCGCTATATAAATAAATGATGATGATGATGAAGCAGTAAAATGATTTTATTAGTCGTTTTCCACTTTTCCTCGAATCCAGGAATTGTGAAAATCTGAATTCTGTATTAATTATAGTTTTAAGCTGTTACTAGTTCTGGGTAAATGGAGAAATATTGGAAGAACTATAAATGTGAAGCTTTAGCTCTCATCACACAGGACATTTATAATTGTCGTCCCAATAATTGCTCCATCAAGAAACACATCAACAGCCTGATACAGAGGACTTACTGTGATGTAACATTAATGACGGCTGTGTCGTCTCTTACACACAAACCCTGAACAGACCCGGAGATGTCACAGTTATGACCTAACCCCACAGACTGATCATAGATCCCACAGACTGGTCGTAGACCCCACAGACTGGTCGTAGACTCCACAGACTGGTCCTAAACCCCACAGACTGGTCGTAGATCCCACAGACTGGTCCTAAACCCCACAGACTGGTCGTAGATCCCACAGACTGGTCGTAGACCCCACAGACTGGTCGTAGACCCCACAGACTGGTCGTAGACCCCACAGACTGGTCGTAGATCCTACAGACTGGTCGTAGATCCCACAGACTGGTCGTAGACCCCACAGACTGGTCGTAGATCCTACAGACTGGTCGTAGATCCCACAGACTGGTCGTAGACCCCACAGACTGGTCGTAGATCCTACAGACTGGTCGTAGACCCCACAGACTGGTCGTAGATCCCACAGACTGGTCTTAGACCCCACAGACTGGTCGTAGACCCCACAGACTGGTCGTAGACCCCACAGACTGGTCGTAGATCCCACAGACTGGTCGTAGACCCCACAGACTGGTCGTAGATCCCACAGACTGGTCGTAGACCCCACAGACTGGTCGTTGATCCCACAGACTGGTTGTAGACCCCACAGACTGGTCGTAAACCCCACAGACTGGTCGTAGACCCCACAGACTGGTCGTAGACCCCACAGACTGGTCGTAGATCCCACAGACTGGTCGTAGACCCTACAGACTGGTCGTAGACCCCACAGACTGGTCGTAGATCCCACAGACTGGTCACCGCTCTACACTAATACATCTCCCAAAGGCCTCTGAGTCACTGTAATAAAACTTTTTTGCCTGACATTTAACCTTCCTCTGAGATTTGTGGCTCCAACCTCAGACATTAGCAGCAGAATGATTTATGGACAATACTTATAGATAGGAGAACACTTACTGGGGTATCAGGTATTTCTAGCAGGATCTCAGGATAGTTTAGTGTGTGAGATGGATGGTGTTAGAGCTCGTACTAATGGTTGGACTGTGGTCAGGTTTAGGATTCTAGTTAACGCCTCGGCTAGGTAGCATTATATAGAAATCCTTACACCCAGCAGGTGCAGTGAACCAGGGTGCATGGAGGTAGTGGGGCCCGCTGCACGGGGAACTAGTGAGTTGTGGGGCCCGGTTATCTCCTCCCCACTTCCCTGCACTGGGGCCCACAACTCGCTAGTTCCGCCTCTGCTTACACCTCTAGAGCGAGTCCTTCTCACAGAGGACGAGATGTATAGATGGAGAGTGGAGGCTGCTCTATAGCCTGTAGTTATGCGCTGTGCATACGTTTATCTGTAGAGTTTCATAGCTATGTCTGATTATGGTCTTTGTTAGTGTTTGGTAACATTTTGCAGAACTGGTAAGTAAGGTCTCAGCTTATGGCGGCAAAAGTGTGGAAATCTCACGGGAGACACAAAAGACGCAGGAGACTCAGAAGACACAGGAGATTCTGGACTCTGGGGAGACTCAAGGAGACTCAGGACACTCAGAGGCTTCTCAGGCAGTGAAGTTTATTGGTCAAGGGGTCTTTACAAGGACCGTTACACACTAGTGATCATCCAGAAGTACAGATGGTATAATACATTACATAGTCAAAAAGAACTCTTTATATACTGTTTCTGACACACATGTTGTTAGGGGGTTACCCAGCACCCCAATCCTAGCTGGCACCACAAAGTCTGAGATATTATATCAGATGTTTAGCATTAGGATGTAATAAATTCTCTAAACTTGGTTTTAAAGCAATTTAAATTTAGCAAAATTTACATCACTCCGTGATTTCCAAATTACTTGCTGGTACATTATTCAAATAATCCCTTATCCTTTAAACAGGACATAATACACAGGATTGAAAGATAACGACCCCTACTGTATATTCAGGCTAAAAAGATGAGTTGAAAATACTTAATTAGCATGGGATTTACTGTCTTCCTTTCTTCCAAAAACAAGCTTCCTCCAACATAGTGTATTACCTCATAAATCAATACATGAACAATATAAAATATATATATTCACACTCCCGGCGCTGGGACTTAACCCGGCAGTGCCCATATGTTAAATACACTCATTCATTACATTTAAAAATACATTCTTCACTGTGCGCTGATTGTTAACCCACTGAATGCTGTGGAGACGGTATTACTCTTCCGACGCTGCGGCGCACATTTAAAATACATTTATTTTAATTATATATCTTTTCAATAACTATTTTATATATTAACCCTCCCAGCGCGGGAGCACATTTAAAGATGACCCCTGCAAACGTGTGGTGGACAGAACACTGGACCGGCCCAGTAAGGATTGTTTGATCATGTTAAAAGAATTCTGTAATCAATGTTTTCCATTGTCTGGGAAACTAAACACCACATCTACTATGAGAGAGATATTCCCCTTCACTCGCATCGGTATACCTGGCTCAACATGTACATTGTTCTGCACAGGGTACATAGAAATGTGAACATTAAAAATACCATTTAAATTAAATCAAAAATACAAACTTCACAGTGCTGAAATGTTCACTGAGACCAATAACTGTTTGTTTGGCACAAATGGGTTGATCCCCACAGGAAACCTTGAGAGACCCCACCGCACCCAGCACAAACCCACTATAAACTGGATTATTGTACTGTAGTGTAGAGAGCGTCCACTGACAACACGTTGGCCTGGACCTGGGGATTAATGTCCTCCATTATTGGGGTAACAGGTCTGTCTCTGCAGGAGAATAGAAATTTAATGGTGGTGGGATGGTGCTCACCACTGAGAGCCGGGATCTGGTGCAGGACAGAATATAAAACTACAACAAGTTACATGGGCAGCACATTAATTACCACACTCCTAATCACAAATCTACACCCCTAATATACACATGCCATGCTGGCTCCTATCCCCATGTATATATTGCTTGTGTCTAGTGAAGAAATCATCTACTACCTTCTTTAAAGCTACTAAGGAGACCTAAAAGCACTGCAGCATCATCGGAGAGTCTTCTTCTTCTTCTTCTCCTTCCTCCTTCCTCCTCCCTCCTCCTTCCTTCTCCTTCCTCCTTCCTTCTTCTCCTTCCTCCTAATCTTTCTTCTTCTTCTTCTCCTCCTCCTCTTTCCTCCTCCTTCTTTCTTCTCCTCTTTCTTCCTTCTCCTTCTCCTTCTCCTTCTCCTCCTCCTTCTCCTCCTCCTTCCTCCTTCTTCTTGTTTTTCCTTCTTCATCCTCTTTGTGAAGATACTGGGTTTATCTTCGTGGCTGGCCATCCACTGGTGCCTTACTATGCCAGGGAAGGCTACCAAGTACCTTCTAGGGTTCTAGGAATCTCAGTCATTCAGGCAAATACAGTTAGATAGTAAAGCAATACATTTATTGTAATTAAAACAATCACTAGATTATTATCAGTAAATAAATGCCAGACAGGTTTACCACATTATCTGTCCCTTACCCCACTAGTTTAAGGAGTTACAGTCACCTGGCTGTCCAGACTTGACGACCCATGTATCTCTCTCAGTTGCATATATAGACTCTAGTAGAGAACGACAACTCAAAACCAGATCTTGTACCTTCCATGAATTAAAACCCAGAATAAACACCCATCCGCCCTGGAATGGCTCCTTATATCTACGGTCTAATTTCCACAGAGCTTTCCCCTCTCTGGCCAAACCCCTGGGTCTATTCTTGTTAACCATTGGTCAGTGCTGGACTAGGGGGGGTTGGAGAGGGCAGTGAAGATGAGCTGTCCTTCCACAGAACCTCCCCTGCTAGATGGCCTGTCTGGAATAGTCTTCTGAGAACATTGGACACTAATTAGTTTTCCCCCCTCCAGTATCTTGCAACCTGATTCCTACCCATAATCCTCTGGCTTCACTTTAAGGACAATGAATAACAACCTCACTGCCACATGAACAGTATACAATAAACAATATACATATTTACAATGAGCTACAATGTCCCTTTATCCACATGTATCACTGCAGTGATATTCTATTGAGCTGGGGAACAAAAGAGCAAGGGCTATAAAAAGCACATGCTATAATCCACATTATGTGAGAAACGAGGGGCAGGCAGTTTAGGGTTATATTAATACCTCGTTTCACCACACTCTTCTTCTTCCTTCTTCTCATAGTACAAAACATGGAAGAGGAGGAATAATAAGGACACACAATTGGATGAAATGGGAGCAGACAGGGAGACAGTAGTGAAGACCATGCTGGTGACATCTCACAATCTAATGGGTAGACTGGAGTCATTCTGGTATAACCTTGTGGGCTCAGCGTGGGGTACGTGAGTGGAATTAGGTGGGAGATTTAGAAGCTTTCACGAGGAGCTGATTCTCCAACTAATATCCCTGACTCTGGGAGCTGTGCACTAGTAACATTTGTTATGAAGAAAGAGGTCTATCCAACCACCAGCAACTCCCTCCTAACGAAAACTATTTTCCTCAATAAAATTATGTAGATATTTGTGGATTACGTACATACGGTATAGCTTTAAAATTAGGGTTGTCACCAAACCAGTAGAAGTGCTGAAACTCGGTGCCAAATACTCTTAATGGGACAAAACCATAACTGGTAAAAAAAATACAGAATAGATGATAATCCTCTTTACAATAGAGGATGAATGATGTAATAATACCTGTGTGCCCATGAAACGTGGTTCTTTTCACTACATTATCTTAATCTAATGATTATCGAACTTTAGATCTATTCAATAAGGGAAAGTTTTCGCAATGTCCTCAGGTTGCGGATATCGACCCAATCAGCCCAACTGGGTGATTGGGCGATATCACAGTCATTACTGGGCGGTTGGGTCGATATCACAGTCATTACTGGGCGTTAGGACGATATCACAGTCATTACTGGGCGGTTGGGTCGATATCACAGTCATTACTGGGCGTTAGGACGATATCACAGTCATTACTGGGCGTTAGGACGATATCACAGTCATTACTGGGCGGTTGGGTCGATATCACAGTTATTACTGGGCGTTAGGACGATATCACAGTCATTACTGGGTGGTTGGGTCGATATCACAGTTGGGCCGATATCACAGTCATTACTGGACTGTTAGGCCGATATCACATTAGGGCCGATATCACAGTCATTACTGGGCGCTAGGACGATATCAAAGTTATTACTGGGTGTTGGGCTGATATCACAGTCATTACTGGGCGTTAGGCCGATATCACAGTCATTACTGGGCGTTAGGCCGATATCACAGTCATTACTGGGCGGTTGGGTCGATATCACAGTCATTACTGGGTGTTGGGCCGATATCATAGTCATTACTGAGCGTTAGGCCGATATTACAGTCATTACTGGGCGGTTGGGTCGATATCATAGTCATTACTGAGCATTAGGCCGATATCACAGTCATTACTGGGCGGTTGGGTCGATATCACAGTCATTACTGGGCTGTTGGGCCGATATCACAGTCATTACTGGGTGGTTGGGCCGATATCACAGTCATTACTGGGCGGTTGGGCCGATATCACAGTGCATTACTGGGCGGTTGGGTCGATATCACAGTCATTACTGGGCGGTTGGGTCGATATCACAGTCATTACTGGGCGTTAGGACGATATCACAGTCATTACTGGGCGGTTGGGTCGATATCACAGTTGGGCCGATATCACAGTCATTACTGGACTGTTGGGCCGATATCACATTAGGGCCGATATCACAGTCATTACTGGGCAGTTGGGTCGATATCACAGTCATTACTGGGTAGTTGGGTCGATATCACAGTCATTACTGGGTGTTGGGCCGATATCATAGTCATTACTGAGCGTTAGGCTGATATTACAGTCATTACTGGGCGGTTGGATCGATATCACAGTCATTACTGGGCGGTTGGGCCGATATCACAGTCATTACTGGGCAGTTGGGTCGATATCACAGTCATTACTGGGCAGTTGGGTCGATATCACAGTCATTACTGGGTGGTTGGGTCGATATCACAGTCATTACTGGAAGTTGGGCCGATATCACAGTCATTACTGAGCGTTAGGCCGATATCACAGTCATTACTGGGCGGTTGGGTCGATATCACAGTCATTACTGGGTGGTTGGGTCGATATCACAGTCATTACTGGGTGTTGGGCCGATATCACAGTCATTACTGGGCGTTAGGCCGATATCACAGTCATTACTGGGCGGTTGAGCCAATATCACAGTCATTACTGGGTGGTTGGGTCGATATCACAGTCATTACTGGGCGGTTGGGCCGATATCATAGTCATTACTGGGTGGTTAGGCCGATATCACAGTCATTACTGGGTGGTTGGGTCGATATCACAGTCATTACTGGGCGTTGGGCCGATATCATAGTCATTACTGAGCGTTAGGCCGATATCACAGTCATTACTGGCAGTTGGGTCTATATCACAGTCATTATTGGCAGTTGGGTCGATATCACAGTCATTACTGGGCATTGGGCCGATATTACAGTTATTACTGGGTGGTTGGGCCAATATCTAAGTCATTACTGAGCAGTTGGGCCGATATCACAGTCAATGCTGGGCCGTTGGGCTGATATCACAGTCATTACTGGGCAGTTGGGCCGATATCACAGTCATTACTGGGCGGTTGGGCTGATATCACAGTCATTACTGGGCGGTTAGGTCGATATCACAGTCATTACTAGGTGGCTGGGTCGATATCACAGTCATTACTGGGCAGTTGGACCGATATCACAGTCATTACTGGGCGGTTGGGCCTATATCACAGTCATTACTGGGCAGTTGGGCCGATATCACAGTCATTACTGGGCAGTAAGGCCATTATCACAGTCATTACTGGGCAGTTAGGCCGATATCACAGTCATTACTGGGCAGTTAGGCCATTATCACAGTCATTACTGGGCAGTTGGGCCGATATCACAGTCATTACTGGGCAGTTGGGCCGATATCACAGTCATTACTGGGCAGTTAGGCCATTATCACAGTCATTACTGGGTGGTTGGGCTGATATCACAGTCATTACTGGGCAGTTCGACCGATATCACAGTCATTACTGGGCAGTTGGGCTGGATATCACAGTCATTACTGGACAGTTAGGCCATTATCACAGTCATTACTGGGCAGTTAGGCCCATATCAAAGTCATTACTGGGCGGTTGGGTCGATATCACAGTCATTACTGGGCGATTGGGTCGATATCACAGTCATTACTGGGCGTTGGGCCAATATCACAGTCATTACTCTGTGGTTGTGCTGATATCACAGTCATTACTCTGTGGTTGGGTCGATATCACAGTCATTACTGGGCGGTTGGGTCGATATCACAGTCATTACTGGGCGTTGGGCCGATATCACAGTCATTACTGGGCAGTTGGGTCGATATCACAGTCATTACTGGGTGGTTGGGCTTATATCACAGTCATTACTGGGCAGTTCGACCGATATCACAGTCATTGCTGGGCAGTTGGGCCGATATCACAGTCATTACTGGGCAGTTAGGCCATTATCACAGTCATTACTGGGCAGTTAGGCCCATATCAAAGTCATTACTCTGTGGTTGGGCTGATATCACAGTCATTACTGGGCAGTTAGGCCGATATCACAGTCATTACTGGGTGTTGGGCCCATATCAAAGTCATTACTGGGCAGTTGGACCGATATCACAGTCATTACTGGGCAGTTGGACCGATATCACAGTCATTACTGGGCAGTTGGACCGATATCACAGTCATTACTGGGCAGTTAGGCCCATATCAAAGTCATTACTGGGCGGTTGGACCGATATCACAGTCATTACTGGGCGGTTGGGTCGATATCACAGTCATTACTGGGCGGTTGGGTCGATATCACAGTCATTACTGGGCGTTGGGCCAATATCACAGTCATTACTCTGTGGTTGGGCTGATATCACAGTCATTACTCTGTGGTTGGGCTGATATCATAGTCATTACTGGGCAGTTGGGCCGATATCACAGTCATTACTGGGCAGTTAGGCCAATATCACAGTCATTACTGGGCAGTTAGGCCCATATCAAAGTCATTACTTTGTGGTTGGGCTAATATCACAGTCATTACTGGGCAGTTAGGCCGATATCACAGTCATTACTGGGTGTTGGGCCCATATCAAAGTCATTACTGGGCAGTTGGACCGATATCACAGTCATTACTGGGCAGTTAGGCCCATATCAAAGTCATTACTGGGCGGTTGGACCGATATCACAGTCATTACTGGGCGGTTGGGTCGATATCACAGTCATTACTGGGCGCTGGGCCGATATCACAGTCATTACTGGGCAGTTGGACCGATATCACAGTCATTACTGGGCAGTTAGGCCCATATCAAAGTCATTACTGGGCGGTTGGACCGATATCACAGTCATTACTGGGGAGTTGGACCGATATCACAGTCATTACTGGGCGGTTAGGCCCATATCAAAGTCATTACTGGGCAGTTGGACCGATATCACAGTCATTACTGGGCGGTTAGGCCCATATCAAAGTCATTACTGGGCAGTTGGACCGATATCACAGTCATTACTGGGCGGTTAGGCCCATATCACAGTCATTACTGGGCGGTTGGACCGATATCACAGTCATTACTGGGCGGTTAGGCCCATATCAAAGACATTACTGGGCAGTTGGACCGATATCACAGTCATTACTGGGCGGTTAGGCCCATATCACAGTCATTACTGGGCGGTTGGACCGATATCACAGTCATTACTGGGCGGTTAGGCCCATATCAAAGTCATTACTGGGCAGTTGGACCGATATCACAGTCATTACTGGGCGGTTAGGCCCATATCACAGTCATTACTGGGCGGTTGGACCGATATCACAGTCATTACTGGGCGGTTAGGCCCATATCACAGTCATTACTGGGCAGTTAGGCCATTATCACAGTCATTACTGGGCGGTTAGGCCCATATCACAGTCATTACTGGGCAGTTAGGCCATTATCACAGTCATTACTGGGCAGTTAGGCCTATATCACAGTCATTACTGGGCAGTTAGGCCATTATGACAGTCATTACTGGGCAGTTGGGCCGATATCACAGTCATTACTGGGCAGTTGGGCCGATATCACAGTCATTACTGGGCAGTTAGGCCATTATCACAGTCATTACTGGGTGGTTGGGCTGATATCACAGTCATTACTGGGCAGTTCGACCGATATCACAGTCATTACTGGGCAGTTGGGCTGGATATCACAGTCATTACTGGGCAGTTAGGCCATTATCACAGTCATTACTGGGCAGTTAGGCCCATATCAAAGTCATTACTGGGCGGTTGGGTCGATATCACAGTCATTACTGGGCGTTGGGCCAATATCACAGTCATTACTCTGTGGTTGGGCTGATATCACAGTCATTACTCTGTGGTTGGGCTGATATCATAGTCATTACTGGGCAGTTGGGCCGATATCACAGTCATTACTGGGCAGTTAGGCCAATATCACAGTCATTACTGGGCAGTTAGGCCCATATCAAAGTCATTACTTTGTGGTTGGGCTGATATCACAGTCATTACTGGGCAGTTGGGCCCATATCAAAGTCATTACTGGGCAGTTGGACCGATATCACAGTCATTACTGGGCAGTTGGACCGATATCACAGTCATTACTGGGCGTTAGGCCGATATCACAGTCATTACTGGGCGGTTGAGCCAATATCACAGTCATTACTGGGTGGTTGGGTCGATATCACAGTCATTACTGGGCGGTTGGGCCGATATCATAGTCATTACTGGGTGGTTAGGCCGATATCACAGTCATTACTGGGTGGTTGGGTCGATATCACAGTCATTACTGGGCGTTGGGCCGATATCATAGTCATTACTGAGCGTTAGGCCGATATCACAGTCATTACTGGCAGTTGGGTCTATATCACAGTCATTATTGGCAGTTGGGTCGATATCACAGTCATTACTGGGCATTGGGCCGATATTACAGTTATTACTGGGTGGTTGGGCCAATATCTAAGTCATTACTGAGCAGTTGGGCCGATATCACAGTCAATGCTGGGCCGTTGGGCTGATATCACAGTCATTACTGGGCAGTTGGGCCGATATCACAGTCATTACTGGGCGGTTGGGCTGATATCACAGTCATTACTGGGCGGTTAGGTCGATATCACAGTCATTACTAGGTGGCTGGGTCGATATCACAGTCATTACTGGGCAGTTGGACCGATATCACAGTCATTACTGGGCGGTTGGGCCTATATCACAGTCATTACTGGGCAGTTGGGCCGATATCACAGTCATTACTGGGCAGTTAGGCCATTATCACAGTCATTACTGGGCAGTTAGGCCGATATCACAGTCATTACTGGGCAGTTAGGCCATTATCACAGTCATTACTGGGCAGTTGGGCCGATATCACAGTCATTACTGGGCAGTTGGGCCGATATCACAGTCATTACTGGGCAGTTAGGCCATTATCACAGTCATTACTGGGTGGTTGGGCTGATATCACAGTCATTACTGGGCAGTTCGACCGATATCACAGTCATTACTGGGCAGTTGGGCTGGATATCACAGTCATTACTGGACAGTTAGGCCATTATCACAGTCATTACTGGGCAGTTAGGCCCATATCAAAGTCATTACTGGGCGGTTGGGTCGATATCACAGTCATTACTGGGCGATTGGGTCGATATCACAGTCATTACTGGGCGTTGGGCCAATATCACAGTCATTACTCTGTGGTTGTGCTGATATCACAGTCATTACTCTGTGGTTGGGTCGATATCACAGTCATTACTGGGCGGTTGGGTCGATATCACAGTCATTACTGGGCGTTGGGCCGATATCACAGTCATTACTGGGCAGTTGGGTCGATATCACAGTCATTACTGGGTGGTTGGGCTTATATCACAGTCATTACTGGGCAGTTCGACCGATATCACAGTCATTGCTGGGCAGTTGGGCCGATATCACAGTCATTACTGGGCAGTTAGGCCATTATCACAGTCATTACTGGGCAGTTAGGCCCATATCAAAGTCATTACTCTGTGGTTGGGCTGATATCACAGTCATTACTGGGCAGTTAGGCCGATATCACAGTCATTACTGGGTGTTGGGCCCATATCAAAGTCATTACTGGGCAGTTGGACCGATATCACAGTCATTACTGGGCAGTTGGACCGATATCACAGTCATTACTGGGCAGTTGGACCGATATCACAGTCATTACTGGGCAGTTAGGCCCATATCAAAGTCATTACTGGGCGGTTGGACCGATATCACAGTCATTACTGGGCGGTTGGGTCGATATCACAGTCATTACTGGGCGGTTGGGTCGATATCACAGTCATTACTGGGCGTTGGGCCAATATCACAGTCATTACTCTGTGGTTGGGCTGATATCACAGTCATTACTCTGTGGTTGGGCTGATATCATAGTCATTACTGGGCAGTTGGGCCGATATCACAGTCATTACTGGGCAGTTAGGCCCATATCAAAGTCATTACTCTGTGGTTGGGCTGATATCACAGTCATTACTGGGCAGTTAGGCCGATATCACAGTCATTACTGGGTGTTGGGCCCATATCAAAGTCATTACTGGGCAGTTGGACCGATATCACAGTCATTACTGGGCAGTTGGACCGATATCAGTCATTACTGGGCAGTTGGACCGATATCACAGTCATTACTGGGCAGTTAGGCCCATATCAAAGTCATTACTGGGCGGTTGGACCGATATCACAGTCATTACTGGGCGGTTGGGTCGATATCACAGTCATTACTGGGCGGTTGGGTCGATATCACAGTCATTACTGGGCGTTGGGCCAATATCACAGTCATTACTCTGTGGTTGGGCTGATATCACAGTCATTACTCTGTGGTTGGGCTGATATCATAGTCATTACTGGGCAGTTGGGCCGATATCACAGTCATTACTGGGCAGTTAGGCCAATATCACAGTCATTACTGGGCAGTTAGGCCCATATCAAAGTCATTACTTTGTGGTTGGGCTAATATCACAGTCATTACTGGGCAGTTAGGCCGATATCACAGTCATTACTGGGTGTTGGGCCCATATCAAAGTCATTACTGGGCAGTTGGACCGATATCACAGTCATTACTGGGCAGTTAGGCCCATATCAAAGTCATTACTGGGCGGTTGGACCGATATCACAGTCATTACTGGGCGGTTGGGTCGATATCACAGTCATTACTGGGCGCTGGGCCGATATCACAGTCATTACTGGGCAGTTGGACCGATATCACAGTCATTACTGGGCAGTTAGGCCCATATCAAAGTCATTACTGGGCGGTTGGACCGATATCACAGTCATTACTGGGGAGTTGGACCGATATCACAGTCATTACTGGGCGGTTAGGCCCATATCAAAGTCATTACTGGGCAGTTGGACCGATATCACAGTCATTACTGGGCGGTTAGGCCCATATCAAAGTCATTACTGGGCAGTTGGACCGATATCACAGTCATTACTGGGCGGTTAGGCCCATATCACAGTCATTACTGGGCGGTTGGACCGATATCACAGTCATTACTGGGCGGTTAGGCCCATATCAAAGTCATTACTGGGCAGTTGGACCGATATCACAGTCATTACTGGGCGGTTAGGCCCATATCACAGTCATTACTGGGCGGTTGGACCGATATCACAGTCATTACTGGGCGGTTAGGCCCATATCAAAGTCATTACTGGGCAGTTGGACCGATATCACAGTCATTACTGGGCGGTTAGGCCCATATCACAGTCATTACTGGGCGGTTGGACCGATATCACAGTCATTACTGGGCGGTTAGGCCCATATCACAGTCATTACTGGGCAGTTAGGCCATTATCACAGTCATTACTGGGCGGTTAGGCCCATATCACAGTCATTACTGGGCAGTTAGGCCATTATCACAGTCATTACTGGGCAGTTAGGCCTATATCACAGTCATTACTGGGCAGTTAGGCCATTATGACAGTCATTACTGGGCAGTTGGGCCGATATCACAGTCATTACTGGGCAGTTGGGCCGATATCACAGTCATTACTGGGCAGTTAGGCCATTATCACAGTCATTACTGGGTGGTTGGGCTGATATCACAGTCATTACTGGGCAGTTCGACCGATATCACAGTCATTACTGGGCAGTTGGGCTGGATATCACAGTCATTACTGGGCAGTTAGGCCATTATCACAGTCATTACTGGGCAGTTAGGCCCATATCAAAGTCATTACTGGGCGGTTGGGTCGATATCACAGTCATTACTGGGCGTTGGGCCAATATCACAGTCATTACTCTGTGGTTGGGCTGATATCACAGTCATTACTCTGTGGTTGGGCTGATATCATAGTCATTACTGGGCAGTTGGGCCGATATCACAGTCATTACTGGGCAGTTAGGCCAATATCACAGTCATTACTGGGCAGTTAGGCCCATATCAAAGTCATTACTTTGTGGTTGGGCTGATATCACAGTCATTACTGGGCAGTTGGGCCCATATCAAAGTCATTACTGGGCAGTTGGACCGATATCACAGTCATTACTGGGCAGTTGGACCGATATCACAGTCATTACTGGGCGTTAGGCCGATATCACAGTCATTACTGGGCGGTTGAGCCAATATCACAGTCATTACTGGGTGGTTGGGTCGATATCACAGTCATTACTGGGCGGTTGGGCCGATATCATAGTCATTACTGGGTGGTTAGGCCGATATCACAGTCATTACTGGGTGGTTGGGTCGATATCACAGTCATTACTGGGCGTTGGGCCGATATCATAGTCATTACTGAGCGTTAGGCCGATATCACAGTCATTACTGGCAGTTGGGTCTATATCACAGTCATTATTGGCAGTTGGGTCGATATCACAGTCATTACTGGGCATTGGGCCGATATTACAGTTATTACTGGGTGGTTGGGCCAATATCTAAGTCATTACTGAGCAGTTGGGCCGATATCACAGTCAATGCTGGGCCGTTGGGCTGATATCACAGTCATTACTGGGCAGTTGGGCCGATATCACAGTCATTACTGGGCGGTTGGGCTGATATCACAGTCATTACTGGGCGGTTAGGTCGATATCACAGTCATTACTAGGTGGCTGGGTCGATATCACAGTCATTACTGGGCAGTTGGACCGATATCACAGTCATTACTGGGCGGTTGGGCCTATATCACAGTCATTACTGGGCAGTTGGGCCGATATCACAGTCATTACTGGGCAGTTAGGCCATTATCACAGTCATTACTGGGCAGTTAGGCCGATATCACAGTCATTACTGGGCAGTTAGGCCATTATCACAGTCATTACTGGGCAGTTGGGCCGATATCACAGTCATTACTGGGCAGTTGGGCCGATATCACAGTCATTACTGGGCAGTTAGGCCATTATCACAGTCATTACTGGGTGGTTGGGCTGATATCACAGTCATTACTGGGCAGTTCGACCGATATCACAGTCATTACTGGGCAGTTGGGCTGGATATCACAGTCATTACTGGACAGTTAGGCCATTATCACAGTCATTACTGGGCAGTTAGGCCCATATCAAAGTCATTACTGGGCGGTTGGGTCGATATCACAGTCATTACTGGGCGATTGGGTCGATATCACAGTCATTACTGGGCGTTGGGCCAATATCACAGTCATTACTCTGTGGTTGTGCTGATATCACAGTCATTACTCTGTGGTTGGGTCGATATCACAGTCATTACTGGGCGGTTGGGTCGATATCACAGTCATTACTGGGCGTTGGGCCGATATCACAGTCATTACTGGGCAGTTGGGTCGATATCACAGTCATTACTGGGTGGTTGGGCTTATATCACAGTCATTACTGGGCAGTTCGACCGATATCACAGTCATTGCTGGGCAGTTGGGCCGATATCACAGTCATTACTGGGCAGTTAGGCCATTATCACAGTCATTACTGGGCAGTTAGGCCCATATCAAAGTCATTACTCTGTGGTTGGGCTGATATCACAGTCATTACTGGGCAGTTAGGCCGATATCACAGTCATTACTGGGTGTTGGGCCCATATCAAAGTCATTACTGGGCAGTTGGACCGATATCACAGTCATTACTGGGCAGTTGGACCGATATCACAGTCATTACTGGGCAGTTGGACCGATATCACAGTCATTACTGGGCAGTTAGGCCCATATCAAAGTCATTACTGGGCGGTTGGACCGATATCACAGTCATTACTGGGCGGTTGGGTCGATATCACAGTCATTACTGGGCGGTTGGGTCGATATCACAGTCATTACTGGGCGTTGGGCCAATATCACAGTCATTACTCTGTGGTTGGGCTGATATCACAGTCATTACTCTGTGGTTGGGCTGATATCATAGTCATTACTGGGCAGTTGGGCCGATATCACAGTCATTACTGGGCAGTTAGGCCAATATCACAGTCATTACTGGGCAGTTAGGCCCATATCAAAGTCATTACTTTGTGGTTGGGCTAATATCACAGTCATTACTGGGCAGTTAGGCCGATATCACAGTCATTACTGGGTGTTGGGCCCATATCAAAGTCATTACTGGGCAGTTGGACCGATATCACAGTCATTACTGGGCAGTTAGGCCCATATCAAAGTCATTACTGGGCGGTTGGACCGATATCACAGTCATTACTGGGCGGTTGGGTCGATATCACAGTCATTACTGGGCGCTGGGCCGATATCACAGTCATTACTGGGCAGTTGGACCGATATCACAGTCATTACTGGGCAGTTAGGCCCATATCAAAGTCATTACTGGGCGGTTGGACCGATATCACAGTCATTACTGGGGAGTTGGACCGATATCACAGTCATTACTGGGCGGTTAGGCCCATATCAAAGTCATTACTGGGCAGTTGGACCGATATCACAGTCATTACTGGGCGGTTAGGCCCATATCAAAGTCATTACTGGGCAGTTGGACCGATATCACAGTCATTACTGGGCGGTTAGGCCCATATCACAGTCATTACTGGGCGGTTGGACCGATATCACAGTCATTACTGGGCGGTTAGGCCCATATCAAAGTCATTACTGGGCAGTTGGACCGATATCACAGTCATTACTGGGCGGTTAGGCCCATATCACAGTCATTACTGGGCGGTTGGACCGATATCACAGTCATTACTGGGCGGTTAGGCCCATATCAAAGTCATTACTGGGCAGTTGGACCGATATCACAGTCATTACTGGGCGGTTAGGCCCATATCACAGTCATTACTGGGCGGTTGGACCGATATCACAGTCATTACTGGGCGGTTAGGCCCATATCACAGTCATTACTGGGCAGTTAGGCCATTATCACAGTCATTACTGGGCGGTTAGGCCCATATCACAGTCATTACTGGGCAGTTAGGCCATTATCACAGTCATTACTGGGCAGTTAGGCCTATATCACAGTCATTACTGGGCAGTTAGGCCATTATGACAGTCATTACTGGGCAGTTGGGCCGATATCACAGTCATTACTGGGCAGTTGGGCCGATATCACAGTCATTACTGGGCAGTTAGGCCATTATCACAGTCATTACTGGGTGGTTGGGCTGATATCACAGTCATTACTGGGCAGTTCGACCGATATCACAGTCATTACTGGGCAGTTGGGCTGGATATCACAGTCATTACTGGGCAGTTAGGCCATTATCACAGTCATTACTGGGCAGTTAGGCCCATATCAAAGTCATTACTGGGCGGTTGGGTCGATATCACAGTCATTACTGGGCGTTGGGCCAATATCACAGTCATTACTCTGTGGTTGGGCTGATATCACAGTCATTACTCTGTGGTTGGGCTGATATCATAGTCATTACTGGGCAGTTGGGCCGATATCACAGTCATTACTGGGCAGTTAGGCCAATATCACAGTCATTACTGGGCAGTTAGGCCCATATCAAAGTCATTACTTTGTGGTTGGGCTGATATCACAGTCATTACTGGGCAGTTGGGCCCATATCAAAGTCATTACTGGGCAGTTGGACCGATATCACAGTCATTACTGGGCAGTTGGACCGATATCACAGTCATTACTGGGCGTTAGGCCGATATCACAGTCATTACTGGGCGGTTGAGCCAATATCACAGTCATTACTGGGTGGTTGGGTCGATATCACAGTCATTACTGGGCGGTTGGGCCGATATCATAGTCATTACTGGGTGGTTAGGCCGATATCACAGTCATTACTGGGTGGTTGGGTCGATATCACAGTCATTACTGGGCGTTGGGCCGATATCATAGTCATTACTGAGCGTTAGGCCGATATCACAGTCATTACTGGCAGTTGGGTCTATATCACAGTCATTATTGGCAGTTGGGTCGATATCACAGTCATTACTGGGCATTGGGCCGATATTACAGTTATTACTGGGTGGTTGGGCCAATATCTAAGTCATTACTGAGCAGTTGGGCCGATATCACAGTCAATGCTGGGCCGTTGGGCTGATATCACAGTCATTACTGGGCAGTTGGGCCGATATCACAGTCATTACTGGGCGGTTGGGCTGATATCACAGTCATTACTGGGCGGTTAGGTCGATATCACAGTCATTACTAGGTGGCTGGGTCGATATCACAGTCATTACTGGGCAGTTGGACCGATATCACAGTCATTACTGGGCGGTTGGGCCTATATCACAGTCATTACTGGGCAGTTGGGCCGATATCACAGTCATTACTGGGCAGTTAGGCCATTATCACAGTCATTACTGGGCAGTTAGGCCGATATCACAGTCATTACTGGGCAGTTAGGCCATTATCACAGTCATTACTGGGCAGTTGGGCCGATATCACAGTCATTACTGGGCAGTTGGGCCGATATCACAGTCATTACTGGGCAGTTAGGCCATTATCACAGTCATTACTGGGTGGTTGGGCTGATATCACAGTCATTACTGGGCAGTTCGACCGATATCACAGTCATTACTGGGCAGTTGGGCTGGATATCACAGTCATTACTGGACAGTTAGGCCATTATCACAGTCATTACTGGGCAGTTAGGCCCATATCAAAGTCATTACTGGGCGGTTGGGTCGATATCACAGTCATTACTGGGCGATTGGGTCGATATCACAGTCATTACTGGGCGTTGGGCCAATATCACAGTCATTACTCTGTGGTTGTGCTGATATCACAGTCATTACTCTGTGGTTGGGTCGATATCACAGTCATTACTGGGCGGTTGGGTCGATATCACAGTCATTACTGGGCGTTGGGCCGATATCACAGTCATTACTGGGCAGTTGGGTCGATATCACAGTCATTACTGGGTGGTTGGGCTTATATCACAGTCATTACTGGGCAGTTCGACCGATATCACAGTCATTGCTGGGCAGTTGGGCCGATATCACAGTCATTACTGGGCAGTTAGGCCATTATCACAGTCATTACTGGGCAGTTAGGCCCATATCAAAGTCATTACTCTGTGGTTGGGCTGATATCACAGTCATTACTGGGCAGTTAGGCCGATATCACAGTCATTACTGGGTGTTGGGCCCATATCAAAGTCATTACTGGGCAGTTGGACCGATATCACAGTCATTACTGGGCAGTTGGACCGATATCACAGTCATTACTGGGCAGTTGGACCGATATCACAGTCATTACTGGGCAGTTAGGCCCATATCAAAGTCATTACTGGGCGGTTGGACCGATATCACAGTCATTACTGGGCGGTTGGGTCGATATCACAGTCATTACTGGGCGGTTGGGTCGATATCACAGTCATTACTGGGCGTTGGGCCAATATCACAGTCATTACTCTGTGGTTGGGCTGATATCACAGTCATTACTCTGTGGTTGGGCTGATATCATAGTCATTACTGGGCAGTATGGCCGATATCACAGTCATTACTGGGCAGTTAGGCCAATATCACAGTCATTACTGGGCAGTTAGGCCCATATCAAAGTCATTACTTTGTGGTTGGGCTAATATCACAGTCATTACTGGGCAGTTAGGCCGATATCACAGTCATTACTGGGTGTTGGGCCCATATCAAAGTCATTACTGGGCAGTTGGACCGATATCACAGTCATTACTGGGCAGTTAGGCCCATATCAAAGTCATTACTGGGCGGTTGGACCGATATCACAGTCATTACTGGGCGGTTGGGTCGATATCACAGTCATTACTGGGCGCTGGGCCGATATCACAGTCATTACTGGGCAGTTGGACCGATATCACAGTCATTACTGGGCAGTTAGGCCCATATCAAAGTCATTACTGGGCGGTTGGACCGATATCACAGTCATTACTGGGGAGTTGGACCGATATCACAGTCATTACTGGGCGGTTAGGCCCATATCAAAGTCATTACTGGGCAGTTGGACCGATATCACAGTCATTACTGGGCGGTTAGGCCCATATCAAAGTCATTACTGGGCAGTTGGACCGATATCACAGTCATTACTGGGCGGTTAGGCCCATATCACAGTCATTACTGGGCGGTTGGACCGATATCACAGTCATTACTGGGCGGTTAGGCCCATATCAAAGTCATTACTGGGCAGTTGGACCGATATCACAGTCATTACTGGGCGGTTAGGCCCATATCACAGTCATTACTGGGCGGTTGGACCGATATCACAGTCATTACTGGGCGGTTAGGCCCATATCAAAGTCATTACTGGGCAGTTGGACCGATATCACAGTCATTACTGGGCGGTTAGGCCCATATCACAGTCATTACTGGGCGGTTGGACCGATATCACAGTCATTACTGGGCGGTTAGGCCCATATCACAGTCATTACTGGGCAGTTAGGCCATTATCACAGTCATTACTGGGCGGTTAGGCCCATATCACAGTCATTACTGGGCAGTTAGGCCATTATCACAGTCATTACTGGGCAGTTAGGCCTATATCACAGTCATTACTGGGCAGTTAGGCCATTATGACAGTCATTACTGGGCAGTTGGGCCGATATCACAGTCATTACTGGGCAGTTGGGCCGATATCACAGTCATTACTGGGCAGTTAGGCCATTATCACAGTCATTACTGGGTGGTTGGGCTGATATCACAGTCATTACTGGGCAGTTCGACCGATATCACAGTCATTACTGGGCAGTTGGGCTGGATATCACAGTCATTACTGGGCAGTTAGGCCATTATCACAGTCATTACTGGGCAGTTAGGCCCATATCAAAGTCATTACTGGGCGGTTGGGTCGATATCACAGTCATTACTGGGCGTTGGGCCAATATCACAGTCATTACTCTGTGGTTGGGCTGATATCATAGTCATTACTGGGCAGTTGGGCCGATATCACAGTCATTACTGGGCAGTTAGGCCAATATCACAGTCATTACTGGGCAGTTAGGCCCATATCAAAGTCATTACTTTGTGGTTGGGCTGATATCACAGTCATTACTGGGCAGTTGGGCCCATATCAAAGTCATTACTGGGCAGTTGGACCGATATCACAGTCATTACTGGGCAGTTGGACCGATATCACAGTCATTACTGGGCAGTTAGGCCCATATCAAAGTCATTACTGGGCAGTTGGACCGATATCACAGTCATTACTGGGCAGTTGGACCGATATCACAGTCATTACTGGGCAGTTAGGCCCATATCAAAGTCATTACTGGGCGGTTGGGTCGATATCACAGTCATTACTGGGCAGTTGGACCGATATCACAGTCATTACTGGGCAGTTGGACCGATATCACAGTCATTACTGGGCAGTTAGGCCCATATCAAAGTCATTACTGGGCGGTTGGACCGATATCACAGTCATTACTGGGCGGTTGGGCTGATATCACAGTCATTACTGGGCGGTTGGACCGATATCACAGTCATTACTGGGCGGTTAGGCCCATATCAAAGTCATTACTGGGCAGTTGGACCGATATCACAGTCATTACTGGGCAGTTGGGCCCATATCACAGTCATTACTGGGCGGTTGGACCGATATCACAGTCATTACTGGGCAGTTGGGCTGATATCACAGTCATTACTGAGCGTTAGGCCGATATCACAGTCATTACTGGGCGGTTGGACCGATATCACAGTCATTACTGGGCGGTTGGGTCGATATCACAGTCATTACTGGGCGCTGGGTCGATATCACAGTCATTACTGGGCAGTTGGACCGATATCACAGTCATTACTGGGCGGTTAGGCCCATATCACAGTCATTACTGGGCAGTTAGGCCATTATCACAGTCATTACTGGGCAGTTAGGCCCATATCAAAGTCATTACTGGGCAGTTGGACCGATATCACAGTCATTACTGGGCAGTTAGGCTCATATCAAAGTCATTACTGGGCGGTTGGGTCGATATCACAGTCATTACTGGGCAGTTGGACCGATATCACAGTCATTACTGGGCAGTTGGACCGATATCACAGTCATTACTGGGCAGTTAGGCCCATATCAAAGTCATTACTGGGCGGTTGGACCGATATCACAGTCATTACTGGGCGGTTGGGCTGATATCACAGTCATTACTGGGCGGTTAGGCCGATATCACAGTCATTACTGGGCGGTTGGACCGATATCACAGTCATTACTGGGCGGTTGGACCGATATCACAGTCATTACTGGGCGGTTAGGCCCATATCAAAGTCATTACTGGGCAGTTGGACCGATATCACAGTCATTACTGGGCGGTTAGGCCCATATCAAAGTCATTACTGGGCAGTTGGACCGATATCACAGTCATTACTGGGCAGTTGGGCCCATATCACAGTCATTACTGGGCGGTTGGACCGATATCACAGTCATTACTGGGCAGTTGGGCTGATATCACAGTCATTACTGAGCGTTAGGCCGATATCACAGTCATTACTGGGCGGTTGGACCGATATCACAGTCATTACTGGGCGGTTGGGTCGATATCACAGTCATTACTGGGCGCTGGGTCGATATCACAGTCATTACTGGGCAGTTGGACCGATATCACAGTCATTACTGGGCAGTTAGGCCCATATCAAAGTCATTACTGGTCGGTTGGACCGATATCACAGTCATTACTGGGGAGTTGGACCGATATCACAGTCATTACTGGGCGGTTAGGCCCATATCAAAGTCATTACTGGGCAGTTGGACCGATATCACAGTCATTACTGGGCGGTTAGGCCCATATCAAAGTCATTACTGGGCAGTTGGACCGATATCACAGTCATTACTGGGCGGTTGGACCGATATCACAGTCATTACTGGGCGGTTAGGCCCATATCACAGTCATTACTGGGCAGTTGGACCGATATCACAGTCATTACTGGGCGGTTAGGCCCATATCAAAGTCATTACTGGGCAGTTGGACCGATATCACAGTCATTACTGGGCGGTTAGGCCCATATCACAGTCATTACTGGGCGGTTGGACCGATATCACAGTCATTACTGGGCAGTTGGGCTGATATCACAGTCATTACTGAGCGTTAGGCCGATATCACAGTCATTACTGGGTGGTTGGGCTGATATCACAGTCATTACTGGGCAGTTAGGCCCATATCAAAGTTATTACTGGGCGGTTGGACCGATATCACAGTCATTACTGGGCGGTTGGGTCGATATCACAGTCATTACTGGGTGCTGGGCCGATATCACAGTCATTACTGGGCAGTTGGACCGATATCACAGTCATTACTGGGCAGTTAGGCCCATATCAAAGTCATTACTGGGCGGTTGGACCCATATCACAGTCATTACTGGGCGGTTAGGCCGATATCACAGTCATTACTGGGCGGTTAGGCCCATATCACAGTCATTACTGGGCGGTTGGGTCGATATCACAGTCATTACTGGGCGGTTAGGCCGATATCACAGTCATTACTGGGCGGTTGGACCGATATCACAGTCATTACTGGGCGGTTAGGCCCATATCAAAGTCATTACTGGGCAGTTGAACCGATATCACAGTCATTACTGGGCGGTTAGGCCCATATCAAAGTCATTACTGGGCAGTTGGACCGATATCACAGTCATTACTGGGCGGTTAGGCCGATATCACAGTCATTACTGGGCAGTTGGGTCGATATCACAGTCATTACTGGGCGGTTGGGTCGATATCACAGTCATTACTGGGCGGTTAGGCCGATATCACAGTCATTACTGGGCGGTTGGACCGATATCACAGTCATTACTGGGCGGTTAGGCCCATATCAAAGTCATTACTGGGCAGTTAGGCCCATATCACAGTCATTACTGGGCGGTTGGGTCGATATCACAGTCATTACTGGGCATTGGGCCGATATCAAAGTGAGTGTCGCCTCAAAATAACTGTGATTTCATACTACAATCCCATTGAAACCGAGAGTTCCATTGTAAACATTGTTGATAGCGCAGCAGGAAGATAATTGCTTTCAGACAATTTGGAAAGATTGGGTCCGAGAAGGGTGACAAAACTGATAAAGGGTATGGAGTCATTAAGTTATGAGGAAAGGTTAGCCAGTTTAGGCATGTTTACTTTAGAAAAGAGGCGTCTAAGGGGAGATATGATTACTATGTACAAATACATTAAGGGTCAATACAGAGAACTTTCATGGGAACTTATTACCCCAAGGACTATACACAGGACACGCGGTCACCCCCTAAGGTTAGAGGAGAGGAAATTTCACAACCAGCAAAGGAAGGGGTTCTTTACAGTAAGGGCAGTCAAGATATGGAATTCACTGCGGTTGCTTCATCTGGATCAATTTCAAGTATAGGAGGGATCACAGGAGATCCAAAATAGGTTGAATTTGATGGACTGGTGTCTTTTTTTTAACCTCATCAACTATGTTACAATTGTATAATAACCATTAGTGTGATTCAGGCTGTGGAATTACCGGATAATTGATACAATAACGATATAGGATGTAATGCAGCCTGGTCACTCACTGCTCTGTATATTTCTGCAAAACTTCCCATGAGTTTGTATTAACAAATTTGCAGATGATGAAGGATTGTGGTTCATTAAACTTGTTTTCTGTTCCTGAAGGAGGGAAGTTGGCACCTCTCCTGCCGGTACACAGCCCTGGCACAAACAGCATTTCCTGCAAAGGCTTTTGTTGTGTTTATAAATGAATCATATTTTCTGCTAAGAAAAGCTCATTAGAGAATGAAACATGTTCAGCTGATTGTCTGGTAATTATTGTATTATATCTTAATATGGATGTCTTGCATAGTCCCCTAATATCCTTGTAATGTCAGAGTAACAGGGAGATCTCCTGCTCTCCAGAGAGACCAGACAATTCTCCCGCAAGAGCGCTTCCCTGTCTGGAGCATGGGTTTCCTCCCACACTCCAAAAACATACTAGTAGGTTAATTGGCTGCTATTAGATTGACCCTAGTCTCTCTCTGTCTGTCTGTGTGTGTTAATGAATTTAGACTGTAAGCTCCAATGGGGCAGGGACTGATGTGAGTGAGTTCTCTGTACAGCGCTGCGGAATTAGTGGTGCTATATAAATAGATGATGATGACTTTATATGCAAACTTCATGATTAATCCTTCGTGTTTTAGTTTTGGCAAAACCGCCCTCGTGTGTTTTGCTTTTGGTTTTGAATTTTTTAGAAAAAATCCTAAAATATGCTAAAATCACATAATTTTTTCTCTTTTTTTGTTCCTACATTATTATTAACCTCAATAACACTAATTTCAAGTCATTTGCAGTCAATTTTGCCCACCTCACAATATTACTGCAGCGACCTGGCTGGATGGTAAGCGACAGAGCAATGACACAAACACACGGCAGTTCCTACCACATCTAGGACACATTGACACACAGCAGTGGCAGAAAAGAAAAATGGGGGTCCGCCCTTCCTCCCATCCACCGTTATTTTGGATCTTAAAAAGGAAAAAAAACAAAACTCGCGAGATCCACTGATGTAACAATGACGTTTTGAATCGTTTTAAATTCCAAGAGTGCGCAAAAGTACCAAGCTGGCTCAGCTGAGCCTGAGCATCTCTACCCTAAAGTAATTTACAACTTAGTGCCCGGCCCTGTCGCTGGTATATGCGTCATTGCTCAGTGGGACTGATCTGCCTGTATCGGGGCAGTTGGCAGCTGTGCGTTAATAGAAGAGATCAGCAATCCTGGCAGCTCCCCCGTCACCATAAACATACCCCAACCCCTGTTTTCTGCTGTGCAAGGCTTTAGTGATACCCCGCTACACCCAGAGGTATCTTCACCTAGACAGCAGAGCTTACAATCACACGTATGGCTGACCTGGTTGGAGAGCCGTCTCATTGCGGTCAGCTAAGCACTGGATAGTCAGGGAGCAACTGTCTCCATACTCAGGTGTTTTAAGGAAGGGGGCCGGCGGCTGCACAGCATTTCCTAAATCGCTGGGTATGACCCCCGAAGCCATGACATGCTCTCAATGTAAAGCCCCACACCCCAGCATCGCTTGTGCGGCACCTGCACTCTCTCCCAAATCCCACATGATAAATGTTGGGAGGTCTGTATTAATGTGCGCACTATACAAGAGAAATATTACTTTATTATCACTAACAAGGTAGAAACTCATTTAAATATTTGCAGCAGAAAAAAAAATCTGCATTTTTAAAAATTCATTCCAACAGTTTACAAACTGCTTCCTGTTCCGGCTGCCCCTGTCCTACCCCCCCAGGTCACAGCGTGTGGGTTACTAACATTGCTCAAAGGTGCAAATCTGCACACAAACCACAGCGACCAATCAGCTGCTTCCTTCCATCATCTCCTCTACACCAAGCGAAAGCTGCCGGCTGGTTGGTTGTCACGGTTTTAGTGTTAAGACTCAGAAAAGACTGAAGATTGTTTCTCTGACAGTTCATCGCGTCAGGGAGCCCACCCCAGGACAAGGCAAACAGAGTCCGTCAGATGGGCCCACAGCAGCTGCTGGATAAACTGTAAATCCCACAGAGGTCTAGAGTTTCTCCCCCAGCCTCACATGTGGAGCCAGCTGTCTGCTCCCACTCAGGAAAAGTCACGTTCACCCGTTAAACTGGCAAAGCTGCAATAAGTGAGACTGTCAGCACTCACAGGGGCTACAATAATTGTGAAATTAATCAATGGGGCGACAGTAACAGGTGCCTGATGGAGGCCGGGGGGGGGACGAATATGATACCGTTTATCAGTGTAAGATTTCACGCCAAGAAGATCCTGAAACATACATGCACTCGTGTCCTTTACGTGTCCGGTGACGGAAGCGACCTGTGAGGCGGAGAAGAGACAGATAAATTCTAACTCTGATCCGTTCTCATCAATTTCTAATAGAAAAAAAAATATTGTCCTTGCTGATCCAGACTCAAATGACAAAAACAATAGTTCTGAAGCAGCGCTTTATTTACTGATTAGCCTGTAAGACGCCTCGTTGTCATCAAGTGCAATAACAGTGGGGTTTTTATCGCCACGTATCGACGCAATTTATCAATAAAACGTTCGCAAGGCCGGTCTGTGACAATATGCGCACACGAAAGTCGTCCAGTCGGCTCTCCCATGCGCAGTAGAACTGAACGTCCAGACTTTGACTTTCAGTTGCACTTGGTAAGACAAAATGTATTTTATTTTTTAAATAGTTAAAAATAGATACAAAATATAATACAAATAAAAAGTATTGAATTATCCACCATTGGAAAAAATGCTTTGTATCAATATTAAATCATTTTCTCATTCATTTTCTTCTGTTATCGCCATCCCAGGATGGCACGTACCGCTGCGATCCAGGAGACGGCCGGTGAAGGGGACCGCTGGTCGCTGCCGGTAAGCCCTCGATATGTAGGATGAAGCCCTAGACACACATCGCTCACTCCCGTTATTGTTCTTGCCATTCTCTGAGCTGTTTCTATTGGACGGAACGTACAATAATCTGTTTATTGGGCAGCATCAGAACAACAAGTGGCCCTATCTCCGTGTATCTTCCCGTATCTCTATGAAGAGATGATTTCTCCAGCTCTGCTGAATGTGCCGGAAGTTAAGAACTGGGATATTTTACAATGGTTTGTAGTATAGTAGAAGCCGCGCTTTGCTGCGTTGTAACCGGCCGACATCCCGCTGGGCTGCACTTGGGGTATTACATCAGGGGGAGAAGGCTCATTGCATTGGATTATCTGCCGGGAAGGGGTTAATGTCTCCCAGAATGAAGCCATCCCACCCAGCTGGGGGGACATTCCACAGAATGGGATTCCAGGATGAGGCCTCTCTGCTTCCAATCAGCAGATTTACCAGATGCTCAGCGTCAGACTGTGCTGTAAGTTATTGCAGATCCTGGCGTAACAGGGGGTGTCTGGGGGGGGGGTAATGAATCTCTGTCACAGGCAGCCCAGACATACAGTCACCACTCAGTAGGGGCAGGAACCCTGGGCTGACAGGGATTGTGCCCCTAGTATCTGTCTATATATTTGTAGGGTGTCAGAGGGGCTCCTTTATACCCCTCTCGGGGACCAGGAAGATCTTGTATCCTACACAGGATTCCTCCCTGTCTCTATCTCCCCATATTATCTATTATTATTCAAAATTCTAGAACGATTGGCTGTAGACAGATTGATAAATGAGTTGTACATAAAAGATCTGCAATTTCTCTCTCGAACTGATATATTACTCTCTGATTCTAATCCTGAATAATACAGTGGATACAAATCTCTAGTTGTCAGATAAGTAGTTTTCCAGACAGAACAGAAGACAGAAGAAAAACTCACTATCTGGGTAGAGCGAGGGTCTCCCGATGTCGGAGTTACCCTTCGGCTGTTTATCAGTGCAGACTAGCGGAGATTTATTTATCATGATTGTTTATTTATAGAGCTCCGCCATACTGCGCTGTACAGAGAATATTTAATCATTCACATCAGTCCCTTCCCCCGCTGGGTATTTTACTCCGTTACCAAATCCGCACTAAGGTGCTGCGATTCAGCCTTATTCCACAGCCCGAGTATTGATCACATGGGTAAGTATTTTACACCCGGGCAGACAACTGAATAACTGTGAAACATTTTATGGACAAGTAATCAATTGAACTATAAACAGTAAAATAATACGAAAAGAGGGCAGATTGCAAATACCACACTCATCAAACCAATCCCTGGGGTATTCCGGACAAGTTCAGTGGCTTGAGGCTTTCTCGTTATTACCTCCAGATAGGTATCGGTCCAGCCCAAGTATCACCCTGCTTTTGGTGGGCATGCTGCGGTGCAAAGTCTGATACAGTTCTGGAACAGAAAAAGCAAATGTCATCATCCTTCCTTTAGTCCTCCAATACCTGACTGTGTTATCCCCAGCCAGTCCTGCCTACAAGTCTCCCGACTGGTCCCTGGGCAACTCTCTTTATGCTGTCTCGGGTTTCATTGATGATGTGTTCTCAGTACAATGGAGGGCTATCCTTCCCGGTAACCCTGATTGGTGGCCCTTACCTGCAAGGGGTTGGATAGCGACCACCTACAGATAAGGGTCAGCACGATAGACCTGGTCCACCATCAACAAAGGGGCAAAATAACTCAATATAATGTCAAGTTGTTGCCCCCCCCCCCCCAGAAATTATCCTGTGATTGGATCACTTATAAATAACTTCTTTTATAAATATATTTCAATTAGTGGCAAGGTGCGCCGATGTATATCATTGCAAATGTACTGATTTTTGTATTAGAAATGTATGCATATGTTGGAGGGAATGTGTTTTTGTAAGAAAGGAAATCTCATGCTAATTAGGCCTTCTATTTATGAGTGACCAAGACCTTTTTTAGCCTGAATGCACAGGAGGGTGTCGTTAGACTTTCATCCTGTGTCTTAGAGAGATAGGAAACCTAATAGCAAGTAATTTAGGAAATCACAGATTGATGTAAATTGTGATAAAGTTTTAATTGCATTTAAATCCAGGTTTAGAGAACATATTACATGCTGATGCTAATCATTGAATGTAATATCTCAGACTTTGTGGTGCCAGATAGGAAAGGGAGCTGGTGGTTCAGAAACAGTATATAAAGGAAATGGGTACGAAATCCAGATGGAAGAAATACTGACACATCCTGTTGACATGAAAATGCCAAAAGGCTAAATGCCGGAATTTGACTTTCCCCGACACAGATAAAATACCGGCATTGTGATTGCCGACAATGAAAATGTCTGCAGCCCCAATGCAGACATTAAATGTCAGTGGATCCAGCGGCTATACAGCATACAACATAAGAAAATATAAATCTAGGGTTAACATTGCATCATTGGTTAAATACATATAACGCTCCCCTGTGGTGTAAGTGTGGAGATGGTGCCCGAGAAGCGGGCGAAGGTGCCCGCCATCGCTATGCCCCTGGAGGGGCTGAAGATATACCTGGTGCCCGGGAAGGGGATGAAGAGTCCCCCGGCAGCTGAGCCCTGCAAGTGGGTGAAGAAAGAAGAGGAGAAGTACTCACCCGTCCAGCGATCCAGCGGCGGTGAGTATAACTTTCTTTCTGCAGGTCCCGTCCGCGGAGGAAGGATGAGCCAATCAGGGCTCATCTTTCCCCGCTGGCCAATCAGCGGCCGGATGCGCGAGCCAATCGCGGCTCGCGCCCGGCCATTCAAAAGATTGGCGCCGACGCGAGCCAATCAGCGCTCGCGCCGGCGGATGACGTCACGCCGGCGACTATATAAGTCGCCGGGTGGCGCCATTTTGCCAGAAGTCCGTCGGCGGAGAAGAGAGAGGACGTCTCTCCACGACGTCGAGCCAGAAGACCAGCGGCAGCGGCGGCAGGGGGCCCTTGTAAGGGCCGTGAGCTACCCTGCCGCCAGAAGACTTCTATCAAGGCACCGGAGCGGAGATCGTCGGCGGGGAGCCCTTGTCAGGGCTGAGAGCGCCCCCGCCCCAGCTGCAAGTGGAGACCCAGCGCCGAAGCGGAGAAGAGGCGCCGCCGGCTGGAGGGTCTGGAAGACCCGCAGAAGAAAACAGAAGACGGCGTGTCAAGTTGAGTATCCTGCGCAGAGCAGGTAAGTATACTCAACGTAAATTCGGGCACTAGGCCCGTGGGCACAGCCGGGCACAAGGCCCGTTGGCACTCTAAAGTAGGGGCACAAGGCCCAGGGACCTGGGCACTAGGCCCCAACGAGTTTAGTGGGCCAGTAGGCCATTAGTATATCTATATAAAGGGGACAAGCCCCTGTTAGTTAGAGAGGGGGACTCAGAGCCCCAGGTGTACAAGGGCACAAGGCCCTTAGGTAGTTAGGGGCCTAGAGGCCATAGGAAGGCCAGAGGGCCTGGTTAGGGGCTGGTAGCCCATCTGCTATTAAGGGCACAAGGCCCCAGTCAGTTAGGAAGGCCACAGGCCTCAGGCAGGGGCTAGGACCCCTAGGTAGTAGGGCATAAGGCCCTAGTGAGTGGGCTCAGAGCCCTGGGTTAGAGAGGGGGCTGAGGCCCATTAGTCAGAGCAGAAGGCTCTGTGTGTAGCTGGGCAGAGACCCATGGTGTGTAGGGCCTAAGGCCCTGGTGGTGTGAGGTAGAGGCGTGGGAGCCTCGTGAGAGTAGGCGCGGTCCTGTGTGAGGTGAGCACACGTGGTTAGGAGGTACGGTCGAGCGTAGGCTCCCGTGGTGCTGTAGCAACCTGCTGGTTGGCTAGCAGCGGTGTGTTCGGGTAAGTAGCGGCAAAGTACTGTAGACTGTATCTATTTATTCTGTCTGTGTGGCGAGTGTAGTTTACATTACAGTATTTTGGTGTGCTTTCTAACTGTGTCCAGGGGCAAGACGTCAGGCCCCCATTAAAGGTAGGCTCTTGTTTCCTGTGGTTTTCCTGTGCTAACCCGTGCTGTGTGGGGACAAGTGTAAGTAACAGCATACACATAGTCAGGGGAGAACACACGTAGTGTCCCTGTCCCTTAGGTCCCCGGGGTCACACTGGTACCCAAGGGGGGTGGCTGAGTGAGTTGGTGGCAGTGCAGCACACCTTGAGGCAGTTCCAGGGGCGGCCGTGGTTCTGATCAAGGGTCCTCAAGGCCGGTTCCGTGCAGGTGGACCTGTGGTTCCGGACGAAGGGACACGTGTGAGATACCCGAGTACAGGCAGTCGGGCGGTTCAGTTCGATCGGCTGTTCCGTGCGGCAGTCGGCCCGCGGGTTAGTGTGCTGTTTTACTGAGCCTCAGCCGGGCTTAAAGAACCCGTACTTGGGGCCTGTGTGTGACTCCATAGCAAGAAGGCAGCTTCTTGGTAAGACCTGGGTGAGGGGGTTAGGAACCGCCCTCCGGTTTAGGCTGTGAACACCGGCTGGTGTTCCCCGTAGCGTGTAACTAGTAGCTCCGTTAGTGCACCACATTTAGTTGGTCCTAGTGTTTGACGTAGTTGCGTTGCCGACCATTAGAACGTTGCTAGGGTCGGGTCGCCGTTTGTAGTTAGTCCAGTTTGTGGGTGCCATCTTAGTTCACGGAGAGCGTAGAGGGAGGCTGTGTGTCTTGTCATCCGCAGGAGTCGGGAAGGTGCAGGAGAACCGGATCGGAAGTGGGAGTGTCCCGGTGAGTATCACGCTCGATTCCTCCTTTCGGTTAGGCCCTCACCGGCAGGTGTGTGAGGCACTTGAGGCGGGATTAGTCCTCGGATTAGTCTTGGCCTTCAGTGCCTGTAGTCCCCCGCGTCTTGGCAAGAATAAACTGAGGAGGCGGCAAGGAGTTTGGACTGACCGTGTCCTTGTGCTTTGCCGTAGTCTCGGACAGCCCTTACCTGGTAGGCACGGCCGTAATCTCTGTCTCTATCTCAGAGGGACGTGATTGGAGGTGACTGCGGCTGCGGATCTGCTGGGATAGGATCGCAGCTGGGAAAGTGGAAGCGGACTGGAGGTGACCATCGTTTACAAGGTAAATTCTTTTGTGTGCGTCTGTCCCTGTCTTTTCCCCGCAGGGGGCGTTACATTTTGGCGTAGTCGGCAGGATCAACGATGGCTCATCGGGGGATCATTCCGCTGTACGAGGGATACAGCTGTGTCATCTCTCGTGACGAAGTGGCAGCGTTCACGAAGCAAATCCTGGAACGTTGTGAGACAAGGAAGAAGAAGAGCAAAGGTACTAAACGGCAACCGGTGGAAGAAATGCTGTGCTGGAAGTGTGGGTTGCCTGGACACTTCGCATACCAGTGCCCAGTTGCCGAGGAGCTCTTTGATGAATGGGAGGACGAAGAAGTCTCCGATGAATGGGAAGACGTAGAAGTCTTCGAGTGGAAGGACGAGGGAGCCGTCCATCCATGGTCTCAAGAGAAGTCGGAATCTGGAGGGAAGGATCGGCAGAGCCTGCTGACTGTTGGATCGCAGGTGATCGTCCCGTCCAAGCAAGATTCGCGACAGGAATACCCGCGTCAGCCGGATGCTGGAGCTGGGGTATTGGAGACGTCGGATACGTCAGACGACTTGTCCGTGGCTGTGGAAGAGTTGGTCCCTGAAGACGAAGGGAGAACTGAGCAGACCCTCCACGGGGCAACGTTGTGTCCGGAGACATGTGAAGATGTCTGCCCGGTGGTACCTGAGAGGATGGAAGCCATCAGTACCCCGGAAGAGAGAGCTGCTGAAGAAGTACTGCCTGACGAAGACTGTACTTTAGAGAGCGCAGCTGGAGAGTGGTGGATGTTATCACCTTCTGAAGAAGCTTCCCGCACAACCGAGGAGGTATCGGACGGATGGGAGGTTCCGGCAGGTGCTGAGGAAGAGACTCCCTGGATACCGACTTCGGGCGAGGAAGTTGCCAGGATGGTGTGGATCCTGCGCGAGAGGGCTTTACCGCGAAGGACCCGGTGGACGCAAGTCAGGGATGCCGGTAAGCGACCCTTGGAGGTGGACGTAGAGGAGAAGACGTCGATTGTGGGGACCACAATGGAAAAAGGCGGCGGAAATGTGGAGATGGTGCCCGAGAAGCGGGCGAAGGTGCCCGCCATCGCTATGCCCCTGGAGGGGCTGAAGATATACCTGGTGCCCGGGAAGGGGATGAAGAGTCCCCCGGCAGCTGAGCCCTGCAAGTGGGTGAAGAAAGAAGAGGAGAAGTACTCACCCGTCCAGCGATCCAGCGGCGGTGAGTATAACTTTCTTTCTGCAGGTCCCGTCCGCGGAGGAAGGATGAGCCAATCAGGGCTCATCTTTCCCCGCTGGCCAATCAGCGGCCGGATGCGCGAGCCAATCGCGGCTCGCGCCCGGCCATTCAAAAGATTGGCGCCGACGCGAGCCAATCAGCGCTCGCGCCGGCGGATGACGTCACGCCAGCGACTATATAAGTCGCCGGGTGGCGCCATTTTGCCAGAAGTCCGTCGGCGGAGAAGAGAGAGGACGTCTCTCCACGACGTCGAGCCAGAAGACCAGCGGCAGCGGCGGCAGGGGGCCCTTGTAAGGGCCGTGAGCTACCCTGCCGCCAGAAGACTTCTATCAAGGCACCGGAGCGGAGATCGTCGGCGGGGAGCCCTTGTCAGGGCTGAGAGCGCCCCCGCCCCAGCTGCAAGTGGAGACCCAGCGCCGAAGCGGAGAAGAGGCGCCGCCGGCTGGAGGGTCTGGAAGACCCGCAGAAGAAAACAGAAGACGGCGTGTCAAGTTGAGTATCCTGCGCAGAGCAGGTAAGTATACTCAACGTAAATTCGGGCACTAGGCCCGTGGGCACAGCCGGGCACAAGGCCCGTTGGCACTCTAAAGTAGGGGCACAAGGCCCAGGGACCTGGGCACTAGGCCCCAACGAGTTTAGTGGGCCAGTAGGCCATTAGTATATCTATATAAAGGGGACAAGCCCCTGTTAGTTAGAGAGGGGGACTCAGAGCCCCAGGTGTACAAGGGCACAAGGCCCTTAGGTAGTTAGGGGCCTAGAGGCCATAGGAAGGCCAGAGGGCCTGGTTAGGGGCTGGTAGCCCATCTGCTATTAAGGGCACAAGGCCCCAGTCAGTTAGGAAGGCCACAGGCCTCAGGCAGGGGCTAGGACCCCTAGGTAGTAGGGCATAAGGCCCTAGTGAGTGGGCTCAGAGCCCTGGGTTAGAGAGGGGGCTGAGGCCCATTAGTCAGAGCAGAAGGCTCTGTGTGTAGCTGGGCAGAGACCCATGGTGTGTAGGGCCTAAGGCCCTGGTGGTGTGAGGTAGAGGCGTGGGAGCCTCGTGAGAGTAGGCTCGGTCCTGTGTGAGGTGAGCACACGTGGTTAGGAGGTACGGTCGAGCGTAGGCTCCCGTGGTGCTGTAGCAACCTGCTGGTTGGCTAGCAGCGGTGTGTTCGGGTAAGTAGCGGCAAAGTACTGTAGACTGTATCTATTTATTCTGTCTGTGTGGCGAGTGTAGTTTACATTACAGTATTTTGGTGTGCTTTCTAACTGTGTCCAGGGGCAAGACGTCAGGCCCCCATTAAAGGTAGGCTCTTGTTTCCTGTGGTTTTCCTGTGCTAACCCGTGCTGTGTGGGGACAAGTGTAAGTAACAGCATACACATAGTCAGGGGAGAACACACGTAGTGTCCCTGTCCCTTAGGTCCCCGGGGTCACACTGGTACCCAAGGGGGGTGGCTGAGTGAGTTGGTGGCAGTGCAGCACACCTTGAGGCAGTTCCAGGGGCGGCCGTGGTTCTGATCAAGGGTCCTCAAGGCCGGTTCCGTGCAGGTGGACCTGTGGTTCCGGACGAAGGGACACGTGTGAGATACCCGAGTACAGGCAGTCGGGCGGTTCAGTTCGATCGGCTGTTCCGTGCGGCAGTCGGCCCGCGGGTTAGTGTGCTGTTTTACTGAGCCTCAGCCGGGCTTAAAGAACCCGTACTTGGGGCCTGTGTGTGACTCCATAGCAAGAAGGCAGCTTCTTGGTAAGACCTGGGTGAGGGGGTTAGGAACCGCCCTCCGGTTTAGGCTGTGAACACCGGCTGGTGTTCCCCGTAGCGTGTAACTAGTAGCTCCGTTAGTGCACCACATTTAGTTGGTCCTAGTGTTTGACGTAGTTGCGTTGCCGACCATTAGAACGTTGCTAGGGTCGGGTCGCCGTTTGTAGTTAGTCCAGTTTGTGGGTGCCATCTTAGTTCACGGAGAGCGTAGAGGGAGGCTGTGTGTCTTGTCATCCGCAGGAGTCGGGAAGGTGCAGGAGAACCGGATCGGAAGTGGGAGTGTCCCGGTGAGTATCACGCTCGATTCCTCCTTTCGGTTAGGCCCTCACCGGCAGGTGTGTGAGGCACTTGAGGCGGGATTAGTCCTCGGATTAGTCTTGGCCTTCAGTGCCTGTAGTCCCCCGCGTCTTGGCAAGAATAAACTGAGGAGGCGGCAAGGAGTTTGGACTGACCGTGTCCTTGTGCTTTGCCGTAGTCTCGGACAGCCCTTACCTGGTAGGCACGGCCGTAATCTCTGTCTCTATCTCAGAGGGACGTGATTGGAGGTGACTGCGGCTGCGGATCTGCTGGGATAGGATCGCAGCTGGGAAAGTGGAAGCGGACTGGAGGTGACCATCGTTTACAAGGTAAATTCTTTTGTGTGCGTCTGTCCCTGTCTTTTCCCCGCAGGGGGCGTTACATAAGACTGTGTGACATTTAGTGTAGGTAGCGCTTCACCATCAAGTGAGTCAAGCTCACGGTTCTGTGTGGAGTGTGAGGCGCCTATTAATGAATCTGCAGCAATAAGACTGATTTTCTATTACTGCTTATTACAGTGAAAATCACTTATTTTTAGCTCTTTATCAATAATTAGCGACACTCTGCTGCCTCAGTGATACCAGTCAGGAGCGCTAAGGTGTAACTTACCGCTGCGCATTCTCGGCATGATTGACCCACCTCGGCCCTGACCCTTCTTTCAGTTCCACTAATAGAAATAAATAAATAAAATAAATAGTAAAAAAAAAATACAAATCTGAAAACGTTTTTACAAGCTATTGACGATTGAAAAAAATGCTTTATTGTGATATTCAAGAATTTTTTCACTCGCTATTTTCTGCCATTACCATCCTGAGATGGCAATAACAGAAAAAGTATTACAGTGGCTCTATCCCGTCACGATCCTTCTTAAAGGATCGCCGCGTAGGCTCCCACTGGCTGTGTGATTTTCTCGGTGTACCCGTTAGATAGGGGGCTTCGATAAAAGAAAGACCCGTGGGGCCTATTTACCAATGCTATCCTTCATTCAGATGGCAGTTTTCGGGGGATAGGCACATATTTAAGGATCCTTTAAATTTATTATTAGGGCATTGCATAAGATACCTCAAATATCTGTCGTGGTCCCACTGTATCTGCTGCTATTTTGCACCATTTAACAAGTTCCAAAAATCAAAGATTTTAGGACCTTGTTGCCCGATGACTAACGCAATCTGAAGATGACATTAGCTTTTAAAGCCTATGGGGAGAGCATTGCGGTAGAGGGATATTCGGATCCCTCACCGCATCTTACTGCGATAGTGACCATAGAAGAGATAGGAGATAGTTGTTTGTCGGGACAGCCGTTTATCGGCTGAACTCTCTTAATAAATGCTCCCAATCTTTTATTCCTTATCATTGCAATAAGGAATGAAAAGTGTTAGATAATAAATATCCCCCCCAGTGAGATAAGTTGAGTGTTACGGCAGAGCAGGTGTTGGCTATGAGGTAAGTGCAGCGCTAAGTGTGGCTACAATGATGTAAGAGACGGTTGGATGCAGAGCGTGGGTGCGTGTTAATGTGGAGATCATGTGTCAGCTGGGATGGAAAACACCAGGTTGCCTTAATCAGTAGGATCACCGGGGTTTAGTCCAGAGACGCCGCAGAGAGGAGATACGTGGAAGCAGAGGTCAGTTACTCACAAGTTACAGTGCAGGAGAAGAGACGTGACAGACCCGCCACAAGTGAGTATTAGCTCTTGGACCAAATACTAATGTGGAGCTTCTCAGTCAAGGTTTAACCCGCTGGCATAAGACAATGCTCTCAAATACTGAAGAGATTTTCCTTGGTGGGTGTCTAGTTAAATACAGGACTGAGCTTTCTTTTGGGCGATGGCCTTTACGGAATGAGCACCGCTGGCGACTGTTGTGTATGGGGCAAAGATCGCAGTCATGGAAAACTTGTTCTGTTGACGCCGAATCGGGATGATGATACGAAAATCACAGAGCAAATGCTGATGTGCTGGCGGAGAGCTGAGTGCAGCGACCCAGAGAAAGCTAAACAAATGTGAAACTTACTGTAATATTGCACAAGAAGTACATGTTGTTGTAGGACGCATGCAGACAACACACACAGACGCACCACTCACACTACAGAAATTGTGGATACAAACATTACAATGAGAGTAATTGTGGATTATCGCACATTTGAATCTGCGCGTATCCACCCCCATGAAAGGCGATAGCTTTGCGGGTCAAACAAAAACTCACTACAACAGAAGATGCTACATGTCGCACCCCTGCAAGTGCTGACGTTTCCAGATGTAAAAAGCGCGCTCATTTCTTATAATCAGGTGCACTTGCGCACAAACGGTCTTTGCACTGTGGTTTTCGCTGGGACAGTTCCGATTTGAGGGGATTGTCCCACCGCCCTGCGCTCGCCACTTTTGTCCCATTGCTCCAGAAGTCGGGAGGTATGTCCCACACTGCGCACACCTGAAGCAGACAAATATGAGGGTGTTGGGGGCTGCCTAGCCAGAATCGTGTGGTCTGCCCCCCCCCCCATGTGGCCCGGCCACACCCTTTTTGTGTAATGGATATGCGCACAATTTGCCGCATTTGTAAACGGCCCTTACTTTGGAGACGTTTTTCCGCCGGGTGAATCGCAACTAAAAGTACCGCTGGAATATTACACCGTATTGTGGAGAAATAACGACGTACAGAGAGCAGAGAACAATACGTGAATCACATGGTGTATGCGACAGAGACATGTTTATCTAATATTACTGTATTCTGTTCCTCTCCCTGCAGGATATAACCCGTCTTGTAGCAGGATAAATAATCCCTAATCACACATGACTTGCGGTATATACAGCGCCGGGATCTGACAATACATCACAGGAATGTCAGCTGCATCTGTCAGAGGAAGATCAATTTCTGTTTTCAAACATGGAGATGACTTGTTTAAACTAATTAGTGCTGGATTAAGCAGCAGGACATTAAAACAAACACGCCATGAATGTCTGCGCGAGTCCGCCGCTCCCTAAGCCCCTTGTCTCATCTCCCCCTGCTCATGGCACCAAATCACAGATGAGGATAGTGGATCAGGGAAATATGGATACACTGGTATCCCACAATGCCTTGCTTCCTCCCCCCTCCTCAATTAAAATCATATGGAACATAATTTGAATCAATATATATATTTTAAGTTCCTGCAAAAGACCTCAGTTCATACTAGAGATGCTCAGGCTTGGTTCCCCAAGAATCGAACACACCTGAACTTAGAAGATCCGAGTACCACGCTCCCTCGGAATTGAAAATGAGGCAAAACGTCATTGTTACGTCATCGGATCTTGCGAGTTTTGGATTCTATAAGTACTGCCCTCCATGGCGATCCAGCACCATTTCACAGAGGGACATAGAAGGGATAGCAGAGTTCTTGGCAGTCTGTTGAGGAGTTGGGCAGCATCATACGTAGAATAGAAAGAGGGGGGTAGCAGTGTTCTTCAAAAAGTCTACAGTGAACTTCAGGGGAGCTCCATTGCTAATTGTCATTGCTGAAATACAAGGACTGGCAAGCTTGGTCTTCTAAATCTACATTAACATTGTACTGTGTTATATAGGTAAAACACAAAGAGGAGAGCTCCATTGCTAATTGTCATTGCTGCAATAGAAATAATAGGGCTGGCAGTCTTGGTCTAAATGTGCAGTGACTTTCTACTGTGCCATAGCTCATACAGAAACAGAAGGGGTGGCATTGTTCTTGTCACTCTCCAGTCTCAGTCATGATGATACTAATCCCTCTACCTCATGTGCATAGTGGTTTTAAGTCAGGGAAACCAAAATGTAGATAAAAAGCTTTTACCTTTTTAAAGAAAAAACCCCAAAAACACCTCTCTAATAAAGGTGAAAGTTTACTGTAGAAAAACATAAAATTGCCAACATGCCATTCTACCCAAAATATTACCAAGCATACCAGCATCAGGTAGCTCCTTTCTCTCAGCCAGATCTCAGCACTTGCAGTCTACACTGTCATCATATTTACCCTCATCAGTGTGTACATCATACTCAAACAATACGAATTCATCCCCGCTGGAATCCACCATCACAGAATTCTGTGTACTTTGATGTAATTGCCGGTAATGTCTTCAAGGAATTTTTAGTTCATTTTATGGAAGAGTTGTCAGGATTTTTGGGCAATTCTTTTAGACCAGACCAAATGTCAAAATGTTGTGCAGACTCATCTGCATCACCACTGGATGTCTTGGGAAAGCAATTTCCAGAGAAACTGAAGGACGAGATGTCATTGTGTCATGTACCACTTGAGCTGTCAGCTTGCTGACCAGGAGCTCATTGCATCTCTTGAGATCTGGGTCAGTTGGAAAGAAAGCAAAGACATAGCTCTTAAACCTAGGATCAAGCACAGTTACCAAAATGTAATGATCCGCTTTCAAGATGTTAATAACTCTTGGATCCTGGTGAAGCAAATAAAGAACTTAATCTACAAGCCCAACATAATTAGCAGAATAGCTTTGTTTCATTTCCTCCTTTAATTCCTCTTGCTGCTTTTCAATGATACTATTCAAGATACCTACTATCTTACCTAATGATTGACTACTTTTAACGAGTTTGAGGTTAGCATTGATTGTTTGAGGTCAGTATCACTATTTGTTTTCATGCCAACATCATTTCCAATATTTCGCTAAATAAAGCTCTCCAAGTATATGGGTCTTATCAAAATATATATATTTTAATGCATATGAATCAAATTTATTATATATTAACAATTAGACTGAGTGCTCTAGGAACAAATTTTTTTTTTTTTTTCTGTACAATATATCCAATCAGCAGATATTAAACACAAGACACATCTGACAAAGCAGGACGGAGCTGGGACCCCCAGGTGAATGCTGGGGGGGCCACATGTCGCCCACTGCTGGTCTAGAGTGTTATGGGGGCTTTTGATGGGCAGATTTTGTCTCAACCTATTTACAGGCACTGTTGTAAGGTATAACCTCATTTAACCATTCCCTGTGTACAGAACACTTGGTTATTAATAACTGTCCTTGATTAAGTTGTTTAGTCAGGTTTTATTTCAGGGTCATTTGTAAATAAATAGCAGAAAACGGGGTCTGACATTGGGCGGGAGAGGAGCCAAATTTTAAAAACTGATTTGCGGAATATTCATCTCATTTTGTGTTTGCCAAACCCTGCGCGTTTCACCAGTGGGATTTGGCCTTATGTGCTCTCAGTATTACCCCATCCTCACAGCACAGCAGAGTGAAGTGACCATCGTGTTCCAACTATACACAGATTAGAAATTCTATCAAATGTGAATTTACAAATACAGTGCGGAGCGGCGAAGCCAAAGACTCAAATGTTGCATCACCTCAAAACAGCAAATTCACTCAACTCTACAAAGGATATTTGTCAGTGTGTCGTCACCCACCGCAAATAAAATGTACAAATCTGACACAAGAAACAGCAGCAGTCCTGGTGCCCCCTCAATCTCTCAGCTCCAAGACTGGATGAGGCAGGTGATGGTAGGATTTGCTTCAGCTATTTCCTGCTGGCCCTTCACTGTATGTAACTTTTAAAAAGTCTCATGGCATAAAATCTGCTCATGTGACACCATCTAGAAAACGAAAAAACTAAATTCTGCGCAGCAGATAACCAATTCAAGTAACAGAATGAATTGATCGCTGTCCCCACTATAATCATAGATTAGAAGGTCACAATTCACAAGGAGGTGCCAGAATGGTGAAGCAGGAGTCAGAGGGTTGAATTGCTGAAATTTCGCACCTGTGAGATGCGGCCAATTCTATTACGAAACAGAAAATAAATTATCGGATATTTGTCATTGTGCCGTCAGCTATCGTCAGGCTTCAGTTCAGAGAGATGAAGATTTCTCTGTAACACTCAAACCAATCCAAACTCGAATGAAATACATTCACATTTCTCAAATAAAAATAACATTTAATAGTAGGGCTATCATCAGAAACAGCACATTGACTGCAAAGAATTATAAGAAAAACAGCTCAACAAAATGAAGTTTTAGGTTTTTCTTTGTTTACAAAACTCCCCCCCCCCAGCCTGTAATAATTACAAAAGACGACTTTTTTTTATATTAAAATATTAACACAAAATAATTACATTCCATCTTGTTCCATGCTGTTCTGTAATTGGTGATGAGGAACTATGGCTTCCGTCTCCAACAAAGAAAAAAAAATGATAAAACATTTCCCTAGTAAAAAATAAAGAACAGAGACCGCCTTAACCCTGAATTTGTGGCTTAAAATAATAACATATCATTCTAAAAACGTGTGCCTGATGCCAAGGTGTGCGCACAATGTAGTCAGATGTCGGCTTCCTGACCAACTGGAGAAACCGAGATGTAAACAAAGGTGAAGATATCGACTACAATTCATGTCCGTACAAAACCCTCGTAGGAGGGGATGGAATATGTATTAAATCCTGCTTGCAAATGTAAATACAACGCATGATAATGTTTATACCGCAGCCATGTCCTAAACCGGTCTGAGTTATACTGCAAAGTCCAACATCAGGAGAAAGGAGTAGAAGTCTTTTATCCAACTTATATAGTACATTGTGGACCATATTTAAACAAAAGATTGTTACGTTTTTCATAGTGGGACTAGCCCTTAAGTATTGAACCAAGCCCATAAAAATGTTGCCTAGATCCACCCACACTGGGGGGTCCACATACGGAAGTAGTTGAAGAATTTAATCCATCATTGATGATTCACAAGCTGAGGACATCACGAGTGGTGGACATCTTCAGGAACACGTCTTATCAGCATGAGTGAAATACACACGGCCGATGGTAATCCATGAAAAAGATGTCTTGACCAACCAGCACTTCGCTTTCTTTAGAAAGTCACTGTAATAATTGGGCCACCGATTGTGGACACTTCCACTTGAATTATTGGTCTTCATGGTCTAAACCATTTGAGTTTTTTCTTTCCATAAAAAAGTTCATAGCCTTCGTCTGGAGCCTACAGCTCTCTGGACAATAGCGGCAGCGTTACACCACCGAGCTGGCATCGGATGTGCTGTTCAGAGTCTCCACCACATCTGCCCGTTCCATGTTGACCAAGGCCGCACATAAAACCTCCAGGGTGGAGCCGTCTTTGGGCGACCAGTCGGTGAGAAGTGTGTGAACCGGATCCTCCCCTCTAGCGAATGTGTCTATGGCCTCCTCCTCGTAGCCCAGCAAGCTGGCCAGGCGCTGCCAGTCTTTCCCACGGCTGGTGTCCGCCAGGAGACCTTCCACTTCTTCCTGCTTGTGCGGGGGTAGGTTGCTGTAAAGTTTTGGTTCCAGTTTTGCTGTTGAGAGAAAAGGTACCAATAAATATTGATTTATTCTGAAACCTCAGATTGCTATAGAGTGCTAGCTCTTATGCTGTACAGATTAATATGAGAATCATCTCCCTGCTTGGTGGTGAATTCTACAACTACGTTTATTTCCGAGACTTTGCGGGAACGGTTTCAGAAGCTTTCTAGATAAGACGGACACCGCTATTCAAAATCCTTACAGACATAAATAAGCCCTAATATGTAAAACATTGTAGTAATAGTAGTAGTAATTAAAATATATACAGTATGTCACAGCGTTGTAGGCCTTCTGAATATAACCACTTACTACTATTATAGTAAAATACAACATTAAAGTAGAACGCCAAGCATAGTATAAGGAGCCTAACAGCACTGCAGTTATCCCGTTAATAAGATCACCACAGGTAGGCGAGATATACACCCTCCTGCACCTGAGATAGAGGATTTTTCCAGCTTGGAGCTGTTGGAAAGTAAATGCTGCTCAATGACTGGACGGCTGTCTCCGTCTTATCAATCCATTGCGCCGACACCTTTTACTTTACAGCGTTTAGTGGTATATTTATGAAATGGCTAAAGGCCTATTTATTGTCTGTTAAACTGGGTGTTTTTGTTGGAGCCAAGGCTTCGTCCCTGCCAGCAGTAAGACTTGTAGACTTTTACCATGGATAAGTATCCGTGGTAGGTGCCAACAGATGACTTTTACCAGAACTACAGGGAAGAAAGGTACAGATCTGCTCGTTTCTGGTCATGGCATCAGGGATCGGAGCGGTATATGAGTTGTTTTGGGGCTCAGTGTATTGGTATGAATAGTAATGTGTGCACTAAACAAGTATTGGAGAGGTGGCCTGAGAAACGTTAGTTGAGCTACAACGTACATCTTTAGGGTACAGATGAGGAATGTGTGGGTCATGGACAACATCTTGGGTGGTGTCTCGTTGGAACGTACCTTTGTTGAGTTGATTCTGTTCCTGCAGGCTGTGCGTATCCAGGAAGACTCCGCTGTCACTGTGGAGCTTCTCCCCCTCCCCGGATGCAGCCAGCTCACCAGCCCTGGTTTTGGTCAGCAGCTTCTTCTGTTTGCATGTGCTCCAGCTGAACACAACAAAACACAAATTAGTTTTTCTTGTACCTAACCTGGCTCGTCAGACTATGCGATCTAAAATGTTTCTGAAGCCAAACACATGACGAGATTTGATGACAGAAGCCAACCAGGAACTACAGTGTCCCCCCAGCACCTATTTCCCAGGTGCTCCACTTACCACCCGGCTCTTGGAGCCAAACAGAGTCCTATTATAATATAATAGGACAAACAGTGGTTTATTCTAACAGGCACTATGTGAGCACTACAGCCAGCAGTGTGTGTTACACCTCTGACCACCAGTCTGACCGGTCCTGGCAGGTGTGGGCAGTAACCACCAACAGTTTTAAATATTATAATAAAGTATTACACTGTCTCCACCCGGCTGGAAACAATTTCAGGGAGAAGACGGAACTGTTATCTGATATCACACCCTGGAGCTCCGCCGGTTCATCATCATCGTAGTTTATTTATAAGACGCCACAGAATCAGCAGCAGATAATTACAGTATTTCCAAGATTGGGGGTAAAAGACAAAATACACGAAAATTAATGCACTCTTAAAAATGCAGCCCAGTTATATGGACCAGTGTCATAATGCTGGCGTTTGCCTATATATGTGCAGCGATGAACAAGTAAAGGGACCGTAGCAATAGAACAGCAAGAGATGAGGTGTGAGAAAGGCATTAATCTAATCCACGAACCAGTCGTCTAATCCTATTCAGAGAGTGGAAATCGGCCGGAACAGGCGCTGAGCAGGACAAAAGCACCATCCCACTTGTGGAATGTCCTCCCCACGGAGCGGAGGACCAGGAGATAACCGGCTCCGGCTCTCAGGAAAACTTCTCACACAACTCCCGACAGTTCCAGTAAATATTTCATACACCCACAATAAACATTCTGTATGAGGTGCGGAGCGAATGCACTAGGACAGACGTGTCTAAGGGGTCGGTTTAATGAGGAATGAAAAGTCCTTTTGCTTTACAAGTGTCTTTTTCATCAGCTAAAAGGGTGTTTTCCCTTTGCTCTATAGATTTGCTCACACATGCGCACAGCGGCAGCTCACACATGCGCGCACAGCGGCAGCTCACACATGCGCGCACAGCGGCAGCTCACACATGCGCGCACAGCGGCAGCTCACACATGCGCGCACAGCGGCAGATCGGGCTCAAACATGCGCACGGCGGCAGCTCACATATGCGCACCGAGGGGGCTGACACATGCACAAAGCGGCAGTGTTGGCTCACACATGCGCACCGCCCCAGCTCGCACATGCGCACAGCGCCTGGTGAAGCAGTAAATACCTCTTACATACCATGGACAGTATCACCAGGCAGCTGTATAACACTTTATTGATTGATGATGGCAATAGGTAGTTTCCCATCGCAGCAGTAAGTACACTATTAGTAAATAGGTCTCTATGACTGATGAGCTGAACGGACCAGAGTGGGCGACTGACCCTCCGACGGTAGTTTACGTCTCTCGCACACAGACGCAGCTCGGTTCACTCACCAATATTCTGTGCATCACAACCTAACACTCACCACTTAAAAGCCACGTATCCGATGAGACCGATGACCACGGCAGCCAGGATGGAGCAGTAGACGGGGATGATGTTCTTACTGTTGTCCTCGGGTGGGATGAAGTGAGGGGAGCCGGACACAGTGCCGTTCTCATCCTTATCCGTGCGTTTCAGGATGGGCACATCCTTATCTGTGGAGAGAGAGACACCAACCGTTATGTAAGTCTCAGAGGTTACTGTTATTTATTAACCTATAGTTATATTCGGACTCCATATTACGTAGCTCTTTGCAGAGAATATTTCACCATTCACATTGTGTCCGTGTGGTGGGAACGTAGATTGTAAGATGGGAACAGAGTAGAGTTAATAACGTTAGACACCAACTAACTGACCAGTACGTTATGAACACTAACAGAAGAAATACTGAGAATTACACCTGACGTACAGAACATTAGTGATGTCCGTACATAGAGCATAAGAACAGAAACGGAGAATTACAGCCAGTGATCAGGACAAGAGAAGTAGTACTGTGCCGTTGTCAACGCACACAACAAGAACCGATAATGAGAATTACTTGCATCATACAGAACAAGAGACACTGTATAATCATCTGTAGACACAGAATTAAAACCCACAGACAAGTGAGACTGGGCAACTGGTAAATATAAATCAGGACTCAAAGTTCAAAAAACAAAAATGTTCAAAATCGGGAAGTATCACTGTAAAACCACAAACTATAACAATGGATATAAAAGTACAACGGGATTTAGACATTGTCGGGTGCTGGCACCAAGCAACTAAAAGGTTTGTATCGTTGCTTGTAAAAGGACCCACACAGTTCTGGGGACCCCCTAAACATGATGGGGAGCCCCCAGATTCCTGTATACAACATTTGCTTGACAGGAGCTACATATAATACTATAATGCTGCTTCTCTTACAGGCCTCTCCCTGGCTGCATGAAGCTGTCACCTCCCCAGCTGTGCCCCCCTCCCCACCTCACCAGCAGTGTCCCCCCCTCCCTCCCCGGGAGCTGTCAGCACCACACAGCCTGCTGACCAGATGCTACAAATATCTACCCCCTTCTGCTGTCTTTGAAGTGTCTCCTCGCAGAGGGTCAGAGGACAGGGTCACACAAAGAAAGACTTTCAAATCTTTCACATCTCTTAAAGTTTAAAACAAATACAATCTCTACCTCAGATATTCAGCTTTGCTGCAATTTAATGCTGTTTGAGCTCCAGTCATTTCATGGGAATCCTGATGGCCCAGGAGATAAAACTAGACATTTAAATCATCCCTCAAACCTGGTCTCCAAAGCTTTGTCTTATCTCTGAAGCAATAGAACTGTTTACTGGTCTAGATCAGAGATAACATTAGTTATGTATTGTCCAATAAAAGTTCTATTTAGTATAACTGATAGAAAGAGCCGCTGTATGCAGTAAAACCCAATGGAAACACTTAAGATTAAATATTTGTAGTCGCATATTGCTAACATCTCTGGGTTTTATAATAATAAAAAATGGAAGATGCGGACATTAGGACGCTGTTATATAGGCCTTGCAAAGCGTTGAGTCACTTCCAACATGCACAGACCAGATGTCGCACAGAACCCACCGCACAACGATATCTTGGTCCTAAAGATCTTCTGCAGATTTTTATTTAAACTAATGTTGCATTAAAATCATGAATTAAACAAAATGGTCCGTTCCCTTTTCCAGAGATTCCTATGGTTTCGGCATTAAATAAAAGCATTTAAAATACAATTAAACATCTCACCGCAAGAGACTGGATAAAGCAGACACAGAGGAACTTCAGCTACTGGCAAAATGGAGTTATATTCTTTTGATGAAATAAAACTACATGTGTGAAAGTGAAGAATGAGCCCGGTGACGACTATAAAGGAAGGGATTAAGAAATGAGACAAACGTAGGGAGAGTCCAGGCCAAACAACCCACCGAGAGCAGATATTGGGAGGGCAGGAACGCTCCATTATCGCTGCGCTCAGCCTGAGCTGCTGCTGCCAAGAAACTTCAGTTCAAAGCACTTTCATAATATCATAGCAAGTCCGGGACCCTCTGAGAGCCCCCCCCCCCCCCCTGCTGATCTATTGAGAGCGATCCCTCACACACCAACGCCTCTCTCATCCCCAACCACCGACTACAGCTGGATCCACCGAATCCCTCAGGATCACACTCTGGTTCACCAGCCACATAAATACCTTCCCAAGCAACGGGTTGTCCGACACAATGAAGACTTCTCGCTCCCACCTGGCCGCCCCACCAATCCCGCGCTAATATATATGTATATCCAAAGCTTCCACTGGGCGACGGGAACACAAACAGGGGAGGAAGCCAAGCCCGAGATGTGAATTTAAAGCCACAATAAGGAGATTAAGGACAACATGAGGAGCTTGTGTCCTAACAGACAAAAAAGCAACTGTGTCTGTAGAGGCGGCACGGCCATGGGGACCAGCTAGAAAATAATGGGAAAGGCAGAACAAGAGCGGTATCTGGCCAGATTAGGCTTCAGGAGAAGGGAAAAATTGTAATGAATGCAAAAGTGAGGAACAGCCAGTAGCAACATGGACCAGAAGACAGTTCTACGGTTACCATTAGAATGCAAGCTCTGGGGTACAGGGTGCTCTGTTGTCGCCCATATCAGTTTTACTATTTAGTAATGTACAAAGCTGGATAAGTCTGTGGTGAATCATATCTGGATTCATTTTGGTTGGAGATTGCAGTGTATAGATACATACTTGTTAGTGTGTACATGTCAATATACTTCCAGGTACTTTTTAGATTGTAAGCTCTTCAGGAGACACCTCTGCACACAAAACTAGTTAGTTCGCTCAATAAATGCTCATAGAACGGCCCCCCCAGCAGCCACTGGACACTCACCCATACACAGGATGTCCCGATGTGGGGTGCACTCGCTGATTTGCACCTCAGTCTCCTTGCACTCCATCCGGCAGCTCAGGCAGGGGGACGTGCTGCTCTTCACCTCCGAGTAGAAGCCTTTGGGGCACTCCTCACACTTGGTGTTCTCCGTGCGGGTACAGGGCTTCTTGGCACCAGAACCTTTGGAGCACACCTGGCAGGGAAGGCAGGTGCCATTATTTAAGTGCAGGTAATGCCCATGGGGACAGCGGCAGGCGGTGTCCTGTTTGCTGGTACAGGTGGATTCCACGGACAGCATGGCGCCCTGGCAGTTAGAGCACAGCTGGCATTTGTCGGTAGCGCTGTAGACGTCTGAGAAAGTGGAATCTGCAGAAATCACAGGATCGCGTTAGCCAGAGACACATGACGCCCTACGGACGCATCTGTTCCCACATCACCAAACATTACACATAGTCTATTATTCCAGTAAGTATCATCGTTGGGTGGTGCTCAAAGTAGTCACAACTGGAGGAACGCATACTGAGAATGTCTGAGGACAAACGATCTTATTGAGTGGAAAATTTCAACGTAAGGGACAAAAGCCCTAAATCCTGCAAAAACGCCAATTTCTCCAACCCCCACCCCCTCCTGATAATGCCCAACGCCGGTGGTAGCCGTCAGCGGGGGCCTCATGGACAGCTGCAGGACAAGTACAGGCGCTATTCTCCCATTTAGGATGAAATATCTGCAGACCGTGCAGCCTGGGCATTATCTGAAGGTGGGTTGGGGGGAACAAAACAAAGCGGTAAGAAAGAAATAGCAGCTCAGTTTTCTATGGAGAACCAGGTGTTGTCATGCATACACTTCTGCCGTTTACTTACTCTCCTTGCACGGTGCACACTGTGTGTCGGAAACATCACAAGAGACAGACACCCCGAAACCTGGAGGACACAGGGAGCAGCAGGCGCCGTCCTTCGTGAAGAGCCCACTCTGGCATTCGTCCTCTGCGGCCACCTGAGAAACATAACACAGAGGTTATATAGGAGCATTATAACGTATCCTAGATGGCACAACACACCAGAGTGTGTGATGTCACCGACTACCCAGAATGCTCTTGTGACATCTGTGAGATTGGCTCATTCCCTGATAATTGATAGGCTGCTTTCTACATTTATATTTTTCAAAATAATTTTAACTACATTAGCAGCAAACAGATGACATATGGTGGAGGCAGCCATTTTTCTGGGCTGGACTTTGTCACTGGTTCCTAGGCTTCCCCTGTGTAGACTTGCAATTTAACAAAATTATAACCTTTACTCAACTATATATTATTTAACGGTTGCAGAATTGATTATAAACCAATAATTATAGTTTTGCACTTTGAAATAACACTTCATGCTGCCGTGAATCATTAATTACATCCATGCAGCTCCCAGCAGCAATTAGTAAAGTACGTTACATGGTCTTCTCCATGCCAGCGCTCTGTGGCTTAGGGGGTTAAACAGGTTTGTGCAGTTTCTCTCCATAATGACACCTCTGTGCAGCAATCACATTACATTACGCCATTAACATATAAATGCTATTGACCTCCTTATACATCACAGGGATCTACCTGGTGATGTTAATATCACTCACCTCCCACAGAAAGTCTCCTGGGTAGGGGGGAGTGGATGTAACACCTCTCTACTCATGTTTATGCATGCTTCACTTGGAAGTCTAATTTACAAGGGGTCCCCCTGAGACCCCCTGGGGCTGGCTGCATTTGCACAATAAATACCAGACATATAAAGTATCAGTTTAGGACAGAACAAGTGCCACTTCCTGCCCCCTTCCTCTGCCACTTACCCACCAACATATAGAGCACCGGCCAGGTTACCGAATAACAATACAATGTATCCATCAGTATACAACAAAGTAACATCCTGACACTAACTGCAAGACCCTAAATTAGCACAATAACTAATAAAATTATCAGTTTGTCCTTGTGCCGTCTCCATTTCATACAAGGAAAAACCTTTACTGTTTTGGCCACATCTGATTTATAAATAGGGTTTATCTTTAATTTAGCTTTGATGTGGAGAATCCCACAGAACATCGCCCCCCAGTGGCCACATTTTTGTAAAAAAAAAAACTAAAAAAAAATTATTGACTTCTTTCCATGACAATCCCAAGCAAAAGCTTTTGAATAATTATATTGCATATATTGGAATTACTTATTATTATTGTTATTAATAAGAATATTATTAATAATAATAAAAAACAATGCAAGGAAACAAAATCACTGTGTGTTAGTGGAATGCATTTGTAATGTGAATGTGTTTTGCGCATATTGTAAGAAACACTAGTTAAATGCAACAGACATTTATATATAAGACAGACTCACGTACTCTCAAAGCTTCTCTGAAACAGAATTGTGTGTGTGTATATATAAAATGCATGCATATAATGGTTATATAGCCCTTCCTTCCCCCTTACTATGATATATATTGTATTATTATTACACAGCCAGTACAAACATTCTCAGTCTGTATCGCACAGCAGACTGTGAGCCTCAGTGTACAATCTCTATATACTGCGTTCTTGTTTCTATCCAATCTAGGTTTCGAGTTCCTATGTTTGTGTAGCGCTGATTGACCAGAGATCTTTATACTAGTCCCTGTGTGTCTATTCAGGGATACGGGGGCCTGTAATGCCCCCTGGCAGAGAGAGAGTGGCTGCTGTGCCCGCAGTATGCTGCACTCCCAGTGCCCAGCTGGCAGGGAGCCAGGCTGCAGTGTGTGGGTTACATGCAGTTTATTTAATTGGGACCAGCGCTGTACAAACACACAGACAGCCGGGGGCTCGGGGCACACAGGTCCCTCCTTGTTCTGGGATCCCTGTCACACACAGACACACCTAAGCTGTGTAAGCCTGACACACTATCCCCGGCCTGGACAAGAGCTCTGTGTTACCAGACACGCAACATCAGCTGTGCGCTCTGCACAGGACGGGGCGATTAAAGGGAAATATATTGTGTATATCTGCACCCAGGGAGCTGGGCCTAGGCCGCAGATGGCAAGTCATTAATGATAGCTGCCTGTCTAATCTAAATAATATCATCACAAAACATCTCTCTATGGGTTATTTACTAAGAGATCTACAATACATACTGGGTGGCATTAATGAATTAATCACATAACTGGCGCTCCAATGTACTGCGAGTGTATACGCAGCTGGGGCGCAGGAGACGGTCGATTCCCTGCAACAACTGCACCCAACGGCTATAAAGGAGGTGGTGACTTCACCAAGGAGGGGGTAACGGCTGCACAGGTTACACACATCCCTCAGGATGGTCAGAGGAGCTTTAGGAAAAACAAAACCTCATAACAGGTTACTTCTCTATGCAGCAGAGCTATAGATGATTTGTTGTTTTTTTATTAGAATAATTCAGCATGGTGCACATTTAAAGGGGCAGTATAGAAAAAGAAAGGTGGGAGAGGAGGCAGTTGTCCCGTAGAGCACCAAGGTGCACCTCTTGAGATTTTGCCCCCTCCTAGTGCACCCAGACAGGGGACCATCCTTATATATATATATATATATATATATACACAGAGAGTGGGATTGATTAAGAAGAAGTTGTCCAAAGTCCACAGCACCTTTAATGATATTGTGACATGAACAATTCCCAGGCTGACCTTGCTCAGAGTCCTAGTGAAGTTCGGGGGTCACCGGTAAACCCTTTGGTAACTTTAATAGCCGGTCTGTGTCTGATATTATAAATACAATAGTAATGCAAAATACTCAAATGAGGCTATACAGTGAAACAGCACAGTGGCTCAGTGGTTAGCACTTCTGCCTCACAGCACTGGGGTCAGGAGTTCAATTGGCCTTATCTGTGTGGAACTTGTATGTTATCCCTGTGCTTGCGTGGGTTTCCTCCAGGTGCTCCGGTTTCCTCCCACACTCCAAAAACTTACTGGTAGGTTAATTGGCTGCTATCAAAAATTGACCCTAGTCTGTGTTTCTCTGTGTGTGTATGTTAGGGAATTTAGACTGTAAGCCCCAATGGGGCAGGGACTAATGTGAGTGAGTTCTCTGTACAGCGCTGTGGAATCAGTGGTGCTACACTGAGTGTGGACTAATGACTATAAGACATTGCATCCTCCAACATTTAATTGTTACACAGATTCAACACTCTTCCCGCCTGTGCACATTGCGCCTATTGCAAAAAGGGATGCGGGACGCCCATTGGGGTGAGGAAAAAAGGAGCGGAGATTTCGCCTGGGAGAGTCTTTATGGAATTTTCTGGGGGTACATAGCGCGGAATCTCCCCCTAGTGTCCTTTTCTACTGATCTCACCCCATATAGGACAAGAAGAGTCACTGAGCATTGCAGGAGAGAAGTGGAACTGTACAAATGTCCATGAATAGAAACAGACAACTTAGGTTTAATCCACATGAATCCACTTCAGAAGAACCTGGAGGTGTCGCAATAGTTTCCATCAGTACCGCTGGAAAGGGATAATAATCAATCACTGATGTCATCAAACTCCTTTCATTACAGATGAGTTATGGGGTCCAGGATGTTATAAAGGGTTAAGGGACATATTACTGACTCCTCTCCACCCCGGTGCCGGATCTTGTTCTAATTAAGCAGCATTTTCCCCTCTTCTCCATTCTTCTATTCATGCAATGATCAAATTACACAGAACACGCTCCATATTTGGTGAGGACGCAGCTGTCTTCGAGAGTGAGCCCACAGCTTGGCACTCAGCATCTGGAGACAGTCAGACATCAGAGAGGACACCCTAGAGGCAGAGAGAGAGGGACCAGGGGAGGGCGGCTGCCAGCTGGTGATACCAACCACTGAGTGCCAGCGGAGGGGGGTACGTGGAGATAGTATTAATATGCAATGACACCACATGAATTATAAGAGCATAAGGGTGATACTGCCATGTGATTGAAAAAAAAAAAAAGAAAAAACCCCTTCAATACAATTTACCCAAAAAATATTGGCGGACAGCTGAGCGATACTGGTACAGACCGGCAGGGGTTAGTTCATCACTGCGCTGGGTCAGATACGGGCTTTCGGTTCCACTGATAAAAGAAAATCTACAAATAATATTACAAAAGATACAAAATGTAAATAAATAAATCCATGTTCTTACATACATTGTGGTATGGTCCATCTTCCTTGCATACATGTTCTGTGCTAGCTGGTGGCACACGTATGTGCCATCATCACTCGGCTCTTATATCTTCCCTGAAGTTGATGCAAACAATACGGCTAAAAAACACGTTCTTAAGAGAAACCCAGAACTTGAATCGGCGGCACATGCATTAGGGCACTTTCAGCGCGCCCTCACTGAACATGGCCGCACACGTTCGCCCCCTCTCACCCCTGTTCCGCCCCTCCAGTCGTAGGTAGTTATAAAGGTCATTTGCATTCAGACATTATTTACGTGCAATTGCGTTCAGTGGTGTAAGGTCCGTTTGTGACCACATGCAGAGTTATTTCATACAAGATGCGACATGAAACGGACTTATGTCTGCAGATGAATCATTCCCTATCTGTCCATTATAATCCTCCTATTTAAATATTCTTCACTGTCCCTTTAATATTCTATGAAGCCCAGAGATCACTCAGACTTCGCATCATTCTACTGATGGAATCCATTGAGTCCTTTAAACAGATACATTTAATCTAAACACATGAGTCAGTCTGAAGACCCAGCTGAGGGCCACAAAAGATACAGTGGGAACATGTTTAGGCCATCACTAGGCTGTGGTACAAGGGCTGCACATTTCTAAAGAGGGTGCCCTCTATTGTCAGAATGTGGGACTGCAGTTGGACACAGACCAATAAAACTTCATGAAAAAAAACCCAAAAACATCTCCCATTATTAAAATAGTCCTAGCACTGAGGACTGTGTTGTAATTCATCCCATTCTTACACAAGTCAAAGTCTGCAGAGCGTCTTGTTCTCATCTACGCTGATTACTAGATTCTAGATCTAATTGCAACAACAATTTTGATGTGTAAATTTCTGAGTTGTTTAACAAGTTTCATGATATTTGGTACAAAATAAACTGTCTTTAGATGCAATTCCTCTCAAAGCCAGAGACAAAAACAGAGATATCGGTTCCTGGAAATCAGAGACTCTCTATGGGGGTCCAATCCCAGTTTGTAAGCAGCTGAAAAATCTAAATTCTAAGATACACTTGAGTTACAGCAACTGCTCAATGTATGTCCGGCATATACATGGCATCATGCAGGACAATAGGTGTCCGGCATATACATGGCATCATGCAGGACAATAGGTGTCCGGCATATACATGGCATCGTGCAGGACAATAGGTGTCCGGCATATACATGGCATCGTGCAGGACAATAGGTGTCCGGCATATACATGGCATCGTGCAGGACAATAGGTGTCCGGCATATACATGGCATCGTGCAGGACAATAGGTGTCCGGCATATACATGGCATCGTGCAGGACAATAGGTGTCCGGCATATACATGGCATCATGCAGGACAATAGGTGTCCGGCATATACATGGCATCATGCAGGACAATAGGTGTCCGGCATATACATGGCATCATGCAGGACAATAGGTGTCTGGCATATACATGGCATCATGCAGGACAATAGGTGTCCGGCATATACATGGCATCATGCAGGACAATAGGTGTCCAGCATATATGTATATATATATATATATATATATATATATATATATATATATATTATTCAATAAAGGGACAATATAGCCCGCGGATAGGGCTGCTATATAATATATCTGCTGACTTTTCCTTTCCAGAGATGAGGTATGTACAAAAGGTGAGCGTAGCTTGATGATGCCATCCACGTCATCGTGCCGTGTCCTCACCCCCTTGCAGGCAGGTAAGTACTAATTTCTAGGAGTCTCGGAGTTCTAGTTTTAATCTGGGAACTTCCTGACATTCGGGGAGACTAGGAAACTATACAGGAATATATGGAAAACCTGGGAAGCTGCCAATTCCCAGACCTGCGCTATACAGATTATTTGTCCTGACATCCCTCAGTTACTGGATGTATGTCAGGCCCATGTTCATGTAAAACAAACTAGAAACATGTCAGTAAGAAGCTGCCCCTAAGGGGTAGTATTTATACACACACATACATGTTACACGTTGTACAGAATGGCACAGGGACGGCCCCATGCCATGTGCTAATTACGTTCCCAGGAAACAGCAGAGTAAATGTGGTTTTTATAAGGTCTGACCACTTAATTACAGAGACTGGCTGCGAGAAAAAAAAATGTTAATAGGGGACTGAGAAAATGTGTTCATGGAGATGAATGGGAGACTTCTCTCTCCTGAAAGACCCTCTTCAGATGCTGGACCCCCCTTCCTGTCCAGTCCCTCTAATGCATCGCTCCTAGAGCTGTACCCGCAGGCCGGTCCTCTAATGCATCGCTCCTAGAGCTGTACCCGCAGGCTGGTCCTCTAATGCATCTCTCCTAGAGCTGTACCCGCAGGCCGGTCCTCTAATGCATCGCTCCTAGAGCTGTACCCGCAGGCTGGTCCTCTAATGCATCTCTCCTAGAGCTGTACCCGCAGGCCGGTCCTCTAATGCATCGTTCCTAGAGCTGTACCCGCAGGCCGGTCCTCTAATGCATCGCTCCTAGAGCTGTACCCGCAGGCTGGTCCTCTAATGCATCGCTCCTAGAGCTGTACCCGCAGGCTGGTCCTCTAATGCATCGCTCCTAGAGCTGTACCCGCAGGCCGGTCCTCTAATGCATCGCTCCTAGAGCTGTACCCGCAGGCCGGTCCCTCTAATGCATCGCTCCTAGAGCTGTACCCGCAGGCTGGTCCTCTAATGCATCTCTCCTAGAGCTGTACCCGCAGGCCGGTCCTCTAATGCATCTCTCCTAGAGCTGTACCCGCAGGCTGGTCCTCTAATGCATCTCTCCTAGAGCTGTACCCGCAGGCCGGTCCTCTAATGCATCGCTCCTAGAGCTGTACCCGCAGGCCGGTCCTCTAATGCATCTCTCCTAGAGCTGTACCCGCAGGCCGGTCCTCTAATGCATCTCTCCTAGAGCTGTACCCGCAGGCCGGTCCTCTAATGCATCTCTCCTAGAGCTGTACCCGCAGGCCGGTCCTCTAATGCATCTCTCCTAGAGCTGTACCCGCAGGCTGGTCCTCTAATGCATCTCTCCTAGAGCTGTACCCGCAGGCCGGTCCTCTAATGCATCGCTCCTAGAGCTGTACCCGCAGGCTGGTCCTCTAATGCATCGCTCCTAGAGCTGTACCCGCAGGCTGGTCCTCTAATGCATCGCTCCTAGAGCTGTACCCGCAGGCCGGTCCTCTAATGCATCTCTCCTAGAGCTGTACCCGCAGGCTGGTCCTCTAATGCATCTCTCCTAGAGCTGTACCCGCAGGCCGGTCCTCTAATGCATCGCTCCTAGAGCTGTACCCGCAGGCCGGTCCTCTAATGCATCTCTCCTAGAGCTGTACCCGCAGGCCGGTCCTCTAATGCATCTCTCCTAGAGCTGTACCCGCAGGCCGGTCCTCTAATGCATCTCTCCTAGAGCTGTACCCGCAGGCTGGTCCTCTAATGCATCTCTCCTAGAGCTGTACCCGCAGGCCGGTCCTCTAATGCATCGCTCCTAGAGCTGTACCCGCAGGCCGGTCCTCTAATGCATCGCTCCTAGAGCTGTACCCGCAGGCCGGTCCTCTAATGCATCGCTCCTAGAGCTGTACCCGCAGGCTGGTCCTCTAATGCATCGCTCCTAGAGCTGTACCCGCAGGCTGGTCCTCTAATGCATCGCTCCTAGAGCTGTACCCGCAGGCTGGTCCTCTAATGCATCGCTCCTAGAGCTGTACCCGCAGGCTGGTCCTCTAATGCATCGCTCCTAGAGCTGTATCCGCAGGCTGGTCCTCTAATGCATCGCTCCTAGAGCTGTACCCGCAGGCTGGTCCTCTAATGCATCGCTCCTAGAGCTGTACCCGCAGGCTGGTCCTCTAATGCATCGCTCCTAGAGCTGTACCCGCAGGCCGGTCCTCTAATGCATCGCTCCTAGAGCTGTACCCGCAGGCCGGTCCTCTAATGCATCGCTCCTAGAGCTGTACCCGCAGGCCGGTCCTCTAATGCATCTCTCCTAGAGCTGTACCCGCAGGCTGGTCCCTCTAATGCATCGCTCCTAGAGCTGTACCCGCAGACTGGTCCTCTAATGCATCTCTCCTAGAGCTGTACCCGCAGGCCGGTCCTCTAATGCATCTCTCCTAGAGCTGTACCCGCAGGCTGGTCCTCTAATGCATCTCTCCTAGAGCTGTACCCGCAGGCCGGTCCTCTAATGCATCGCTCCTAGAGCTGTACCCGCAGGCCGGTCCTCTAATGCATCGCTCCTAGAGCTGTACCCGCAGGCTGGTCCTCTAATGCATCGCTCCTAGAGCTGTACCCGCAGGCTGGTCCTCTAATGCATCGCTCCTAGAGCTGTATCCGCAGGCTGGTCCTCTAATGCATCGCTCCTAGAGCTGTACCCGCAGGCTGGTCCTCTAATGCATCTCTCCTAGAGCTGTACCCGCAGGCCGGTCCCTCTAATGCATCGCTCCTAGAGCTGTACCCGCAGGCTGGTCCTCTAATGCATCGCTCCTAGAGCTGTACCCGCAGGCTGGTCCTCTAATGCATCGCTCCTAGAGCTGTACCCGCAGGCTGGTCCTCTAATGCATCGCTCCTAGAGCTGTACCCGCAGGCTGGTCCTCTAATGCATCTCTCCTAGAGCTGTACCCGCAGGCCGGTCCTCTAATGCATCTCTCCTAGAGCTGTACCCGCAGGCTGGTCCTCTAATGCATCTCTCCTAGAGCTGTACCCGCAGGCTGGTCCTCTAATGCATCGCTCCTAGAGCTGTACCCGCAGGCCGGTCCTCTAATGCATCGCTCCTAGAGCTGTACCCGCAGGCCGGTCCCTCTAATGCATCGCTCCTAGAGCTGTACCCGCAGGCCGGTCCCTCTAATGCATCTCTCCTAGAGCTGTACCCGCAGGCCGGTCCCTCTAATGCATCGCTCCTAGAGCTGTACCCGCAGGCCGGTCCTCTAATGCATCGCTCCTAGAGCTGTACTCGCAGGCCGGTCCTCTAATGCATCGCTCCTAGAGCTGTACCCGCAGGCCGGTCCTCTAATGCATCGCTCCTAGAGCTGTACCCGCAGGCCGGTCCTCTAATGCATCGCTCCTAGAGCTGTACCCGCAGGCCGGTCCTCTAATGCATCGCTCCTAGAGCTGTACCCGCAGGCTGGTCCTCTAATGCATCGCTCCTAGAGCTGTACCCGCAGGCTGGTCCTCTAATGCATCGCTCCTAGAGCTGTACCCGCAGGCCGGTCCTCTAATGCATCGCTCCTAGAGCTGTACCCGCAGGCCGGTCCTCTAATGCATCTCTCCTAGAGCTGTACCCGCAGGCCGGTCCTCTAATGCATCGCTCCTAGAGCTGTACCCGCAGGCCGGTCCTCTAATGCATCGCTCCTAGAGCTGTACCCGCAGGCTGGTCCTCTAATGCATCGCTCCTAGAGCTGTACCCGCAGGCCGGTCCCTCTAATGCATCGCTCCTAGAGCTGTACCCGCAGGCCGGTCCTCTAATGCATCGCTCCTAGAGCTGTACCCACAGGCTGGTCCTCTAATGCATCGCTCCTAGAGCTGTACCCGCAGGCCGGTCCCTCTAATGCATCGCTCCTAGAGCTGTACCCGCAGGCCGGTCCTCTAATGCATCGCTCCTAGAGCTGTACCCACAGGCTGGTCCTCTAATGCATCGCTCCTAGAGCTGTACCCGCAGGCCGGTCCCTCTAATGCATCGCTCCTAGAGCTGTACCCGCAGGCTGGTCCTCTAATGCATCGCTCCTAGAGCTGTATCCGCAGGCCGGTCCTCTAATGCATCGCTCCTAGAGCTGTACCCGCAGGCCGGTCCTCTAATGCATCGCTCCTAGAGCTGTACCCACAGGCTGGTCCTCTAATGCATCGCTCCTAGAGCTGTACCCACAGGCTGGTCCTCTGCAGCTAAGTCCCAGCTCATTGCTGAGGTCTGTCCGTGTAACTTACAGCTGTAGAACATCAATTCATATGTATATATATGTTATAAGTGTGTGTTGTATGTACTATATATATATATATGTGTGTGTGTGTGTGTTGTATGTACGTTATATATGTGTGTGTTGTATGCATGTAATGTATACGTGTGTATATATGTTATATGTTGTATTTATGTGTGTTGTATGTATGTTATATATGTGTATGCAATGCATACGTGTATATATGTTGTATACATGTAATGTATGCATGTATATGTGTGTGTTGCATGTAATGTATACATTTGTACATATGTTGTACTTATGTGTGTGTAATTATATATATATACACACACACATACATACACACATACACATACATACACACACACAATATGTGTATATATATATATATATATATATATATATATATATATATATATATGTTGTATTTTGTGTGTGTTACATTATATGTATATACGTTGAATGTGTATTTATTTTGCATATATGTATGTATGTATATGGTAAGTATATTATATGTATGTATATTGTATGTATGTATGTATGTATAATGTATGTATGTATGTATGTATGTATAATGTATGTATGTATGTATGTATATATATTATATGTATGTGGTAAGTATATTGTATGTATGTATGTATGTATGTATGTATGTATATTATATGTATGTATGTATATTATATGTATGTATGTATGTATGTATGTATGTATGTATGTATGTATGTATGTATGTATGTATGTGTTGGACCTATATCTGCTTGTTTCCTGCAATTAGATTAGAGGCCTGGTAGAAAATGATTAGTTTAGTGGTAATGTGATATTTATGAAAGATATTGACATATTAAATCACTCACAATGATGGTGCTTGGTGCAGCATCAGCCTATAAAATAACGTGTGTAAGACATTATTTGAAATATATAATAATTCTAATTCTATGAATGAAAAGGGGCGTGGCCTAGCAGGTAGATAATCTAGTGATACATTTATATAAAAGACAAACCCTCAGTCCAGTGTTTATACATTACGGCATTTTTGTTCTTTAATTTTACTCATTTTGTTTTCATTTAGTATTATGTGACTGATGTCATACATGTATCCCATGGAGACACGTCAGGGTCAGTGCCCACATGTCCTCACCGTGTCATATATTTACAATAACCACTGATACAACGTGCCCTCTGCCAGGGAACAGAAGCTGGCACAGGGCTGGTCTCCCTGGCATATGTGAGGTACGAGCACGGGCACCCTACAGTGCGCAGAGGATGCCATACAAATAACTAATAATAGTGATAATACTGCCTACAGATGGGTTCTACTCCCCAAATCCAGTTGTACTTTCTAGGCCAGAAATGGCGCTGGGTGATGAGCGCCCCCCGGAGGATGGATTTAAAAGTGGGATCAAATAACATCCTGCAACTGTCCCCCATAGGATGTATCATCTGTTCTATTATCCTGACAGACTGTCCCTCTTTATATTTATATCAATTGATTAAAATTGAGGGCTGGGGGGAATTTTGTTTCTCGTCCCAAGCGCTAAAATTTTAAGTTACGGCTTTGCCCACATATTACTAGATCCCACAGATTACTAGATACTATATATTACACAATCATGTCTACTATAAGTTCTCAGTTATCACAGGACCCTGTATATTACAACTGGTCCTGTGTTTTTCTAGTGTTTGTAGCTATGCAGTAACCTGTGTTTTACAATAACTTATATCCAGAAGAAGAGGAGGGTGAGGTTCGGCGGTGCCTCGTTCTATGATCTCAGGAGTAACTGCGTCTTTTTATTTTTATAACAAATCGTTAGTCTTCGTTTCTGGCATTTGAATTATCAGGAGTTTTGGTTGACACCATTGAAGTAAAGAGAGATCGGAATGAGGGCTTATATACGGTCTAAGGGGAGTTTGGAAATCATCCAAAGTTAGTGGACTAATAACGTGTTAATTAGTGAAATCCTAACACATTTATCCCTGAGCGCTACAGTTTCTACATCCAATTTCTCTGCCAGACTTTATAGTCGGATACTTATAATGCACCAACATATTCCACAGCGCGGTACAAGTTCCTCAGTATTGGCAATAATGAAGGCAAAATCATTGGACAACAGAGGAGGCTTATTGCGCTAATTTCATATCAACAGAGGTCACCTCAGCCCAGCAATATACACATAGATAGATACAGTATATACAAAGGACTGGGGAAAGGGAGGAGGGGAGGGGTTCTGTGCAGTTCTTATATTGCTTGTTTTACTATAACAGTCTGTAACACAAACACCACATCAACTGGTGTCAAAAAGTGTTTCTAGAATATCTATATTTCCAGGACCTAACCCGAAAACGCCAGGAGCCGGATGTCTGTGGTTCAAAAATGGGTAATATCTTTATAGAACCAAAAGTGGGAGTAAAGAACTAGATTAACCATCAGGTTATATTACAAACTGTCAAACAAATCATCACCTATATAATATATTTACTACACAACAAAATGCATCACAGACAAAATGATGCAATATACTGCTGGACATTTCAGTGATGTGCCCATGATCCGTATATAGCAAACGTTGCTTGTAGTAAACACCACACTTTGTATAGAATATAGATGAACTGCAAAGAGCAAAAAAATAAACAAGAAAAGAAATGAAATCCCCGAAACATTAAAAGTACATTGTAACTGAAACTTCATGATACAAAGGTAGGAAATCCTGTCATGATTACTACCAGGTCATTTAATCACCAGCTAGCTACAGAGACTGGTCTCTAAATGTGTCCTAAGTGTGACCCCCGAAAATCACTCCCCTTTATATGTAACGAGGGGGTGCAAGGGAGGGAGTGTGGTTGAATTGAATATCTACTATAATATATATATATATATATATATATATATATATATATATATATATATACACACACACACCTCTATACAGTATATCTAGCTAACTGGCAAAGCTCTTACTAGGAAAGGGTTAAAGATGGCTTAGTAACCGCTCAGTGGGTTATCCGGGATGGGCCTGTAATTGTGGCTGCTCTGAGTAATCAAACAGATTCCCCCAAACTGACATCACTCTGCCAGACCTGTTAAGTCTTTTGATATCATCAGAAGGTTTAATAAAAGGAGGACAAGTCCCTGCAGGTTCCATCATCTCTGTCTCCTGATATCACCCTGGCTGCAGACATCTCAGGATGTACAGACATATTCCCCCTGGAAAATACTTTATGTCGGTACAAATGTGTTCTACATCTTTACCTATCTAAATTTATGTCCTTCCTCCTGGGCCGCGCAGCTTGCAATCTACACTGGTGATCTGGCGTTACAATAAGACAAGAGGATTATTCAATGGCCTCCCAGCAGAGGTGGCAGCGGCAAATACTACAATGGAAGTCAGTTAGTTTCAATCATTTTATAGGGTTAGGCTATCCAGCCTAATACATGTGAGCATGCTGGAACTTGTAGTCCCACAAGGCCTGGAGATCCTGCCTCATCTCTAGAACTAGACATGAACATATTAGACACACAACACGTATGCACACATTACATTGGTACTGGCATGATGTCATTTACACAGTTGCCAACTGTCCCTATTTTCTCTGGAAATGTCCCAATTTTGCAGCTACTAACGACACAATAAAGTCCCCTCTTTTCTGCATGTCAGATGCACCCATCCATTCTGCTGGCAGAGTTGCATTTACAATTCAAAAAAAGTGCAGTTGAGTAAAGGTGACATGCTGGGAGTTGTAGTTCTCCCGAGTCTGTTACACATGTGGCATGCTTAGCCATGGACTAGGGTCCCTGGAAATAACATGGAGGCAGATGGGGAGGACGGAGACAAACAGACCGGACGCAGAGTAACAAAGAATTGATACAAAGTAACTAGTGACAGAGGCAGGGTCTCACCTGGGCGATGAGCAGCAGCCAGAGGGTTAAGAGGGTCGCGCTGGGGCTCATTTCAGCAGCTCAGTCGGGGAAGATCAGCACAGTCGGGGGGCCGGATCCAGAGCCCACTACTCAAAAGTCCTCAAGTCCCGGGGTAGGGTGGGCTCAGTCCCTCCACATAGCTCCAACACAGAGCCTTATTCACAGGGGCAATCCTGCAGCCAATGTACAAAAGATCCAGTGATGGGGATCACTCTCCGGGGAGGGGGGCTGCACGGGGACCCCGGGGCAAAACTCCACTCCAGTCTCCAGAGAAATCTGTCTGAGGGATGTTCCTTATGGCTGAGTCTTTAAACTCCAGCTAACATCTAACATGAAAGCGGGGAATGTAAGAGGAGGAGGGGGAGCAGAACTTTGTAGGATGGGAGGGGGCTGGGGGAGGGCAGGACAGGAGACAATGGCTTTTAACACTCTCTAAGCTGGCTTCTAGCAGGGCGTTTAACCCCTGCTGGTGGGATTCCCTGATAACGCCTGGGGACTTACTCCTGTTATTGTCACAGCAGCGATTGTGCAAACAACAAACAATCCAGGCTGGGATCACTTCTAGGGATGTCTGAGAGCGAAGTCACATTGGAACATGGACTGCAAGCTCTTGTGCCCAGACCCTGCACCTACAAATATAACATTTATAGAGTGCTGGTTACATGCGTGATAACAAAAGGTGTGGTGGAAGCACAATGATTGCTGAATGGGGTCTTTGGTTAATGACCCAAAGAGCTGACAGTTTTATACTGTGCAGTGAAAGGAAGATCATGGTAATATTGTATTTCCATGTAGAAATCTTTGTTCTGCCCCACTGATTTTTTTTTGTAATTAGATTGTAAGTTCTGTGGAAGAGGAGGTCCCTGTTCTCTGCTCTTGTTCCATTGTTACCATTTCATTCCAGCCTGATATCACCCCACTCACCTAATCCAATAAATAGTCTCATGTAGGAGGCAAAAAGTGTCATTATTGCTGTTATTGAATCTGTATTGTTCTAATTTGTTCAACTTTTAGTTTTGGTTTCAAATTATTGCTCTTAATTTATGAAACTGTCCTCTGTCTCCCAACCAATATCTATGGCATCTGTCTCCCTTATGCCAGAATGCCCCCCCCCCCTTCCCAGTCCTTATTACCTCATTACCCAGATAGCCATCCTGACCTGGAATGATTCTGGGGTGTTTGCAGAGGTTGAGGGATGAAGTTGGTTGAAGTGGGGACGTTCCTCCCAATGTAAGGAATAGACGCAGTATTGCGCTTGTTTTTGTGGAACAGTCCAGAGTGTTGTAATAAGATAGAGGTAGAGATGGGGCATTTTGGGGGTGTCACATCCTATGCGGACTGGCGCACAGCTGCTCTGCAGAGCGCCTCAGCTGCTGGTGGTATTTGGGCTCCTCCGTTACTTTTAATCGGACCAGTTTTGGGGCATGTTGCATTGTGGGGGTGGGGGGCACCCTCTGGGCAATGAAATACACAGTCCCACCCCCACACACAGTGAAATGTCTCCTCACTCTCATGATTAATTTAAGCCATAAATGCTGATAAATTGGGCAGTTTTCGGTCTGCACCGTCCTCTGGTTGGGGCATCCTCATTGTTTAATGCCAATATTCAGTCTAGAGTCTAGACTATCAATTCACTTGAGGCACATAGATGATGAAAGGGACCCCACCAAAACAAGTATATAGGGAGGAAGGGGATTTACTAAAAAGTTATTTAAAGAGGAAACCACTCTAGAATACAATAGAATTATATCCTGATCATGTCCAATTGTCCCTCATACTGCAGGGTACACAGCGTCCTGCTGCAGGTTGGGATGTTGGACATGTTGGATAAAAGGCTGTTAAACCATTCTGTGCCTCTCGCCCTGTGATCTCATTGTCTGATTTTCTATGGGGCTGTGGAGGATGTGAGTCTATTATTATGGACCGTTTTACCCCCTGGGTGAAGGAAACCTATTCAGGATGTGGTCTTCCAGCTGGAGGTGGTCTTCACCTTGAGGGTCTTCTTCGGAATGTTTCATGTTTACACTTAGCCAATAAAACCTACAACCTATATATTACCCTTGTTATTACCAGGCCCTCGTAACGGCTACACCTAACACCAGTCAGTAAACTTATTTATTGGGCAAAGATGCTAAATTGTGTTTTCTGTTGTTTAATAACGTGTCTACTGCATCTGCCGCACTTCCGTTCAGCAATAGGGCTTCTTGTCCTTTGATAAATGTGCCCCGAGATTTAATTACACCACCTTGAGTCTGTTGGTGACTCTGCTTGTCCGTAATACCCCTAACTGTTGCCTTTGACCTGGAGAGAATCTTATAATTCATGAAATTATCTGATAGGATAAATAGACAATACAATACCCAGACTCATGGGGAGGGTTTGATATGAATGGTCAGTCTAAGGCTGGGTACACAGTACAGACATTTTCTCACGGAGTGATATCTATAACAAATTTCCCAATGACGGATATAAAAAAAAAGTCCCAATCAGCAGCCAATTAATGAGTACACACTATACACGTTCTACACGATTTACCCTCAGATCTGTGATCTTCATCTGTCATAACCATCGGCTGATAAGATCCTGACTCTGTACACTCCATAGAGATCTATGGACACTGCTGGTCGTGAGTGAGTACACACTGCAGGATTGGAGCGACATCTCTTCATCGTTGAGCGAGAATTTTAGTTCAGTCTAAAAATGAAATGAAACAAGGAAATCACAGGGCGAGAGGCACATAATGATTTAACAGCCTTTTATCCAACATGTCCGACATCCCAAACTACAGGACACAATATACTCTGCAGTATGACGGACAACTGGACATGATCACGATACAAATTCTATTGTATTCTAGAGTGGTTTCCTCTTTAATCATCATCATCATCAGCAGCTATTTATATAGCTGTACTATTTCCGCAGCGCTGTACAGAGAACTCACATCAGTCCCTGCCCCATTGGAGCTTACAGTCTAAATTCACACACTCTTTAAATAACTTTTTAGTGAATCCCCTTCCTTCCCTATATAAGTGTGGGGGCCTCTTCCATCATCTATGTGCCTCAAGTGAATTGATAGTCTAGACTGAATACTGGCATGAAACAATGAGGATGCCCCTACTGGAGGTCGGTGCAGACCGAAAACTGCTCAATTTATCATCATTTATGGCGTAAATAACCATGATAGTGAGGAAACATGGCGCTGAGTGCGGGGGTGGAACTGTATTGCCCAGAGGGTGCCTAGAAATTATATCCTCCCCCAAAGCAACATGAAGGCACAAAACTGTTTTGGACATATTTTGCAAAGGCCGAAAAACAGCAAAGATGGGGACAGGGCAGTAATCATCATAAGAAAGTGGATTAGGATCCAGGAGAGCGGCCTACACTGCAGGGAGTCTGGACGGACCCCCCGAAATACCGTCAGTCTCTCGGACATTCTGGGAGAGGAGCCCAGTATGATTAAGTACTTTACAGCCAACTTAAAAATAGTATTCTTGCTTGCGAGAACGTGTGACCCAGGATAAATCTGTACATTGTATCTCCGCTCCTCTAAGTGCCATGACTTTCTCTCCCGGGAAACCACTTTAAATGACATCCTGGGATTGTTTACTTCATCTGGGTGACGGGGGTTCAGCTGTTCAAATACAGAGAGGGCACGTTCAGTGATAGTAATCACAAAATGGCCAAAGCTCGGTACAAACTCCTCTTTGGTGATGTCACAAACCTGGAATTCCCCCAAATTGTGTGGTTTGTGGAACAAGATGGGTGTTAGCGGACTGAGGGCGTTCCTGGATGCAAGGAACAGGTACATTGCTGCGCCAGCTTTGCAGAGTAATATTATTAAATGAGATAAGTGTTTGTAACGGGAACATTAAAATAGTTACGTTCCTTGTTCTGTGGAACCATTTTCACTCAAAGCCATAAAAGCGACTGAACTGAGCGTGAAGTGAGGGCAGGAGAGAGATACCATACACAGTTACATGGCCATAAGTACCATTCCTCCCAACATTTATACATAGTAAATCAGGACAACATAATTCCCGCCATCGATCTGCCCAAACCTCACCCCAGATCTGCCCCAAACGCCACTTTAGAGTGCAACTCCACCTACTTTCATCTAAGCACCACCCCTTTAGAGGTCTGCATAGCGGGACTGTCCTGCCGAATTCAGGACAATTGGGAGGTATGGTAAGAGGCTGTATCATCTGTTTCCGCAAGTATACAGAATATATTACAGGAAGAGGAGCGGGATATTTTATATAGCTTTAGTTTATATGCAGCTCAGAGTAGTAAGTGCTGAGAATTTGTGACACAGCAGAAAGAAGTTGCCTGGCCTGAAAGGCTTACAATCTATGTAGAATATATGCAGACACTGGTGGAATAAAGCTATAAAGTATACTGCGCCTCTCCAGCTTCACACATGGGCTCAGTAAGAGTGACAGGATTGTTTAAGTTAGATAAATGGGTGCAGAGGGCATATTTATAGGGCGATCTCTGGTTTGCGGATGGCCGCACACCCTCTTGATTCTCCATAAATTATATATAATTTATATAATTAGAATGTTCTCTATTTGTATATTGATGATTAAATTATCTCTACATGTCACTAGGATGCTCCCTGCATTGTATAGAGGTCACTAGGATGCTCCCTGTATTGTATAGAGGTCACTAGGATGCTCCCTGCATTGTATAGAGGTCACTAGGATGCTCCCTGTATTGTGTAGAGGTCACTAGGATGCTCCCTGTATTGTATAGAGGTCACTAGGATGCTCCCTGTATTGTATAGAGGTCACTAGGATGCTCCCTGTATTGTATAGAGGTCACTAGGATGTTCCCTGCATTGTATAGAGGTCACTAGGATGCTCCCTGTATTGTATAGAGGTCACTAGGATGCTCCCTGTATTGTATAGAGGTCACTAGGATGCTCCCTGTATTGTATAGAGGTCACTAGGATGCTCCCTGTATTGTGTAGAGGTCACTAGGATGCTCCCTGTATTGTATAGAGGTCACTAGGATTCTCCCTGTATTGTATAGAGGTCACTAGGATGCTCCCTGTATTGTATAGAGGTCACTAGGATGTTCCCTGCATTGTATAGAGGTCACTAGGATGCTCCCTGTATTGTATAGAGGTCACTAGGATGCTCTCTCTCTTGTATCAGGTGAACACAAAGCCCTCTGTATGATATTGAAGTCTCTAGAATAGTCAGTGCTGCATTGGATACTGGTGACATGGGGCTGGTAGATGTTGTATTTGATTGACATAACTATTTTTCATATATGTCATTGGCTCTATAAAGCCACACCCACATTAGACAAGCCACGCCTGCAGTTTTCGTCTTGCCCATCGGGACGCAGTAGAAGGACCTGGGACACTTGCTTGCCCCGCAGGCCACAAGTTACCAGCCCTACCTTATTACCCTGTAGACTTCGTAGCTCAGCTGAGCCCATTGGAGACTGTATAATACGTCAGCTGTGGAAGATGAGATCGGACATTTGTGACCGTTCTATAAATGTCCTGTATGGAGGCTGCCGAGACTTGTTCTGACCGACTGTGGCACTATATGTTTATCAGCTCCTGTACTATATGTAGTATAGCCAACATGCCCATGTAAAGCAAGTACAACCGCTGTCCTCTGAGGATGGTGATAGCAGAGCACAGTAGAGGAAATTAGGAAAATAACAGATTTTCTCCCTCTTTTTTGTTTTTGTTAATAAAGTTATTTTTTACAATTTTGTTTTTTCTTCAAACTCTATTATATATTTTTTCGGAATCTGGACCTGGAAGGCCGAGTCCTGTCGTACAGCTACAGTGCACACACGCCAGCCGGGGACCATGTGCTCAGTAGTAAGACTCCTGGTGCCGCCACCAGCCAGTGTCCCCGGGGAGCTGAGCATCTCGGTTATCCCCCAGCATCATGAATAGGCCTGACAGAGAGGATCCAGCCCCAGCCTGGTCCAGTTACACCACATGGGTCCATGTAATCCCAGAGAGATATCTTATCTCCAGCCATATCAGTGTATACAGGGCAATAAATTCCTCACTCAGACCTTCCTTGTCCCTGGCCTGAACCCACCCCTGTCCTGCGCTGCTGGATCCTTTACACCATCCCCGAGGATGGAGACGTTTCTTGTATCCGATGCTGGGCGTGAGCCGAACCTGCCGCAACTGGGGTTCCATCTTGTAATCACATAGTCCTGTACAGTTCTCTTGACTAACACGGGCAGCACGGTGGCTCAGTGGTTAGCACTTCTGCCTCACAGCGCTGGGGTCATGAGTTCAATTCCCGAACATGGCCTTATCTGTGTGGAGTTTGTATGTTCTCCCTGTGTTTGCCTGGGTTTCCTCCGGGTGCTTCGGTTTCCTCCCACACTCCAAAAACATACTGGTAGGTTAATTGGCTGCTATTAAAATTGACCCTACTCTCTGTCTGTCTGTATGTCTGTGTGTGTGTATGTTAGGGAATTTAGACTGTAAGCTCCAATGGGGCAGGGACTGATGTGAATGAGTTCTCTGTACAGTGCTACGGAATCAGTGGCGCTATATAAATAAATGACATGTTTACATATATGTGTGTGTGTGATCGTATGCATGCAGACCTGAGTGTTCATGCGCATGTGTGTACAGGCAAGCCTTCATGTTTATGTGCAGTCAGGCCTGTGTGCATGTAGCAGCGGTATAAAGTGATCTAGGTGGTTCCTCCCTAGATCACCTCCCTTTGGGTTTTACCTTTCTCCAGTTAGCTCAGTCATATTCTGGGGGTTACATGTAAAAGGTCCGATGCACATTCAAGTTTAGAGATCTACGTATAAAAGGGAGATAAACCGTAAATGCTGCAAAAGGAGGATTTAGGGCTTCTCTTACCCATGGCGGTAAAGGCTATCGCAGAGGGTGCACACAAAAAAAAATGGTTTATTTTTAAAATAAATAATTTTTCTGCTTTTTTTTATTATTCATTTTTAACATTTTCTTTATTTGTTTATTTTATTGTTTATTTTTTAATTTAATATTTATTTTTTGTGGCATGCCGAAATCTAGTTATCGGAGGAAAAGTGGAGGTGTTGCCCATAGCAACGAATCAGACTCTAGCTAGCATGTTCTATACTATAACGTGTTAGATAAACGATAGCTAGAATCTGATCCACTTTTCCTTTTAAGAAGATTTGATTAATCTACCCCCTTAATGTTCAATAAATAGTGGCAACATTTTTAATATATATATATATATATATATAATATTTAGTAGTCCAATGTTTATTTATATTCTGATAGTTTAATATCTAATGTTTTCCTTAAATCTAATCCCGTATCCAGAGGCCGGTGCACTAATGTCAGTCACCGTCATTGACCTGTATAACTTAGTCTGAGGCACGAGGCACGAGGCACTTACTTTGTACCAAAATGTATTTCCATCACCTTAATTGTAACTCCAATACCTTCTGGTTAATGATTTCTGTACAGCGCTGCGGAATTAGTGGCGCTATATAAATAAATAGATGATGATAATGATGAGTGATTTGCTGATGATAATCTAATTTTATTGGTTGGATTGGAGATTTTCATCAGAAACGCATATCCTTCTGTACAGTGCTTTTTTGTAAGAAAAAAGGTGCCAGAACTCACCTCTTTCTGCCCCCCTTGTTTTTTTGTAGCCCTCTCTTTCTGCGCCCCTCCCCCACTTTCTGTAGTCTGTACTTACCTTCTATCATCACCACTTATTTATATAGCGCCACTGATTCCGCAGCGCTGTACAGAGAACTCACTCACATCAGTCCCTGCCCCATTGGAGCTTACAGTCTAAATTCCCTAATAGACACAGAGAGAGAGAGAGACTAGGGTCAATTTTGATAGCAGCCAATTAACCTACCAGTATGTTTTTGGAGTGTGGGAGGAAACCAGAGCACCTGGAGGAAACCCACGCAAATACAGGGAGAACATACAAACTCCTCACAGATAAGGCCATGGTCAGGATTTGAACTCATGACCCCAGTGCTGTGAGGCAGAAGTGATAACCACTAAGCCACCATGCTGCCCACATGCTTCTTTACTCGCTTCTCTGCTTGATCACGGGTCCTCTCATTGGCAGCGTCGTGATGTCACAACGCTGCCGGAGCATTAAGATGCGGTGCTGCACTGTAGCAGCACCGCAGAGAAAAAATAAAAATGTTAAACAGTTGTTTAAACTTTGAAAACCCATGGAAAAAAGGTGCCGGAACTCCATTCTGAGCGTTCTATGACAAAAAAGCCCTGGTTCTGTACAACTCTGACAATCAATAAGTGGAATTTCACTTTCCAGTTTGCAGTATGCAGGATAGCACGTTAAAGGCACATGTAACATATACACAGAACACATAAAGTGATTGGGCTGTATAACTGATTCCTGTCCTAGAATATACAACAAATAAACAGTATCAGAAGGAAATCTCAGACTGACCTTGTTTAGAGCTGGAGAGAGATGTAGCAGTCGGTTTACTGAGCATCCAGACCCTGTAATCCCAACGCAAACAGACTTTTGCTGCATTAGAACCAAATCTGATGTTTAACCCCCTGCTGATAAGATACCAGCAAATCTCTCTATAAACTTCTGTGTTTTATCACTCATCTCGTTTCCTCCATCAGTCTTTTCTCCATTCTCTCCCCCAATCTCTCCCGTCATTACACTTCTCCCACCACCTTCCATCAATTCTTACTGATATTTTTAAACATCAGCCACAAAAAAACCTAACTATTGCCCAAGGACAAGTGAGCAACAACTCTGTGTCTGATTTAATTCCACCTTAATCCAAGGTTATACATACTAAATATATGCGCTGCATTTTGTGACTTGCCCCGGAATTTGTCCTTTACTCTGGGTACACATTACAGAAAATTTCTCCCGATGAGATATAGTTAACGATTTTACCAACAGCTGAAAAATAAAAAAGTCCCGATCCGCAGCTGATTCCTGTGTACACACTATACACGTTTTACACAATTTACCTTCAGTTCTGTGCTCTTTATCTGTCATAACCATCGGTGCAGTGTGTATGTGCTCATGACCGGCAGTGTCCGTAGATCTCTGTAGAGTGTACAGAGTCAGGATCGTTTCAGCTGATGGTTATGACAGATGAAGATCACAGATCTGGTAATCTTGTAAAACGTGTTTAGTGCGTACACATGAATCGGCTGCTGATCGGGACTGTCAGTTGTTGGCAAAATTGTTACAGATCATCATCATTTATTTATATAGCGCCACTGATTCCGCAGCGCTGTACAGAGAACTCATTCACATCAGTCCCTGCCCCATTGGAGCTTACAGTCTAAATTCCCTAACACACACACACACACACACACACAGACTAGGGTCAATTTTGATAGCAGCCAATTAACCTACTAGTATGTTTTTGGAGTGTAGGAGGAAACCGGAGCACCCGGAGGAAAACCACACAAAAACGGGGAGAACATACAAACTCCACACAGATAAGGCCATGGTCAGGAATTGAACTCATAACCCCAATGCTGTGCTAACCACTGAGCCACCGTGCAGCCCATATCTCATCGGGAGACATTTTCTGCAGTGTGTACCCAGCTTTACTCTCTGCACTTTTCATTCAGCAGTTACAAAAGCCCAGAAAGTCAGTGAATAATTACTACAAACAAAGCGTGGGGGTCGTCTGCGTGACATAATCCATCAGGAATGGTTTCATTTGCTTTACCTAAAGAATATTTTAGGATTAGAATATGTAATTACTTGTACAGTACTCTAGAGGTACTAAATCTGTATCTTGAGTATCAAAAATGCAATATATTCAAACTGTAAACTGCGGTTTCAGGGACGCAAAACAATGGGGCACATTGACCCAACTTAATATAAGAGGGCACACCACTGCAATACTCCACGGTATTAGGATAACTACCCTACCTTCCTGGTTTGGAATCAGTCTTGATGACCTTTTGTGTACAGATGTGAAATAACTTCAATGCTAATCCTAATGAGAGACTGATAGTTATCACAAGATATTTATTTCTTACTTATTACTAAAGTATCATAATTCCTTGTGTCCATTTTCACCTCCCTAAAAATCTACTTTTATCCTTGTACCCCCTGTAGTATCATAATATCATCTTCTTCCGTGACGTTTAGGGTTTCAGTCCATCAGCAAGTAGGGGAGTGAACGGAGGGTTCAGGCCGTCCACATTGGGCATAAATTGGGGGGCAGAGAATAATATGTAAAGCAGTCTGTAATATTCTGGCACTATGTATAGTAATATTAAAAACAATATGGATATCAAGGCTGAGGATGACAAATAATGGAGTTACCACAGTGACGTAACCTAATTTTGTAGGGACCGGTCCCAAGACCAGAATGTGGTTATAGCTACAATTTATCAAAAAAAATATTAATGGGTCAGCTGAGTGATACTGTCCCGCAGCGATAAAGTTACTGGACGCCTCCTTGCAGATATACAGGTGTGAGCCGGCTAGCCGGATTGCGGATGCGCAGCGGAACATGGAGTTCGATTATTGTGGAAGAAAAATAAAATATGTTAAACAATAGATAGCATTTATTAATTTTAAACCTATTTATAACCTTAATTTATATTAAAAAGTATAATTAATAATTATAATGCTTTTCATCTGTTATTGCCATCCAGAGTTGGCGCACAGGGATCCATTACCGATGAAAGCCAGAAATCATACCGGCCAGCGGAGGGATATTGCGACGCCCTATACACAAAAGGGTTAACCCTTACATGTATAGGGGGACAAGTGGGGGAAATCCTTATGGCTGCCAAAAACAGCCAATTCAGCCTCTTTTGTAGGGGGGGGGCCTTTGCTGCCCCCCCAATAAACCAAAAAATGCTTCAGCATAACTTCTTGAATCTTAATTAAATATCCTGTCCTACTTTTCTAGCCCTAGACACCCGCACACGGCACAATCCTGGAACTCAGCCTGAGCGAGTATTTGCACAGGTACAGAACATTGATATAGACACAGAGGTCTGATATTATCTACATGGAGATTAGTGAGAGCAGGACAGGGCCATGTGCCCCTCTCCACCCACTCCTTGTAAATGGCTGTGGGGGGGGGGTGTACAAAGCTGAGCCTTAGAGGCATCCAGACAGACAGTAGCAACAGTCCTTTGTCTTTGATCTCAGGCCCCATTTGGTGAGGAAGATAAGAGGACTGTAGCAGACAGCTCACAGTTGTTACCTGCAGATGATTTGGGCTACAGTTGGGGTTGGCAAAGAATGGGTTAATTAGTTGGATGTATAATACACCTATATCTGTTACAGCACCACACACAATGACATAAAGTAAGTGCAGATACAGGAACAGGGATGAGGGGGGGGGGGGGGGGGGGGACTTGTCACCTTGTTAAAGTTTCTGAACAGTGTTTGTCAAGCGAGTATAAAAATAGAGGAGCTTTTCTAAACCAAACCACTGTGACAGTAAAGGGTGATGGTCTCACATATAGATACGAAGTACGGACCACCCATCGTGCACTGTGCCTGCCTACTTCTCAGCTTCGTATGTCCCCAATATCTTATATTTATCATGGCAGAATTATTGGGGTCTAATTATCAATCGGAGACAACTCAAATTTTCCAGGCTGTCCCCCAGATGGTTTTAGCCGTGGATGTGGTTCTTTATTGGTGAAATAAAACATTTTTTCATTTTTTTTTAAAAAATAAAAGTTATTTTTCATTTGTTTTTTTTGTTTTTTTTTATTTAATCTGGAACGGATATCCCAAGTCTGACATGCGCAGAAGGACCCTGAACTGGGCTGGTGAGCGCTAAGAGTCCTCTTACCCACCGCCTGGCAGTGTCGCGGGGGAGATGAGCATCGTTTTTAAACAATAGCCGTGTTTTCTTCTTTAAATGCTACATAGGTTTTAGAGGATCTTTGTATTTTTACTGCTTACAGCAGCATAACAATCACCTACTTGCATTTTGGCTCTTTCTTTTCTCTCCTAAATTCCATTTTATTGTAATTGGTTTATTTGTTTTGCTAGCATTCTGATAGCGGACAAGCCTCTAAGATGCTATTTACTGGATAGAGGTGTCTCTACCACAGAATAATATACCAAATATATAACTTTGCATTGCTGTGACTGTATATCATTTTTTTTATACTGCAGCAGCCCTGAAAGCAGATATAAGGGGCTATTTATGAAGCTTAGAACTATGCAGAAACAGCGCTCTGCACGTGGTTTATGCAGATATTAGTATGTAACATAGGCCTAAGGCCGGAGGTGTCAGAGGTCAGCATGTGCGCTGTAAAGACTCCGAGTAAGAATCCAGAGTTGTCACTAACACGGAGCCATCGCTGCGTCGGCTTCTTATCTTCTTGGCAGGCGCTGTCCTGACAATGACTTTATATATAAATAGGTATAAAACTTCATCCCTTATTGCTGCAAAAAGCGATGGGTCCAACATAGACCCCATAGGGAGAACATTTCTGATGAACTCTTGGATATTTATTTTCTGCACTCTTATTAACAAGTGCAGTATCCATCTATCTAAACATCTCCTATCTATCTATCTAGCGCTGCGGAATTAGTGGCGCTATATAAATAAATGGTGATGATCTCTCTCATATCTATCTATATTATATCTATCTATCTAGTTAGCACTTCTGCCTCACAGCTCTAGGGTCATGAGTTCAATTCCTGACAATGGCCTTATCTGTGTGGAGTCTGTATGTTCTCCTCGTGTTTGCGTGGGTTTCCTCAGGGTGCTCCGGTTTCCTCCCACACTCCAAAAACATACTGGTAGATTAATTGGCTGCTAACAAATTGCCCTTAGTATCTCTCGGTCTGTGTGTATGTTAGGGAATTTAAGACTGTAAGCTCCAATGGGGCAGGGACTGATGTGAGTGAGTTCTCTGTGGAATTAGTGGCGCTATATAAATAAATAGATGATGTGATGATGATATCTATACATCTATCTATACACATTCAATCTAACTATCTTATATCTATCTTTAGATCTCATATCTATCTACATAGATATATAGGCGATGCACTATGTGATCTGACACCTTTCTATCACAACCAGCATTAACTTGCAATTTGTCCTACAGTAGCTCTTCCGTGGGATTGGACCAGACAATCCCACGCATACCGGGAACACCCCACAAGACCTGTCGCCTTCGAGATGCTCTGACCCAGTCATCTAGACATCACAATTTGGCCCTTGTCAACGTTGCTCAGATTCTAACGCTGCCCATTTTTTATGCTTCCAACACATTGACTTCAAGAACTGACTGTTCACTTGCTGTCTAATATATCCCACCCCTTCACAAAACCACAGTGTACATCATGCCTGGAAAATATGTGACTCTCCAGGTGTTGTGAAACTACAAGTCCCAGCACACCCGGCCAGCTATCGGCATGGATTGGCCGGTTTCATTCTAGAACAGACTCAGATAACATGTAGCCCTTCACCAGCCAGACACACATTGCATATCTCTGGCTAATCTCCACATTATCACAGGCGGACCCCCGCTCCCTGGACTGCAGGTCTCTTTGATACAGAGACTATCTGACAGTGCTGGGTGAACCTGTGGAGAGTAGGATTAATTGTCAGCTCCTTGTCCTCAATAAGGAGCAGTCAGCAGGTAACGGGACAGCATCATGTTGACTCAGCTGTTTGGATGCTATTTCTCTCTGGCCCCCCTCTGTGTTGCCCTGATCTTTGGAATCAGCCTCTGGGGGGTTGAGATCTGGTTTCCCTTCTCTGTCACCTCTCCTGCCCCGGTGGAGCTAGAGGTCAGTGTACAGTTGTTAGGACACTTGTCCAAATCCAGATCTGACCCGACGCTATTAATGATGTTGAATGTAATAATGGATGTGTTATAATTATAGATGGGTCAATGGATTGCTCCAGTTCTGAAACTCGAATTTCACAGATTCGCAAATTAATGTGAGAATTGGTCCCCGTTCACCTAAAAATCAGGAAATATCTACAATTACATAAATGGTGACAGCTATAAACATGAATCAAACATGCAAAACCCCTGAATACCCCCCCAACAAGATTCACAAGAACAATAAGTGCACCATGAAGTACATTTACTGTTCCATGAGAGGTGTAATATTACATTGATTTGGAACAAAGAAATATTCAGTGACAAGTAGAAACAACATATATACCATACATGGCAGGTGACAAATGCTGAGGGGGCGGGTTCATGGCGCGGTGAAGAGATTGCGCCACAAGGTTTTGATCCCGCTGTGCAAACCCGCGACATTGGGTTTGAGGATGCAAATCGCGTCATAAATCCCTGTCTACGGCTACGTCAATAGTGTAGTAGGTGGGATCTGGGAGGAAGACCTGCATTTCTGGGAGACTAGGAGGCCCTTCAAAATTCATGAAGAGTAGGCAATTATGATATACAAGTTAACCCATGCATGATACTCATGCATTCTAGTCAAATCAAGCTACTTAAGGTGTTAAAAAGGTTCTTGTCATGCATTTGGGCCTAGCCCAGGCCTCCTCAGGGGAAGAGCGTTACTTCCCGACGCAAGCGCCCTTTTTTAACGTGGTTTTGTCCACATGTCACCACCTCATCATTTTTCTTTATCACCTCATCCTTCATCTTCATCGCCACATCCTTCATCAAGCTACTTAAGGTGTTAAAAACTCCCCACTGTCACCCCCGGCAACCACCAACCACTCCCAACTGTCACTTCTCCTTCAAGGAATATATAGGTCAGTGTATAACTCTGCCCAGCAGGTGGCGCTGCAGCTTGTTTTTTTTTTTTTCACACACGCCACTAGGCATTTATATAGTAGATAGACAAACACAAATATTAATGATATAAATGATCAAACTTTTTTTGTCATTTTTATTATTTTTAACAGACCCTAATGTGATATTTCGGCTTGTTGTGCCTAGTTTTACGCCAGCCTGCGGAGTTTGTGGGGAAAGATGGGTGCGCTGGCAGTTGTCGATAGCAGAAATTGGGTGGAGATTCCGTTTTGCTGACCAAGATTATTACAATAAGATAAGACGTCTGGTGTCCTCGCCACTTTCACCCAATCACACAGCTTTGTATTAACTCCCAAAATTTGGAGGTTCGAAAGAGGGACAAATAAGACACGCCCCCATCACCACCCACGAACTTCCAGTTTGCGCAGTTCGCACATGCGCAGAAGCCGCTTTTGGCCACTTTCTCCTAGACAACCGGGAAAACTGGCTGCTATTATTATTATTATTATTAATTTTTATTTATAGGGCGCCACTAGGTGTCCGTAGTGCCGTACAGGGACAAACGAGATTACAATACGAGGTGAGACAGCACAGTACAGTAAACAATAATCACAGTAACTCAGTGAGCTCAAAGCACCGCTAGAGGGGCGGAGGAGGGGAGAGGGGAAGGTCCGCCAACGACGGAGTCCAAGAGGGAAGGCACGGATTATAGGGAGACCCCTAGAGGGGAGAGGAGGGAGCGAGAGGGGACGCGGGAAAGAGGGTCCTCAAGGAGGAGGGCTAAGTAGCTGGAGAGCAGAGTTAACAGTGGTGAAGTCAGGAGGAGAGAATACCCTGCTCAAAGGAGCGTACAATCTAAGGGGTGGGGTAGACAGACAGAGAGACACGGGGGAGAGATGGAGGAACGGAGGATAAGGATAAGGGGGGAGGAAGAGGCAGAAGAAAAGGTAGGGAGTTAAGTGGGAGACTGGAAGGCTTTAAGAAAAAGGTGGGTTTTTAAAGCCCGTTTGAAACTGGACAGATTAGGGGAAGTTCTGATGGAGGGAGGGAGCTTGTTCCAGTGGAGGGGGGCAGCACGGGCAAAGTCTTGGATACGCGCGTGGGAGGAGGTGATCAGGGGGGAAGAGAGGCGACGGTCATTGGCAGAACGGAGAGGGCGGGATGGAGCATGAATAGAGAGGAGGGTGGAGATGTAGGGTGCAGTGGAGTTGGAGAGGGCCTTGTATGTAAGAGTGAGGAGCTTGAACAGGATTCTGTAGAGGAAGGGGAGCCAGTGAAGGGATTGGTAGAGGGGGGAGACAGAAGAGGAGCGGCGAGAAAGGAAGATGAGCCTAGCGGCTGCGTTAAGTACAGATCGAAGGGGAGCGAGATGAGAGTGGGGGAGGCCAGTAAGGAGGAGGTTGCAGTAGTCCAAGCGGGAGATGATCAGAGAGTGAATAAGACATTTGGTGGCATCTTGGGAGAGGAAGGGCCGGTTGCGAGCAATGTTGCGCAGCTGGAAGCGGCAGGATTTAGCAAGAGAGAGAATGTGGGGGCCAAAGGAGAGAGAGGAGTCGAGGATGATACCGAGGCAGCGAAGTTGGGGGACAGGGGAGATAGAGGTGTTGTCGACAGTGATAGAGAGGTCAGAAGGGGGCGAGGTGTGAGGGGGAGGAAAGACTATGAGTTCAGTTTTGGCGAGGTTAAGTTTGAGGAATCGAGAGGACATCCAGGAGGAGATGGCAGAGAGGCAGGCGGACACCCTAGAGAGGAGGGAGGGAGAGAGATCAGGAGAGGAGAGGTAAAGTTGAGTGTCATCAGCGTAGAGGTGGTAATTGAGGCCGTAGGAGCTGATGAGTTCACCCAGGGAAGAGGTGTATAGAGAGAAGAGTAAGGGTCCTAAAACAGAGCCCTGAGGGACCCTGACTGGAAGGGTGGACGGGGGGGGAGAGAGACCCAGAGGTGGTGACAGAGAAGGAACGGTCCGAAAGGTAAGAGGTGAACCAGGACAGGACAGGGCCGGAGAGGCCAAAGGACTGGAGGGTGTGGAGGAGGAGGTGCTATGTCCCAATATCGGAGTATGCGCTCCGATGCTGGGACAAATTGTAAATCGGGCGGGACAGCCCACTGAAATTGGGAATGTCTCGCTGGAATCGGTACACTTGGGTTGTCATTGTCACAGCCCTGAAATAGAAAGCAGAGAAAACTGCTGGGAAGTAGGACACAGAGATACATAGGAGAATGTCTGTGTGTCAGACAGAGAGGTTACCCAGGGCGAGACGTGTCTCAAGGCCACCATTGTCCCAGCCAGTTCAAATACTTTGTCCCAGGTTTTGGAGAGGGCTGTGTGTATTGAGGGGGGGCTGTTTGCTAACAAGTACTTACTTCCTGTACAACACAAAGCCTTGAGCAAGCATCAAAGACAAGGAGATGATGATCTGAGAGCAGGAGGGTCTGTATCATTGATCTATCCCACCCCCCACTGGGCAAGTACAGAGAGGTTTATAGTGTAATCCAGCCCAGAGCTATCTACAATTCCTTTCTTTATCTTAATTCACTTAACTTGCCTTAGATCCTGTCATTGTATCCTCCCTTATATTATGTGCCCCATATAAGAACACAGATTATAGCAGCAGTGCCTACAAAGCTTTGTGTGATCTCCTCTCCCCCCCTGAGGACGACACTGCCATAAAATGTCCCAAATATTTAGTGTTAAATTTACTTTTTCTATATTTTGCGGCAAAACCATTTCCAGCACAAGGTTTGTTGGTTTGTTTTATAAGGCGGTGTTTATATTCCAATCCTACAAGACCAGCGACCAGGATTTCTGCATCCTACCGTCTGTTGAAGACTTGACCTTATCATCTTGTATCTGCCAAAATCTGCTTAACGACAGGAGCTATGTACTACATCTTGGGTGCAATTGTCAGTATCTGAACTTATGTTTATATAAGGACAACAAAACTACTTGGGCTGCATCACTTCCCACCCCCCCCCCCCCCCTCCCCCAAGAGGTCTTATGTCACCCCATCTTATCATACCTTGCCAATATCCCAATATGCCAATATGGGACGAGAGAGTGCCGATCCCAGGGTACTGCCGCAAAAGGTGAGCCTGTAATTGTAAAAGAATAAAGTACTATTTTATCCTGTTTACATGTAGGGATGTATACATTTCATGTAAGAGTTTGCAAACAAATGTTTCCTTTTTCTTTTAACTTTTACACATACTTGTCCAGTCTCTAGGTACTTCTCCCTGGAGAGCAGACCTTCCTCCCAGACCCTGGAATGGGGACACAATCATGGCATTTTAATTGGGGAGGGCAGGTAGGGCCAAAGGACACAATTTGCAGCACTATGCCCCCTCTGCCCTAGCCACATGACCTCCTTTCCAAGATCTCCCGAAGCGGACAGTCAGAACGTTGGAGATGGAGATTTGGGGGTAAATGTATCAAGCTGAGAGTTTTCCGGTGAGTTTGAAAAGTGGAGATGTTGCCTATAGCAACCAATCAGATTCTATCTGTCATTTTGTAGAATGTACTAAATAAATGATAGCTAGAATCTGATTGGTTACTATAGGCAACATCTCCACTTTTCAAACCCGCCGGAAAACTCTCAGCTTGATACATTTACCCCCTGGTCTGGTCCTGTACTTTTAATGGGTCCCTTTTGACTCTAGTTAATGTTGCGCGTTGGTGGAGAAGAGCACTTCCTGACACACTCCGGGCAGTGTGATAAAACACTTCACACAACTGTGTAATAAAGACTGGTGTCCCCTCAGTTACATGACAAATATAAGCCATAAATAGAGCTGCCAGGTCTTCAGCCATTTACCCAATGTTCTCTCCCAGCAGAGCTGCTGCCTTCCCACTGAGCTTGTCCCCCCTGGGCCAGAACCAGATGCTACTGAGCCAGTACCCCATTGAGGCAGTCCCTATTAGACCAGTAGCCTTCTGAGTCAGTCCCCACTGAGCCAGTCCCTACTAAGCCAGTACCCCGCTTAGCCAGTCCCTACTGGGCCAGTAATCCAATGAGCCAGTCCCTACTGAGCCAATCCCCACGGAGCCAGTACCCAATGAGCTAGTCCTCCCTTGGCCAGATGCTACTGGGCCAGTACCCACCCTAGGCCAGTCCCTAGTGACCCAGTTACAATTGAGCCATTCCCTACTGGGCCAGTAACCTACTAAGCCAGTCCCCACCAAGACACAAGCTACTGAGCCAGTCCCCATTACGCTAGTCCTTACTGAGCCAGTCGCCACTGAGGCAGCCCATGCTGAGCCAGTCCACACCGAGCCACATGCTACTGAGCCATTCCCCACTGAGCCAGTCCTCCATTGACCCAGTCTCTACTAAGCCAGTTCCCACTAAACCAGTCCCTACGGTGGAGTCTATAGCCAAGAGAGGCTTTGCCCCACTTCTCCAAAAATACGGCATGTATCGACATTTACATTCCTTAATGAATCGGGCCCTGTGTAATAGTATCATGCTGCAATCCCCCTCTTAATTCATACTGGGTACCTGGCACTAGGCATCCACTGATCACAGTGATAGATACCCACTAGACAACTTCTGGCAAGCTACTTGCTGAATAGCGCCATCTAGTGGGTAAATGGCTAGCGCTATGCACCAATCAGAGCGCTGGAGCTTCTCTAATTCTCAAATTAGTGGGTCAATTTAAGAAAGGGTGAACAGCCCTATTGCCAGCAGGTGATAGGGTTTGTTATATCACTTTGCCCTATACCCCGGAGGGGGTATCTTTGGCATGGGAAAGTCTATTTAACAAGTATCACTGTGATACCTGAACAACAGCATTCAAAAAGCATTTTTCTGTAATAAAACATTTTTAATGCCGTACATTATAAATTTATATTTACATTACATAAAAAAAAAATACGTTTAGTAATTTATGCAAAGAAACATGTCCGGGCCTGATTCATGTTCCATTGTATTTCCATTTGCATTAAATAACTGCGCATACTCAGAAATGGTTGTTACGCAACTGAACTCAACTGCATCGAATTCATGTCCCAAACGCAAACAACACTTATGAATGCCTACAACTTGAGGGACGGAGCAGGGGAGAGGAGGGGCGGATGAACGTAGAAATGTACAGTAAGGGCGCGCCAAGGGCGTCCGATGCAGATATGGCCGATTCAAGTTTTGGTTTTCTCATAAAAACACTTGTGTCAGCCGTATCATTTGCCCCAGCTACAAGGCAGGTGTAAGTGCCGACTGATAGTGATGACCGACATGGCACACGTATGCGTGCCACAAGCTAGCGCAGAACATGTGTGTGTAAGGAAGATAGACCATAAAAACGCATTTAAACACATTGAAAGCTTCTTGACAAATGTGTGCAAAAAAAACCAAAAAACATTTTTCTTTGAAAATCTATATTTTTATGAATGATTATACTGTTAATCATTGTTCATCTATTTTAAATTAGCATTATAGGTCTACGGGGCTACCAGGAGAGGAGACAATTCTCCCACATATGCCCACAGCAACATGATGCAATGGCGCTATTGAGTGGCAGGGCTAAAATGACACCATTCGCTGCCCCCCGCCCCGCCCACCTACAGACTTGCACTTAACCTGTGGAAACAAAAGATAAGTATGCTCTATATTGAATCTCCAGCTCAGGATATTACAGGACGACCTCAGTCTCCTGTTGTGATTTGGTCAAATTTCAAGTGAGAATCAATTTGGTGAATTTGGTTACAATATTCGCAAAGCTGAGAACCGATTTCCTACAGAAAGTTCCTGTCCATTCCCAGAACCGCCTCTCACTGGTGTCACTAACGTGCAGGGGAATCAGAGAGAGCGTCAGCATTTCAGGGCGAGAAATCATTTTTTGGGCAGTGTTCAGTTCTGAGAGACAGGGTAACATTTACTTCTCCCTGCAGACATGTTTGATGTCCCAAAATACAAGATATTAACTTTAAGTTTCTAAAGCCAATTAAAACAAACATAAAATGAATAAACAACTAATAGCTGTCACTTTTGTTTTATCTAGCCTTGTAAATTGGGAAAAACAATGCATGTACAATTCTTGGAGAGTATTGGCGCAACAAACAGGGCCAGAGACGCTGTAGGCGGAGACGAAGAGACCAGACAGAGGGCGTCTGATGCGGGTGCGCTGGTGGAAAGAACAGTGCAGGGAGCAAAGCAAGAGGAAAACGCAAGGAAGAGGCCCTGACCTTGAGAGCTTACAATCTAGAAGGATATATAATACAAATAAATGAACAAGTAGTTACATATCATCATCATCACCAGTTATTTATATAGCACGACTAATTCCACAGAGCTGTAGAGAGAACTCATTCACATCGGTCCCTGCCATACAGTCTAAATTCCACAGACACACACATAGACTAGTGTCAATTTACTGGCAAGTTATTGGAGGAGCAGGAAGGGGAAGATGGTGCCTGATTATTGGAAGACAGGGAATTGGTGGAGTTGTCATGTACATTATTGGTGGAATGGGAAGTGGTAGGGGCTCAGAGTAACATTATGGTTGTCATGTACATTATTGGTGGAAAAGAAGTGGTAGGGCTGAGAGTAACATTATGGTTGTCAAGTACATTATTGGTGGAAACGGAAGTGGTAGGGGCTCAGAGTAACATTATGGTTGTCAAGTACATTATTGGTGGAAAAGAAGTGGTAGGGCTCAGAGTAACATTATGGTTGTCAAGTACATGATTGGTGGAAAAGAAGTGGTAGGGCTCAGAGTAACATTATGGTTGTCATGTACATTATTGGTGGAAACGGAAGTGGTAGGGCTCAGAGTAACATTATTGGTTGTCATGTACATTATTGAAAGGGAAAGTCTGAGGCAAGTTTTTGGAGGAGCGGGAAAGGGGATGTGGAGTCTGGAAAGTTATTGGAGGAGTGGGAAGGGGGGGGGGTGGTGTCTGGCAATTTATTGGAGGAGTGGGAAAGGGGGGGGTGGTGCCTGGCAAGTAATTGGAAGACAGGGAATTGGTGGAGTTGTCATGTACATTATTGGTGGAAACGGAAGTGGTAGGGCTCAGAGTAACATTATTGGTTGTCATGTACATTATTGGTGGAAACGGAAGTGGTAGGGTTTTGAGAAACATTATTGGTTGTCATGTACATTATTGGAAGGGAGAGTTTGAGGTCAGGTACATTATTGGAGGAGCGGGAAGGGAAAGGTGGGGTCTGGAAAGTTATTGTAAGACAGGGAATTGGCGCAGGTGTCATGTACATTATTGGTGGAACGGGAAGTGATAGGTGCTGTCAATAACATTTGGTGGTTAGGGAGGAGGAAGGCTGGGTCAGGCTCATTATTAGAGGGGCGTGGAGGTGGGACAGGGTCTGGAATGACTCAGCATGTATTTTGATTCCTGTCATTAAAGCTGCCTTACCACCTAGAAAACATTTTTCCTAAGGTGGCCCCATCCTGAGCTGGAGCCCCAGGGACTGCTACTGTTTGCTCCTTGGACTCTGCTATTTCTGTATTACAGAACCCAGCAAATCCATAAATGGAGGAAACGGGGGTGGTTTGAGCAGGAAGACCAATCACAAGCTGCAAGCGCCCTCCCGCTCAAACCCCCATCTGGCTTTCATCCAGGACTGTCCGAGAAACGGAGAAAAAAGAGCAGCGAAGAGCCGTTCCCAGGGTACTAGTCTGGGATAATATTTTCCTAAATTATAATGTAGCTTTAAGTACCCTGCAGCTGAGTGCCTGTACTTTGTTCTTTTAGGGAGCCACCAAGTTGTATTACCCAGCAAATGACCATAAGTGTGTAGATTCAGATAAAGGCAACCAGAACCCCCAAGTGTGACAGTGGATAATTTATCAGATACATCATGGAATGTTGAAAACCAGAACTTGGAGATTCCCAAGGAACTTCTTTCATCATCATCATCATCATCATTTAATTTATTTATATAGCGCCACTAATTCTGCTGCGCTGTACAGAGAACTCATTCACATCAGTCTTTGTCTCACTAGAGCTTACAGTCTAAATTCCCTAACATACACACACACACAGACTAGGGTCAATTTGATAGCAGCCAATTAACCTATTAGTATCTTTTTGGAGTTTCTTTTAACTCCATCTGTCCTAATAATTAAATCCCCTACCATCACATGCCTGCCTTCCCTACTTTCCTGGAGCAGTTATTCTCCTGGTTACTAGTGGAAGTGTCCTATCCCTGAACTGACATCACTAAGATTTGCCATATTTATTGGGGTGTCAACTCTTCCCTCTACCCCTTCTTCTTACTGTCACCCAGCTACCTTTCTCAGGATCCTGATCTCATGACTCCACCCCTTTTACACTGGCCTTACCCCGCTTCTACACTAGCTCCAACCCATCTTCCCTGAACCCCAGCGCTCAGTGAGCAGCAACCTCCTTTCCATGTTGACAATGGATCTCAGTGTTGGCAGCTGCTCCTTTACACCAAAATCTGAGCTCCTAAAAGGACAACTCGCTCACACCTTCCTACTATTTGCCCTCATCATCATTATCATCACTATTTATTTATATAACGCCACTGATTCCACAAAAAAGGCTGATCCAGAAGTGCACACGCAGCATAAGGCTGATCCAGAAGTGCACACGCAGCATAAGGCTGATCCAGAAGTGCACACGCAGCATAAGGCTGATCCAGAAGTGCACATTTAGCATAAGGCCGATCCAGAAGTGCACACGCAGCATAAGGCTGATCCAGAAGTGCACATTTAGCATAAGGCCGATCCAGAAGTGCACACGTAGCATAAGGCTGATCCAAAGTGCACACTTAGCACAAGGCTGATCCAGAAGTGCACACATAGCATAAGGCCGATCCAGAAGTGGACACGTAGCATAAGGCTGATCCAGAAGTGCACATGTAGCATAAGCCTGATCCAGAAGTGCACACGTAGCATAAGGCTGATCCAGAAGTGCACACGTAGCATAAGGCTGATCCAGAAGTGCACACGTAACATAAGGCTGATCCAGAAAGTGCAAACTTAGCATAAGGCTGATCCAGAAGTACACACATAGCACAAGGCTGATCCAAAAGTGCACGCTCAGCATAAGGCTGATCCAGAAGTGCACGCTCAGCATAAGGCTGATCCAGAAGTGCACGCTTAGCACAAGGCTGAGCCAGAAGTGCACACGCAGCATAAGGCTGATCCAGAAGTGAACATTTAGCATAAGGCCGATCCAGAAGTGCACACGTAGCATAAGGCTGATCCAAAGTGCACACTTAGCACAAGGCTGATCCAGAAGTGCACACATAGCATAAGGCCGATGCAGAAGTGGACACGTAGCATAAGGCTGATCCAGAAGTGCACATGTAGCATAAGCCTGATCCAGAAGTGCACACGTAGCATAAGGCTGATCCAGAAGTGCACACGTAGCATAAGGCTGATCCAGAAAGTGCACACTTAGCATAAGGCTGATCCAGAAGTACACACATAGCACAAGGCTGATCCAGAACTGCACGCGTGGCATAAGGCTGATCCAGGAGTACACACTTAGCATAAGGCTGATCCAGAAGTGCACGCGTAGCATAAGGCTGATCCAGAAGTAAACACACAGCATAAGGCTGATCCAGGAGTACACACTTATCATAAGACTGATCCAGAAGTGCACACTTAGCATAAGGCTGATCCAGGAGTGCACGCGTAGCATAAGGCTGATCCAGAAGTGCACACGTAGCATAAGGCTGATCCAGAAGTGGACACGTAGCATAAGGCTGATCCAGAAGTGGACACGTAGCATAAGGCTGATCCAGAAGTGCACGCGTGGCATAAGGCTGATCCAGAAGTACACACATAGCATAAGGCTGATCCAGAAGTGCACGCGTGGCATAAGGCTTAGCATATTTATTTGGCCAAGTAAGATGTATTTGAGCATTTGGAAAATGTCAAAACCTGTTCCAAATTCTAAAATGTAACTTACAAATACAAACATATTTGCTGTAATATATCTATTAAGTACCAATATAATTTACATTACAAGGTGTAGAAACTCTGCACTCACAGAATAGACACTATTAAGGACAGGGGCAGGCTGGGCTGGGGGCATCTGCCGCCCAGGCCCGTCCCATAGTGGGCTACCTTGGGGTGCGTCACTGGGCCACCTGCATGTTTTTTTCCTTTAAAATGTTCCTAATAGGCTGCTGAGTCGAGTCTTGCCCCCCGGGCTAAAATTTGCCAACCCTCTCCTGATTGGGGAGATTCAATTCATTGGGAGGTGTCTCCGGAACAGTCCATGGACGCACATCGCGACAATGCTGGGATGGAATATCTGCTCATATTTCCTTGCGCCACTTATAGCGTAATGGCAGCCAATTGAATCTCCCCCTGAGAGAGGACTACCTTCTCGCTATGTTGGAGAATGAGAGTGAATTAAGTTTAATAAAACAGTTATAAGGTCATGGCCATATTACAGCTGTGTTGCGATTGCTCCTATTTATTTGCTTGACCATGATTAGTTTGAGTCCACTTGGTTGTTTTTAATTTTATAAATCTCCACTGAATCTGAACAGTTCCCAACAAGTGGAAATATAACCTGCCGACAATGTAATGTGATACTTAGTTCTCCGGGTCTGACCAGTAAAAAAACGCATAGTTATATTTTATATTTATTAACAAAGCCTGAAAAAAACTCATTCTTTTTAGTTACTAAAGATATTTGAACAAATTTAGGGTATTTTGTGGTTGCTGATTTCAAAAATGAAAGTAGTTTTTTCGAATTGGTCTAGTTCTTGAGATGATGGATATCATCAATTTATAGGGAACGTAGCCATAACAGGTGCATACCAGAACACTCTAGAAGGTGAGACACGTGACTATTCTAGGTGTTCACTCCGCGATCATTCTTGAATAAGCCGCTTCTGTATATTAGTGATCGGTCACCCAACCAGCAGTCAGTTGGCAGTTGAGCGGTTCGTGTTGTCTTTTGTTTCTTGTCCATGTAAAATATTTGTATACATGTAATTAGTGAAAATAAGTCAATTTGTATACGGGGTGGTTGTAGTGACACTTTGTATATACAGAGTGTTTCAAGTAAGTATAAAGTCAATTAACAATAGAACATGTTCTATCTACAATGTCCACATGACAATATCATATTAAATAAACTTTATTTTTATTGTTTTTTTTTGGGGTGATTGCTTCAAATACATTTGTAGATCGTTCCCTGGGCTATGGAAAAACTAAAAGCTGGAATCTTTGATGGCTCTCAAGTTCGCAAATGTATCAAGGACTCTAACTTTACAAAAAGTAAGAATGGTGTTGAAGCTTCTGCCCGGTGCAGTTATGTCTCAGTTGTCAAGAACTTCTTGGGTAACCACAAAGCAGATAATTATGAAGAACTGGAGCCAAACATATTCACAACTTTAAAATGTGGGTAAAAATATGAGCATAAAGGTACTTTCTCCATAGTCACTTACACAGATGTCCGGATAATCTTGGTGATTTTAGTGAGGAACAAGGAGAGAGGTTTCATCAGGATATAAAGGTGATGGAGGAAAGGTATCAAGGCAGATGGGACAGACATATGATCGCTGACTATTGCTGGAGCCTCCGACGTGATTGTCCCGATAACCCACATAAAAAAAAATTGTACAAACACAAAAATACCATTATTTCATGTGTTTACTTTTGCATGATGGTCTGACCATTACATTTTTTGCATTTTTATGTTTTTCTATGGGATACCAATTATCTAAAAATTAGAGCCAATCTAGCAAAATCGATGTCATATTCGGATTCACAACCACAAAGTTGCCACAAAATCACTTACGATTGGCAATGAAATGAGGGTTGACCAGTGTAAAACACAAGTGACATATGTATAAGATCTTATGAAATATATCCTTATATTTGGTGAGCGGTGATGTCATAAGTTATATTTACAGAGTAGTGATGCCACTTATGTCACATGATACAGTGTGCTAGTGTTCCATGATGAAAATGTATAACTGTCCGGGCTGGTAAAACCCAACTGGGTACAAGATCACCGTGTGCAAGCAATAATAATAATGCCCCCCAACCCTGTAAAACATAAGGATATTATAAGTCGCCTTGGAGTTCAGTGACCAGTATAAGAGCAGAAGCGGAAGTCTACAACACAAATGCTCTCTTGTCTAGTGTCTACATTTGTGCAAATTTACTCAGTTTTAACTGTAGGAGCATCTGCGAGGTCTGATGGGAGGCGTTGGGTGGGTGATGGGTGGTCCTTGCTGAGAGCGAAAAAGGCTGATGAGTGCGCCTAGTTCTGTACCCTTACGCGAAAATGTGATTGAGTATTCTACTTTCAAAAATAAAAAATTGAAGTGACAGCGTTGATCCTAACGTATTAGTTGGACATTTCACTTTTTTCCACCATGTTGAGGTAGATCTGCAGGCGCTGACTGAGTTCCGGGTGCAGTTCCCATACCTGGAAGTGTGCGTGTACATTCGTGTGTGCCAAGAGGTGACAGTCCACATTTTTTGCAGCTCTTAAAGTAACTATGTTTTTTCTTTAGCTGTATAATTATCAGTATAAATAAAATGAATGTAGAAAGTGGGGATTGTGATGCTAAATGTCCAACATTAAAAGAGCATTAAAGGGCAAAAGGGAGAACCCTACTGATTAGTAGTTTCTGGTAAATAATAAAAGAAAATGATGCAGTCTGCACTTCTGCTTGTTGAAGAGTAAAGATGTAAATAAGATTTTATCCACATTCCTACAACACACACAATGCCTAACAAATCACTGCATTCCTCAGCTATTACATGATGCGCCCATTCCAGAGGGGGCTGGTAGCAGGCTGAGCCTGTGTGTGTATCTGCAGTCATTACCTCATCCCTCTGCTGTACAGACCCCGTTCTATCCATCCCGTATCTATCTCATATCTACCTATCTCTCTATCTCATATCTATCCATCTATCTATAACATATCTATCTCATATTTATGTATCTATCTCATATCTACCTATCTCTCTATCTCATATCTACCTATCTCTCTAGTTCATATCTATCCATCTATCTATATCATATCTATCTCATATTTATGTATCTATCCATCTATCTCATATCTATTTCATCCTCCCCCATTCAATCTGCCTCTTGGATCCTTCCTATCCCCTTCTCATCTACTTCGCTCCCTCTCCACCACCGCCTGCTCCCACCTCGCTCACCTCTTTAATCTGTCCCTCTCCACTGGAGTCTTCCCCTCTTATTTTAAACATGCTGTCGTCTCACCCATTCTAAAGAAACCTAATTTTGACCCCACTTCACTCTCTAACTACTGCCCCATTTCTCTTCTCCCCTTTGCTTTCAAACTACTTGAGAGGCTCATCTGCAACTGTCTCACCACTTACCGTTCTGATCCCTCCCTCCTTGATCCTCTCCAATCAGGTTTCCGCCCCCTCCACTTCACTGAAACTGCCCTGGCTAAAGTCACTAACGATCTCCTATCGGCTAAACCCAAGGGCCCTTTCTCCCTTCTGATCCTCATGGACCTCTCTGTGTCCTTCGACACGATGGACCACCTTCTCCTGCTTCCCACCCTCCAGTCCATTGGCCTCTACGGCACTGTCCTCTCCTGGTTCTCCTCTTACCTTGCTGGCCACTCCTTCTCTGTTTGAACCTCTGGTTCTCTCTTCCAGTTGGTGTCCCACAGGGCTCTGTTCTTGGACCCTTATTATTTTCGCTATACACCTCCTCCCTGAGAGGAGGTGTACAGCGGCCTCAAGTACCACGTTTATGCTGACGACACTCAACTGTACCTCTCATCTCCTGATCTCGCTCCCTTCTCTCTAGGGTGTCTGCTTGCCTCTCTGCCATCTCCTCCTAGATGTCCTCTAGCTTTCTTAAACTTAATATTGCTAAAACCAAACTCATTGTCTTTCCTCAATCTCGAACCTCCTTCCCTCCGACCTCTCTATCACTGTTAACAATTCCTCTATCTCTCCTTTTCCCCAACTTCCCTGCCTGGGTGTCATCCTCGACTCCTCTCTCTCTTGACCCACACATTCAATCTCTTGCCAAATCCTGCCGCTTCCAGTTACTTAACATTGCTTGCATCGGTCCTTCCTGTCCCAGGATGCCACCAAATCTCTCATCCACTCTCTGATCATCTCCCGCTTGGACTACTGTAACCTTCTCCTTATTGGCCTCCCCCATTCTCATCTCACTCCTCTTCGAACTGTACTCAATGCAGCTACTAGACTCCCCCCTCTACAAAGCCCTGCATTGGCTCCCCTTCCCCTACAGAATCCTTTTCAAGCTCCTCACCCTCACATACAAGTGTCTCTCGCCAACTCCACTGCTCCCTACATTTCCAACCTTATCTCTATTCACACTCCATCCTGCCCACTGTGGTCGGCCAATGATTGTCACCACTCTTCCCTTCTGAATCTCTTCTCATGCATGCATTCCAGACTTCTCCACGCTGCCCCCCTCCATTGGAATGCTCTCCCTTGCTCCATCAGAACATCCCCCAATCTGTGCAATTTCAAACAGGTATTAAAAACCCACCTTTTCTTAAAATTCCTTCAGTCACAGCTTAACTACCGACCTTGTCGGCTACCTTTCCCTCTCATCCGTTCTTCTCCCTTCCTTTCTCGTTCCGTGTGACTCTCTGTATCACCCTTGAGTCTTCAGTTTGTTTGCCCCTCCAATTAGATTGTAAGCTCCTTTGAGCAGGGCACTCTCTCCTCCTGTTTCCACCACCTTTAACTATTACTCAGCCCTTTTATTCTTGGACCTTCTGCCCTCTGACTCCTCTTGCTTTTCTCTGCACCTCTCAGTAACTCTTACCTGTCAGCTGCGACCACCCTCTTAGGCTCAGGTTACCAGTTTGTGCTAAATATCCCTCACCCTCAAACTTTCAGCCTGTCTCTTTAGGTGTGCTTTGAACTCTCTAAGTTATATTGCTTATTGCTAACTGCACCATGCTGTTTTACCTTGTACGGTCCAATTGTTTGTCTTTGTACAGTGCTACAGACACTTTGTGGCGCCCTATAAATAAAAATTATTATTATTAATAATAATAATAATAATAATAACAATAATCTATTTATCTCATATCTATCTATCTCATATCTATATAGCTAATAATAATAATAATAATAATAATAATAATAATAAAAAACACTCCCTCTCATTCTCCTCCTTTGAACCCCACACTATCCGGCTATTTTATCCTCTCCACCTTCATGTTACTGCCATTTATCGCCCCCCAGGTCCAGTTTCCCAATTCTTTGACAACTTTGCGGCCTGGCTCACTTATTCCCTATCCTTTGATCTGCCTACTCTCATACTAGGCAATTTCAACATTACCATTAATAATCCCACTGTCTCTTCTACCAGACCTGCTACCTGCAAAAGTGCTCCCGCACGGCAGAGCGCCACTAGAGGAAATCTTGTTCCTAGTCCGATTTCCTCCACAATACATTCATCCATTCATCTTGCAGGACTGCCCTTTCAATTGCCAAACAAACATAATTCAAATCTTTAATATCCATCCAGCCTTTTAACCCATGTCACCTCGATGATCTACTTACTGCAAAGTCTAAGGGTCATTTCTCCATACTCATTCCCTGAATATGTCAGCTGCTTTTGACACTGTTGATCTTTATGATTTAGTTGATCTTTATGATCTTTATGATTCAGTTCTTTACTGGTTCACTTCCTACCTATTGAAATGATCCATTAGTGTTTCTACCTCTGGCACATCCTCCCTTCCACTCCCACTATCTGTTGAGGTCCCACGAGGCTCTGTTCATGGCCCTTTACTTTATTCATTGTACACCTCTTCTCTTGGGTCACTAAATCGCTCATTCGGCCCCAATACCACCTCTATGCTGATGACACGCAAATCTATATCTCTTCCCCTGACCTCTCTCCTTCTGTACTATCTCGTGTAACCAACTGTCTTTCTGCTGTCTCCACATGGATGTCCCAACGCTACCTAAAGCTCAACATGTCCAAAACAGCTTATTATCTTCCCTCCTGCCAGAGTCACCACTGTCAATAACACCACTATTTCCTCAGTCTCCCAAGCCTTGGTGTCACTTGACAACACCCTCTGCTTCATTCCTCACATCCTGACTCTCTCTCAGTCCAGTCGACTTAAAAACATTGCCCAATTCTTATTGGGCAATGTTTTTTGCCCAAACTTTTATCCGTTCTCTCATCATCTCCCGTCTTGACTATTACAACCTCCTGCTATCTGGCATTCCTGACACCCATATATCCACACTTCAAACCATCCTAAATGATACTGCAAGACTCATCTTCCTCTCTCACAGCTCCACATCTGCTGCACCACTTTGCAAATCCCTACATTGGCTCCGTGTCCTTCGGAATCAAATTCAAATTACTCACCCTTACCTACAAAGCCCTCAATAACACTAACCCTGCATCTCAAATCTCATATCAAAATATTCCACCCTCTTAGATCTACCACTGACCTGCGCCTTGTCTCGTCTCTGGCAGGGCCTGATTAAGGGTTCTGGCCGCCCTAGGCTAATACGGCCGCAGCGCCCCCCCCCCCCCCCCCCCTCCTCCGAATATATAGGTGTATAGGAACACTCCTGAATATGAATGTTCAGGTGTATTCTCCAGCATTCAAATTTAGACAGATTGTGCCATTGTCTCTTACCTGTTCTTGCTCTTCTCTCTTGCAACTTTGTTATCCTCTCGCTGGCTTCTGGAAAGTTGGCGTCCTGTTTTGAAAATGCAAAAATGTATTATAATGCAAACCCTGAATGATTAGGCCCTTTATTTAAAACAAAACACTCCATAATGGCCAGCTAAAAGTACCCCATTGGACAGGCATATATAAGCAATATCTGAATATTTGTTGTCTATCAAATACAAACCTCTACCAGCCCCATCTCACTAATATTTAGTATTCTAGTGATTGCTGAGACCACCCATGTGACCACCACACAATCATGAGATTCTGCCCCCCAAAGCTGCTCTATTTTTTAAATACCCCCCGCAGCCATTTTCCTTAACCACAACCCCCCCCCCCCCCCCCACAGCCATTTTCCTTAACCCCTGCTGCAGCCATTATCTTTACCTCCCACCCTGCATCCATCCCCCTTGCAGCTATTTTCCTTACCTCCACTCTGTAGCTATCCCCCCCATCACATCAAAACTCCCCCAGTCACATATATCAGCCCCCTCCTCTGCCCTCCTTCATACATATCAACCTCTCTCCCTCCCTATAGATTTTCATGGCAGCCCCCCCCCTCCCACCCTATAGATTTGTTTGACAGTCCCCCTCTCCCTCCCTATACATATGCATGACAGTCCCCCCTCTCCCTCCCTATAGATATGCAGGGTAGTCCCCCCCCCTCCCTATAGATATGCAGGGTAGTTCCCCCCCCCTCCCTATAGATGTGCAGGGTAGTTCCCCCCCTTCCTATAGATATGCAGGGTAGTTCCCCCCCTCCCTATAGATATGCAGGGTAGTTCCCCCCCTCCCTATAGATATGCAGGGCAGCTCCCCCCCCCTTCCTATAGATATGCAGGGCAGTCCCCCCCCTTCCTATAGATATGCAGGGCAGTTCCCCCCCTTCCTATAGATATGCAGGGCAGTCCCCCCCTTCCTATAGATATGCAGGGCAGTTACCCCCCTTCCTATAGATATGCAGGGCAGTTCCCCCCCCTTCCTATAGATATGCAGGGCAGTTCCCCCCTTCACTTACCTGTAGTTGTGCCAGCGTCGCTCCTCTCCTCAGATCAGCAGATAGGAAGTGAAGACATCCTGCTTCCTGTCTGCTGCACAGCAACAGGCAGCCTGGTGATTGGCTGTGTGTTGCTAACCACTGACCACCAATGCTTTTGATCGTCGAGCCCTCCACCCCCCTGCGGCGACCCCCCTCACCCCGCGGCGACCCCCCCCCCTCCCCCACCCCGGAAAAAAAAATGAATGAAGAAAAAAAAAAAAAAAAAGAATGAAAAAAATAAATAAATACCCACGCGCCCCCCGGGACCCAGCGCCCCAGGCTGCAGCCTGGTCAGCCTAGTGGTTGATCAGGCCCTGGTCTCTGGTAACCTCTCACTACTGCCTACAGGACTTCTTCTGCTCCCCACTTATGGTATTCCCTCACGCCCAATCAGACTTTCCCACAGCCTTCAAATCTTTAGACGCTCTTTGAAAACCTATGTTTTATTTAGAGGTGACCTTATCCCCAACAACACTATTCCCACTAATACACCTACACAACTGTAGCAATCTCCACTCTGAGCCACACTCGCTCTTCTGTTTCAGCTGTGCCCTCTTAGAATGTAAGCTCTCTAATGAGCAGGGTCCTCCATAAGCTTTGTTTCCATGCCTGCATTTATTTTGTCTGCCTTGTATGTCCTTGTTTTATGTATGTCCCGTTTTCCCTACTGTACAGCGCTGCGGAGCACTGTGACACCTTACAAATCTACGACAATAATAATAAAAATAATAACACATTATCTATCTCATATCTATCTATGTTTTTCTTTATATCTTTTGGTCTGCTGCCAATTTACGAGGAAATTTGTTTTCATGACATAATTTTAATAAAGATCATAAAGAACCTCTTTATATGCAGAATTCAAGATTTCACAGAGTAAGCATAATACCTAAAGGGGAAACACTGTGCAGGAAGGTGTAGTATTGGTCTAATTTCTGTGAGGGCACATTCACAAATTGGTGTTCTGTAAGTTTTCCTGCAAAAGGGGATCTACACTGTGAACATTGAATTGGATTACTTTTCCTGGGTTATATAGGATTGTAGACCTAATTATATTATCTATACAGTATTGCACTATTATTTGTGTATTTTTTATATTTTTTACATGTTACAGACACCTCTGGTGGAACTTTGAAGCAGCGTCCTATGCACTTCTAAATAGAAGTATTATTACACTGTGTATTTTTATAAGTTTATGTGAACAGGGCAGCACCTGAATATTTCTTGTTATCCTCTTTTGTTCTTATTATATTGACCTATTTGTGAAGTTATATCAAGAATAATTCTAGCAGCAGCCCCAGTGGAGCGCTCTTAACATCTTATATCTTGCTTTTTAGTCTATTAGACATCAAGGGCTAGATTTACTAAGCTGCGGGTTTGAAAAAGTGGGGATGTTGCCTATAGCAACCAATCAGATTCTAGCTTTCATTTATTTAGTACCTTCTACAAAATGATAGCTAGAATCTGATTGGTTGCTATAGGCAACATCCCCACTTTCAAACACGCAGCTTAGTAAATCTAGCCCCAAGTGTAATTTTGAGATCTGCAAGAAAATGTGAGTGAGTTCTTTGTACAGCGGAATTAGTGGCGCTATATAAATAGATGATGATGATGATATGGCTTCCAAGGACAACAACAGAGAGACGAAGGGGCAGATGTCCTGACTTTGGTCCCAAATCATTAAAGCAAATATCATTCTGGGTTACAGTTAGAGGGGCAGAATGCAGGTGGGGTCCAAAGATTCCCTAAACATAATTTTCAAATGAAAAACTCAGACACCAATTTGAACTTTGCAGAAACCATTTTCTTTCTTTTCTTGACCCCAGGAACTTCCATGCAATTAAACCTTTTAGGCTGACGGTCCAAACGCAGAATAGATACTACCATCACCTGCAAGGTCTTCTACGTTCCTCTCATGTAGTAGCATCTACTGACATCTGCGATCTGCATTTCGTTTAGTCACTAGTCTTGTTCTACAGTATGGGCCCCTCTAGGTAAATTAGTAGAGGTTCCGCGTGATATTTCAATCAAATGGGCAGCAGCTACTGACCAACACATCTCAGAGAGTTCTACCCTTCTGAAACTGCCAGTGCAGCTGACACAGTGCCAAATTAGGTGAAGCGCCAAACATTATTAGGGGGCACGTTTATCAAAAGGGCCTCAGTAATAAGTCTGAGTTTTGGTGAAACACAATCACTTATTTCTATAACTTAACACATAAAACATCACAGAGGCAGCTGAGCGATACCAGCTCCATGCAATAAGAGTTAACTTACCGTTTCCCCGGGACAGGCTCTCCAATTGTGCCGGCAGCGTGCGCGTGCCAAGTGTAACTGAATGCCCTGATTTATACAGTTCTACTCATCAATAAAACTAAAACATAAAAATATCCGCATTTTATTTAAATAATTAAGTCTTTTTAAACAGTATGGGGCTGATTGATCAAGGAACGCATTCTGAGCACGTTTGGTATTATTACTATTATACGCACATATTTCGGCTTTGCGTACTCCTGAATTCATCAAGGCGCGAATCTCTAGATACGTGCGCTTTTAAAACCGGGGGCAGGTCTGCTGTACTCTACTACATTGGACGCTGCCGGATACGTCCAATACCTATGAGGATTAGAATTTCCTTTTCTTTTATTTATGTAGATATTGATGAAAAAACATTAAAAAAAATTGTTTTTTTCTAAAAAAAAATTTCCCCATGAAACACATTGTTACAGTTGCTCCTGACTGTAATCAGATGTTATAGCTGTATAGACAGTCGCCATCACTACTGATCAGGACTTAGACTAACCTGTAGCTGAAGCAAGAGATACGACAGGAAAACAAGTAACTTTGGGACACTCAGAGCTGGATTCGGACGTGTCTGTGTGCGCTAGAGTTTGGTACGCCCCTACTGTACATTGACTACGGAAAAACTCCCCTTCCCCTCCCCAAAAACACAGACTGTAGTAAGTGTCTGTTTTACCCAGTTTGTTTATTAGTTTACTATGTTTGTCCCCAATTATAAAGCGCTACGGAATATGTTGGCGCTATATAAGTAAATGATGATGATGGAGTGTCCTTTGCGTTTGAAGACGCAGCGGACAGGCTGCGTTCACGGATGTGTCTCCCGGTTCTGGGCATACGCAGAGTGATTTTGTGTACGATACTCTCAAAATCACCAGATGCGTGCCTCGATGAATCAGGCCCTATATCTCCATCCTGATAAAACAACAGGTATCGCAGTGGTACAATTGTGGACGGAAATGAGTTATCTCCGGTGATAACAATGTTATCTGTGGTAAATCTTCTTACGTATTGGGTGAAGCAAAAATAAACCCTATCCCTGTAAAATAAGATCTAGTTCTGAAAAGCTGCAGTGTTGGCTGGTAATTTAACCCTTTCAGAAATGTGCCCCTAGATCTGGTCTATAAGTTCTTTATTTTGCGTGCGTGAATCATTTGTTTCCACACCGTACGACTCTGGTTACTGATGTGTTTATTGATATAATGTTCCTTTTTTACAGCGTGACATTTGTGAATGTGATTCATAGATCCTGGAAGATGAAGGCACCCTCATACGACGTGCACATTTCTGGTATGTAGATGAGATCGCAGCCACATAATGCTGAATGTGGGACACATTCGCTGCCTGTTTATTAGGCCCTGTCCTAATTTCTCTGGGCTGCAGCATCTGAGAGTCATTCTCACCCGCCCCGGGGGCACTAGGACTCTGGTCTGACAGACACTCAGATGCCGGCTCATCCCTGCCAAGAATCAGCCACTGATGTGGTCTTACTAAAGCCACAAGTCTATAAAGTCACATCCCGTCCCCTCCAGGACAGCCGCACACAGGAGGAGGTTTGTGAAGCAATATGAAGCCATAAATCTGCATTTTATAAGTTCGTCAGACTGCGGCCAATAACTCAGTGCCAGGTAAATAGTTATCGGGCCCAGAGCCTCATTAAGACCCCACAGGGTCCAAGACAAGATGCTGGTTTCGCCTCCTCTTGCCCCCATCCCCCCTCCCTCTGCTTTGTTAAAACAACCAAAAAACACAAACATATAAACAGGTTTGAGCAATCTGTGACTCTTACTGCACCTGGGCCTTAGGCGGGAGCCTAGGATGCCGAATGGATGATCCGCATCTGATTGGCTCTCATTAATAGTCATAAAGTGCCCTATATTCTCATGATCATTGGCCCCACCCACAAAATGGCTGCTTCCGATTTTTATGGGTCTCTAATTTTACCTTATCCTCTTATAATATACAGCATACCTACCAAATGTTCCGATTCGTGGAAAGAGGTGGAGCTTGTACTGAAGTGGGTGGGGCTTTGTCAAAATCTGGCGTGGCTGCTTTGAAAGTGGGCGTGTTTGGGCAAGTCAGGGGTGGTGTTTGAGGGCCAATCAGGAGTGAGGCTTATTTTATCCCTAATTTGTCTTTATAAATATGGGAGGTATGTACAGTACCTAATGCAGTACCAGAAATACATCTCTTTTTACAGGCTGCGGGGTTCACTAGTGATGTTCAGGAAGAGATTTAGTCGCTGACTAAGAGCTGGCTGCAGGCAGGACAAATAACAAATCTGAATAAATTGCTTCATTCTGTTCTACAGCTCAGAACATATTTTTCTACTTTACTGTCTAATTATTGACAGACTGAGCAATATATTTTATTGCGACATGTCACAAAATGTTCCATGTTTTGGTATAATCAGTAAATATTTCGATTTTACAAACCCTTCCCGAGATTAGTATCCAAGCTTTTGTCACCGTGATCATTAAACATTAAAGTGATGACAGACAGGAAGTGCAGTTACTTCTATCGTTTGGATACAATTGTATCTTTATAATACACAAATGATGTGAATACATGTACCGTATAAACCCCTGCAAAATTATATTGTATAAACAGTGAGTTCTGATCTCATCATTGCTCATTTAGAAAACTAGTTTACTATAAGGAATAAAGCCCCCTGTATCGTAAATTATTATGGATATTAAAAGTCACCTTTCACCTGTATAACATTTGTACTGAATATGTTCAGAAAACTCCTCCATAAGAATTTGCAGTAAGGAGTGATATTCCCATATACTATCACTACAAAATACTGGAGCACAACAGCAAAATATTAAATATAATAATAAAAAAAAATGAACAAAAGAAAGATTATATATGACTTTACAAAATACTGACATGACCGTTATAATGTAAAGCTGAGACATGCGACCTGTGCCTGGCCAACCACTGAGGTACTACAAGTCCCAGCCTCTGGTTGGCAGGATATACTGGAGGAGACCATACTGAATCCCCTCTGAAGCCCCTCTGTGTCCGATGCAGGTTAGAAGACTCAGACCCTGATATTAGCGGAGCCACCAGAACTGAGGATTCTCAAATCACAGAGTGAGAAGTTTTATTAGGAGTCGCGTTTGTGTTATTGAATTATAAACAGAACTTACTTTCCTGGAAGTTGCTCCAGTTAATGATACATCGTACAGTAAGTGGCTGAATCACTGCACTGCCGGGATTTTACTGCTGAGATTTTCTGGTGCTACAGCTGAATAATGTACACAGCACTCTAAAACAGAAGAGCCAGAGTATACACAGCACTCTAAAACAGAAGAGACAGAGCGTACACAGCACTCTAAAACAGAAGAGACAGAGTGTACACAGCACTCTAAAACAGAAGAGACAGAGTGTACACAGCACTCTAAAAAAGAAGAGACAGAGCGTACACAGCACTCTAAAACAGAAGAGACAGAGTGTACACAGCACTCTAAATCAGAAGAGACAGAGTATACACAGCACTCTAAAACAGAAGAGACAGAGTATACACAGAACTCTAGATCAGAACAGATAGATGCTATACGCACCCCTCTAAATCAGAACAGACAGACAGGGTGTGTCAGTTTCCATCTGCATTGCATTCTGCTAGTTACTCAGACCTGCTAAGCAGTTCAGGTTTGTCTTCGATCGGATTGCTGATTGGAAGGTTGCACTTTATAATCTCTCTCCTGTCTTACACTCATTGCCAGTGACAGCGTTACAATCTAGCTCCCTGGTTCCTGTATCTCTGTCCTGTCTTCTTCTGACTTTGCATCAAGCAGTTCCTGGCTCTGCATTCAGCAGTCTCCTGTTTCCTAATACACTGCAATATTCAGTGTGCTTGTGCTCTGCCTATCATTATATGCAGTGAACTGCAAAAAACATCATGTTGTACAACATCATCTTGTATTCTTGTGAATTCCTAAAAGGGTGTACACCGCACTCTAAATCAGACCAGACACACAGGGTATACACCACACTCTACATCAGAATAGACAGACAGGTTATACACAGCAATCTAAATCAACTTAAATAGCCATGGTATACACAGGGCTTAAAATCAGCGAATAGATAAGACAAAGTACTCACAGCACCGTAAACCAAAATATATAAATGGTGTACACAGCACTCTAAATCAGAATAGAATAATTAGCCATGGTACACACTATATACACTGCATTGTAAATTAGAGTTGACAGGTTAGTCACAGTGCTCTAAACCAGAACAGAAAGACATGTTACACGTAGCACTCTAAATCAGAATAGACCGTATACACATCACTCTAAATTGGAATAGATAGATAAGGTATATAAAACACTCTAAATTGTAATATATTGACATGTTACACACAGCACTCTAATCAGAATACAAAGAAAAAGTATACACAGCACTCTAAATTGTAATACATAAACAGCACTCTACAATCAGAACCGATAGACATGTTACACATAGCACTCTAAATCAGAAGAAATAGCCAGGGTATACATCACACTTTAAATTAGAATAGATGGACCAGTTATACATAGCACTCTAAAGCAGAATAAAAAGACACAGTATACAGAGCATTCTAAATCAGAATAGGTTAGGTACAGTATACACAGCACAGAGTAGAACAGAGTAGATGCATATACAATATATTCTATATAAAACAAAATTCTTTATGCACTCTAAATAAGATAAATATAATTAATAGATAAGTGTCTGTCTGGAGACAAGCATACAATGCTGATCTATCTTACGGCAAGTATACACAGCCCAATAGTGATTTTCAGGGGATCATACAGGGTTGAAAACAAGTCAACAGTTTCCAAGAAAAGTCAGAAATCCGACCTGCGTCTGGTGAAACGTATACACGGCAGAGTCCAATCTAATGACCATTATGAAACGCAGAGATCTAATGAGCAGTACACAACACAGAGCCCGATCTAATGACCATTATGAAACGCAGAGATCTAATGAGCAGTACACAACGCAGAGCCCGATCTAATGACCATTATACAACGCAGAGATCTAATGAGCAGTACACAACACAGAGCCCGATCTAATGACCAATATGCAACGCAGAGATCTAATGAGCAGTACACAACGCAGAGCCCGATCTAATGACCAATATGCAACGCAGAGATCTAATGAGCAGTACACAACGCAGAGCCCGATCTAATGACCATTATGCAACGCAGAAATCTAATGAGCAGTACACAACACAGAGCCCGATCTAATGACCATTATGCAACGCAGAAATCTAATGAGCAGTACACAACACAGAGCCCGATCTAATGACCATTATGCAACGCAGAAATCTAATGAGCAGTACACAACACAGAGCCCGATCTAATGAGCAGTACACAACGCAGAGATCTAATGAGCAGTACACAACGCAGAGATCTAATAAGCAGTACACAACGCAGAGTCCGATCTAATGAGCAGTACACAATGCAGAGCCCGATCTGATGAGCAGTACACAATGCAGAGCCTGATCTAATGAGCAGTACACAACGCAGAGATCTAATGAGCAGTACACAACGCAGAGATCTAATAAGCAGTACACAACGCAGAGATCTAATAAGCAGTACACAACGCAGAGTCCGATCTAATGAGCAGTACACAATGCAGAGCCTGATCTAATGAGCCGTACACAACGCAGAGCCCGATCTGATGAGCAGTACACAAAGCAGAGCCTGATCTAATGAGCCGTACACAACGCAGAGCCCGATCTGATGAGCAGTACACAATGCAGAGCCTGATCTAATGAGCAGTACACAACGCAGAGCCCGATCTAATGAGCAGTACACGATGCAGATCTCTTGTGATCAGGATACAACACAAAGCTCCAACATACAATGCAGTGACCCATTATTTTATGACCTGTATGGACAGTGGAGCTCTACATGACGACCAGTGTACAATGTGGTACTCAATCATCTTCTAACCCTACGTAAAGCAGAACCAGTGAAGGACCCCCACGTTCATTGTTCTCAACCCATACTGGTGCTGGTTATTCATTTAAGGCTGGGGAATGACCTTTCACTGCTCCAACCGTATCTACAGCATACGCCGGAATTTAAGCTGCACATATCTTAAGAAACGCGTAACGCACCATACGCCAGTAAACATGTAGCTGTTCAGTTTTCGAATAGATGCATTTTTACGTGACACTAAATCAGGCCCTAAATGACAACTATCAAAGAGGCAGACACAGGGCTGGGCAGCACAGTGGCCAAGTGGTTAGCACCGCTGCCTCACAGCACTGGGGTCATGAGTTCGATTCCCAACCCTGGACTTATCTGTGTGGAGTTTGTATGTTCTTCCTGTATTTGCGTGGGTTTCCTCCGGGTGTTCCAGTTTCCTCCCACACTCCAGAAACATACTAGTAGGTTAATTGGCTACTATCAAATTGACCCTAGTGTCTCTCTCTCTCTCTCTCTCTGTATGTTAAGGAATTTAGACTGTAAACTCCAATGGGGCAGGGACCCATGTGAATGAGTTCTCTGTACAGCACTGCGGAATTAGTGGCGCTATATAAATGATGATAATGATGTGTGAAATTCCATTAATTTTGTCAAACGCTGCATTACATACATACAATAGACATACAAGAAAATGGTGTCTAGGTCAAACACAAATACAAAATTCTCATTTCTTTTTATTGTTTTACTTTGGATGAAGATTGGATTACCAAATGAATCACAATTTAGATATCTGAATAACTGGAATTAATAAGCAGCATTCACACACCTCCCGAAATTTCAAACAGTCACATAGGAACACTTAAAATTTACTAGAAAGATGCACTTTTATAATATGTCTGACTTTAGGCATAAATCTCAACGAATCCATTTCGGAGCCAGAAGGAAAGTTTTGGAAGCAACAGGCAGAGTTATAAGAGGGTTATTCTCCATGTCGGTACTGGAAGGCAGAGCTGGGAATGGGGGATTAGATCTAGCCAGAGGTGTGCAGTATTCCCACTGTCTCCTGGGGTCTGGTTGGGTAGTGGCCAAGCAGAAGACATCAAAGATTCAGCACTGGCTGTATAATGGAAGCCTCTTGGATCTGCTTCTTGTCAGTCTCTGCAGAACACACAGTCTATGTATAGCCCCGAGCCCGAGGCCGGCCCCACATATCCAGCAGGAGATAAGACCCCTTTACATCATGACAGCAGTGAAGTGGGGAGATTTACAGGACGCTTGGGCAGCCCCCCACCCCTGCTGTTCTCTGTACTTTACATTCCCTGTGATCTTACTCCTGACAAGTATGTGACACAATTTGCAGGTAGTTGTGACATTGGTGGGAGAGAAACTGGAGCTGTGTGTAATTACTGTGTATCCCAAGTTCAAAATCTAGTTCACTTTCACTTTTTTCTACCAATCCCGACTTATTCTATTAACCTGTTAATCTTCTGTACATAGAAACCTCAGACAGGGAGATATACATGGTAATTCTTCTACATCTAGAGAAAGCGTTCAGTTCTTTGGCTGGTCATCATCATCATTTACTTATAAAGTGCCACTAATTCCGCAGCGCTGTACAGAGAACTCATTCATATCAGTCCCTGCTCCATTGGGGCTTACAGTATAAATTCCCTAATATAGATATACACACACACAGACAGACAGCGAGACAGACAGACAGACAGGGAGAGACTAGGATCAATTTTGATAGCAGCCAATTAACCTACTAGTATGTTTTTGGAGTGTGGGAGGAAACCGGAGCACCCGGAGGAAACCCACGCAAACACAGGGAGAACATACAAACTCCACACAGATAAGGCCATGGTCGGAAATCAAACTCATGACCCCAGTGCTGTGAGGCAGAAGTGCTAACCACTAGGCCACTGTGTTGCCCACAGTTTTCTTGAGATTTTTAGAGAGGTAGGTTAGTAGGAGCCCAAGAGCTCCCCAGCATAAATAATACAGTAAGAGACTGATACCCTTTCCAGTGCAGAAGCCGCTGATTCCTATCCTGCACTGATGAGACCTAACAAGGTTGCACTAGGCTGTTAATATTTTGGATTTATGTCTCTGGATCCCTGACTGCAAGCAGTCAGTAGTCAGTCACCGATAGGAACTAGTAAGGAGAGATTTGCATCTCTCTATAACACGATTCCTAGAATGAGGTCTCATCTCTCACTATTTGAAGAATGAAATGGCAGCTCTCAGTTACATATTTGATTACATATAATCAAAAACATAGATTCAGCTCATCATGGCTTGAAAGAGTTGTGTACAATATGCTGCCTGTTTTGCAGTTATGTAAGTTTTTTTGTTTATCTGTAATATAGTTGAGTGGTGCAGTTTCCTCAGCCTCAGGGATGTAAGGAGGACGGATGAGTCCTGATGAGAGAATTGCACGGCATCGCTTTGTACTCCTACATAGAGGAGCTGTTACGGTCTATACATACAGAATATTCTCCCTGTCCTTATGCTGTCTGTAGTTGGTTTGTCATTCTTCTGAGGTTTGGGGGCCAACTTGTTCACAAGCTCCTATAATAGCCTGGTGCTATCCACTCTGCACAGACTGGGAGAAACCAAGTAATGCCACTTCTATTGTGCATTATGTCCAACCTGTTTATCCTGTAAAACCCAATAAAGAATTATTTTGCAAAAATATATATATATCACGTTATCAGGGGAAATCCCTGATGGGCCCTACAGTTACAGATTATAGAACAGGGGGGAGTGGCAGCTCCATCCACCTTAGTATCACTCTACTTTCAGACTGAGCTCCACCTTTATCTGTTCATTCACCTTTATACAGAGTTATGCAGCTAACGTTGCATTTAGTTAAATTTTTACAACAGTTTTTGACATTAACAGTTTGCAGCAGAAACATATTTTTATGTATAAAAAGCATTTGATGTTCAGGGCCATTTGTATTATGCAATCATGTAATGTAAGTACTCTAACCCTGACACAATGCAACGTACCTGTCGTACAATCATATAATGTAAGTACTCTAACCCTGACACAATGCAACGTACCTGTCGTACAATCATATAATGTAAGTACTCTAACCCTGACACAATGTAACGTACCTGTCGTACAATCATATAATGTAAGTACTCTAACCCTGACACAATGCTACGTACCTGTCGTACAATCATATAATGTAAGTACTCTAACCCTGACACAATGCAACGTACCTGTCGTACAATCATATAATGTAAGTACTCTAACCCTGACACAATGCAACGTACCTGTCGTACAATCATATAATGTAAGTACTCTAACCCTGACACAATGCAACGTACCTGTCGTACAATCATATAATGTAAGTACTCTGACCCTGACACAATGCAACGTACCTGTCGTACAATCATATAATGTAAGTACTCTAACCCTGACACAATGCTACGTACCTGTCGTACAATCATATAAAGTAAGTACTCTAACCCTGACACAATGCAACGTACCTGTCGTACAATCATATAATGTAAGTACTCTAACCCTGACACAATGCTACGTACCTGTCGTACAATCATATAATGTAAGTACTCTAACCCTAACACAATGCAACGTACCTGTCGTACAATCATATAATGTAAGTACTCTAACCCTGACACAATGCTACGTACCTGTCGTACAATCATATAATGTAAGTACTCTAACCCTAACACAATGCAACGTACCTGTCGTACAATCATATAATGTAAGTACTCTAACCCTGACACAATGCTACGTACCTGTCGTACAATCATATAATGTAAGTACTCTAACCCTAACACAATGCTACGTACCTGTCGTACAATCATATAATGTAAGTACTCTAACCCTGACACAATGCAACGTACCTGTCGTACAATCATATAATGTAAGTACTCTAACCCTGACACAATGCAACGTACCTGTCGTACAATCATATAATGTAAGTACTCTAACCCTGACACAATGCAACGTACCTGTCGTACAATCATATAATGTAAGTACTCTAACCCTGACACAATGTAACGTACCTGTCGTACAATCATATAATGTAAGTACTCTAACCCTGACACAATGCAACGTACCTGTCGTACAATCATATAATGCAAGTACTCTAACCCTGACACAATGCAATGTACCTGTCGTACAATCATATAATGTAAGTACTCTAACCCTGACACAATGTAACTTACCTGTTGTACAATCATATAATGTAAGTACTCTAACCCTGACACAATGCAACGTACCTGTCGTACAATCATATAATGTAAGTACTCTAACCCTGACACATTGCAACGTACCTGTCGTACAATCATATAATGTAAGTACTCTAACCCTGACACAATGCAACGTACCTGTCGTACAATCATATAATGTAAGTACTCTAACCCTGACACAATGCAACGTACCTGTCGTACAATCATATAATGTAAGTACTCTAACCCTGACACAATGCAACGTACCTGTCGTACAATCATATAATGTAAGTACTCTAACCCTGACACAATGTAACTTACCTGTTGTACAATCATATAATGTAAGTACTCTAACCCTGACACAATGCAACGTACCTGTCGTACAATCATATAATGTAAGTACTCTAACCTTGACACAATGCAACGTACCTGTCGTACAATCATATAATGTAAGTACTCTAACCCTGACACAATGCTACGTACCTGTCGTACAATCATATAATGTAAGTACTCTAACCCTAACACAATGCTACGTACCTGTCGTACAATCATATAATGTAAGTACTCTAACCCTAACACAATGCAACGTACCTGTCGTACAATCATATAATGTAAGTACTCTAACCCTGACACAATGCTACGTACCTGTCGTACAATCATATAATGTAAGTACTCTAACCCTGACACAATGTAACTTACCTGTTGTACAATCATATAATGTAAGTACTCTAACCCTGACACAATGCAACGTACCTGTCGTACAATCATATAATGTAAGTACTCTAACCCTGACACAATGCAATGTACCTGTCGTACAATCATATAATGTAAGTACTCTAACCCTGACACAATGCAACGTACCTGTCGTACAATCATATAATGTAAGTACTCTAACCCTGACACAATGTAACTTACCTGTTGTACAATCATATAATGTAAGTACTCTAACCCTGACACAATGCAACGTACCTGTCGTACAATCATATAATGTAAGTACTCTAACCCTGACACAATGCAACGTACCTGTCGTACAATCATATAATGTAAGTACTCTAACCTTGACACAATGCAACGTACCTGTCGTACAATCATGTAATGTAAGTACTCTAACCCTAACACAATGCAACTTACCTGTCGTACAATCATATAATGTAAGTACTCTTACCCTGACACAATGCAACGTACCTGTTGTACAATCATATAATGTAAGTACTCTAACCCTGACACAATGCTACGTACCTGTCGTACAATCATGTTTTTAACATGTCGCTGTGTTTACATTCGGTTATTTTGTCGGTGTTTACAGCATCGTTACAGTAACCACCAGCGCTAGTTACGTTTTTACCTTCTATAACACCTGACTGCAGTGTCCACGTCTAGCTGAGAAGGACAATCAAGACCCCTTCAAATCTTTATACCATTAGTCTTATATCTGGAGAAAACAATTTTCCTTTGCACAACAGTCAATAAATAAATATTTAATGGTTCGGTGTCAAAATGATGATAGTTTATGGTAAATGAGACAATAATAGAAAGAATGGAGATAAAATTCACCAAAGAACCAGTAATTTATATTCGTATAAAAAAGGGTGAAATAAAATGTCCTCAAAACCTCACATAACATATTAGATAAGTGTTTATTATAAGTTCTATTAGACTTGTGGCCTCGTGTCTGTAGTGGTTTACTGGAAGTAGATGCAATTACATAGAGACACATTATCTCACATTATATGAGACTATCTGCAATATTGTATGTGACATCAACATGTAATTAGTATATCAGAGCTACAATATTGAATCTGTCAGGGACAGAGCAATGTTCTGCAGATCTCTAGAGAGGTCAGTAATGTAATAATCTGCAGAATATATCACTATGTATCTGTCAGGGGGTAGATGGGACAGAGCAATGTTCTGCAGATCTCTAGAGAGGTCAGTAATGTAATAATCTGAAGAATATATCACTATGTATCTGTCAGGGGTAGATGGAACAGAGCAATGTTCTGCAGATCTCTAGAGAGGTCAGTAATGTAATAATCTGCAGAATATATCAGTATGTATCTGTCAGGGGGTAGATGAAACAGAGCAATGTTCTGCAGATCTGTAGAGAGGTCAGTAATGTAATAATCTGCAGAATATATCACTATGTATCTGTCAGAAAGTAGATGGGACAGAGCAATGCTCTGCAGATCTCTATAGAGGTCAGTAATGTAATAATCTGCAGAATATATCACTATGTATCTGTCAGGGGGTAGATGGAACAGAGCAATGTTCTGCAGATCTCTAGAGAGGTCAGTAATGTAATAATCTGCAGAATATATCACTATGTATCTGTCAGGGGGTAGATGAAACAGAGCAATGTTCTGCAGAGCTCTAGAGAGGTCAGTAATGTAATAATCTGCAGAATATATCACTATTTATCTGTCAGGGGGTAGATGGGACAGAGAAGTCAGTAATGTAATAATCTGTCAGGTATCAGTAGATAACATAACCTATTTGTGCTGCAATAGAGAAATTATCAGGTTCTCGATGTCACGTTTAGAATTCACTATGTCCTGTATTTGTGAGAATTATTGCATTCTCTGCTTTGTTGTTTTAGGAAAAGCATCCATCCAGGAGAAGACTAAAAAACAAACAGGGATCTGGCCAAGCAACACAGACATTTCAGACAACAGCAGATGTGTTGTGTGACTGTTGATCCTTTTGTCCTGTGACGGTACAAGGAATAAATTGTAAAACGCTGCCAGGATTTCACAAGAGTGGATGGGGTTACACAAGGACGTTTCTGCGGCAGACGGATCGCTGGTCTGATCACCTGTCTTGGCTGGAGGTCAGGTAATAATACAATGAATGTATGACGCATAACTGGAAAATCCAACACAAACACTGAAACCCCATCACTAACATCACTGACATCCGAGCAATTACCAGTTGTGTCTGTTAGATCTGTGCGACTCGGAATACTATGCAAAGTGCACACACCCCGTAAGTCACAGCTCTTTATCTGCCTTACGGGGCCGCTGCCCGATACACCGTCTGATCGCCAGATAAATCAATTCATAAATAAGTGGGGAAAAAACGGCGTGTCCCCTCCCCCCAACAGCCAACCCCATTGGTGCCAGCCTCGGTTGGTCCTAGCAAACTCAGGGTGCAAAAAAGTGTGGGGTCCCCCAAATGTACTATTATCAGCACTAGGTTGTAACAGCCAGGGCTGGTGGCCCTATAACAGGGAGACCTGCTGCGTGGGGTCCCCCTACCATAAAGCCAAACCAGGCCTAGGACTGTCAGCACGGGGCTGGATGCCATAGGGAGATGGTACTTGTAGTACTACAAGTGCAAGCATACCCATGGCTACCAGGGCATGATGCCGACACTTGGGCACCACAAGTGCCAGCATGTCCTGGCACCCAGGGCTGCTGGGACTTTTAGTGCACCAAGACAAAATGTAAATAAAACACAGACACAAGTTTAAAACTAATTTAGGGGTACCACGAAGGGGAGAGGGGGTGAAAAGCATTAAGCACGCCCAGTGGTGTGGCCACGCACCCTTCAAGACTACGTTGCCGCCTGCCCAAATGTTAGGAGGCGTGATGTGCATAAGACATGGGAGTTGGGGGGCACAGAGTGGATAGCTTCAATATATCTTCTGTATTTTACTTAATAGTAAACATATTAATTTTCCCGAAGCTCGGGGGGCTAGGAGGCCCCACGGCCATTCAGTTACGTTTTCCTTACTGTCACTTCCATATCTCCCAAGCATCCTCATTTTATCGGTACGGTCACTATTTTAGGGCTCCATCCCACTGTCCTGTCAAGGGACATGTTTATCCTGCGGGGGAAGGGAGGTACCTAATGGGTACCTTAGTGCTTTACAGCCAGTCATGACGTAGACTCGCCCCCTGTCCTGCTTCCAGGGACTGAACTGTTGGAGGTGTGCACTTTTAAACTCCCACAACGACCGCTGCCTATACACATGTAAAGGTTTGGGGTACACTAGATATTCTGATTTCATGTCTCGCATTTGGGAAATTGTGAGTTTGTAGTGAGATCATTGTAGTGATCACTTAACTCTAAGATGCAGTTATCACAGATCAGACTGTACGACGTCCTTGTCTATCTCCCCAAACTCTGCTAAGACCCCCTGTGCATGTGGCCTAAATATAAGAGACTTTTCCCACAACTTTTGTCCTGTTTTCAAGTAAAGAAACACCCAAAATATTAATGCACCAACAACACAATCGTTCATGGTGAAGTTTTTGATTTGCATTTTCTCAATAGCAGCCTAAACTTTTTTGAATTTTATTTCCAACTGCTGTTAACTTTAATCTGAAAAACACAAAGGAGAGAACAGCAATAAAAAAGCAGAATAGAATGAAAAAAAATCTAAGAAAAAGAAGAAGAAATAAAAAAAGTACGTAACAATAGACCATAGATAATGTAACTGATTCCAGACCCAGACTGTATGCTGGGGGTGGAGGTTGTTAGAAGGTGTATAAAGAGACCACATCAGCTGCCCCTGAATTACACGGCTGCACTGCGATTACCTAACATGCATATTACATGCGTACAGAGGAAATCCTGCAGGTGTAATTCATGTGTGTCTGGATTTGCACGGCTGGTGTGATGGAGGAGAGGTTGGGTCATTGAATGAGTGGTGCAGACCCCCAACATGACTCCTCTGTTCCTGAACTTTCCACTTCATTTACCATCGCAGGTACCGGTGTTGGATAAATAAATTGATATAAAAAATCCTTTCCATCACAATATTCCACAGAAGTGGGAGAATTGGAAGTGGAGCATTAAGACCCTCACATTGAGGGTCTGGAGGTGGTGGCACTGACAGGACACATCGATATCTGCATCACAATTTAATGCCACATGTTGTTCAGACAATTCCTCTATTCCCGGAATGGAGATATTCTAATAATGTAATAAACTGACAACAAAGTGTTCAGAGATAAGAAGGAAGGAAAATCCCAACTGTGTGAACAGACCCATAAAACAATCATGAGTTCTAATTACCCAGCAATAAGGGTGTGATGGATACAGTAGCAGGATACAGCATCCCACCTTTATAAATTGGTTGTCTAAGAAATAAAAGCTGTATCGGAGGCTGTAGAGTTTTATTGACGTGTACATTCTAGATGTAGGAATTACATAATATAAATTATAAAGGAAATATACAAATATTCAAGTGCCCACATAGAGAATACGATTATTTGCAAATAGTTATTCATGTTTCTGCTGCTCTGTGGTGGAAATAAAGCATGTATTAAAGCTATTTTGACATATTGGCTTATTATCTGGGGATTTCGGAGCGGTGGCATGCGGATGCCAATTAGAGATGACCGTGTTTAGATCAGCTCTCACACAATCACAATAATCCTTCCACAAATATAAAACAGCAACACATTGATGAAGGCAGATTACATTGTTTATAAGATCTACTGAAATCCATCTCAGTGTGACTGCTGGACCCACCGGTGCTGTTGCCATCTCTGTTCCTCATATGGAGATCTCTTCGGAGGCAGCAGCTGCCTCCATAATTTCTGAGAACAGCCAGTGTTCTGGCTCTGGGTCCAGCAGTGGTAATGATGCCAAATGAAATAGCGGGCACACAGATACTCTGCGCTGGCGGATAGCCACTATAGGGAAAGTCTTTTCTGGAACCAGAAGAGGGGCTACAGTGACTGGTCCATGTCTCTGCTCTTTCCAACCGTACCCACCACTGCTGGATCCACAGAACCGCCAGTCGCTAAAGGCTGCTATATTACTGGCGGCTGCCACATCCCCTTCCCCCACCACCAGCACTTGTTATCACGCTACCTTATGTATCAGGTGTTCCCAACACCTCTTAGATTGTAAGCTCACCTGGGCAGAGCCGTCTTTACCTTCTGTTTCATGTCATTGTATGTCATGTATTTGTATCATGATCCCCTCAATGTACAGCGCTGTGGAATATGTGAGTGCTTTATAAAGGATAATAGTAATAATGTATCAAATGAGTTTGAAGATATACTATTAGGGGCTCTCGTGCCCCCCATCCTTTCTCTATTCACTGTATAGGAACTTGGCAATAAGCCATGATTACTGTTTCTTTGGTGAAACAATGTAGCAACACTTTGGAACACTCGTAACCTTAGTGTTCCAGTGTCATTTTTCAACAATTAAGCTGCAGAAAAATCAGTAACAATGGGTTACAAATAATATTATTACTAAACATGCGTGTACATCTACTTACTGGTTATTTTGATACTTGGTTTGGTCTAAGTGAACCTGTTGTTAATATAAATTATATCAGTAAAAAACATTCTGTCTATAATTCACAGAAAGACTTCTCTTTAGCAGTACGAGAGCTATGATTCTATAGATCTGTACTGAAGCACCAAGGGGCATATTTAAGAAAGCACGACAGTGCTTTTACCGGGTCATTAAGGTGCCTCCTGTCCTCCGCAAATTTCATGGATATCTGCTGCTTTGCATTCCTCTTTGTTTTTGGGAGCAGTCACCATTCAACAGAATGGTGACTGCTCCTGGCCGCAATCTAACAAGTCCCGAAAAAACATTTTTTTCGGGAACTTGTCATGTTAATGTACCAGCTGAAGCTGGCGTACATCATCGGAATGGAAGAAATCTAATGCTGTCAGCTCTGCTCCGAAGAGCAGAGCTGGACAGCGCATGTGTGGAGGGATCACATGATCCCTCCCTGTCACTCAGCGCTCTCTCTGCAGAGACAGAGAGGGGATCTGTGTGCGCATGTCCAGTTCTTGGAACTGCACATGCGCAATTGAAGAATGAAAAGAACGAGGAGAAGACCCGGAGACAGCGCTTCCGAAGAGGGGGGTAAGTATGATTTTTTACATCGCAGAAACAGCAGTTTTTCGGAACTGCTGTTTCTGTGCAGGGCTGTACATAAATGTGAGAAATAGTTCAATCCTTATCATTGCGATAAGGATTGAAAACTACTTTTCACTTTATGTGAATATTGATAAATGTGCCCCCAAGTCTCCAGTCTGGAACACTTCTCCGTGACTAGAGGTGGGAGAATTCGCACACAGATTAGCAAATCTTCGCAAATTGGCAACTTGCAGTTTCTATTAGTGGGTGATTTGTTTCATCCAGACTTTACAATACACATCATTTTGCAGAATGGAATTGTGCGCAAAGCAAGAAACGCTCCTAAAATGCTCACACAATTCACACCCTTATCTCATTTTAATAATCTCACTTAGCAAACATAAATCTAATTTTTGCATGGATCCACAGAACTATTTGCAGAAACACCCTCTGTCTGCCCAAATCCTCCCATTACTCAGTACAAACGCCACCTACCACAAAAGAGACAGAAAAGAGGATTTGCGCCACGACCAGCATTTTCACATATTGACCTCCTAAGTGTGACAGTCATATCTCAAGAGGGTTCTGCAGAAAACGTAAACATTTCCTACAAAAAAGTGTATTTGTAGTTTAATATCTTATGGATCACGTCTACTTGTCCAGGAATATCTCTTTGTTCTAGATCCATGTACTGTTACACCTATCACGGTCCAGTGGAGGTTTTACCTGTGCTCTGATTGTTCTAAATCTGGCACACGCAGGAGGGGAATTTAGGGATTGTGTATTGTTGATTAATTTGCACATTTTGGGGCATAACAGGCAGCTCAGGCTCTTTATGGCTACTCAATTATACTTCAACTATTTCCTGTTCATAAGTTGCAGTATTTTGTAGTTCTTCTTCAGGAGCGGCGGGAGGCAAATGGTATTAAGGAAGTTAGATTGTAAGCTCCAATGGCGCAGCGTCTGATGTGAATATGAAGCATTTTGATCCCTATTGGGACAAAAGGAGCAATATCATCATTATCATCATCACTAGTTATTTATATAGCGCCACTAATTCCGCAGCGCTGTACAGAGAACTCATTCACATGGGTCCCTGCCCCATTGGAGCTTACAGTCTAACTTCCCTAACATACACACAGACAGACAGACACAGATACTAAATGTGTATGTTTTTCTTGGCAGATCTGTGGATCCAACAGATAATCAGGTTAGAAAAAATAAATATATTTGACATTTTTCTATGACCTGATGAGTTATTGGCTCCAAACACAGACCCAGCAAACTTCTGCCTTTAGCACCTGTTCACCTCCCTCCTGGAGGTATCAGAATGTACCACCTGGATCAGGTGTCCGGGGCCGCCCATTACAGCACCTGTACAGTATATTTGGGGAAGTGAATCTGGTCTACAGTTACATAGTATAAAAGAGCTCATATTTCATCCAGCGATAATTGTGTGCTAGATATCTGCCTGTGGGGGGAAGAGAGGGGCTCTGTAACTGTATACAGCCCCCGGGGGCTCGTCATTTCCTGGTTTATAATCGCCCGGCTCTCTTTTGTCATCTAAAACTCTGTCACATCCGATCCTAGCTGAAGCCAGAGATGAATAAGATCTGTACGGAGACCTAGGATATGGATGTCACATAAATATTGTGTGTGTCATGCTTCATATCTAGGATTCTGTCTGTTGTGTATGTATGTATGTATGTATACTCCGTCCCCCAACAGTCCTGCTTTTTGTAGGACAGTCCCAATTTCTGGCTGGCAACTGTAATGTGACTTTGGCTCTATGGGGAGCACAAACAGGGTATTCTTGGAGCAGAGGGGGTAAAGACTTGATGTGACTCTTTTAGCGATAAGAGTTACTACGCAGCCAACACCCATTAGTTCTGATACCTTAGAAATACGTAATCACCTGACTGAGCCGATTAACCGCGTTAATACTCTAATTAAAGCCGTCTTGTGTCAGTGCTCTGTATATTCTCTATAACACAATAATGCAATCTGATAAATTGCAAATGACCTTGTCTGTTTATCCCTCGTTTTACTTAGTTTGGGGTGTTTTTAGACTTTGTCTCTCATTTTACCCCAATATTTACTGGTTACTTAAAAACCATAAAATGGATATTTGACTATATATAAATATTTAGGATAAGTCTTCAGCAGAATGAGTCTACCAAACTGCATTAGCGACAATCTTCTAGCTAACATATCATTACAGTACACATGATTTATTGTGAAACAATGTGTTTGGCTGACCCAATAACTCTGCAATAACTGTAGTGACTGATAACTCTGCAATAACTGGGGTTACTGATAACTCTGCAATAACTGGGGTTACTGATAACTCTGCAATAACTGCGGGGACCGATAACTCTGCAATAACTGTGGGGACTGATAACTCTGCAATAACTGCGGGGACCGATAACTCTGCAATAACTGCGGGGACCGATAACTCTGCAATAACTGGGGATACTGATAACTCTGCAATAACTGGGGATACTGATAACTCTGCCATAACTGGGGATACTGATACCTCTGCAATAACTGGGGTTACTGATAACTCTGCAATAACTGGGGTTACTGATAACTCTGCAATAACTGCCGGGACTGATAACTCTGCAATAACTGCGGGGACTGATAACTCTGTAATAACTGGGGTTACTGATAACTCTGCAATAACTGGGGATACTGATAACTCTGCCATAACTGGGGATACTGATACCTCTGCAATAACTGGGGATACTGATAACTCTGCAATAACTGGGGTTACTGATAACTCTGCAATAACTGCGGGGACTGATAACTCTGCAATAACTGGGGTTACTGATAACTCTGCAATAACTGGGGTTACTGATAACTCTGCAATAACTGGGGTTACTGATAACTCTGCAATAACTGCGGGGACTGATAGCTCTGCAATAACTGCAGTGACTGATAACTCTGCAATAACTGCAGTGACTGATAACTCTGCAATAACTGCGGGGACTGATAACTCTGCAATAACTGTAGTGACTGATAACTCTGCAATAACTGGGGTTACTGATAACTCTGCAATAACTGGGGTTACTGATAACTCTGCAATAACTGCGGGGACTGATAACTCTGCAATAACTGTGGGGACTGATAACTCTGCAATAACTGCGGGGACTGATAACTCTGCAATAACTGCGGGGACCGATAACTCTGCAATAACTGGGGTTACTGATAACTCTGCAATAACTGGGGATACTGATAACTCTGCCATAACTGGGGATACTGATACCTCTGCAATAACTGGGGATACTGATAACTCTGCAATAACTGGGGTTACTGATAACTCTGCAATAACTGCGGGGACTGATAACTCTGCAATAACTGGGGTTACTGATAACTCTGCAATAACTGGGGTTACTGATAACTCTGCAATAACTGGGGTTACTGATAACTCTGCAATAACTGCGGGGACTGATAGCTCTGCAATAACTGCAGTGACTGATAACTCTGCAATAACTGCAGTGACTGATAACTCTGCAATAACTGCAGTGACTGATAACTCTGCAATAACTGCGGGGACTGATAACTCTGCAATAACTGTAGTGACTGATAACTCTGCAATAACTGGGGTTACTGATAACTCTGCAATAACTGGGGTTACTGATAACTCTGCAATAACTGCGGGGACCGATAACTCTGCAATAACTGTGGGGACTGATAACTCTGCAATAACTGCGGGGACTGATAACTCTGCAATAACTGCGGGGACCGATAACTCTGCAATAACTGGGGTTACTGATAACTCTGCAATAACTGGGGATACTGATAACTCTGCCATAACTGGGGACACTGATACCTCTGCAATAACTGGGGTTACTGATAACTCTGCAATAACTGCCGGGACTGATAACTCTGCAATAACTGCGGGGACTGATAACTCTGCAATAACTGGGGTTACTGATAACTCTGCAATAACTGGGGTTACTGATAACTCTGCAATAACTGCGGGGACTGATAACTCTGCAATAACTGCAGTGACTGATAACTCTGCAATAACTGCGGGGACTGATAACTCTGCAATAACTGCGGGGACTGATAACTCTGCAATAACTGGGGTTACTGATAACTCTGCAATAACTGGGGTTACTGATAACTGTGGGGCGTCACTCGGAGCTCATATCAGTGTCTCTAACACAGGGGCTGATACAGAATTGTCCCCAAAGGGGGAGTAAATTGCTCTTTAAAAAAGAGAGCATTTTCACCCATATGCAGAGCCATACACATCTCGAGATACATCTGCCTCCGCATCAGCAGTATATGCGCCTGGTTTAAGTTATCATCATCAGCGAGTATTTGCACCTACCCTATAGCAGAAGCCTCTTGAGAAGAGTATATAATTATACCTTTACTGTGCTTGTCCGACGTTAGAACACCCCTTTCCTCTCCTGAAGAGACGGGTGTAATTACCAAAATAGAGAGTGTATATGTGTGCACCCACGTTACGGCCGTGCACAGAGCGATTTAACGCAATATGCGCTCCGCAACCTGGTGTACGTCACACTCTGAACCAGCCCCGCTCTGTTCTTTTCATTTCTATATGAGATTTTTGTCTATGGATACGGAGTCTATGGAGTATTTGATGTATTTAATATATTGCACTATAGCTATAATAACCAGACATTTCCTCTTATGTGTCACCAGTGGGCGCAGTGGTTACAAATGTAGCACACTCAGTTGTGGGGCCAAATCTGGTCTACTGAGTTTTTTTGGAGAACCCCACAAGACCCCTGTTACTAACTGATACAAACTAGTAATAACGGAGTTCGGGAGCAGCACATGTGAGAGGGGACTTGTATTAATCACACACAAATATTAGTACAAGTGGGCTGCAGAGCTTACAATCGGTAACAGTGTTCAGCAGTTTATCTTCTAGACCCTGGAGCACTCTCTCACCCCCCTTTGTTTCTTGGTTACTTCAACTTCCCTCCAGATAATACAAGAAATACAACACTGTGAGCAGTAAAATTTGAGTATTTCTACTTTTTATAGTTTTAAGAATACGTTAAGAGACTATAAACTCTCTCCGTCTTCTGCCTTATATTTCCTCAGTAATGCGTCCCCCCGAGGGCAGGATTCTTCTCACCTCTTTATTACATGGCATGATGTAGACACGCAGAAGACACCCCCTCCCTCAGGTGCATTCCTCCCCCCTCCTCTCTCGCCTTTGAAGCTGCCCCATCAAAGAACCTGCGAGGAGGAACAAGACCCAGGCTGAGGAATGTGGATCATATCCTGCATCTGTGTCATAAACATGGTGGACAATTCCAGCCGTTAATGGATGTGTTTGCTGACACTTGCTTGAGAAGTTTACTAGTCGCCCATCTAAGCCTCAGCTCAGAGGTGTCACTTTTTTACTGATGTCTATGAAGATTAAATAAGCTGTTTACCCTGCAGGCAGAAAACTGTCAGCTCCTGTGTCAGTCTCTGGGTCTTATGGGAACTGCTTTGGTTTAAAACGTGATCATAGAGAAATTGCTGCAAACTTCACAACAGTTTGAAGAGGAGCAAAATTCTGGCGATACAATCAGCGGAACGCCACTTTGTGTTTGTAAATGAGCAAACAAAGGATAAAGATAAGAAGACAGGGAACACTCATTATTTATGTATTAAAAGCAGTGTTTCACACAACCTAATTACTAATTATTTTAAAATATTTAACTTTATAGGGTGATAATGTACAATATACCGGAGCACACCTGAAATCACTAAGTAACATTCTTAGCATTTATTTATTAAACAGAGAAAAGCTCTATCTCTGTCGAAATTGGCGTTTGGGCTTCTCCTTACCTACCTAAGGGGATGGCTGTCACCAATGGCAGCAACTGCCAGAGAAAAGATTTGCTGGATCTCCCCTACTTAACGAGGATCGTTGTGGAACCAGTAACGGTGCAATCCTCCCATTCCATTGCGCACACATGATCTGGCGACGTCACGCATGCGCATATCTCCGGTGAGGTAACCCTTACCTCAGCCAGAGTATGTAGATTTTATTCATCAACATTTATTTAAATAGCGCCAACATATTTCATAGCGTCTTACAATTGAGAACAAACACAGTAATAAAACAACACTGGGTAATACTGGGTAATAGGAGGAATTCGATGAGCAGCAATATAAACACTGCTGTATCGCCTGTTGTTAATAAACAGGTGTGTTTATGTGTTAAAGACATTGTAAATTTGCTCAACTTTGAAACAAGTGAGTTTCTTAGCATCATAATAAATCATATAGGGTCCGATATACAGTTGGACACAAGTCCATTTGCAGCATGTAAAACCGCTTTTCCTAACCGCGTATATGTACATAATGTGACCATATTCACAGTTGAAGGTAATTTGCACTCGCGGCTCCTTAGGCCTGAGGAAGTGGATTGGGTGCGGGCGGTAAGTGTAAGTGCATTATGCTAGAGAAACGGAGACGCTAGTCAACCACGTCTCGTGAAGATGCGTCTGATTTTGACTGATGCATCTCTTTAACATACATCTTTTAGGAGATTGGCGCATCCGATAGGTCTGGCGCAAGTTTACGTGTTGGTGATGACGGTCACTTTTCTGTGCCAGACATATCTAGCTTTCATATTGCGAGTAAAACACAATACAGCCCGAGAAACATGAGTCATATTTATGAAAGTGTGAGAAGCCCTGAGCCCGAGAGTGCACCCTCAGGTGTAGCAGCCCACGTGGTCAGTGCCAGAGCTACCAGATTGTCAGCCTGGATGAGCGAGAGGCGCTGTACACCCGGGAACTGTCACAAGTCCCAAATTCATGCATAAAACAACGACTTTCACACATGAGAATGGTCCATTATGTAGTGAAAGAGAAATGTATCCACTATTTCTCTTATATTTCTATGTTCGGTAAAATACCTGGACGTAATATAGGAAACCTCATTTATCTGCATATTTATATATTATAGCGGCTGCTGCTCGCACTTTGTTCTGCGGAGATAAAATTAAATATCAGCCCTAGACCTCAACGCAGCAGCTAAATTATCATGAAAAATATTACACTGCTCGTTAAGTGCAACCGTTAAATCGAGTGTACAAGGCAGATGTTGTCCAGTTATTGACAAGTCTATTCCATACTTGCCTACTTTTGGCAAGTTGTATCCAGGAGAGGGGCGTGTCTAGAGGGCGGTAGGGGGTGGGACGCGGCCAAAGGCATAATTTTGGCCCCGCACTAAATATGCCGTTTTGTCGCGGGGGGTGGGGCCAAAATGATGAGATTCACCGCGAATCGCGTCATTTTAGCCCCGCAATTGCGAGATGCGGGAGACTTGCCAGCTCTCCCGGGAGTCCGTGAGACCGACCCGAATTTCGGGAATCTCCCGGACATTCCGGGAGAGTTGGCAAGTATGGTCTATTCTTGCACAAGTACATGGATAGTAAGCTCTTCAGGTTTTTCTCCACTGCTGCCCTTTCTGATGATGCCCCGCCAGCTGCTTCTAATTACATCTCCCATGATGCAGTTCAGCAATATCTATAGTATTACAGAACACAGGCCCATTGCCACACCGTAGTGAGGGCTGCGGCCCAGTCCCAGCATCTGGCCGCAGCTACTGATAGTAGCCCTTACTTACACGTCGGGTTGTCAAAATGGCAGCAAATGTCATGTAACATTGTGATGATGATGATATTGCTGGGAATTATTACTGGTGTATTACATCCTGCTGGGCATTATCACTGGTGTATTATACTGAGCATTGTTACTGACATAATACACCATGCTGTCTTTTACATTGGCATATTACACCCTGGTAGGTATTAATACTGGGCGAATTGCACTTTGTGGGTCATTAGTAACAGGTGAAGCGATAGTACAGGAAGACGGGTTGTCGTGAATTGCATCATTTTGGCACCATTGAGAGTTTTCTCTGGGAGGGGCAAGTATGTTATATTATTATAATACTAGCATTATGTTATTACTATTATAGAAGTACAGCAAATACTAAGATAATGGAGTACTACTATGGAATTACTGTTATGGAACTACACATCCCAGCATGTTACAGAGGGAGAGCCACAGGTACCTACCACTAGAGGAAGCCTGGTCTCTTGTAACACTTACCTGCTCCTCAGGTACTATGCTCACCCTATAAGGCAGCGACCCATTGTAGCGCCCTCTAGTGACTGCCGATCTTACCGCACCAGTAGCACCTTACTAAAGCAGAACATACATCATACTCTAAAAATCCACCTTTTCTAAAATCATGGAGGTCTCCTAAAATATAATTACAGGTGTCCGGTCCGGTAATTTCACACACATATCCCTAATTACAGGAAACAGGAGCACTGCATATATCATTAGACATATTATTATACAAACATTGAGATATCAGATTTGTTAATGGATTATAAATAGAAATCCCATCAACATTCCCAGTTTGGTGGGCAAAACACACAAGCCTTTCCCCTTACCCCTTCAGTGTGAGCCCCTAGTAGACATATGGTCGACTTTACCCCATTAATAATGCAGAAAGATAGTTTAAAAAGTGTTGGTTTAGGGAAACTTCAAATCAAACAGAACTAAAATAATCATTTCCGAGTGTCTGTGTCCCAGATTTTAAAACTTTATCCTTTTCCAGCCTCTTAGATACAGATCTGACCATCTATAATAACATCTAGTAAACGTGACACAATGGGGTCCTGCCTATAATATCCACAACGTCAGCTCTCATGAGCAGGGTCCTCTATCCTAGTGTTCTCCTTATGCAATCATGAATCCTGCGGGTTGTAAATCTGTTGTCTGTATGTATATAATCATCATCATCAATTTATATATGTATATAATTTTGTTACTTTTGTACTTATGATATTTTGTCATTTTGTTGTACGTACTAACCCCCTATGTACAGTGCTGCGGAACCCCTGCAGCACCTTATAAATAAAAGATTATAATAATAAAGTTGGCATTTAAAATATCTTCGCCCCCATCCCTATGTGGATTGCAGTGTTTAAAGGTCGCCGAGACGTCCGTACATGCAGCAGCTCGGCCGATAAGTAATCTGGAGAACATTTGATAATGCTGGTACCTGTGTTGCAAGAGAATAATGAGAAGTAACTAACTTGTTCGCTTCTTTCTACAGAAAAAGTGTGAAAAATCCCCCCCCCCAAAATCCAGAAAAGCAGTTCTGTACCATCCCGAGACCCCTATATAACACAAACCCACTTTCTCTCTAAGTACGCCACTTTATAGCAGACACAGAAAGGGTTAAGCGCAGCCACAGCTTGTTTAGGAAATTTACTCAAAAAACAAACAGTTCTCACACTGCTAAAGCGCAGGGAAATGTCCGTAACTCTATAAGAGAACAGCTGATACATTAATAATGTAACACAGAAGAGAACTCTGTGGCTGTTGCTCTCCTCAATGGCTGTTCCCATCCTGTAACGGTTCAATCCTGGAGGGACTTCAAACCACAGCAGAGGGGCACATCTCCCCCCATCCACTGTCCCAGAACATCTGTCTGGCAGCCGTCACATACAGGCACATGGAGGAGGTTGTTAACTGGAATTTTGCCAAAGGGAATGGGTGAAAATGATCCACATCCTCTGCCCTAATGAGCGTCTTCCCCCCCTTTATTCAGGTGGCTGAAGTGGGGGCTCTGCGATATCTCTAGGCTGGGAACGCTGCTATCTCCTAAATCCACCCTGGCAGCTGCCCTGGGGCTAATAGTTTTGTCAGGGGCGGAAGGATAAGTTATAGGGACATGAGAACCTCCTAAATAGATTCTGAAGGACATTTGTTACTTATTTTCTGCTTTGTGGTTAATGGAAACAATTTCTATGACCTGTTTGATTGAGGTTGAAATCTAAGCCAATGGGTAATGCTCCAGCTGTTGTGGAACTACAAGTTCCAGCATGTCATGTAAGCCAGCCTGGCTCGAGCGCCCTGTGGTTTTCCAGGTGAATGCCGAGGAACTGCAAGTCCCATAATGCTCTGCCAATCAGGATGGCTCATCCAAACTGAGAGTCCCACCCATGCTCTGCCAATCAGGATGGCTAATCCAATCTGAGAGTCCCACCCATGCTCTGCCAATCAGGATGGCTCATCCAATCTGAGAGTCCCACCTATGCTCTGCCAATCAGGTTGGCCCGTCCAACCTGAGAGTCCCACCCATGCTCTGCCAATCAGGATGGCTCATCCAACCTTACAGTCCCACCCATTCTCTGCCAATCAGGATGGCTCATCCAACCTGAGAGTCCCACCTATGCTCTGCCAATCAGGTTGGCCCGTCCAACCTGACAGTCCCACCCATGCTCTGCCAATCAGGTTGGCCTGTCCAACCTGACAGTCCCACCCATGCTCTGCCAGCCGGAGAGCTACAGGCAGCTACACCTGGTCTAAGGTGACAATGGAACTTGTCTAACATCTTCCAGAGTGTATTCTTTTTGGGTCCTTTGCCTGAAAATTTTTGAACAGGTTATGGGGGATATATTTTCTTTAATGACCTGAAGCTTCTGTATATCAGATTATAAGAAATATAGCTCTACGTGGAAGATACTCACATTTATCTATCCTGTGCGGATCTCCATCTGTGTCTCTTGCCAACTTAATCTCACTCGAATTACAAATACTCCTAAAAACAAGCAGAAGTTACCTACCTGACATGGTGGGATTTATGGTCGTGTGGATCTCCCACCCAACAAGCTCGCTGCCTAGGTGTGATTCTTGACTAATAACTATTCTTTGCTCCCCACATCCAATATACATTATGTTACATCTAAGAAACATTTCCAGAATACGCACATATACACAGCGCCCTCTTACTGTTCTGTCTGTCTGTATTACTCAGGCTCTATGGAATATGCTGGGGCTATGTAATATAATATAATATAATATGATGATAATGATATATCCCAATCCAATTTTCAATAAATAATCGGAATATAGTTTGAATTCTAATTCTAATGTATCTAACCTGCCCAAGAGGTGTGTGTGGGGGGGGGGGGGGTATCTGCAAAAATTAGGACTAAGAAAGAGGAGCAATAAGTAGGTTATATCCTCTCTCAGCTTTTATGTATCTTCATGATCAATGGCTGACTTCCTGTGTCAGATTCTATATTGATACAAAGTTGCCAGGAGAAGGATTTAGGGTGACTGCGGACGGTGCCTGATCACCCCATGGAACGGAGGTCACACAAATGCTCTGATAGTTGTAGTGGAGTCCAAACCGCTGACAACAGCACGTTCAACGCACTAAGCGGTGAGATGTAAAAACGCTGCACTTAGCTGCTGCGGGGTCTTACACAGGCGCTATTATTATTCACATTAACCCTTGTCCAGCCTAGAACGGATAATACTGTTCTAATAGGGATTATAGCCAAGTTCCCTCATTAATGTCATCATACATAAACCACAGCGTGAGAACAGCGCAGTGCTCACATATATATCTAATACAGCAGGAATACTAGAATAAAAAGATTTGGCATAACACATATAATTTTAATAAAGAGTAGAAACATATATAATCTAAAACCATATACTGAGCACAAAACCAATTAGAATAATCCTCTGTGTTAAAACGATCTATAGATATGAAAGGAGCATCCAACATCCCGGCGAAGACAAATATTAATCAGTTCCACAATATCATTATGACAAGTGAAGCTTTTAGGGTGAACACACTTAAAGGGCGACAGGGTTTGTACCAGGCTGAACACTTACTTGAAGGGTTAACATCGGGTGGGGCCCGACCAATGGTAGCTTCTGTGGGAGGGTCCTGGGTTGAATATAGCAGAGGTCACTTCCTAGTTGCCTCACTCTTCAACACGAGATCCCACCCACCCGCTCCTTGGTTAATGTACTTTATGCTACACGTTGGGCGTAGGAAGGCACTGCGTTCAGCGGCTGATTAGTGGGTGCAAAGGTAGTTGGCCGCAGATCACTGTCCCCTTAGAGGCACCAGTAACTCCTTTTGGTCCTTCGGTGAAGAGGGTCCCTGTCTGGCTCGGTGAGGGAGGGCAGCGTGAGTTTAGAAGGGGGGCAGTCACTCTGACGCCAATTCAGCGCACAATAGTTTGGGATGTGTTCCCCATGGTTAGTGGATGTACGGCGGATTGCGCCAATTCCACGTATTTGGTTATATCAGCTTGGGAGCTGTACCGCGGTGCCCTTTCTCCACCACCATAGGTCTTAGTTAATTCTAATTTAATAAAAGATTCTCCATTTTTTTCAGCAAACTTATTCATGACTCCGTGTGTTTATTTATATAAATGGTTAAGAATTTTAAGGTTGTTGTGAAGTTTATGAGACATACACAGTGAGCCCTTTAATCTCTTACAGATCCGTGTAAAATAATGGAGAAGAAGCCCATTTAGGAACCTGCCTACTAATCATACAAGAAGAGCTGTTATATACTGTATCCAGGACTGTTACATTCTCTGTACAGATGTCATGCAACTAAATATACAGAATGCTACATGTGTGTGTTATTAGTGTGTGTTATTAGTGTGTGTTATTTGTGTGTGTTATTAGTGTGTGTTATTTGTGTGTGTGACAGCTGTATAGTTTCCATGGGCTCCAGGCTGCATGTGAAACAGCACAGTCTTATCACCTCTACAAACTCAGTTATACGGCTAGATTTACTACACTTCGGGTTTGAAAAAGTGGAGATGTTGCCTATAGCAACCAATCAGATTCTAGCTGTCATTTATTTTAGTACATTCTACAAAATGACAGCTAGAATCTGATTTTTTGCTACAGTCAACATCTCCACTTTTTCAAACCCCATAATCTTTCATATACAGTCATGGGCAAAAGTTTTGAGAATGACATTTGTATTGACTCTCACACAGTTTGCTGCTTAGGTGTTTTTAGACCTTTTTGTCAGATGTTGCTATGGTATACTGAAGTAATATCACAAGCATTTCATAAGTGTCAAAGGCGTTTATTGACAACTACATTAAGTTTATGCAAAGAGTCAATATTTGCAGTGTTGACCCTTCTTTTTGAAGACCTCTGCAATTCGCCCTGGCATGTTGTCAATCAACTTCTGGGCCACATACTGACTGATGGGCGTCCATTCTTGTCTAATCAATGCTTGGAGTTTGTCAAAATTTGTGGGTTTGTCCACCCGCCTCTTGAGGATTGACCACAAGTTATCAATGGGATTAAGGTCTGGGTAGTTTCCTAGCCATGGACCCAAAATTTCAATGTTTTGATCCCTGAGCCACTTAGTTATCACTTTTGCCTTATGGCAAGGTGCTCCATCATGCTGGAAAAATTGTTCTTGGATGGTTGGGAGAAGTTGCTCTTGGAGGATGTTTTGGTACCATTCTTTATTCATGGCTGTGTTCTTAGGCAAAGTTGTGAGTGAGCCCACTCCCCTGGCTAAGAAGCACCACACACATGACTGGTCTCAGGATGTTTTACTGTTGGCATGACACAGGACTGATGGTAGCGCTCACCTTTCCTTCTCCGGAAAAGCGTTTTTCCATATGCCCCAAACAATCTGAAAAGGGATTGATCAGAGAAAATGAGTTTACCCCAGTCCTCAGCAGTCCAATCCCTGTACCTTTTTCAGAATATCAGTCTGTCTCTGATGTTCTTCCTGGAGAGAAGTGGCTTCTTTGCTGGTATTCTAGACACCAGGTCATCCTCCAAAAGTCTTCACCTCACTGTGGGTGCAGATGCACTCACACCTGCCTGCTGCCATTCCTGAGCAAGCTCTGCACTGGTGGTGCCCCGATCCTGCAGCTGAATCAACTTTAGGAGACGGTCCTGGTGCTTGCTGGACGTTCTTGGTCACCCTGAAGCCTTCTTCACAACTATTGAACCTCTCTCCTTGAAGTTCTTGATGATCCGATAAATGGTTGATTTAGGTACAATCTTACTAGCAGCAATATCCTTGTCTGTGAAGCCCTTTTTGTGCAAAGCAATGATGACTGCACATGTTTCCTTGCAGGTAACCATGGATAACAGAGGAAGAACAATGATTTCATGCACCACCCTCCTTTTAAAGCTTCCAGACTGTTATTCTAACTCAATCAGCATGACAGAGTCATCTTCAGCCTTGTCCTCGTCAACACTCTCACCTGTGTTAACGAGAGAATCACTGACCTGATATCAGCTGGTCCTTTTGTGACAGGGCTGAAATGCAGTGGAAATGGTTTTTTTTTGGGATAAAGTTCATTGTTATGGTATAGAGGGACTTTGAAATTAATTGCAATTCATCTGATCACTCTTCATGACATTCTGGAGTACATGCAAATTGCCATCATAAAAACTGAGGCAGCAGAGTTTGGGAAAAATAATATTTGTGTCATTCTCAAAACTTTTGGCCATGACTGTACACTCCAATAAAGGTCCATCTGGACATTCTCTTAAAGACAAATAATGATATTTTTTGCATTATTAGATTTACCTCTAAATACTCCTAATTTTTTTTACATCAGTTTCATTTATTTTGCATGATATCAGCCGTCTTCTGTTATGTATATTTAACAGTATTAATAACGATGTGAACATCCCATGTACTGGCTCACTAGGACTAGGCCCTGCATCTTCAGCCCACAGGACCGGCAACACCAACAAGCATATTTACATAGAGCATGATGCAGAGTTTGCAGCAAATTGAACATAATTTACTCTATGAGTAAAGCATGCTGACACAGCAATCATCATCACCACCATCATCATCATTAAAGTGTGCTAACACCAGTACTCATATCCTAAGCTAGCGCCTGCAAAATCGAGGTGACCAACAGCATGGGGCCCCACTAAAAATCTGCGACCAGCACGAGGAAAACCCACAAAATGGGCTTTCCATGTCATGACGTCACTCCACCCGTGGCTGCATTGCCTAGTGGAAACGTTGCCCCCACCCCCAAACCAGAAGAAAACAGCACCATACTGAAAGCACTAGGGCTCTTTTGAAGCACCCTGGGGTGGTGGGCGTGGGGTAATAAAGTTGAAATAGCTGAATCAGCACGTCTAAAGTGTTTTGGGTATGCTGCCACTTGTAAACCTACAAGCACCAGAATGCCCTGGCATCCAGGTCCTGCTTAGTAATCCATTTGGAAAAAATAAAATAACATCTTCAACAAAGATGACATGTTCCGTGAGGAGCCGCAACGCTAATGAAAGCCTCGCTGACTGTCAGATTCTAATCAATAGAGGGCTTTGCTGTGATTGGTCAGAGCATGGGGAAAGCTCTCTGTATTCAACTACAATGACTTCCATTGAATGTATCATTGAGCTGAATGCTAATATATACTGTCCATGTTATGTTCGATGCTACTATATACTGTCACCTTACCCAGCTCTGCCATGCTGTATGCACTGGGGGAGTCCTAGTTCTGTACAGCGTGAGATCCATCTGTCCTACAGCCAATGCTCTCATGTTCCACAGATGTAAACTTTGAAAACTAATCTCTGCACAGCTGAGGGGTCTCCTGCAGCTGTTCTGACAGAACGCAGCCACCAAATACTCCCACAAGACTGACACCGACTCTAGGGAGAAATACAAGACAGATAAGTGTTTTATCTCAATCAGCTAATGGTCAATAATATTATAATATCTCTCCCAGATCTCAGGCCTGAGCAGTGGACAGTAGAACCGGTCTGTTATATACTGCAGTACCAGCATGTGATATCCCGCAGAACCGGCCTGTGATATCCCGCAGAACCGGCCTGTGCTATCCAGCAGAACCGGCCTGTGATATCCAGCAGAACCGGCCTGTGATATCCAGCAGAACCGGCCTGTGATATCCCGCAGAACCGGCCTGTGATATCCAGCAGAACCGGCCTGTGATATCCAGCAGAACCGGCCTGTGATATCCAGCAGAACCGGCCTGTGATATCCAGCAGAACCGGCCTGTGATATCCAGCAGAACCGGCCTGTGATATCCCGCAGAACCGGCCTGTGATATCCCGCAGAACCGGCCTGTGATATCCCGCAGAACCGGCCTGTGATATCCCGCAGAACCGGCCTGTGATATCCAGCAGAACCGGCCTGTGATATCCAGCAGAACCGGCCTGTGATATCCCGCAGAACCGGCCTGTGATATCCCGCAGAAGCGGCCTGTGATATCCCGCAGAACCGGCCTGTGATATCCAGCAGAACCGGCCTGTGCTATCCAGCAGAACCGGCCTGTGATATCCAGCAGAACCGGCCTGTGATATCCAGCAGAACCGGCCTGTGATATCCAGCAGAACCGGCCTGTGATATCCAGCAGAACCGGCCTGTGATATCCCGCAGAACCGGCCTGTGATATCCCGCAGAACCGGCCTGTGATATCCAGCAGAACCGGCCTGTGATATCCAGCAGAACTATCACCTTACATTTTTTTATTTTTTTGCATTTTGCTGATTATTAGTGTGAAAGTACATTTAGCAGACTTAAAGAAAGCCTATTAAACACTTAAAATGAAGTAATAAATTATAAGATAATTTATATGCTTGCATCAACAAAATCGCCATTTTAAATTAATTTCCTTTATTTCGCTGCCCCCCCCCCCCCCCTACAAAACAACTTGATCCCTCCCTGTGTCATTATCAGCTCACTTCTGATTGGAGGGTACATTCATATCGCAATCACTTCACAATGCACAGTGTATGAAGACCTTTAAGGTCAGTAGATCCGTCTGTTTAATCCAGCAAAGAATTCAAATATATTGTGGTTGGAAAGTTTTATTCGCTCCATGATTGTCTTATGATTCACTTCCAGCATCCAGCGGAGGAAGGAATACAGATTACTCTGCCATGATCTGATATTGTACAAACGGGTTCTCCAGTCACGTACTCTGTATATGGTAAGGAAATAGGGGAACTTTGGGTAATTCTGTATATTGCCACGAGACCTTCACATAGAGCCATTATACAACGCACATCCAATCTATACATGTGACCGAAGAGCTGACATTCTATTCTGATCCAATCATATTTACACTGTTAATTGTACTGGCAAAGGGCGATAATCTATAACAGAAAAGCCATTGAAATTTTGACTTTAATTTATTTTTGGGATTGTCGTTCATTACGCTCCATGTTCAATAGTCACACAGTCATCCATTCTCACAATTCTGCCCTTTTGTGTCGATTAATAAAAAGTGGGCTTTAAATAGTTAACGCCACAATAAAACGCTACGTGTAGATTACACTTAGGGGCAAATCCAGCTAAAGGAAACTAATCTGCACCTGGACAAATCAAATTCTGATACAAGAGGGAAACACCGGCTCCATTTGTATGACAGACAAGTACTGGGCAGCTTTATTTTTACACTGCAATTTATAGAGTTGAACTAGGACACGCCCCTCCCAACTTTGAATCTCTCAGCACCTTTAAAATTTGCCCCCCCTCCTGCAGAGCAACATGGATTTGCTAAGGTGCAAAATTGCATCTGGATTTACTCCTAATTCTACATGACACCTTAATGTGTTTTTATTGTCCAACTGAACCAGCACTCTATAATATAACATTATCAGAATATAATGGAAATAACTAAACATTACAGAAAAAATACTGTTATTGAAACTATTAATTGTAAAGTACTGATATGTAGCGTCAGTCAGTCATTTCTTAGAGCCAGTTTTATAGAATACCCCCCAGAGATTAAAACGTACAGGACTCCAATCTACCAATGTAATGCCCAACCGGAAATGATTGTCGAGTGGGGTGGTTGGAGGGGTGTCAGCATCACAAAGAGTTAGCAGAAGCCCCCGCACTATTACATTTAAAATTTGGGTTAACAAGTTGTGCAAAATATCCAAATCACCACCTGATTTAGTCCCCAACTGACTGTCAGTAAAAGTCATATATATATATCAGTCAGTAAAAATATGACGCCCTTGTGACAATAGCAAATTACAAGGAGTGTTCACCGCAGCAAAGAGTCTGAATATGATAATAAATCCCATATTTTATATTCCTCTCCCCCTTGGGTGCTGTTACTTTCTGATGCAAGTAACGCGTCTGCAAATATATTAACAGTCAGTAAATATGTATAAAGCCTGAAAGAATATTTATAAGGGACGGAGACTCTGGTAGGAGCCGCTACACATGTTTACAGCTAATTGTCCTCTCACCTTCGGATAATTATTGTAAGATGCTGCTCTCTATATATTTACTAATATTGATAAACTAATATATACAATGTAATAATAGTAATAACTTATAATAGCGCTATTAATACCAGAGTATAACATACCATGTCAGAGCCAGCACCTGCGGATGGATAGATTATAACCTATGATTGGAATGAGGTGTATTTGTTCTCACTGGTCCCCTCGCCCTGCGCCGTGTCCACCAGTTTCCCCATCTCACCCCCTCTGCTGAACTCGGCTGTTTATTTAAATAAGGTTTCTCTAGAGTCTTGTCACAAAATACAGCTGCTGGGGTTGTGTCAGATCTACAGAGCTTGTTTCACTGCAGCGCAGAAGTATCAGCGTGACCTCTGAACTCTGCTATAACAACATTTTGAAAGGCGAGCATAACAAGGGCTTATAAGGCTCCAAAGCCCATTAACGGTTGTGGAAACTTCCTCTGTTACCCCCCAGATCACCAGCAAGACGAGGACAGGAGGGGGGAGATCATCTTATGCACAGGGAATGAAACTGCAAAGTGGATATTAGCCAATAAAGTACTTACACATATTTTAACACCCTGTATTAGAGGCATCTGATCATATACATGACAGTGATAAACATTGTATACAGGGCAGGATTAACCCAAGGTCTAACTGGGCTAGGGCCCAGGGGCCTCGGCATCTGGGGGGCCCGCCAGCATTCATTGGGTCAGGGGCGTCCCTACCCCCGGCTCTGACTGTCAGCTGGTCAAGGAGAATGGCAGACAGCTAACAGCAAATGTTATGCTGTAAGCTGCTGCTGTCAGTGTAATCACTAGGAACCAGTGACATCACTGAAAGTGCAGCCTATCCAGTCACTAGGAACCAGTGACATCACTGAAAGTGCAGCCTATCCAGTCACTAGGAACCAGTGACATCACTGAGAGTGCAGCCTATCCAGTCACTAGGAACCAGTGACATCACTGAGAGTGCAGCCTATCCAGTCACTAGGAACCAGTGACATCTCTGAGTGCAGCCTATCCAGTCACTAGGAACCAGTGACATCACTGAGAGTGCAGCCTATCCAGTCACTAGGAACCAGTGACATCACTGAGAGTGCAGCCTATCTAGACACTAGGAACCAGTGACATCACTGAGAGTGCAGCCTATCCAGTTACTAGGAACCAGTGACATCACTGAGAGTGCAGCCTATCCAGTCACTAGGAACCAGTGACATCACTGAGAGTGCAGCCTATCACATCACTAAGATTCAGTGACATCAACAAGGCAGCGTTCTTATGATTAGTGGTTCAGCCCACATAACGGTCGCCTCCTCAGCGTTAACAGTGTATATGCTTAAAAAGTTCTGGTATCTCCTGCAGAATCCATCAGGGTGCACAGGAAGGCTCATACATATACGGATTGGGAGGGAACGTGATATTTCTTCTTTAAGTGTTATATCAGATTAAAGCACATGAGAGAGCTCCGTCCATTGCTCCAGCCTTCCCAGTATCTGGTATATGGTTCCTGGCTCATGCTGGAGATTGGCGCAGCATCTTGTTATACATGGCTGAGCCCTGGGAAATTACACCGACATTACAAGCCCACCAAAAACCACCGAGCCGGGAAATGTGTAGCCATTGACCACGCTGAGTGCTGGTTGTATCACAGAGAAGCCGTTCCTGGCTGCAGGCCTGGCTGAGGCTGCATTTCCTGCCACATGGAAGCGATTACTCTGTGGTAGATATTTATTAACGGAGCTTTCTGCTGGTAATGTATTACATAGTATATGTTACATTAATGCAAAGCTCCAAACTACAACAAATTAAACCTGAGCTAAGGAAATAAAACAAAATGATATGTTGGTTGCAGAGTGTAAAATGAACCCTTTTACATTTTCTGTTCACTCACAAAATCATTAAAAGGTTGCTTACCGCATGCTTTCATATTTCTGCGAGAGCCCATACTAGATACAGTCACTATGGTTTTTGAAATGCAAAGAATTGGGGCCTGGCTCTGCAGGTTTGCAAATGCAAATATTGAAAAGAGATTTAAAAAAAAAAGGAAAAATAAAAACGTCACTTGAGAGTGGAACTTACTCCCACTTTAGGACCATCCCATCCGTTCATTTCAACTTTTTCTTTTTTCTCTAAAAATATGTCTTAAATAATTGATTGGATGTAGTGTATACAAAGACGGTCTATATTACATCTATTGCTTTGGTGTGTTTGAACATTTTTGTTTCATTGGTCTAAGTGTGCCTGTAAAGGTGCATCTAAAGGGTGAAAAGTGAAAACACGTCTCATTACAGCAATTCTATCTGATGAGTAGCGGAACTGTAGCAGTCCCTGCAGCCGTTATGGGGTCTGGCGGGGTACAGTGCCTAGAGATGCTGCTCCATCTCTGCAGAGACGCTCGCTCAGCCCTTCTGTTCCTGGGAAGGGTGGGTCCTACATGAGTTCTCGGATCTGGATGACATCTCGTCAGTCTCCTGGGATACAAAGCGTGCAGCATTACAGCGGCCGGGAGACCTGCACCCAGCGGCCGGGAGACCTGCACCCAACGGCCGGGAGACCTGCACCCAACGGCCGGGAGACCTGCACCCAGCGGCCAGGAGACCTGCACCCAGCGGCCGGGAGACCTGCACCCAGCGGCCGGGAGACCTGCACCCTGGGGCCGGGAGACCTGCATCCTGGGGCCGGGAGACCTGCATCCAAGTTGAACTGTTCACAGAACCTTTAATGATACTAAAACCACCAGCGCCCTGTTCTTACTCACAGCTAAGTCTACAATCTGATCAGGAACAACCTCCAGAGCGACCCTGGAAGACCGTGGACTCCTAGTTACAGCTCAGGAGGGCTGTGCGCCTGATTCTTTAAGGCTTGCAAAACGAACGTGTTGTGTGTTTTTTAACAACGCACGTGAATTGGGCATTCGCACATATATTGCAGGTCTAGGTCTGCTCTACTCTGACAGACAATACGCTGCAGTATATGTCCGATATGTGGAACATAAAGTCACAAAAGAACACACCAAAAAATAATAGATGAAATTAATGTCACCTGTTAATGATATAATCATTAATGACAAAACATTACAAAAACGTTTTCTTCCCATTTTTTTCTTTCCATAATATTCATTTATTATGATGTTATTAATGTCTATTGTACATAAAATACATTTTTATAGTTGCCCCTGATTGCACACACATATCCTATTATTATTATTATTATTATTAATTTTTATTTATAGGGCGCCACAAAGTATCCGTAGCGCCGTACAAGGACAAACAATGGCACAGTACAAGGTGAAACAGCACAGTACAAGTAACAGTAAGCACTATAACTCTGGGGGCTCAGGCACAGCATGAAAGAGAGGGAGGGAGGGGAAAAGTGAGTATAGGCAGGTAACTATGGCCCAAGAGGGTGGGCACGGATGACAGGTTGAGAGTCACTGAGGGGAGCGGAGAGAAGCGAGAGGAGACAGAGGGCAGAGGGACTGAGAGGAGGTGAGCTGAGTAGCTGGAGAGTGCAGTTAAAAGTGATGGAAACAGAAGGTAGGAGAGCCCTGCTCAAAGGAGCGAACAATCTAAGGGAGGGGAAGACAGACAGACACATGGATGAGACGGAGAGACGGGAGGAAGGGGGAGAAGGGAAGAAGGGATGAGAAAGAGAGGTAGCCGACCGGTGGGAGTTTAGGCATGAGACTGGAAGGCTTTAAGGAAAAGGTGGGTTTCCTAGCTGCATCAGTAGTAATCAGCACTTACACCTGACCTGTAGCTGGTGCAAGTGATACAACAGAAAATCACGTACCTGAGAGATGCCCAAAGCTTGAATCAGACGCTGCTGTGTGCGCTCCAGCTTGGCACATCCTTACTGTACACTGACTACGGGCATACGCCCAGTCCGCTCCACATTCCACTCATGAAATCCTAGGCTGTAGTAAGGGTCCTTTGCGCTCAAAGATGAATTGGACGCTGCTGCGTTCTCTGCTTATGGTCTGGTTCTGGACATACACAGAGAGGTTCTACGTAAAATACATAATGGTATTTCCGTGCCTTAATGAATCAAACTCTGTATCTCCTAATACCAGACACCTCTGGCTGGAGGAAGCTACACTCTAGTGTTCACCAACAAGTGGTTGCACATGGACATGGAATACCCCGATATGGATGATGGTGTCTGCACAGTCCCCCCGAGTGGTCACTACCAGCTGATGTTAGATACATAGCCCAGATAAATATGCAAGACTGCTCTGTATGACTGGGAGTAACTGCTCTGTATGACTGGGAGTAACTGCTCTGTATGACTGGGAGTAACTGCTCTGCATGACTGGGAGTAACTGCTCTGCAGGACTGGGAGTAACTGCTCTGTATGTCTGGGAGTAACTGCTCTGTATGACTGGGAGTAACTGCTCTGTATGTCTGGGAGTAACTGCTCTGTATGACTGGGAGTAACTGCTCTGTATGTCTGGGAGTAACTGCTCTGTATGACTGGGAGTAACTGCTCTGCATGACTGGGAGTAACTGCTCTGTATGACTGAGAGTAACTGCTCTGTATAACTGGGAGTAACTGCTCTGCAGGACTGGGAGTAACTGCTCTGCAGGACTGGGAGTAACTGCTTTGTAGGACTGGGAGTAACTGCTTTGTATGACTGGGAGTAATTGCTCTGTATGACTGGGAGTAACTGCTTTGTATGACTGGGAGTAATTGCTCTGTATGACTGGGAGTAACTGCTTTGTATGACTGGGAGTAACTGCTCTGCAGGACTGGGAGTAACTGCTCTGTATGTCTGGGAGTAACTGCTTTGTAGGACTGGGAGTAACTGCTTTGTAGGACTGGGAGTAACTGCTCTGTATGACTGGGAGTAACTGTTCTGTATGACTGGGAGTAACTGCTTTGTCTGTCTCCTACAAGATATATTAAAGTCCAGCGATTGGACACAGGCCTCTGAGTCTTAACTTGTGGCCCCTAACTCCTGCATTATGACTTACCAGACCTTTAACGTGCTGTATACCCCACAACACCCACCAAGAGTTCCTGCTGCCCAGTACCCCCACCACCCCCACCTACATGCTGAAATAATGTTATCCGCAGCTACAGCACAGAACATGGGTTTGCGACCTTTTTCTTTCAGCTAAAATCTAATCAAGGCCATGTGTGCCAGTTTATATATATGTATTTGTTCAAATTATGCCACATAGTAGTACCCTCGATTCATATTCTGCCACACAAGTGCCCCCAATCAATTTGATTTATGCCACATAGAGCCCCCAGTACATATAATGCCTCATTAGGCAGCTGTGGGTGCCACATACCTCACAAATCATCTGTTCTGCAATGGTGCCAGGAGGGACTTTCAGTTTGGGCGATGTCCTGCAGTGTCAGGGTGCAGGGGGCTGCCTGGCATAGAACAACACACTGCTGGGTCTCTGCCCAGCTCTCACCTGGGTCCTGTCTGCTCTTCCCCTGCGGATGAGGTGATTATTAGGCAGGGACACAAGAGACTACATCTCCCACAATGCAGCAGGAAGCAATGAGGCTTCTGATTGGAGTAGGCTCAAATGACAGCTCTGATTGGCTCTGAAGTGGTCAGGTGACAGTCGGAGAGCCTGGGCATAGCAGCGCCTCCACAGAGCAGAACATGGGGGGCAGATATAAATACCCTGCCCAGCTGACACCCAGGAGGGACCCATAACCCTTTATCCTCCAGGAGTCTGTTCCTGTCTGGGCTCTGGTCCTGTCTGGGCTCTGGTCCTGCCTGCACTACCATCTACAGGTATGTGTAAGTGAAATAATAGTACAGTGTAAAATGCATCACAAATTATAACTCATGTTTATTTTTAACTTTCATTTAAATATATAATCAGTTTTGTCATTGTCAACATTTTTTTTTGCTTTTTTCCAAAATCAAATGAAAACACATCACCGGCTCTTATTAAATAAGTGAACGAGGAGACTGAGGGTTGTTTTAGGGCAAGTGGGAGGTATGAGAAGGATTTTTGGGCAGATGGGTTCTAAAGGGTATAAGGCAGTGGATCCCAAACTTTCTCAGTTCGGAGCACCCCTTGGGTATCAATATTTTTTTCAAGGCACCCCTAAGCCAAAATAATTACCAAGTAGTCCCCCGCCTTGCTTACCTCCGGCCCTTGCAGCGGCACCCCTGTGAGATCGCCGTGGCACCCCAGGGAGCCGTGGCACACAGTTTGGGAACCACTGGTATAAGGGTTTGTTTTGGGTGAGTATCTATCGTGTGAGGTGTTTTGGGGTGAGTGGCGCGTATGGATATCTGAAGGGTGTTATTAAGGGAAGTGGGATCTATTCTAAGGGCACGTGGTGTCGCTTTCTCTGATTAAATGTGTTGTTTTATCTTATTACTGAGGTGAGGGGAGTAATGTGCGGCCCTGGCACCTGCTGAAGGGCCACACATATGGTTGCCCATCACTGCAGATTTGAGGACGATCGACTGATCCCGGGGACCTTGGCACACAGAGGATAATTGGTGCAGCCTGTGAGTGAGGAGATATAAGACACTCAGATCACATTTCCTCATAAAACTGTCCCAGACATTTATTTACAAGGTTCTTTTAATGAATGTTTCCATGACTGGACGCAAAGTACAAGTGCTGAGGAAATAAAACCTTCTATTAACCGTCTCTCAGCTGTGTTTAAGTTGACTCTCTGCCATATTTGTAATACTTCATTGTACTCTAAATACGGGCGGCTACAAGAGGGACCCTGACAGGTCGGGGTGTAATGGACACAATATAAAGGAAAGCAGAAGTATTGGTGCTAACGAAGAACATTGAGAGTTTAACTCATTAGGTGACATTGCCTAATTCACTGCCCGATTTGCTGGATATTTTGCTGTTTTCCGCGTTTTTTTTTGTAATTGATAACATATTGGACGTCGTTTACACTACACCAGGAAACGTTTTAGTCACACACCAAAGTGGCTGAGAGGGATCAAAGTATTAACGAGCTAATAGCCAAACAGATTTACTTCTTGTCACTGATTGTGGGTTTCTTTATTTTTCATGAAAACAGGAAGGTGAGTGTCTTCAATTTAGTGGCCAGGTTTTCAAAATAGGGATTAGTGGCTTCCTGCAAGTACCAAATGTTGTTGTACAACCTTCACCGGGTCTCATTCACAAAGCACACCGCAGTACTGCGCAACATAGCCTTCGTTTTACACTACTGTACCCAAGGCAATTCTAGGTGCAGCGAGATGTGCATAGGTGGAAAACTATGACGAGACGCGAGGTGCGAGGCATCACAAAGAGGGATTTACACTGCACCTGTTATGCACTTTGTAAATGACGGCCAGGGTACAGCAGGGGTCTAACTAGTAATGTCTGGGCACTACAGGAATATCATAGTTGCCTTTGTCAGAGCGGGACTTGATTATTATTATTATTATTATTATTATTATTATAATAGATTTGTAAGACGGCACAGTGAGATGTATGAAGGGTTAGTGGTGTTGAGGACTTTGTAGATAGGGATGAGTAATTTAAATTAGATTAGAAATTAGATTCTAGAGGACACAGGGAGCCAGTGTAGGGATTTACAAAGTGGTGCAGCAGATGTGGAGCGGCGAGAGGGGAAAATCTATCGTGCAGCAGCATTTAGGATGGATTAAAGTGTGGATATATGGGTGTCAGGAATGCCAGATAGCAAGAGGTTGCAGTAGTCAAGACGGGAGATGATGAGAGATTTGGCAGCATGTTGGGTATGAAATGGGAGAGAGTCCTGTCACCCTGGCCCCGCCCCACCAGTGTAATGCCGCAAATTGCGCTCTTCCTTCCTACGGTTCAATGATCCCTACTTGCAGTGTTGGTTGAGTTGCATTGAATGCAGCCAAGACGGACTTATAAGGCCTTTCTTGCTTGGCCCTATAGTTTAAGGGGATTAACGTTAAGTGCTTTTGCATGGGGTAGTGGCTCAAGCATTGCAGCAGTACAGTATCTCAGTGGCCAGAAAATAAATAATGGTAGATATATCTTTTATATTTTATATACTACTATATTTTTATGTTTAACATGTATCTAAAAGACAAACCTTTACATTTGTCCTTACAACAGTGGAACTGAACTCGGGGGCAGTTGGGTATCGCTGTTTGATGATAAAATAATTGTAGACTAGAGTGGAAAACTTTATTGTTGGGGAAATAACAAACTATACTTTTTACTGCTAAAGAAGGTTATTAATAAATAGTGGCCATATTCTAGGTGCTGATTTCAGTTTATTTTACACGTATTTCACAGCAGGGTCTTGGGTGAGGAGTAATATCATCCTGTAGCTGCACACGTCAAACAAACAGTAAATCACGCAGACCCCAGGGACCCTCCAGCCTCTGAGGTGACACGTCTCCGTCACACAGGGGCCTCCGTTTGTTTAGGGAGGAAGGCCATGTGGTAACAGAATCCCTAACAGTCATATATTACCCCAGGAGAAGGACACGTGGCTGCGCTCCTATACACCGAGTCTATACTACCGGACCACTGAAATGTCAGACATCTGGGACCCCACACGGTGTAACAATAACTGTCAGTGCTGAAAATGAAGATGATTATTATTGTATTTCACGTATGAGATTTCTTATCCAGAAACTGCTTGTCCAGAAAGTTACTAAAACTAGAAAGTAAAAAAAGAGTAAGTTTTGCTGTTCAGCCATAATGTAACACACAGATATAATCATGTAGTGCTTTCTCCTGTAGTTACTGTGAGGAGCACTGCTAAGCAAGGTAATCAGGAGGTGGCTGCAACACACACAGACATGATTATAAAGTGCCTTTTCCTATAGTCACTGTGAGGAGCACTGCTAAGCGAAGTGGTTGCAACACACACGGACATATTTATAAAGTGCCTTCTATAGTCACTGTGAAAAACACTGCTAAAGAAGGTAACTAGGAAGGAGTTTTAACACACACTGATATAATCATGTGCCTTCTGTGGTCACTGGGAGGAGCACTGCTAAACTGGGCAAGGAGAAGGAGCTGTTACACACACAGACATGATCAGGTGCCTTTTCCTTTAGTCACCCTAGGCTGCCAGCATTCTGGGTAATAGGTACCTTGCCTGCATTTTCAGCGCAATCATTTCAGAGTTCAATGTGTTATTAGACACTTTACAGAGGAACAGAGGTATTTACTAAACTGCAGATTTGAAAAAGTGGAGATGTTCCCTATAGCAACCAATCAGATTCTAGCTATCATTTATTTAGTACATTCTACAAAATGACAGCTAGAATCTGATTGGTTGCTGTAGGCAACAGCTCCACTTTTCCAAACCCGCAGTTTAGTAAATATACCCCACAGCCCAAACTTTCCAAATAGGCACCAGTGCTCTGTGTATCATGTTCTCAAGTAGGCAGAGTATGTCTGAGCGACTCCCGGGGAGGTAGACTAACATACCTCCCAACACGTAAGTCCCCACCAGCGGGGCAGGGGGCGTGGCCAAGCCCCTGGGGTGCTGACCAGCGCTGTAGATAGCTGCCACTCTTACAAACAGGGACAGGTGTTATATGTTTATTACATGCCTCTAGTTTTTCCTTTAGATAACTGACATATTCAGCAATTTGAAAATCAGTACTACAAGAAAATGGCTGCCACTCATCACTTAATCTTCCCCCGGTGTTTCCTCAGGGTAACTGGCCAGTGAGTTTGTCCTGCACACAGAATAGGTGTGAGTGTGAGTGTGTATGTCTCTGTCTTCTAGTTTCGCTCCCAGAAACCTGGGAATGAAATCTCCCCAGTACCCGATGTGTCTCCCAAGCTGCCGGCACATGAAGATGCAGCATCAGCAGAGATGTACTAATAGCCCAGGTCTGGGCAGCTTCTGGCTCTGTAGGTGTTGTGAAACTACAAGCCCCAGCATGTTTTGCCAGTAGATAGCCAGTCAATAGCTGGCAGGGTATGCTGGGACTTGTAGTTTCACAACGCCCGGAGAGCCTCAGGCTGGCCAGTCCAGTATATGCATATATCAGAGAACCACCAGAGGAATGAGGATCCCTGTGACTGAAGGCTACTAGGCTAACAGAGGGGATAACAGTGAGGTGTCTGAGCTCGGTGTGAGCTGCCAGGAGAGGACTGACGGTGACACTGGGGAAATAGTACATGGATAGGTGAATGATCCCGGTGATTGGAGAAAGGCTGACAGGTCATCGGTAACAACCAGGAGCGTTACTGTCCAATCTGAGCGTCCACATTTATTAGGATATCGGCGTGGGCAGAAGCCTCTGGAATATATGGTGGTCTTTAAAAGTAAAATTATGAATTGTATACTGGCCACATTCTAGTTCTGATCATATAACGTACTTGCCTACTCTCCCGGAATTTCAGGGAGGCTCCCGAATTTCGGGGACTCCTCCCGGACTCCCGAAAGAGTAGACAAAGCTCCCGGACCCTATAGAATGGCGAAATTCATGGCATTGAATAGCGTGGGGCGGGGCTTAATCACGTTATTACACCCCTCCCCCGCTATTCAATACCTTGAATTTCTGTATTTATGGTAGGGGCGGGGCTATAGGGACGTAATTACGCCGTCACGCCCCTCCTACCCACTGTCACATGATCTGTACTCTGATCTCCAGGAGCACAGATTTAAAAAGTAGGCAAGTATGTGGTAGTGCCTTAATGAATCAGGGCCACTGTGTCTAATGTGTCCCATAGGAGCTTACAATCTAAATTCACTAACGTACACAGACAGAGAGAGAGAGACTAGGGTCAATTTGATAGCAGCCAATTAGCCTACTAGTATGTTTTTGGAGTGTGGGAGGAAACCAGAGCACCCGGAGGAAACCCACGCAAACACGGGGAGAACATACAAACTCCACACAGATAAGGCCATGGATGGGAATCGAACTCATGACCCCAGTGCTGTGAGGCAGAAGTGCTAACCACTGAGTCACCGTGCTGCCCACATTTGACAGAAACCATCTCCCATCTTTGCAAGGGAATAAGAGCAGAGGTTTCTACTGTAATTGCAATCAATGTGCGATGCACAATGTCTGTGTGCCACATCAAAGCGCAGCCATGCCCTATGTTGACCACGCCCCCAACACTGTGGCCACGCCCCTGCGGCAGTCGTCCTGTTTGCACCCATTATCAGCACAAGTGCAGTGAAGCTCAGAAGGACATTTTTCTATGGTGGCCGTCGATGTATTTTCTTTCAATCTACAGATGAATGTATGTCTATACCTAAATAAATTAAAAATCACAAGTTTGATTGATCCCCAGGTTTCAGGTTCCCTTAATTTTTATGGTTACCCTCCATGTCTTTGCAAGCAATCTTTACCTGGACCTCGACAGGCTCCACGGAGAAGATTACTAACCGTTAATACTCTGCGGCTCAGAACAGATGTTGCCCTATCACTTAGTGTCTGTGAACCCCAGAATGACATCATCACCCTCCTCACTGTTGCCGTCATTAGGAGTTTTCAACGTAGATTTAGAAAATAGCTTTTCTCAACCTGCAATATCTTAGATTAAATGATTTAGTCATTTATTAGCTTTGGATCAATCCAGAAATCGGTGACTCAGTTTCCTGTGTTGTGAGTTTCACAAACATCTTTGAAACTAAGCGAATTCCTTTTGTTCTATATGTTTTACAGACACCGGCGGGTTAATAGCAGCTATTGGCTGCATTCTCCGCAGCAGACTATATATAGCTAGACTCGGGCATCGCAGCCTTTAATCTGTGATTTCCTCTTTTCACTTGGGCAATCAAAACATAGCAGACTGACAACCGTTTAATGGGAACATTTTAACCACAGCTGAGTGACCGAGATCCAAGTGTTTCATCATTGTCATATTCTTTTATGAATGTGTTGAAAATACAATTGTTTTTATGGTGGAAGAATATAAACGATTCGTATGCAATTGCACTATTTCTAATATATGATAAAACAAAGCTGGGAACTCAAAACCAGAACATTGCTGTCACCCAGTTGGGATAATGTTAATCAGGTCATTCAGATTACTAGCATATCTGTGTGGCCCCAAATTAATTTCATATTCCAATGAAAATGTTATTGCACTGGACTAAAACTAAAAGTAATTTCTGTTGGCCAGTGACCACGTGATCTTACAACCTGAGTGCAGTATGCTTAACCAGTGTCGGGAACTGAACCTGTTGGGGCCATCAACCTCTGGATTCTGTGTGGCTGGTCCTTACCTGCCACCGAAACAACCAATCAGAAGAAGCACAGAACTATTTAAACCCAGCAGCTTCCTGTTTCCCTTGCCTGATAATTGTGGTTTGTATCTGTGATCTCATATCGCTACTTCTGCCGTTGTTACCTGTGGATCAAACCAACTTGTCCTTAACGATGTCTCTGCTTGATTATCTGTGAACTGACATTGGATCGTCTATGTTCCAATTCTGCCAACACTGACCCCAGCTTGTTCCTGATTCCTTCCACTCTGACCACAGGATTCCTTCTCTGATACCAGATCCACTACAGATCAATCAGGCCAATGAGTCCGCTGGCGCAGATTCCGTTCTGATCCGGCAAGTGATAGCTTTGACTCAGAACCTGCACTCTCAGGCTAAGGCTATACAAGTTCCTCAAAATCAGGTTCATCATCTTATTGGCCTAGTCCGCAATACAGATCAAACCACCGGTTTGCAACAACAGATTCAAGAATTGCATGTCCATAGGTCTTTTCTGGAACTCCTCAGGAAACCCAAGGCTCTTCCTCCAATGGTCAGAGGAGAACATCACCCTTACCAGGGTTCCTACATTTCCAACTACAATCTTCCTGGCTCCACTCCAAAAATTATAAAGTTGGTTGGATAAATTTGTTTTTCACAGATCGGGTTATGAGTTAAGCATTCACCTTATTTTAACTAGACTTCCAAAAAGTAGGGCCTCTGGATGTTTTACTTGATGATATAAATTACTTTTTAGTGATTTAAATTGTTGTGCGACAGTTGAAGCCACTTTGACGACTCTCTGCCAAGAAAGATGTACAGTGAAGGGCCCGCTGCCGAACCTGCACGTTTATAGGAAAGATCTAGTTGTCCTATTCCCTATTGGTCCTATAAGTGCGGTCGGAGGTGACCACGTTATTAGATTACGGTCATTGTAAGAACACATTTTCTACCAGTCTCTCATATGTCTGAGCAGGGCTTGATCAGGATTGGTTGTATTGGGCCCATTTGAGCAGCAAATTGCAGATGGTATAATCTAAAATAAACAAGCTGGCCATCGGATTCACAGAATATACCCTAAGATGGGCACAGCAGGGGAAGGAGAAGTCTGTTTCCCCAATCATCAATGGGCAGATAACTATTTTTTACAACTCAAGGTTAACTAAAATAATTTAGTAACCTTATAAAATGACACTAAATTTGGTTTAAGTTTTCAGTTATACTTGTCCCGGATTTCCTTCAAAGACTATTAACCAGCTACAAAGATACAGCAACAAAGGGATTGTCCTATTTTGTTCAACTCCTAACCACTTTTTTATGTTTTGCCCTCATTGTATGAGTCCCCCGTTGTTACTACAGACATGATCATGTGTGGGAGGGGAGCTGCTCACGCCAAGATGATAAAGGATGCAGGCAGTTCCGGAACTACTGCTGTTGTAAGGTACCAGTTCCTCCTCTGCCTCTATCTTCTCTATGCAAAGCTGGTTTCTGCTTCTTTCCACCATGCATGCTTAAGAGAGCAGAATAGGGGCGACGATGACCATCGCCTTTCCTCTTCACTGATCATCTCATCCCATGCCAGAATGCAAGACTTCTCCCTCCATCCGTCCCCTAATCTGAGCACCTTCAAACGGGCTCTCAAAACCCATCTGTTCCTCAAGGCCTACCAGCCATCCACATAACCTTCTCCTCACCTCCCACTTCCCTGTCTCCTCTTGTGCTTGATCCCCTCTACAGACTTCTCTCGTGCCTGCTGTCTGTTTCATCATCATCATTTATTTATATAGCGCCACTAATTCCGCAGCGCTGTACAGAGAACTCCCTCACATCAGTCCCTGCCCCATTGGAGCTTACAGTCTAAATTCCCTAATATAGACACACACTCACACACACAGACAGAGAGGGAGAGACTAGGGTCAATTTTGATAGCAGCCAGTTAACCTACCAGTATGTTTTTAGAGTGCGGGGGGAAACCGGAGCACCTGAAGGAAACACAGGGAGAACATACAAACTCTTCACAGATAAGGCCATGAACAGGAATTGAACTCATGACCCCAGTGCTGTGAGGCAGAAGTGCTAACCACTAGGCCACTGTGCTGCCCTTTTACTATGTAAGCTCCTAAGAGCAGAGACCTCTTCCCTTCTGTCTCTATATCATTTCTTCTTCTCCTACGTCATTGTACTTGCTAAGCTTGGAGATACTAAAGTCTTGGTTTTACTCTGTACTTGTACCCTGGTATACTGACTGTATTGTATTTTTGTTTTTTGTATTGGGCTGCAGATACCTAGTGGCACCATATAAATAAATAACAATAATAATAATAATGCACAACTAAGAGGTCCAGACTCTCAGAAAAATTAATTTCCAGCCAGCTAAGGATTGAGCAGCAATTACAAGACTCGGCGTCATCATCAGGTCTGAGGTAAGGTAGAGCACAATCCCAGGAATGCAGGAACAATGTCAGATGATGTCTTACAAAAAAGTGATTTCATTGTTTGGACAGGAGGATCATTGTAACGCGAGCTAGAACCTGACATCTGAGATCATCCCACTGCGCTATTTCTACTTCTCTGTCACCTGGATTAATGGCACAATCCGGATGTTAATATATTATTATGCTCAAGCCTGGATCACGTTCATTCTAGCGTCATAAAACAATATTCTGCATAAGTCCTTCTAACCAATGTCTTGGCCTAAATTAAGTTGAATCAATGCGAAGAGACATTTAGCAATTAGATCTGAGTGAAATTATACAGAAGCCGTCATGTCACCATTTCTGATATGTTCAACTTTGTTGCCATTTTCTGGGTCTCGATAAACTCAAATGGGCAGTTTCATGTTCAGACGCAAGTCCACTCGCGTGCCGTGTCTTGCATGAAATAACTGCGCATGCTCAGAAACTGACCTTGCGCCAATGAAGGCAATAGCGTCCAATTCATGTCGGAACGCAAATGCCACTTACAACTGCCAAGTCTTCCATGGCAGAACGGGGGAGGGAAGGGGCAGATGACCGGTGGCAATATGCAGTAATGGCGTGCCAAGGGGGCCTGACGCAAATGCAGCCGATACAAGTCCAGCAGCTGGTTCAAGTGCGCTTGTTCTTAGAACTATCATTTGCACCAGCTACAGGGCAGGTGTAAGTGCCGACTGATAGTGATGACTGATGTGGCACAGTTTCTGTATTTAAAACTACAAGCGTGCTACTAGCTAGCACAGAACATGGGTCTGCAAGGAAGATCGACTATATAAACGCTTTGTATGTACAGGGCGCATTAAAAGCATCTTAATTAGTGTATTTAATGTACAAAAAAGTTAAATTCATATTTTTATTAATAATTATTCATTTACTTTATAATGTAATATTTTTTAACTGCATTCTGATGTGACCTTATATTGTACATATGCTTGAATATGCGGAGTTAGTGGCGCTAAATAAATAAATGGTAATAATAATAAAAATATTCTGCAGTCTGTTCTATTTGTTAACATACGGCAAGTTAGGTTTAGGCAAAGTCTACTTATACCCAGATTCGAATGAAGCCGTATCTCATACTTGCCGACTTTTACAGCCACCCCTGGAGGGGATCCATTGCTTCACTGTACTGTGCCCCGTACTATGACATACAGAGATTCACGGCATTGCATAGCAGGGAGCGGGGCATCATCATCATCATCATCATCAGTTATTTATATAGCGCCAACATATTCCGTAGCGCTTTACAATTGGGGACAAATGTAATAAACTAATAAACAAACTGGGTAAAACAGACAAAGAGGTGAGAAGGCTGCTCGCAAGCTTACAATCTATGGGACGCAATTTGTGACTTTTAGCCCCGCCTCCACCAAGACTGGGAGGATGCCTACTCATCCGGGAGGACTTCCTGACATTCACAAAAATTCTGGGAGATCTTAATACGGTTGAAACTACACACAAGTTCTGGCTCTTTTTTAAACCACAAGTTGCGTCCGCACATGAGTCAGGGCCAAGGTTCAATTACCGGTTTGTTTTTAACTGAAGGCTGATAAATCATATAGTTCTATTCTATAGGAATAAACAGGAAGTTGTAGGTTAAAAGAGGAAACGACATCAGCAGATTCATATATTCTGCATTAATGTCACATTATCAAATCCTGAGGCCAAAAAGAAAAAGAAGGTTTTTACTGTGTAGTTTCTTAACATTAAAATATGGACGTATTCAGGGACAACAGTTTCCAGATTTATTTTTAAAACGGAACATTGGCAACAGTTGTATTATTAATATTAGACCCAAATTAATCCACTCAATATAGGTCTACAATCCACTCATATAACACAACATGAGATGTATCTCCTCAATCTAGGTCTACAATTGTAAAGTTACCGGGTTGTATATATCCCTCTGCGCCGTGCAGCTGGCCTATCCCGTAACTATCCAAGGTTCAAAATCACCCAGGCAAATATCCAAAATAAAATAAATATGTTTATTTAACAAAATGGTAGCAACAAACAGCAATAAATATATTTAAATAATAACCTGCAACAAATAACACTACAGTCTGGCACAGACAACGTACAGGGTATAATGAAAACACCTCACCGGTATCCTAGTCACTCTCAGGGACTGTTGTCTATCCATTCAAGTTTCCCCCCCTCTCTCCTTTGAGGCTACCAGTAAGGTAGTAGTCCTGAGTCACTGTCACTCCACTCCCCAAGACCTGGAGAGGTAGATCAGGGCAACAGCGGTACTCCAGGGACCGATTGTCCCTTTCCTGTCAGGGCAAAGATCTGGATGCCAACGCCAGCTTAACTTCAGCTATCACTGGGTAGTGACTGCCAATTTACTGTTTTCTGGAGCTCCTTTTTAAAGCCATAACTGACCTCATCAGCAATTTTAGGACCTGCCTAATTAGTCCTTTTCTGTGTTTTCCTTTACACAGGTAAACAGACAAAGGGATAGCAGATGAGCCACTCTTGATATAATTAAGGATATGTATTATACAGCAGAGTTTATTTAAACAAGTAAGGTTACAATCCAGAAACATTACATTTAAATATATAATGTAGTCATCTATTTGTTGATACATGAGACCCCCTGGTGTGATGTACATTCATACAGGACTGGTTGACAACAATCCCTTTGCCTAGGCCAGTGGTTCCCAAACTTTTTCAGTTCGCGGCACCTTTAAAGTCTCCATAATTTTTTCAAGGCACCCCTCCAAAATAATCACCGATCAGTACCGTTTTTTTAAGTATTTGAGTCAAAATAACATAATAAGTATTTAGGTCAGGACAGAAATACTTAGTAAGTTGTTTGCAAAAATATTACACATAAATCCAAGGAAAAAGAATATTTTTATATATTTTTTTTAATTATATTTCTGTCAAAGAATAATTTACAGCTAATATTAAGAGGAATAAGATCAAACAAAATAAAACAACATGTACAAATATCACACTGTGCCCCTTCATCCACACACTCTGCGCCCCTTCATCTTTACACTGTGCCCCTTCATCCACACACTCTGCCCCTCTTCATCCTCACTCTGCCCCCTCCTTCATTCTTTTGCCCCTCTATTGCTGTTTCCTTTCACCTTCCCCTCCGTTTCTTTACTTACCATACTTGGCCTTCTTTCTTCTATTTCTTCTGTCTTCTCTTCTATCTTCTTACCAATGCAGCGGAGCTCGGGACCCAGCATCCTCCTCTCTTCTGCAGCTTCTCACACGCCCGACATTCAGTGAGAAGGGAGGAGGATGCTGGGTCCCGGGGCGCCACCAGATTGATACGTTGATTTTTGCTTTATTTGTCCCCTGGCCGCGGCACCCCTGGGACCTGCGGCGCACACTTTGGGAACGGCTGGCCTAGGCTGAAACAATGGACTAGTCTGCAAGATAACAAAAACATGCTGGCAGACATTTTAACTACTTTCAAATAGAATCTATACAAGTTTCAATATGACTGACAAATACGGGGAACCAGAAGGCTAGAAAAAGTATATGTTTTTATACTCCAGTTTGTCAGAAACGAGGTGCAAACAGGTTAAGGTGATATTAATACCTTGTTTCACCACAACACTTTACCCATATAAGGTAAGATGAGTTGTGCTATTACAGGTAATTCATATTTGCACCATCTGACGGTGACGTTGTGATAGGCTGAACAGGGCACGGGAGGGGCGGACTTGTGTAGCCCGCGTACATTAAGGGTGTTCTGACGCAGATGCAGCCAATTCAAATCCTGTGTCTATCGCCTGTTTTCAGACGTACCTTTTACACCCACAACAGGGCAGATATAAATGCCAGCTCATGGTGATGACGGCCACATATGTGTCTCAGTACAGATCACCGAACAACTGTAAGTAACTAAGATATTCTGTCAACGTGCATTGTATGTACTGTATGCATTGAAATCATCTTTATTTATGTCATTGATGTAAAATAATTGATACAAATATAGCGCAAGCTGTGCCCCATGTTTGCAGAGAAACCTAGTGTGTTATATGTGAGATTGTTTCATACTAGTGTTACATACAACGAGGGTGCTCTCTATCCGTGGTACCATGCTGTTCAATGGACTCTACCACAATGTACAACATTAAATGCACTCGTATTAAGTATATAATGATTTAATGTAAAGGAGAGAAACATAAGAAATTAAATATAGTATAATAATATAGTATAATTATACACGATATATATAATTATAAAACCTATAAATATTATAGTATAATAATATAGTTTTTCAATAACTTTGATTATCTTGTAACAAAGATCTGAGAGACTTTGGCAAGGGCCACATAGTGATGGCTAGACGACTGGGTCAGAGCATCTCCAAAACGGCCGGTCATGTGGGGTGTTTGCGGTATGCAGTGGTTAGTACCTACAAAAAGTGGTCATTGGAACGACAGGGTCACAAGGCTATCCCATCTGGTCCAATCCCACAGAAGAGCTACTTTACCACAAGTCACTGAGAAAGTTAATGTTGGCTATGATAGAAAGGTGTCAGGACACACAGTGCATCACAGCTTGCTGCATAGCGGCAGACCGGTCAGACTGCCCATGTCCACTGCCATAAGTGCCTACAATGGCCATGTGAGCGCCAGAACTGGCCCATGAAGCAGTGAAAGAAGGTGGCCTGGTCTGATGAATCGCGTGTTCTTTTATATCATGTGGACGGCCAGGTGCGTGTGCGTCGTTTACCTTAGGAAGAGATGGCACCAGGATGCACTATGGGAAGAAGGCAAGCTGGCGGATGCAGTGTGATGCTGTGGGAAATGTTCTCCTGGAAAACCTTGGGTCCTGGCATTCATGTGGATGTTACTTTGACACGTACCACCTACCTAAATATTGTTGCAGACCAAGTACACCCCACTCCTGGCAATGGTATACCCCGATGGCAGTGTTCTCTTTCTGCAGGATAATTCACCGTGCTACACTACAAAAATTGTTCAGGAATGGTTTGAGGAACATGACAAAGAACTCAAGGAGTTGACTTGGCATCGAGCATCTGTGGGATGTGCTGGAAAAACAAGTCTGAGATATTGAGGTCCCACCTCGCAACCTGCAGGACTTAAAGGATCTGCTGCTAACATCTTGGCGCCAGATACCACAGGACACTTTCAGAGGTCTTGTGTAGTCCAGGCCTCGAGATGGCAGCAGATTTTTATCAAGAATGCCTCGGTACAGTTTTCCATTCATCCTTCCTTCAGTCAAATGTAGTATGCCAGTAGCGTGTGCAGAAAAAACTTCACTGTTGGTACGGTGTTACTGGGGTGATGGGCAGTGCCATTTCTCCTCCAAACATGGTGTGTATTATGGAATCCAGAGAGTTCAATTCTGCTCTCAGCTGACCACACTATATTCTCCCAGTATTTCACAGACTTGTCCAAATGTTGTGCAGCAAACTTTAAACGAGCTTCAACATGTTTTTTTTTCAGCAAAGGAGTCTTGCATGGTGAGCGTACATACAGGCCATGGCGGTTGAGTGCATTACTTATTGTTTTCTTTGAAACAATTGTTCCTGCTAATTTTAAGGTCTCTCTGAAGCTCTCCACAAGTGGTCCTTGGTTCTCCACAAGTGGTCCTTGGTTCTTGGACAACACTTCTGATAATTTTTTTCACTCCTCTGTCAGACATCTTGCGAGGGGAACCTGGTCGTGGCCGGTTTATGGTGAAATGATGATCTTTTCACTTCCGGATTATGGTCCCAACAGTGCTCACTGGAACATTCAGCAGTTTAGAGATCCATCTGTAACCAATGCCATCAGTATGTTTTGCAACAATAAGGTAGCGAAGGTCTTGAGAGAGCTCTTTGCTTTTACCCATCATGAGATGTTTCTTGTGTGACACTTTCATAATGAGACACCTTTTAATAGGCCATCAGTTGTGGCTGAACCGGCTGGCAGGATTGCCTTCTAATTACTGATAGATTTTAGCTGGTGTCTTGGCTTTCCATGCCTTTTTAAGCCTCCCTTTCTTCATGTGTTCAATACTTTTTCCCTGTGTCACTTCATATTATTACACAAAACTTAAAAAATGGACATCTGTGGTTTGATTTCTTTGCATGTGTGGATCGCAAGGGTTGTTGCTGACATTTGGTGTAAATTTAATTACAATAGCCATATTAAATATATATTTACTGAGAAAAATGTTGATGTGTTCAATACTTATTTCACCCGCTGTATATATAATATATGTAATAATTCCCATTTTTGGACATACTATGTGGTGACGCACTGACCCCTGAATGTCTATACCTGTAAATTCTTTGCATAGAACAGTAACTGGAATCTATTAGGCTTTCACCCAGCCTTTCAGACTTCAAATGCTCCCTTAAAACCCACCTGTTCAGATTAGACTACCCTTCCTCCTGCTAACCCTGCGCTCCGTCATCCCTCTTTCCTCTCACTCTATCTACCTTTCCATAACTCGCCTCCTCTATCTTACTCCTTACTCCTCTCCCCTCAGTGTTCTCTTCCCTCACCCCCTCTTCCCACCCCTGTCAGTCTTTAGATTGTAAGCTCCCTTGAGCAGGGCCCTCTTTCCTTGTGTCCTCCTCCTCTTGTGTACCTTTTTCCTCAGCCCTCCGCCTCTTCTCTCCATTTTGGCACTTGACTCCTACCCCCACCTTTCCTCTCCCATACCTCCTCTTCTCCATCTCTGCTCTGATCCTGTAAGTGTTGCCCACTCTACTGGGCACAGGGCAAAGACGCAACCCCTTGTTCACTCCCCACCTCTCCTTCCCTTCCTATCTGTACATTGGAATTCACTTTTACCTCCTTGCCCTGTGCACTTCTCTCTGCTACATTGGTTCCTGTTTATACATATTGCACTTTGTCTATATTTTTTACTCTTTTATTTTACTGCACTTTGTTTTGTACTACCTTGTATGCCATGTATTGTCACCCTGTATTGTTATCCTAAACTCTATGTACGGCGCTGCGGACCCCTTGTGGCACCTCATAAATAAAAGATAATAGTAATAATAATTATCTGTATATTATAATAATCTTCCACAAAGCAGGAAATAATCAGAATTTTTGGAAAAATTGTGACACACAAAGACCTGGCTCCCTCACGAAATGTAC